>NC_132801.1:25332258-26020174 GCF_048594095.1 Paramormyrops kingsleyae | reverse complement strand
GATCTCAGACAGCGCACAGATCGGAGGTCAGAGCAGGGTGCTGATTACGTGTTGGGCAGTTTTCACCACCTGTTGCAGAGCCTCCCTGTCACCTTTGGAGAACCTGCCAATCCATACTGCAATGCAGGAGGTCAGGATGCTTTCAATAGTGCATCTGTAGAAGTTCACCAGGACCTGAGGAGACAGGCAGGCTTTCTTTAGCCTCCTCAGAAAATAAAGGCACTTCTGCCCCTTTTTAGCCAGGCTGGAAGAATTAAGGGACCAAGAAAGATCCTCAGAGATGTGAACATGGTCCACCTCAGTACCATTAATGTCAATGGGGATATGTCCACTGCTTTTGTTCTTCCAGTAATTCACAATGAGCTCTTTGGTATTCTTGGTGTTTAGGACAAGCTCGTTGTCGGTACACCATACTGCCAGATGTTGGACTTCCTCCCTGTAGGCAGATTCATCGTTATCATTTATCAGTCCTACCACCATTCCTACCACCTACCACGAATATGATGATGGTATTTGATCCATGTATGGGAACGCAGTCATGGGTGAAAAGGGAACAGAGAAGAGGGCTGAGCACATAGGTCTATGGGACACCAGTGTTCAGGGTCAGAGTGAATGAAGTGATGCTGTTTTTATCGAACAGACTGGGGTCTGTTAGTCAGAAAGTCAATTGTCCAGTTGCAGAAGGAGCTGTTGATGCTCAGGTCCTTGAGTTTGTTGATCAGGTTAATGCGGATGGCTGTACTAAACCCAAAGCTAAAATCAATAAATAACATTCTGACATTCTGAGTTGTTCTTGTCCAGAAGGGTCAGGGCAGAGCTGTGGATACAGCGTCCTCAGTCAACCTGTTGGAACAGTAGGCAAACTGGTAGTGAACTAGTGAGGAACGTCGGTTGGACTTGAGGTGAGTGAAAACTTTTAAAGCACTTGGTGATGATGGGGGTGAGTGCTACTGGCCGGCGTCATTCAGGCGCCCTGGAGCGGATAGCTGAGACATGGGCACAATGCTTGTAGTTTTGAGACACATCGAAACAATAGCCAGGGCCAATGAAAGGTTGAAGATGTCAGTAGAGACGTTGGACAATTGTCCAGCGCATACCTTAAGCACATGCCCGGGGATGCCTTCAGGGTCAGCAGCCTTGCATGCATTCACTCTACTCAGAGTAGCTTGGGCATCAGAGATGGAAAATCTGAAGAGGTCCCATGTTTCGAGGCCCATGACTCAGGTTCCTGTCCTGCCCAGAGCTTCCATGTTCCACGGCCGGCAGGTCAGGCTGCCATCCTCCCCTGCGCTCCCATGTTTCAAGGCCCATAGGTCGGGTTCCTGGCCTCCCCAGAGCTTCCATGTTCCGAGGCCCGTGGGTGGAACTCCTGTCCTCCCTGGAACTCAAATGTTCTGCAGCCCATGGATCTGGTTCCTGTCCTCACCAGAGTTCCCATGTTCTTCTGCTAGCAGGTGAAGTTTTTGTTCTCCTCGGAGTTCCCATGTTCTGTGACACACAGTCGGGCTCCCGTCCTCCCCAGAGCTCCCATGTTTCGGGATCCGTGGGTAGGGCTCCTGTCCTCCCCAGGGCACACATTGCGTGCAGCGAAAGTGGAGATGCAGGACCGACTTGGCAGAGAGCATCAGTAGAAGGTAGGTGATTTTCTTGGCACTGGCCTGGACTGGGGCGGACCAATCCCAGGCGCCTGTGTGGTCCTGGATCCAATTATGGGCCCCCAAGTCTGCAAACCCCCCCTACTCCAGCCTATCTCCGGTCCGCCCCTACCCTCTGTGTTCCCCCACGGGCCGGTCGAGAACGTCTTCAACTGAATAATATGGCGACGGGAAGATAAAACAGGAAGGGAGAAAATAAAGTGGAGGAGAGAAGGGGAGGAGAGGGGATAAAGGAGAAGGAAGAGGAGAGGAGGGGAGGTTTGGAGGGGATGGGTGAGAAGAAAGGAGGGGAGAGCAGACAGATAGGGGGGAGGGGGGTTCAGGATGTATCCGCATGGCGAGCCACCCCCAACTGTAACATCGAATAGCTCCTTAAACTTTTTTTTCTTGTTTTCATTTCATGTTCTTCCTCCAGACTCCCCCCCCCCCACTCTGCACTGTGAGCTCCGGAGCAGGAATGAGGGCCAGGCCAGCCCCCGCCTCAGTGGGGGCCCCTCCGGTGTGCCTGTGGTGGGGGGGGGGGGGGAGACATACGCGCATGTGCTGGGCATATGTGCAGCGCTGGCTGTTTGCTCGGCCTCCCTGCGCCGGCTCTGCGGTCTCCCTGCGATAAGAAGTGCGGCATGTTGAAGTGCAGTCCCTCCCCTGCGGGTCTCTTGATGAAGAGGCTGCTTTCAGGTTCAGGGTGCAAGGCTGGGCTGTACCTCCTCCTTTGACTGGCTCCTCTGATTGGCTCTTACTCCTCCGCCATTGTGCCGGGCCACACCTTCACACAGCAGCTGAAATGCAGGTGCAGCCTTTGCAGCAGGAGGATGGAACCATGGTGAAACTGCAGTGAGACCTTTGGCACAAATCCTAGGGTGCAAATCCTGAACAGCCACAGATTCTGGGGGTAATCATCTCTGCACCAGTTGTGCAGCAATTTCAGGTAATCGTATGTGTTTTCAGGCCCTCTCTCTCCCACCACAGCCCCTATAGGTCCCTTCAGAGTGGGGACAAAACCTGTGACTTTGACCGTGCCAAAGTCCTCGGCATGACCTTTGAACTCAGCGTGCCGAAGCACACTTCGGCTGCTCTCTGCCATGAGAAGGTAAAAGATTGGCACGGGATCTTCCTTACAGCTGTACCAGGAGGAATCTCAGCAGAAATCAATGATTTGGCTACCGGCCGCGGTCCTCAATTCAGTGACGTGAATAACCCAGAGGGGCTCTTTGGGGAGCCAAAGAGTGCTAGAAAGGTCCGCCGTGAAAAACCAAATGTGCACCAGCTCACCACCACGCTGTACCTCCCTCAGCTTAAAACCCCTTTCCGTGAGTCGGGGGGGAGGTCTTTTAAGCACTGGGGAAGCTTTAAGGATGTTGGGCTGGTCTCCGTAGAGAGTCTGTCAGCGTTAACGAGAAGCAGCACTCATCATCGATCGATAAGAGATGCTGGTTCCCACCACACGCTGAGGCAGCTGTCTGAGGGCCACGCCAGTGTCACCACACATGAACACGGTCACGTCACATTTATCTTGCAGATGCTTACGTCCAAAGATACCGTACGTGCAATTGAGTTGGCAGGATCAGCAAGTCCTTGGAGCAACTAAGGGCCTTTCTCACAACAGTGAAGTCACTCTGCCAAACCTGGGATTTAAACCAGCAACCTTCTGACCCCAGCATCCTAACCTACCGAGTCACACACCAGGCCCCCAAAACCTACAACCTTCAAGCCGGATTTGAACCGACAACCTAAGGATCATCACAGCTCATATTCCACTACAGTCTTCTGCTGTGCCAGCTGAGCTATTGAAGGAGACGGTCACAGCCAAACACCCACACGCCTGGCCTTCCCTTCACACGGCAGTATTCATTCCACCTCCTCCCCCACCCCGTAATGTCTGTTCCACGTGGGTAATTCACACAAGGTTAGGAAAACACGCATGAGCACTGAACACGACACTCAGAGGCCAACACAAGCTGGATGTTCAGTATAAAACACGTCCAATCGAAAGAGCAGTGCAGGAAGCTAGGAAGTCATGCCCTCTCCAGTTCCTTCCCATTAATACATTTTTCATATTGACTGTGCTGGTTTCACTGTTTGAGCTCTTAGTGGGCTGATATAGCACAAAGACAGAGCCAGAGAGACAGACTCGGGCTTAGGGCCAAAACAACCAATCCCCTTAGTACAGATCACAGCTAAAGGCTAAGCTAAATCGCAGATTTGTCAGGCGAGGAAGAAGCTGTCGAAAGGACAGCGGACTACATGAGTTATCGCCGAGCCGACACACGCTCTCCCTCGATGTCTCAGCTGCACGGTGGCCACGATGGTGCCGTTTTGTCAGGAATGAGGGGGAAGAAGCCACCAGGACTCCAGCTGTGTAAGTGCCATACCTCGACCTGACCAGTAGGGGTCACTGCAGCTCAGGGGGAGCTCAGCTGTCAATCACATGTGCAGTTCATTGTGAGGTGGAGAGCGTTGGGACGACCGGAGGGGAAATGGTGACTACCAGTGGGCATGGCGGGTACGGCACAGTGTCCCAGAAGTACGCACCTTTGGGGTGTCAGGGGCAGAGGGGGGGCACACATCCCACTGTGAAACACATGAAACGCTCTTACACTGAAAACGAATGGGCATTTTAATAAGCAAATCTCATAATAACCTAAAGCAGCTACCAGTTGCCTGTAATCGTGATGAATAAACATTTGTAAAGAGGCACTGGTACCTCTTTATAGATAAATGCCGTTAGGAGATGATTCCTCTGCTCAGATTTGTGGCAGCCTGGGGTAATGCCACTAATGGCACAGGCATGAGGCTTCAATGAGGTGCATGTAGCTGCCGGCAGGGAAATCGCATTTAAATCCCGAGCACTGCCACGGGGCAGCTGGGAAAAGAGCGCGCTGACGGAGGCTTACCGACAAGGCCGGGGAGGTTATCGTTTGCTTCTCTGACGTAGACACCCTCCCCCCCTTCAGTCACCGTGGAGATCATGCCCCCCCTCCCAAAAATCTGCCTGTTTTTATCTGGCCAGCTCCTTAATTGCCATGCAAAGTGCTGGCTCACCACAAACCTGGTGGGGGGGGGTTGGACTGGGTGAGTTCATTCTCCATTACGCTCAGATACACGGACAGCGGTGTTGTGGTCCATCCTAAAACGCTGTCCAGCCCAGAATGAGCGTCGGCCCTAAACACCATGTGACACCCACCCTGTTCCAACATGGCCCCCACCTTGTCCTTCATTAAGCAGCCGACGCGGAGAGTGTCGCGACACAGCATGGCGTTTCACACCTTCACGCGTTTCACACCTTCACGCCTAAAATACCACTGAAACACGCCAGGCTGTGGTGACGCCGGCAGATCTTCATTCCCCCCCCCAACGTGGGACGAGCAGACGTGTCGCCCATCGACTCCCGTCCAAGAGATATTTATGGAAAGATATTTATTTAGGCCTTTGTCTTTTTTGTGACCTTGTCTGACCCCCTCCCCCCCCCAACAGGTGGCAGAACATGGGAAGCCGGAGTTTGGGAGGGGGCCGAAGCTTGGCCGCAGAATAAAGGCAGCGGGGGCAGAGGAAGGACGGGCCCTCGGCCTCACATCCCTGCCTTTGTACAGTCGCCCAGAACCAGGCGGAAAGCTTGGCTGAGGGCCGGCCCTGGCTTCTCGGCGGCCTCCGGAGCAGGTCCACGGCTGGGACAGCGACACCAGCGCTGTGGTTTATCCATCGCCTGGGCACCGGAGTGCCACACACTCCGAGCTGCGCGTCACGGCGCCACATCGGCCGGGGGCCGCCGACACAAGGTCACAGGGACCCACGGTGACGTGACGACACGACCAGGCGTAGTGACTTCAGTAAAAAACAATACTATAAATTACAGCAATTAAAAGCTACGGCAGTGAGATCCAGCAAACACTACCCATCCCATAGTTAGAGAGCATGCAGGTACCGTCATTCTCCTTATCATCCTGCATGATCATCCGTCCCCTTTAAAGAACGCCATGAGCAAACAGAATCAGTCTGATAGCGAAACATAATTCTTTTCGGTGGGAGGATATTCCAGCGCTGGCAGCGATGCCGCTTCGTGCCAGCAGGGCACCCACTGCCTAGCATCCCCCAGCTACTGCCATGACAACACTCGACGCATGGCATCCCTAAGGAGTCGCCACAGGCCTCGGGCACCCCCACCGAGGGAGGGGGGTACCACTGGTAAACACATGCTCCACACCCTAAGCCGTTCCTCCCTCCTCCGGGACAAGAGCAGATCCCATTGGCTGGGCACGTACGGCTCGCTGCATCTAAAGAGTTTCAGGTAACTTTCAGGTAAAAGTCGTTAGATTGACGACATCGAGGTGGAGCTTCCTTAAAGACATGTACCGTACACTGAGAAACCACAGAACTAAATCAGTACAGCTTCAGGAATATAATAAAAATCACACCCGCGCAGCAGCGTAGCGTGCGTACTCCCAGCATCCTAGCTCTTTGTACTTGCGTATGCCCTTAAAATGTTGAATAACGACTTAGGAACATTTCAAGTTACGAATGGCCGTTCGGAAACGTATCTCGTTCGCAAGTAGAGGAGCGTCTGTATTTTTCACTGAGCGGTAACAGACCACCCCATTCTCATGATACCAGATGCCACTTAAAACATTGTTACAAAACTAAAGACACAGCGCCATCTACGTACATAACGCTCGTAGAAATCACTAAATTGCAGCTGCTTTTGAAAGTGTTACAGTTTTTAAAGAGGGAAAACATTTAAAAAACTAACACCTAAGAAGGTTCCGTTATGCAGTACCAGTGTGTACATAAAAATACAGCAGCATGTGCAATCTCATGTTAATGCTACTCTCCTCCCACAACAGGCTGAAGGACGACTCTGCAAGGCTGCCTTGAAATGGAGCTTTATAGACCTGTCACATAATTTTGTTTTGTGGCGATATGGCTTTTACAAGTGTCACGATTAATGCACATGCGAGAGACGCACAAGGCAATGCCGTATACCAGACGTATAATAACTGACACCATTTAATGGTGAAGAATTAAACACCCGCAATAAACTTTCCATTCATCTTCTAACCACTTATCCTGTGCAGGATGACCAAGCCCCAATAAGCATTGCCATTGCTAGTAAAAAATCCATCCATCCATGCATCCATCTATGCACCTATTCATTGATCTTCTGACTGTCTATTCAATATGGGGCCACAAGCCTCCTGCAGGTGGCACGAGGCAGGGGACACCTTGGATGGCATCATAAAGCCACCCTGGGAAACATCCATCCATCCATCCATCCGTCCATCCATCCATCCATCTATCCAGACTTTTTCTGAACCTCCTGCTTGTCCTATTCAGGGTAGTGGGGGGGGGGGGGGATCCTATCTCGGTGGCTATAGGCACAAGGCAGGGAACAACCCAGGATGTGTCACCAAACCCATCACATGGCAAACTCACACACCATTCACTCACACACCATTCACTCACACACGCACACCTACCCTGGCCAACAAATTATATTAAAGCAGAACGCTACTGAATACATTTTCACAATGGTGCTTCTCGTTTTGCTCACATGCAACCATATTAGAATATCAGTATCCTAACGCAATAAGAATCCTAAATGAAAACACTGCAAATCATTCGAGATGGCTGACTTAATCAGCCTAGTCAGGGGCAGGGGTGCTGAGCAGGTGCTGGAAGTATCAGACCTGATAGTCTAAGTGACTCTGTTCCTTCCTCACAGCCCGTCGTTCAGGGGGCTGTTCAGGGCAGCCGGTGGCTGGCACTGAGCCCTGAAGCATTTGAAATTTCCCACGTCTGACAAAGCGGCAGCCCGTCTGTACTGCCAGATCCTAAATGCTACTGACGCTAACGATAAAAAGATCACTTCGCAGTCAACAGCTCAATAACATCTATACATAGATAAAACATATTTAAAACGCGCGGACGTACACATGCATAAGTAACCGTCAGCGAGATGGGTAAGCTGAACGTGACGGTTTATAAGGAGATAGAAACATCATCCCCTAACAACCAGTAGTATTCTTGTCACCAGCATGGGAGTCACAGTTAAACAACCTGACAGCTAACAGCTGAAATTTAAGGTGCTCCACTGTTTTAGCTTCAGCGTATGTGTTTCAGTAATGTTATTAATATTTAATTTATATATACCGCACATTAAGGCACAGACAAAGGGTGGCACTGTGGCGAATGGGGTAACTGCCGCCCCATCTCCACCTATGCTCCAAAAACATGCAGTTCAGCTATGTGGTGCCTCAAACAAGGCCACGGTGTGCGGGTGGGTGCCTGTATGTGCCCCACAATGCATTTCCCTCCCATCTGTGGTGTATCTGTCCATTGGGGGAGGGGTCTGTGCTCTATGCTGCCTGAGACAGGCTCTAGGTGAGCATGATAGACAGCTCGATGGATGATGGATGATGAAAGGATGGATGGATGGTTAGATGGATGAATACATGCAATTTGGTCACTTAATGCAGGGAAATGCAATCACAAAATGCCAAAGACATTCAAAATATGACATTATAATGTTCTGTAACACTCTAACATTACAGGAAAATGCATTCTCATATCTGCATTGTTTATCCTTTATTCACTTCTGACCTTGTGGTACTTGGCTTTCATTTTGTAACTGCATAATTGGATGCTTTATGCACCCACTTTCTGCATTTTAATTTTCCCTTGGGAAATCTTCCATCCATCCATCCATCCATCCATCCATCCATCCATCCATCCATCCTTTCATCATCCATCCATCCATCTGTCTATAATGCACATTTACATACATAGCATATATATTTGCTGATGACATATGCTGACATATGTTTCTCCATACTTTGAAATGTTCTTGATTTAAAGTGGCAAAAATGATTTCATTTCCCTCCGCCAGCCCTTTGCATTTCTCCACCAATCACATTTAAATGCATCGCGCTGGAGCTGCAGCAGCTGTCAGATCAGCTGTTTTCAGCGTCCACACAAGCTGACATACCACCTGTATTTCACATACCGTCGCCCACACTGAGTCTCGCCACCCAAGGTGCCAACACCGAGCTGCCCAAGGAGACGTCTGAATCTAGGGGCATCAGCAAGTTCACCCAGGAAGCACATGTCCAGAAACCAAGGGCTGTCCAGACAGAATCCCAATCAGTTTGGCTCCTCTCTGGTCAAGTTAGTGCCTCTAAGCTGTCTACTGACTGGTGTGTCGTGGAGGTGCAGGTCCATAGTGAGGCTACCCAGAGGACTATGCTCATTATCCAGCAGTCAGTCAGTCTGAAAACTGAATGGACATCCCTGCTTACAAAAGTATAAGAAACATCTAAGTGACACTATATGAGGTATGGAAGTGGAATTTGCCCTGAGATGGACAGACGCCCAGGCCAGGCTGTCCCCCGCCTTGTGCCCTGAGATGGACAGACGCCCAGGCCAGGCTGTCCCCCGCCTTGTGCCCTGAGATGGACAGACGCCCAGGCCAGGCTGTCCCCCGCCTAGTGCCCTGAGATGGACAGATACCCAGGCCAGGCTGTCCCCCGCCTTGTGCCCTGAGATGGACAGACGCCCAGGCCAGGCTGTCCCCCGCCTTGTGCCCTGAGATGGACAGACGCCCAGGCCAGGCTGTCCCCCGCCTTGTGCCCTGAGATGGACAGACGCCCAGGCCAGGCTGTCCCCCGCCTTGTGCCCTGAGATGGACAGACGCCCAGGCCAGGCTGTCCCCCGCCTAGTGCCCTGAGATGGACAGACGCCCAGGCCAGGCTGTCCCCTGCCTTGTGCCCTGAGATGGACAGATGCCCAGGCCAGGCTGTCCCCCGCCTTGTGCCCTGAGATGGACAGACACCCAGGCCAGGCTGTCCCCCGCCTTGTGCCCTGAGATGGACAGACACCCAGGCCAGGCTGTCCCCCGCCTTGTGCCCTGAGATGGACAGACGCCCAGGCCAGGCTGTCCCCCGCCTTGTGCCCTGAGATGGACAGACACCCAGGCCAGGCTGTCCCCCGCCTTGCGCCCTGAGATGGACAGACACCCAGGCCAGGTTGTCCCCCACCTTACACACTGTGCTTCCTGCACTGGATGAACAGAAGGATGGATGTTGGGCATCAGAGCAGACGTTCTGTACCCCCCCACCGATCCCGCCTTTCGGCTGCAGAGCCACGGCAGCCTAGGCATCGCCTCTCGAGCCTCAGAGGCGAGCCCATTAACTCAATTTCCTCTAATCAGGGCAGAGCTGGCACAGAGCAGGAAATACCAGAGGCGGCCAGGGCCCAGGAGAAAGGCGGCCTTTGTGGCCACATGCAAAGCCAGGGCCGAGGAGAATCTGATAAGCCGGGAGACTTCGCTTTGGGGGAGAGGCGCGGAAGGGGTTTGGGGAGGGGGGGAGCCCTGGCTCCATATCAGAGTAGTGTGAGGCAGGAATAGCCTCAGAGCATCGGACTCCCCCCCCCCCCCCCCCACAACGCCCCACTCCAGCTGACCTCTGTCTGCCCTGCTAGGTCGTTTCACTTTACCTGAGGCCCAACACACACACACACACACACACAGGTTTGTAAATATCTTTGTGGGGACGGTCCATTCATTTCTATGGGGAAAACTCTTATCACAACATGACCAAACAAACAAACCAAACAAAATACATGACATTTGGTCCACACAATGTAATATATGTCCACAAACACACACACACACACACACACACACACACACACAGCCAGGACAGCGGCAGCACCCAGGGCCTTTCCAGTGGTGACAGGGTGATAATGCTTGTACCAGCACGAGTAGCTGTTGAATCCATATAAACAATTTAATTCGACTAAATATCCATTTTCTGTCCAGAAGTTCATGCACAGGTTCAGGACCCGGTGCCATTTCCTTAAGTCACAACATTATCTACATTATTTACATGAAAATGAAAGACAGTAACCGCCCAGAGCGCAGCTGCAGTACAAGTACAGTCACTGCCCGGCTGGGTTCAGCGTGGCTCACCTTTCGGCTGTCCCGCATGCCAACAGGCCATCGCCGCCACGCACACTTAGCAGAAGCACCATCGACGTGCTCAGGAATGCACGGGTGCTGCCAGAACCCCGCCCCGGCCTCTGAAACATGCATGCTTTCCCACAATCGCTGCTGCAGTGACAGATGGGCTGCTGTCGCAGCTCCTTCCGGCGCAGGACCATTCAGAAACAGGCACGGGCAGATAAGCATCGCCGGCACTGCCGAGGCAAACCAAAACAGAGCGACTTGTACACAAACACGTCACGTAGCTGCGGTATGACTCAGGACATTGAAGAGAACAGACTGTTCTGGCACAGCGGAGGTGAGAGGCTCTGATAAACGGCAGCGAAGCGGGCAGTGGGTGTCAAGGTGTAGCTGCAAAAGCTTTTCCAAAACATAGCGACCGTGCGGTGGCCCTCCAGACGACAAGCTGCCCGCTATATTAATGCTGTTTCGGGATATTGCAGTCTGTAAGATAACGCTCTTCCTCCCTGGCAAAGCTGCTTGTAATCTCCTCTTACGTAATCGATTAAAAAGGGAGCAGGATCCAGAGGCTCGAGTGACGCTGCGGCACCGGGCTTTGACTCCCAGATCCTGCTCCTCACAGGTCGACCGCTGCTCCTCCCAAAGGCGACTCTCCCTGGGAAGGAGCAGCCGGCTGTGTCCCAGCACGCAGCCGATGGGAGGGCGCTCCGCTGACGAGCGACAGCAGGGGCCCCGGAGGATGAAGGGGGGTCCCATTCGCCCTGGCGAGGATTACCCAGAAGGACTATGATGCTCCACAAGCCCAGTCTGCCATCAGCAGTTCCCAGTAACCTCCGCCTCAGTCACGCAAATTAAGGGAAAGGACAGAATAGGGTGTCAGAGCCGCCTCACACTTCCCAGGGCTGTGGTCCTCATTTCCACCCAGCTCTGTGTGCCCCTCGCATTCTCCGAAAACACACAGAAATGATATTTCCAAATGACTCACATCGAGTGAAACCCCAAACTGCCACCGCATCTAACGACTGATACACCAGATAACTGCCTATGGAAGATGGCTGAAAAAGCAGAATCGAGTTCTGCAATTCTGTAATGCATTTGGTATCTGAGTTAATTATTAAATACTACAGTCCTGAAAGCTCCATCATGGCAGTTTAGTGAGAAACGGGGCTCTGCTCACATTAAACGCTCGGCGGAGAGCAGTACACGGTGTTCTCTGTGGAATCTCCACTGTAGCAAATCTGGAAGTTAAAAAATGAGTAACATATTGTGAACATGTGACCTCCTTTGAAACTGAAGAATGTTCTAAATCAATAAAAAAAAATATCCTGCATTTAGGCATATGTGAAGTGAATTTTGAGAGAAATCTGAACTAATATTGCAAGTTTTAACTGTTTGGGCTGTTAAAGACGAACAAGTAAAACTAGACAGTGATAACTGAACAAATAATTGTCACAAATAATTGTTTTGTGCTAATATTTACAACCACAATGGAAGTGAATCCTTCCTACGAGTAACAATTCAGTTTAGCAAACTGTAAACTTTTATTTCACTCAGATGGGGCCACAGTGCATGCTGGGAGTACATTGGTAACAGAGCAGCTGTAGTCATTGATTACAGTAATTAGAAAGGAAATGTGTTCCTAATTTGAAAGCAGAACATGGGGGGGTTGTGGGGGTCGGGGGTGCGGATGGTTTGATTCAGGCTGCCTCTGCCACAGCGTGTGGGAAGGAGGCCGTAATCACTGTAATTACCTGATTAGAGAAATAGACTTTTAATGTGACTGATAAGGGGAGGCTAGGCTAACTTTAATCCCTGTGATTATCTGCTGTAGCAACAGAAGGGTGGCGCCCACCTGGCAGCGCCAGGGAAGCTAATCGCGCCGCTAACAGGCCGGGGATCCGGGGCTAAGCTCGGCTCCAGCGGCTCGACGGCCACCCGGCCTACGGAACCCGAGCGCCCGTCTTATCGGACTCATCGCCACGGTCAGCCTGACATTTACAGTGATTATTCATATGAATACGGTCTCCCGGGGAGCCTGGGGAGGGAGTCAGGGCCTGGGGAATAAGGTGGCATTAGCCCCCCCCCCCCCCCCCCCCCCCGTGGTTTGGTCGTGCGACAGCGTGCAGTGTGGGATGCTTATTACCCACATTGCTAACAGTTGTTGTAGAAATGGACCGTTTGAGTTTTTGTCGAATCCCTTTCTTTCACAGGATTCTAAAATGCTGTAAAATATTATAAGCCTATATGTATAAAATACACATACAAATTTAATTTTTTTCAAATTTCTGTACAATGAGACGCACAATATATTGTTTAACATACTGATAACCGCTGAAATTGGTTAAAAATCACTAAAGACTAAAGACATAACTACTAAAATAATGGGGATTATTGCGTGTGACAGTCAGCCCTTTGCTTTAGTGAAGGACAAGGGATTATTAAGCTTATTCACCACTTATAAGAGCTCCAAGTACCGGCCATCAAAATGTTTATAATTCCTTATTAAATGTGGCCTACAGATCAATCTTTTGTTCTCAACAGAATTAAAAAATTATTTTTACGTCATTGTGCTAATCTTCCACATTCCACTAAAATGGATGGGTGGATAGGCTGATGGATGGATGGATGGATGGATGGATAGATGGATGGATGGATGGATGGATAGATGGATGGATGGATGGATGGATGGATGGATAGATGGATGGATGGATGGATGGCTTCACAATGAGAAATAGGTAATGGCAGCAGACAGACTTTGATTAATGGGAACCATGACTCAAATTCATGGAGTTTAAGGGGTGGCTGTTAGTTACAGAAGCGAAACCGTGGAAATGTAGCAGGCTGGGTGGGGGGGGGGGGAGGTGTGAAGGCAAACACTCCCTGGCTGCCGCACCTCTGTCACCTGGCGCAAACTCACTCCCCAGGCGTGACGCTGCGTTAAATTCCGAACACCAGCGAGCAATGTGGCCCCCTCGATAAAGAATACTGCATTTAATCTGAGATCGACATCCTCTCATCCATCTGACACGCAATTCCACCATTGATAAAGCCCTCGCTTGGTGGATGTTTTTACACAAACCGTGCAAACCACTGCTAGAAGCCATTCCAGCCTATCGCATCGGCTGCCTCTCGCCACACGTAGTGGGGAGATGAATCATCTCCCAGGGTGACACCACAACCGCGGTCTATCGGCACGGCGATGATGATCTCGCTCACTGTAGGAGGCATCTACAGGCATGATCATGGAGAGCTTCTACGGCAGAATGTGGGGGTCAGCGCACAGGCGCTAAGATGGACCTTGAAAATGACCTCACACTCTCTCTCTCTCTCACACATACACACAAACACAGTCTTTGTGGGGACTCTCCATTCATTTCTATGGGGAAAACTCTAATCTCAACATGACCTTAACCCCTACCCAGCCCTAACCTTAACCATAAGTAAACAAATAAAATATGAGACTTTTGGCAGTTTTTTGATTTCAGATCTCTGTGGGGACCTGAAAAATGGCTACCACAAAGTCAAAGTAACAGGTTTTTATTACATTGTTGGGAACATTTGGTCCCCACAACATACAGTAATATTAACATAATCCAAGCGCGCACACACACACACACAGTCCCTCCCCATGGACCACAGACTCATAAACCCTCCCTGAAAGCTGCAGAGCTACATGCAAAACAAAAGGACGAGGGCGTCTCCTGCAGCCGCTTCTGCGTCACCTTGGAAGCACGAAGGCAGAATGCGGGAGTTTGTCTGCCGACTCTTCATCTCTTTATACCTGCATTCCTCCCAGAGACTTGCGCCTTTCCCCCACGACCTAAAAAAATGCCAACGACAATGGGCTGAGGACAGCGCTCTCTTTCTGGAGCACCTCCCAGACAGGTAGGGAGGATGAGCAAAGGGGGAGAGGCGAGCTTCCCTGCCCAGACACCCGGCCCTGGGTGGGGGGAGTGTCCCTACGTGAGCTTTTAGCCCAATCCGGTCCTCTGGGACTCACAGCCGGTCCATATTTTTGCTCCCTCCCAGCTCCCTGCCAGGAGCAAAAACTTGGACTGCCTGTCACAGGGTGTCACACCATCAGGCAGTGATGGACTGCGGAGGGGGCAGTGGCAGACCCGCCGACTAACAGGAACATTCGAGGGGTATAGAAACGGTCCGGCAGGGATGTGAGCCCGACCAGAGCTGGATGTGACAGGCGGTGAACGTCAGGCTTTCAGGGCGAGTCTGGTCTGGCATGAAGCCACTAACCAATGAGTCGATCACTTATGGAAGAGGCTGCAGTAAAAGCCGCAAAGCCCTTACCGGCAGTGAAGATGAAGCGTTGCTCGGAATAAGAACGGGAAATTAATTTTAGAGCGGCCCACGTGAAATTCGCACTGCCGAGTCCTACTTCTCGTCTAAGAGCATCGCAAATAAAATACCTTTGAAATCGTAAGCTCTGGGAATTGTAACGTAATACGTAATACAAACACGACGTCGTGACTGCGGAGGAATCCTTTGGGTCGGGCCGGCCTGCTTTTCACAGTAGAGTTGTGCCTCTTAGGCCGTGGTTTTTCACCATCGCACGCCCTGACTCTCTGCTCACCAGGAGTCACAGCTCGTCTTTGATAAACACGCTTGCCGTCCCAGGGCACCTGCATGCACATCTCGCCCTGTGACTCGAGACCGTGAGGCGCTGCCACACGGGGCGGCAGCAAAGCCTTGCTGTCCGCAGGAAGTCAGTATGCAGATCGCAGCTCATCTCAGCAACTGCCCGGCATTTAATATCCGGAAGCCCACATAACTGGCCATGTAGAGCCCATCTTGGCAGAGCCCCCCACTGCGGATACCGGCTTCCAGAGTCTGTCAGAACGGCTGAATCAATTACTGCTTTTTTATCTTTCTAAACCCACAAGATTGTGATGTAGCAGCAAAATGAATGTAATAAGTTATATCACTTTGGCCTTGTTCTGGACTCTACATATGCTTAGCAAGCAAAAACTGAGATTAAATCCCATTTGTAACACACTCGCTATGCTTTTCGTAGGTTACATCCAATGAAATGGTTAGCGGTTAGACAGCATGAATGAAGCTCGCTACCATGCAGCGGAGTCACAGGGAGGACAGCAATTTCCGGCATATTCTTAAGAACTATAACCCAGCCCGCAGTTCTTATTCTGGATCAAATGTTGCCTGGTCTTTAAGAGTCTCTGCAACTGCATGGTTGAATAAATGAGAACGGAAATCGAAATGGAAATCCAAAAATGGACAATATTTGGACATCAACTGACATTTTATATTTCAATTAGTCACTGTGACCCTGAAGTGGCCAAATGGGGTGGAGAATTAGACCAATTGGTAAAATAAATAGGCCACAGTCACAAAATAAGTGAATGTACTGTAATAAAGAGTTCATCTCTCGAGGAGTGGTTTGAGCAGAAGAGACATGGCAAATCAATCAGGTGGGTGGGACAAGACACTCGTTTCACCGCAATATTATCTAAACTCTCTCAGAGGCTCCACATGAAGCAATCACAATATTTTCAAAACATTTATCTGCTTCTTCAGGGTGATAAACACAAATACTGAGAACAGCTTGACCTTTGAAATTATTTCAAAAGTAATTTCTGAACTTTGAGAAAAATGGGGAGGAAAGAACCGGATACAAAATAATGTTCCACCTTTTGAATACTGCTAGATGGATGAAGGGTATTTATGTCTTTAAACAGTCAGCCATTTATTACACCGCTGCTGCACTCGCCCAAGAAATGACATGGGTTACCGGAAATTTCTTGGCCATAAACCAGCAACATTTCTGCCAAGATGCCATCACTGCCTTCCTTGCATTTGTCTTTTTTTATTTTTTACTTCCAAACTAACAACGATAACAACGAAAGATGGAACACTTCAGTGGAGCCGGTGACAGCGACAGCTAATACTCAGCCATCCATTAAAATGAGAAACTCGCCTTTTCCGTGACCATCGCGTCTTCTACAGCGAGCTGACAGCTCGGTCCCCGGTCATTTACCCGCTCTGCCTCATTTAATGTGCACCTATCGTCCAGCTGCACTCAGGCAGAAAGCCCAGTGTTATACAGTATCAATCTGAAATGTAACATGAATCATATCACGATACAGAAAGGACGTGTCCAGTGACTGGCAGGGGGGTGAACAGACCTCATCAATGCTACACCAGGTGGGCTTTATGAAGTGCTGTAAATGCGTGTCCGCATGAGGTAGCCTGTGTCTACATCCTGCCCCCCGCTCAAACTAAATCACAAGGGTCTCTGATACTTAAACTGCCAGACGGGTCCCACCAGACATCCCCGCTTCCGAAACTCTTTCCCATACACACTGGCTTGGGCCTCCGGCCCCAACTGAAAATACAGCTCAGGAACAACGGCGACTGTGGCTCGTTTGCCCGGACAGGACTTCACGAGAATATTAATTAACAGAACACTGCGCCGCTGAGGTTCAGTGCAGCGTGCGGGCGGGACGGGGTCATGCGTGGCATATGCATGAATACGCAGCTTAGCCGTTGTGTCAAATTGCTTATATAATTAACGCTCATTAACATCTAGAATGAGCCACATTTCTTATAACTTTATTAACATAAAAAAAAAATTCTGTGTTTCAGAAAGATTTTACACAGCAGATTTTTATTACCAAATTTGTGATGCTCCAGTTCAGTGTTGACGTTGTACCATCACGTATTAAGCTGATTAGCAGTCCGGCACCTTCTCGCCCCTTTTGGATCGTACGACTGCTCGCATGACATCAGACAACAATGGCATAGAGTCACTGCCTCTTCTGGCCTTATCAGAAAAACCGTTTCCTTCAGCCTCATGGCCAGACTTAACGAGTTTTTAATTGTCCTTCATCTTGAAGAGCACTCTTGGGTCACTGCAGAGGAATGACCTTTAGCTTAGCGCCATAATGGCAGCACTTGTTCTGGGCATTTAACTTTTCACAGCTAGACTAATCTATTTAATCTCCTTTGGTGTGTGTGTGTGTGAGTGTGTGTGTCTGTGTGGGTGGGCATTCTTAATTAATTACTATAAGCTACTGATTATTCCGATACGCTGGACTGACACTGACAGCTTCACGGGCCGCAATAGCTATTCCTATTTTGGGGACAAACAGCTTGACCAGTTTTCAGCTTGATCGTTCGGCGGTTTCCGTGCCCCGGATGTTGCTGGCGGAGTTTCCCTCCTCAGCTACTCACCGTTAGCCAGCTAGCTGTAAATGTAAAGCTGTAAAACAGTCCTGATAGTGGCCCGTAACCTACTAAGCTTCACAAGAGCTCAGGTAATGTTTCAGGGCTCCTCCTCTTTTAGACACGAAACAATTTCAGATGCAATTCTGTCATTTTATTGGTCAAAAAGACTAACTTAAAACTAAACTTAATAATGACTAAACGTATATGCACCGTGTAAACAACAACAAATCTGAACAGCAGTTAACAAGAAATACTCTACATGTACAATATTCACTACAACGCTAATAAAATTTATGTTAATGAGGTTAATGAGTACAAGTAATTTGACTGTTGGGAAATGTGCGTGCTGTTATTTACAACATACTTTGTACGTAATAACTGCAGGCCTAGTGAAACTGTATCTTTTAATAGTGGTAATCCTTGTAGCTTGCTTCTCTATGAGCAGATCAACACAACCACAACAAGGAGTATAAAAAGGCACACTATATAATGTTAAAATAAAGCAGCTTGTAATGCATTAGCTGAGTTCTCAACTTTTGGCTTGGCGTCAAAGATTCTAGGCCTGGTGGAAAAAATTATGTGGCACTGAATAGCAAGAAAAAATATATGTTACTATTAAGAATCCTCTACGCATTACTCACCCTTTAATGCTACTTTGCTACATCCAGACATTCAGGAATCTTTCAGAAAATGAGGATAACACAAGCGTTATTTTCTGCTACATTCTTAGTATTTCGCATATCTTCTCCCACTGAGTGCTGTGTTTAGCTATGACCAACATTGCCTTTTCTGGTATTGCCTCTGATTGGGGTTTAATCACAGTCTCTGTCCTTAAGAGGCTTCAGACAGGCACAAGAAAAAGGATAGAGGAGAAGAAGGACCAATTAAAAGGATGAGATGGAAATGGGATGTGTGCAAGCAAAATGGTCCCCATGACAACCCGATGGATGCCCTTTGTCTCGAGTGATCACAACAAACTGTCCACTCACTCCGTCTGCACCAATGGTGGGATGGCCAGCCGACCATGAGATCTGAGATTTGTTCTTTACACGAGCAGTTTTCATACCCCTAATATAGATCCATGGATCATGGACTGTAGATCAAGACAACTGAATGTCAGACACAAGGCCTCGCTCAGGGACACAGACTGGAATGCTGGGAATGTGCGTCTCTGATTTCCTGCTCTGCGCCGACGGGAAGCGCGGCCCTAATAGTGCTGGCCTGCTTCACTGCCAGACAGAGCATGACCGACAGACAAAAAAAGGAAAGAAAAACAGACAAATAGAAAGAAGGGAGAAGCATATTTCCGCAGTTGGGTGTGGGATAAGACCCACTTTAGGAGCATTTATTCCAAGAGAGCAGATGCGGATTCGTCCTTGTGGTCACCTATATACTTTAATAGGGACACAATCCTCCCTGCGGAGGGCTTTGGGCTATGGTGCCTACTGTACATACAGAAGAAAAAGAGAAACTGGAGTACGTTGCTGGTGTCCTGTACTCTGCTTCTCGTTAATGATTTCCCAGGTCTCCTACTGACAGCCCCGGCTGAACCCTGGCCAACGGGGAACAAACAGAGGATCATCCAGAGAATGAGACATCGGCAAGGAGAACTGGGGCAGCTACAGGGCAATTCCTGACGCCCCTGTGATCGCGGGCGCACTTCTTACAAACACGAATCGCTAGTCCCGCACGTCGCCCTCAGGGTTCCTCCAGAAGATGCCTTGTCAGTGAGGCATCCTGTGGCTGAAACATTCCAAAATCGGCAGCAGGTTAAAACCTGCTTGTTTGCTGTTCCTTTGCCTGCAGAGATCACCCCATCTAGCTATATTTGAATTCTACCACCTGAATCCTCTCAAAGTTCTTCAAGCACGGCTGCTCTGAGGAAGAAGTAACATCGCGGCCGCGCACGGCTGCCTCGCAAAACCAAAATACAGACATTCCTGTCTGCTTTTGTGTGGCTATGAACTGCAAGAGTCTGGCCAGCAACTAGATGGTAATGGACAGGGTTAAACTAGTTATCTAATCAACTCTCAGCGGGCCTTTGTAATTTTCTTTTTCTGTTCGGCAAGTTAATGAAACAATTTCCTCTCTTGTAAAACTGAGATGTGCTCACACAAGGAGCCAGTAATGAAGTTATCTTTCCATAAGGGGGGGTGGGGTCGGGGGAGTGTGAAGGGGGTCAGAGTGTAGGCGGAGATGGGACCCCTGGGCAAACACGATGTGCTGAAATGCTAAGCAAACGCACATTTGAGCCACTAGGGGTGTGTTAGCATGTGCCTGGTCAGGCCGGGTCAAAGACCAACTCGTTCCTGTGGGACTCACAGTTTGTACATGGGGTGTCACGAGGCAGCTTTTGGGGGCTGATCCCGGATTACATGTGTACTTCTTCTCTTGGGAAAATCCAAAGCAAACTCCGACCCTTGCCGCACCAACAGAAACATGGAATTAGAGTTAGCTTGGATAATGATTGCAAGAAGATATTGTAGAAAAGAATCATCACGTCTTAAGCAAGATAATAGTGGCTGTTCTTCTCCACAGAATAAAGACTTGCCGGTCTTTCCTTCAGAGGCACGTGTTTGTAATGATCAAAAGCTCCTTCTCATTTCACATACCACTCAGAGACTTTATTAAATCAGCCTAACTTTCAAATTAGTCTTATTTGTTTTTCTAGCTAAATTGTTAGATGCAAGGGATATTTTTTAACAGAGATCATGCTCAGCAGATTCCAGATGCATTATATTTAGGAAGGTTTCCAGCCCTGGTGGGTAGTGGGTGAATGAGTCTCTTTGTGTCTTGTCACAGAAATCCTACTGCCAAATTATCTCTACAATGATTAAATTGAATGTTCTTCCCTTGCAGGCATTGTAAAAAGCATGAAAAAAAAAAAAATCTGGGACGCTCTCTCAGAATAATAACCACAGATGATCCACATGTAAGAAACGAGGACCCTGTGAAGTATTCCGTTTCCTCTCAGCCGTATTCCTTAAGTTCGGCTTGAATCTGCAACGCATTTAAGAAGGAGGAGGTGGATTTCCACAGGCTCGTCTGTTTCCAAAAACCTACACTTTCATGTGTGCTATCCATATTACTGTCCCGGGATTCACCCTCTCTGCAAATCAGCAGCCAGCCACCACCCTTAGAGCCTGCCAGAATTTATGTGCATGTGTGTTTGTCATTATCAATTAAATCATTAATACATGGCCTGTCACCTGCTACATAATTTATACCTTATATTACAGCACTACTAAAGCCAGTTATCATAAATACTTCTGTTTTAGGTTATTATTTCCTTTGTGGCCAGGATTGTTGCCAAAAATTACTCAAACATGCAAGCAGTGCATTTCAAACACGCAAAGTGATGCCATATTGAATCAAGTTTATACTGAGGCTCATGCCCTGTAATTACTACATCATCCTTGTGTGTCGGCATTTTGAGTGCATTCATATAGGTTTGCTCACTGTGGATCATTCATGGGCAAATCGCCACAAATGTTAATGCACTCAAATGTACTCAAAGCAACAAAGGACTGAGGATAAAAAGCAAATTACGGTAATGAAAGCTGGTGGACGCACACATGTATTTTACATTTGCGTTCATATGAAAGACGGGGTTTGCATGAACATGTTATACTGTCTGCCAAAGGTACAGTAACATAAGCAGATGGTACAGACAGGCACTGCTTAGGACAGCCCTCTCTGGGGCTCACACTTCCTGTTGAGGACTTTCAAAGAGGAAATTCCTTTCCTGTATTTCAGCTCTTAAAGGGAAAGGCAAGCCCGGCTGTAAAAATGTAAACATTTTTTTTAAAACGTTACTGGTTGTAAGCAGATTACGCTAATAAATTTTAGCTTTCAGTATGTGTTCAGATGGAGGATGTGAGTGGGGGCCATGGTGCTGAACGGAACCGAAAAGAGGCTTTTTCTGACAGTATTTGAGATACTGTTGCTTGCCGCTTGAGCAACAATAAGGAATTTTGACGCAAAACAAAATATCAACAAAATGGCTCTGCGATTGGTCCTTCCTTCCATTCTCCGAAAGCTTATTCAGCACAGGACTGTCCAAGGGCAGCTCCTGGAACATGGCCGTGAATTTGGGATCCTGTGGAGGCCTGCATGATCGACAGACCTCAAACCAGCCAAGCATCTGTGTAATGAGATGGAACAGCCTATCTGATGCCCAGATACGCCACCAGCATGTTCGCAGAACTTCCGGAAAGCAATGGAGTCTGGATAGACCAGAATCCTCGCAATGCATTTCTGACCCCTGGCTGACCCCTAAACGCATATTTCTTGCAATTCCGCTTGCTAACATTCTTTACATATGACATACTTCATTGGTGAAACCTTTGGAGCTCTAAAGAGAGAATTAACCTCTTCATTCGTTTTCTTTCTAAAACCTTCTAACAGCAATACATAAAGAGGCTTTATTAATAAAGGATGAGAGAAATAATTTATGCAAAGTATTATTGAGTAGTAGTGTGGAACCTCAGCGGGTTCCATTCCTGTCCCCAGTTCTGCGTGTGTGAATGTTCTCTCTGTTCATATCGGCTTCCTCTGGCTGTTCTGTTATTCTTCCCAGGCTCAAAAAAAGCAAACTGATGTGTCTAAACTGCCCATTGTGTGTGCGCGCTTGCATGCATTTGTTTGTGCGTGTGTATGTGTGCGTGTGCGTGTGTATGTGTGCGTGTGCGCTTATGCCCTGTGATGCTGACATCACTTCCAGGCTGTCCCTTGCCTCATGTCCTGTGCTGCCAGGGATCAGGGGACAAGCTGCTACACTCCTCATATGTGGCTATTTCCAAGTCAAAGTTTCAGACAATCTAACCATTTAGTAACACTCGACTAACAGCTTGGCATTTGATTTCCCCAAGCAGGCCACAACTAATACAACATGTGTTTTTCTTGATAATCATCCGGAATAATAAAAACAAAGGGATAATACACAGCAGGCAACCGTTTACTTGCATATCCATTGCTAGCCAGTTTAAAGTAGCACCACTGCTTTCTAGGTTCATTATATAATATTTTCACCATATATGTATGCAGTGCCCAAAATCTTTGCAATCTTTGCAGAGTGCCTCACCTCTAGAGCGCAAACCACTGCTTCCTTTGCCTCTGTACTGCCTGAGTTATTTACGCAACTGGGCGGGGGGGGGGGTTTCAGACATGGAGTAAGGGGATACAAAAATGGTTCTGCCCCCAAGCGACGGGCAACGACGGCATCAAACCACAACAACGGCAAGGCACGCGGAGCCAGCAGGCCACTCAAGGCTGACACCTGTCTTCTGCGTGATGTGAACCATGTAGGTCTTTCATCGGGCTAATTTAGGAGTCCCTAAAGACTGCCTGCAGCTAAAATGTGTAGCGCAGGCTAGTGGCTCTTTGATTACAGGCCCTAATGTACATGCTTTGAACTTGCCATAGTGCAATTAAGAAGGAAACAGGTAAAAAAAAAAATCTTGCCCAATAGGGGTAAGTTTTCATTACAATTGGAGTAAATTATACCTATTATATATTTGACTCTTTTATGTTCAGAGTTTTTGATTTGTATTTTTAGCACTATGTATTGTTTTTTTTTCCAGCAATAACTCATGTTGGGGGAGTGGGGGAGGGTAGGGAAAGAGGAGAGAAGCATCTTCAGAAGCACAAATGATTAAACCCCCCCCCCACCCATGGCCATGGGGTTCATGCCTGCAATTGGTTGTTATGACCAAAGAGGGCGCTGCCTCTCAGAGCCAGTGTGGCGTAAGAGTGGGGAGCGGGATTCCTCTGTGGGGTCACGGAGACACGGGCCACCGCTCACATGCCCACGCCAAAGACGGCTGGCGCTGCCGCCCACGGCCCCCGCCGTCCTAAGCGACAGACGCCCTCCCCTGCCTCCTCAGTTCATAAACAAGGAAGCCCCTCCCCCCTCAGTAGCCATACTGCCGGATTTAGTGCTTGCATCAGGGAACAAAACAGGAATAGACAGGAACGTTCCAGACGCTTGCTAATTCTGGGCCCTGCGAGCCGGACAGCGGCCCCGGTGCAGCGGCTCACGCACTGCGAGAAGCCTGTTCTACCGCGAGACATAAAGGAACACGACGACAGGGGCAGGGACACCTACAAGAGATCAGATGGAAACTCGAACGGGATTAGATTGGATCACTTTCCTTGGTCACCGTTCCAGGGATAAGCGAGGCTGCAGGATGTGTGCCAGGTAAGCCAATCAGAATCCACAGGACAGTGCGGTCGGGCAAGACGCCCCATCCACAGGCAATCAGTCTTCTGCTCTGAGTCATTGTGCAACACGAGACGGATCATACAGAGATCTGCTCTGAAGCGCGCCATCCCCCCGGCCGGCCCCCCGCCCCCATATCCCGCTTAGCTAATCCCACGATTCGATGAAACGCCAGGGACTGAATCAAAAGCAGCCCCCAGCTCTTCCACAAAAGAGAGTAACCAACACCCTCCCCAGCCGCCCTCCCTCCCCGAAAGCACATAACAATGTAAATTATGACTGCTCGGGGTCAGAGCAGTGCTAATACATTTACAAGGTCTCCCTGGCTGTGACCAGGCTTCCTGTCACAAGCCGACGCTGCCGCTGAGGACTGAGCTCTCAGCCAGAGAGCCGAAGCAAGCTCATTCGCTAACTGTGCTATTCGTGCAAGCTGTGTTAACTGCGCTAACCTGATAACTGCACTAACTATGATAAGTGTGCTCACCGTGCTAATCGTGGAAACTGTGCTAACCATGCTAACTGTCTGTGATAACTGTGCTAACTGTCTGTGATAACTGTGCTAACTGTCTGTGCTAACCATGCTAACTGTCTGTGCTAACCATGCTAACTGTCTGTGATAACTGTGCTAACTGTCTGTGATAACTGCATTAGCTAACCGTGCTGTTTGTGATAATTGTGCTAACCATGCTAACTGTCTGTGCTAACCATGCTAACTGTCTGTGATAACTGTGCTAACTGTCTGTGATAACTGCGCAAACTGTGCTAACTACACTAACCATTAGCAGGCCCCAGGCCTGGCAGCAAACAATAACAGATTCCTCCGCACAAAATCATCTGTGGCCCTAATTTGTGATGAAATCAGGACATGGGTGGCAACTGAAAGAGCAGAGAAATGCCTGAAAAGATGATGGAGTGCAGCAGTGCTCTCAGAGACTTCCCACACTGTACGGCTTGCAGCTTAGCTCGACCACGCGGAGGACCCCGTTCACAGCAATGACACAGGAGTAAAGCAGCCATTCATGTGAGCGGTAAGAGGACCCCCACTTTCCCCTGTCCACGGCACGTGTGAAATGACCAGACAGCAGGAAACGCGAAGGCCAGAGGACACCTCCAAGGAGACTCTGGTGCAGCTCAAGATTCCAGCCCCTGCTTGGCATTTCCGCACTGGGGTGATAATGCTGGTGAGGGGCCGCTAGGCTATGAAATGGACAAACTGGTGTCCCCAACACAGAAAGAAGGTAAGACTGGAACGGGACCCTGGCTCTGCTGCTATGTGCTGCAAATCAACAACTACGAGAAATGAAACTGCCTGCAGCGTCGGGGGAATGACGCCCGGGGGACAGTGGGGGTGCAGACGCCTCTGTCAGTCCCCTGACGATCCTCCGCAGCCACACCAAGCAGACCCTGATCAGTTATTACTGTTATTAGCTTTGAGTCTCTCCCCATTTTGATTTGAGGAGTTACGAGATCCACACCAAGGTCCCTGTGAGATAAGGACAGCTTTACACGTCACTGAGACGCGTGTGACAGTCACTGCCACTGTCACGTGCCGTTTAGTCACATTATATACCAGCAAACTGTAGAAAAACCTGCTCCCTCATGACAATCGGGGCTCCTCTTGTATACACACAAATATATAAGCTGAAAGAAATTATAGTGCCGGTCTGTTCTATGTTTCCACTTCCCAACAGGTCAGTTAAGGTTAGAAACACAAGAGAAGGCAAGAAATCCCTATCAGGAAGAGGCCCAACACTCCGGCGAAGGAAAACCTGCCCCCTTCCCATAACTGCCCCGCCGATGGACAGATGGGAAGCCGCCCCCTCCCACCACTGCTGCATATTATTTCACACGGGGGGGCTATAATCACCCCTCACCCCGAATCAGCCCTTAACGGTTATTTGCAGCTACGCTGTGGGGACGCGGCACTCGGGGGTAGTAAATACCGGTGACTAGTAGAGGGGCAAAGTTAGCGGGGAAGGTGCCACTAGGAGGGGGAGAAGTGGTGGGGGGGGCAGGACAGAAAGAGAGGGGAAGCCTCCACTGCCCCCATCTTCACCCTTCCCAGCAGCGCCGTTCTGACCCACGCTGCTAGCGATGGCGGCCGTAGCGGCCTCACGTGTGAGCACACGTGCGTGAGCACAGCGTCCCCATCTGCCACCTTGGCACCCGCAGCAACAAGCCCGTTAGACATTACTGTATACAGAACCACACACGCACGCGCTCACACGCACACGCTCACACGCACACGCTAGGCCGGCACTGCCAGTTATAGTAGCCTGATTATTTAGATTATAAAATAGGACACTGCATACACCCACAAACAGGAACGACACAGATGATGCTCCGCACTGGCACCTCGAGACTCGGAAAAGAAATATTTCCCAGTTTCCACAAATACAAGCGCGCGTACGTTTTCACAGACGTGAGAAGTGCCGGTTTACCGGTCTCTTTTGTCAGAGCGACGGATGACCTTGAACGACTAACCGGACTGTTCTGGCATACCGTAAACAGGAGAGTGCAATCAGTCAGTCTGTGCCCCATCTATATACAGACTGCAGAGATTTAATATAGAGGCCTGAATCTAGCCCTGCCCCGATGTAGAGACGGGGTGTAAATAAAACTGAGGCCGGCTCTGGATGATTAATGGCCGCTGTGTGCCCTAGCAATTGGGTGCAAAACTTCAGTGCGAGTCTCGCTGAGTATTCTGGGGGGCTCGGCGAAAAGCCCCGGCACTTGTATTATCTGTGGTGGGTAGGAGTGCAGGTTCGGTGTTGGTGCAGAGCAGTACCTCCCTGCTGAGATGACATCATCTGCTTCCAAAGATACCCAGAACCCCTTTGCATGAGGACAAAGACATTGAAGAGGGTTTTAAGAAGACCAACGAAGTCTAGGGCCCCCTACATCGAGCTGTAAAGAATTCACCGTGCCGGATGATGTGTGTTGGGCATCATGGCGCCACAGCAGTAATTCCCGTCCTGTCCGATCTTCGCAGCTGGAATGCGTCAGAGCCCACTAAATCTTCAATCTGTCGGCCTTCGATCGCGGTCACACCCCCCAGTACACAAAAGAAGCCTTTTCTTCTACCCCCCCCACCAACCCTCCCCAGGTGATAGTTAAGAGAACAGGTTTTGAAATCATATAGCATGCCCAAAAGCAACAGGCAAGGCCCTCAGGTCGCCATGTAGAAAGCATATTGGGAGTGTTGTTCTTACCGCGGTGCCGTTTTTGCAGAGCAAAATGGGCGATTCCCTTGACAGGGTAGGGCGCGAAGTTCAGCGCACAGAGAGCAGCCCTGTCCTGGTGGGGGGGTTAGGACAAGGCCAGGCTGATAATATACAGCACAGCTGTGCGACACCCTCAGCTCAGCACCCAGAAAACAATGCGGCGGGCCTTGTCAAAACTCAGAATTTATTGCCAGTCCAGCAGTGAAACACCAGAAGAGCTCGCCAGTCTGCAGATGGTTTGTTAGAGAGGAAGCACCCGGGTCAACTTATTTTGAAATGCACCAATTGTTGAATCGATTTGAGGATGCAGCAAGTGTGGCTCCATGCAACAGTGTTGGCTGAGCCAGAACGATTTGTACACGTATCTTAGAAGGCCCCCAGTGTGGGCTGCGCATATCTGCTAACCTTAAATACACGACTACATCAAAAGAGATAAAGACATTCCAAGGCAGAGAAAAGGCTTAGAAGCACCATTAGATCAAAGTTTGATGCCTTTCAGCTTCTCTTAACAATAATGGGCTTGTGATTTTTGAAAGTTTTAATGGTTTGAATATCCCATTGGCTCACATACGGGGTTTGAGTTAAGGCCTTGATCAAGTTTCTTTTAGGGCCGGATGTATCTGACGAAATAAATCCTTATAAGCCTGACTCACGAGTGAACCTGCTCGGTGCAGCCGAACCTAATTCCTGCAGCCGAAAGCTCACACGCTGAATTACTGCACAAACACTCAATGGAGTTCTTGGGATTATCAAGGCTTATGATTTAGCGAAGATATTCAATAAGCAGCGTGCAACAACGGGCGGGGCATCTCAGCTATCCACCATTGTGACGACAGCCCATAATAACCGAGCACGGTCATTAAGGACACCTCCAAGCATCCATCTTCTGAGGGACGGCAGGGCATCCTGATGCGGCATGCAGTTGTGTCCGTTTCCCGCCGGCAGACGCACAGACGGGAATTCCCCGCTGCCTACACGCGTCGGATTCGAAACCGTAGTGCGGGGAGCAGAGGGACCCTTTCGTGGTTCTTATTTTTGTTGTGTAACCGAGGAAGAGGCTTTTCCAAAACAAGCGTCATGCAGCTGGACGGTCCATCGGAGCGGCTCACAGCCATGCCCCAGCTGCCACCCCCTCCCCTCCTGAAGCACCCGGCGAAAACACGCATGTGCGGTTACATGATCCCACACTATGGGGGCCATTTCGGCCGCCACTTTGGCACCGGATAATAAATACCAAGGGGAATGTAAGGCAATGACACCTTTAGCCATGCCTAATATTCCTCTCCACGGGGATTTCCCCGTGCTCACGGAGGTGACACCAGAGTCCTGACACACCAATATGGCTGCTACATATCATTTTCTAACTGGGAATGTGATGATGCAGGAGGCTGCCAGAAGCCCATACAGGCCACACCCCCAACCAGCAAGGCCGACGACAACATGCTCCCTGTACACGGGCTTGAAGGTAGGGGCAAAAAGGGGCGGGGCCACTGGCCCCAGCTGAAAGCTGGTTGGCTCCCAGAGTGCCCCACCTCACCAATTTCAAACCATCAGCTGATGATATAGCTGGTCCCTCTGTATAAATTCTAGCCCTTCTTATGCCCCCAACCTCAAAAAAATCCTAGAAAGCACTACACCGGTTGGCTCTGGATGCATCTGAACTAAGATGCATCTAAACCAAAGCCTTCGTCTACCATGGCCTGGTGCTTAACGGAGGTGACAAGAACGAAAGGTGGATCACTCAGTGGCCAAACAGAAAATCGAATCGAAGCTCCTCTGAAGTCAGCCCTCAAATGTGTGGGGGGGAGGGGGGCTAAATCAAAGAGCAAAACGGAGCAGTCCAGCATTCCGGGGCAGCATTCTTACATAATTAAAACAGATGGCTGCTGTGTGCAGTCATGCCATTAAAACAAGCCCTCACTCCCCAGGACTCACTACACAGCTAAGGGCTTTGGACCACGGCCCACTGGAGATGTTAGCGCAGCTTGAAAAATCCCCATGCCGAAAAAAAGGAAAAGAGGCACTGCACCGACTGTGGGGGGGCACAGTGAATTGGACCAGGCACTTTCCGAGCACTGCAAGATTAAATAAAGGTACGTGGTGTACAGCATGGAAGAGATCACCAAAATGGCTGCCAAATACTCAAAATCTAGACCCAAAGCCTGGCATCCTGCAGCGTGGTCCAGAGACGAGTAACGTTCAGGTGGGAGTGTCATGGGGGCTGTCCTGCATGCCCGGAGGTCGGGGCATATTCTCTCGGCTTTGCCCGGGGGTCGGGGCATATTCTTTCATTTCTGCCCAGGGGTCGGGGCATATTCACTCGGCTTTGCCCGGGGATCGGGGTATATTCTCTCATTTCTGCCCAGGGGTTGGGGCATATTCTCTCGACTTTGCCCGGGGGTCGGGGCATATTCTCTCATTTCTGCCCAGGGGTCGGGGCATATTCTTTCGTTTCTGCCTGGGAGTCGGGGTATATTCTCTCGGTTTTGCCCGGGGGTCGGGGTATATTCTCTCATTTCTGCCCAGGGGTCGGGGCATATTCTCTCGACTTTGCCCGGGGGTCGGGGCATATTCTCTCATTTCTGCCCAGGGGTCGGGGCATATTCTTTCGTTTCTGCCCGGGGGTCGGGGTATATTCTCTCATTTCTGCCCGGGGGTCGGGGTATATTCTCTCTGCTTTGCCCGGGGGTCAGAGGGCATATTCTCTCTGCTTTGCCCGGGGGTCAGAGGGCATATTCCCTTCACCCCAAGCCTTTCTCAGGCACTGCAGAAGTTCAAACAGCGAAAACAGCAACATCTCCATCTGCAACTTTAAACCAGGCAAATGGATGAATGACTACCTGGGATGCGTGGAAGACACCCCCTCCTTATGCGTGGTGCCCACCCCCGCCCCCCCCCCCCCTCCAACTGGTGCCCAAAAGAGCAGGAAAGTGAACAGAAATTGTAGCCCCCACACCACAGAGGCTGTATGGACATGGAGTTTGCATGCGTGTGCATGTATGTGCATGCGCGTGTGTGTGCATGCATGCACACCGAGTCGCATCGCCCTCCGCGTGTCAGCAGCTCCGCTGCTCTGCAACGTGACAGACCAGTCACATGTCGCTCACAGACAGAGAGAGCGGGCGAGTGATCGGCCCCGTGCCGTCCCACATGACCTACCCCTCGAGTAATCGACAGGCAAGGAGAGAGAAATGTCCTCACAGTGTCTCCCCTTCCCCATAAACATGGCCATTTTGGAAGGTGGGGGGGGGGGGGTGGTCCCTTTCTGTCAAGCGTGGTGGGGGGACAGCGACAGGAACAGCTGCACTTCAGGAAACAAAGCATTATACCTACTGCCCTTGAAGCCAGATAGGAAAAATACAAAATGCTGCTTTTACTGTGTAATTGCAGTTTATGAGAGGTACACATTCTCAGAAGTAGCAGCGACTATACTGATGTAAGTTTTATTATTTATTGATGCATTCATCTCATTTACTTTGCACAAGCATAACATACAATTCCATGACGTTTAGCCATATGGTCAACTGCCATATTCCTGTGATTCAGAAGACAAGCATAAACATAACCTAATTTCCGTGTTTGTGCGTATATTACTTATAATATATGGGCCTGGAAGAGAAGCCACACCATTGGATGTGTAACGCAAATGAAGGGGAGCATCCTACCGTGTCCCATTACAAGACTCTCTTTGTTTTCCGGGTTCAAGCCTGTTTAGCTGTACTGGCTGTGAGGCCGGGGAGGTGTGGTTTGATATGGAGCCAACAATTTGAGCATAATAGCATTAAGCTGAAACTGCCCGTTTACAGACCTCCTTACCTGGTTTCGATGATGGCTGACTCCTTAGACGTGTGACTGGCTAATTTCATGGATACTTTACGTTTGAATCTTGAGGAGCTGTAACAACAACCTAAGAAACGACTGCCCTGGGGTTCAGGCAAGCAATAACTGATGATGAGACATGAGAACGCAGTGGCTTAACTGGGCTGCCATAGCAACAGTTTGGTTGAATATGGTTCCACCACATTCGGAAGGTTTTACTGTTGGGTTTTTGGTTCCCTGCCATATTTCAAGTGGGAAATAAAGTCTATGTTGTTCTTTCCTTAATCTTCAGTATTTTTAATTTCCTCCAGACCACTTGAGGCTAACACATCTAGACTCCCTTGCGAGCATTACTCACTTAATTTTTCCAGCAAATGAAATGACTACTTTAGGGAAGCACTGTTATCGGTTCTATGTAACAATAACTAACACAACTACATAGTGGATAACTGCGCATCCTGAGAATGCAACCTACCAGTAACACATGATACACTTAACCATGTAGTTATAAGGGGGGGGGGCAGATCAGGGCCCTTATCTCCAGGCAGCGGTGACTCCCAGTTTGGGTTACTACAGTATGCAATTTGGCCTCAGCGAAGCCACGGCAGCCAACTTTTTATAGTAGATCTGAACGGGCTTAATCAAAGAGAAGACACAGCCTTCACACACAGCCCCCCCACTATATAACCACAACAACAGTCAAGTAGGTTGGCAGGAGAACAAACACACGCCCGGCAGCACAACGTCAACATTGGCCCTCTCCCACGATCTCAATGCCAGATACTCCCGACTATACACGTGTGGGTGCTCTCTCCAAAACCAAGCCACAGAGATTATAACGCACACCAGCCAGCCAGGCTGACCAAAAAAGACAATCTGAATAATGAGGGCAGTTTCACCCAGAGCCTTATGTGTACAGTAGGGTTTTTTTGTAGCTACTCCACAAAGGAGCATGGGAGACATGTGTCATGACCTCAAGGAATGATTGCTCCTCTATTCTTCTCAATGATACATCCCTGCACCTAATGAACCGAACATACAGACGCAGGGGCTATGTGGGCAATCATAAGCTACAAACAATGCTTTGTTTACAATTAAAAACAACAAACAATGTTGAATCGCTCAGTCACTGTTGCTAACAATGGCCAGCTTCATCACAGTTTTAAAGGAAGTACCTTTGGCGCCGTTCGCACTCAGGTCCACCAGACACAACAACCGCTCTCCACAGGCATCCTCCACCACTTGCCGTGACAACATTTCAGGGACAAACGCAGAGATGACAACACTCCGATAGCTATCACAACTAATGGCTCCGCATTGCCAATCTGACTAGCTACTTTCTTCCAAAGCAATAAAAGCAAACATTTCAGGCAGCTGTCATTTAGAGGTTCTTTGCTGATACCCGACACAACTGGTTTCCACCTGTACTTTGCTTTTTTCAGAGTGCCAAATCACCATGCCAACTAGGGGCAAAACCTTAATTTGACCCGGTTGGAGAGTGTTGAATGAGTGGATACGTCAAATGAGAAAATACACCCTCAGGTACACACATTGTTAAACCTTCATTCCTAATTTTTTTGGATATGTTTACCAAAGGGGCATATTCAACTGCTGTCCTAAGCTGACAAAGAAGTAGAAAAATGGTGCACTGAGTTCGAGGCTGATGGCCAGGCATATGTTCCTGATTTGTAACACTGGAAATCGCTAAAATATTAAACAAAGTGGACTGCTGCAAAATGGCGTTTGATAATATCTTGGGTACGGAGTCTGGGTCTAGTGCTGCAGGGAAATCCATGCATTAACAAAGGAGGACGCCAACAGAGTTGAGTTAGTTCTTTCATGACAGCAAGAAGTAACTATACAATTTTGACGATACCATACATACACCCCGCTACACTGTTCAGAATGTTCCATCTGCCTCTTCAGGCCTCCCATTGGCATTTCCTTTGTTGTGATGATTGTGCTCCATGCCAGCACTGAAGTACAAAGGCATCAATACTCTTCCTGTCCTGCTGCTTCACTGTCTATCGTTAAAAACCATAAAGAGTCACAGAAAAAGCTATATTCGGAACAAATCTTTGTTCTCATAGATATATGTACCCACATACAGTACTAATAAAAAGTCTGGAAACACTTACTGGAAATCATGTGTTTTTCAACAAGCAATCGACCCTAAGCACACCTCAAGATTATGTAGTATGAATAACCCTTTACTAGTCATTGCACAAGTATGAGGACAGGTATATAGGAATTCATCTCTTCAGCTACCTCATCTTGCTCTTCGTAGCTCAGGGTCACAGCACAAGGTCAACCATTGTGTGGCTCAGAGTTAAGGCTGTTTCCCAAGGGCCCACAGACATGTGACTGTTCTGTCATGGTCAGGGCTCAAACCGGCCACGTATAGATCATGAGTACAGAGACTTAGCCTGAAGAGCCACTCAATATCATCTTGTGCACGAGGAAAAAGATGCAGTATTGCGATAGATGACCTGGTCCCCACAATCCCCTAACCGAAATCATACACAGCTGTTTTGAGATGAGTTGGATTCAAGAGTAAGTGCAAGGTAGCCAACTTGTGGCCAGAACTTGTAGAAACTCCTTCAGGACTGCTGAAGAAGCATTCCAGGTGGCTACATTTGGAAGCTGATTGAAAGAATGTCAAGAGTCTGCAATGCTGTCACCAAAGCAAAAGGGAGCTATTTTGACAAGTCTACAATTTGAGTAAATTTTGAGATGTTGAACACTTCTCTTGGTCGTCGCAATATTTGATATGTATTACTTCACTGCCTTGAGGCCTTTTACTATAAGGTGAATAACAGCTAAATGAGAGACACATGTACTATAAACAGGTGTGTCCAGTCCTTTGACTGGTACTGCATATACACCAGTCAGCCATAACATAAAAAGCAACTTGTGTCACCAAAGCAGCTCTGACCTGGACTCCACAAGACCTCTGAAGGTGTCCTGTGGTATCTGACACCAAGACGTTAGCAGCAGACCCTATAAGTCCTATACGATGCAAGGTGGCACCTTCAGGGACCAGACTTGTTGCCCACCACATCCTACAGATACTTGATCGAATTCAAATATGGGGAATTGGGAGGCCAAATCAACACCTTGAACTCATTTTCATGTTCCTCAAACCATTCCTGAGCAATTTTTGCAGTGTGGCAGAGTGCATTATACTGCTGAAGGAAGCCACTCCCATTGCTGAATGAAGCCACTCCCATTGCTGAATGAAGCCACTCCCATTGCTGAATGAAGCCACTCCCATTGCTGAAGGAAGCCACTCCCATTGCTGAATGAAGCCACTTTGACATGTGGTACATCCACATTAATGCCAGGACTCAAGGTTTCTCAGCAGAACATTGCCCAGAGCCGCACACTGCCTGCACTGGCTTGCCATCTTCCCACAATGCATCCTGGTAGGGGTGGGTGGTAGACCAGTATCATAGTTATTACCGGTGTGATTGTACATTACGATATGGATTTGCACAACACTGTTAACACTGCGAGAAGTCAACAGCCCAATTATACAATAGCCTATTAATAAATATAAAGCATTTTATTTTCTTCCAAGCTTCAGTTATAATCTGAATATTTGTTCTTATATAGTACATATAACCGGTTTATCTGCATTGTGTAAATTTTCTGTTAAAAATACTCTGATGCCGTGTCCTGATAACAGTAGTTTATAAAGTTTTGGATAAATAGACATAGTTTTTGGTGATGTCATGTTCATCAAAGTTTATGTTTTTTAAACAACTGTATAAAGTAATGATATTTTTAATACAAACCAATTCCGGTGAAACAAAAAATGGACGTTTTCAAGGTTGCCAACTGTCATGCATCTGGCGTGACACACGCTTTCAGATTCCCATGCTCACGCAAAAAATCTTACAGCAAATCTATATTATTCCACTGTAATCCTAACATTAGCTACATAAAAAACATTGTGACAGTTTGCAAACCCTACAGATTATTTACAAGGTACTAAAACTGTTACATACATGTAAATGCATGTGCATGTGTGTACAGTTTCATTCCAGCCAGATGACTAATGTTAGCAACCCTGCATTTTATTTGAAATGAACTATAAAATACAGTCAAACCTCGGATTACGAGTAACTTGGTTTGCAAGTGTTTTAGCAAGACGAGTAAAATTTTTAAATAAATTTTAACTTGATAAACGAGCGAGGTCTTGCAATACGAGTATTACGTATACGTTTTGTCTGCCGAGCTTCCCGTGATCACAACTGAGCTGATGTGGGTAATTGTTTTCCATGCTCGGTCTCAGTCGGCGTGCCTCACTCATATAGTCAATATTTAGTAGAAAAGCACCACCCGAATAAGGGCGTAGCAGTGCAAGCGATTAATCTGTTTAACAACAATGCAATGTCCACATTTCTAAATTGAAAAGCAGGCAAAAGCTGCTGTCATTGGATATGTATTTTTACTTTATATTTTGTATTAAACAGTTTTATATGAATATTTTTGGGTTGTGCAACGAATCATCTGAGTTTCCATTATTTCTAATGGGAAAATTCACTTTGATATACGAGTGCTTTGGATTACGAGCATGTTTCCGGAACGAATTATACTCACAATCCGAGGTTTTACTGTACACTGTTTTCGGCTGAAACGGCTTATCATTCACTGTTACTCTGACAATTATGCAATGAATATGAAAAAACATTAGTTATGTCACTTCTTATATCTTTTCAAAGTTACACCACTCATACCCAACTGTAATAGCAATTGAAGTGTACGTATAAAAAATATTTAAAAAATGTAGCTACATAAAGGGACAGGACTAGGAAAAAAGTAATATCGTGATATAATACCGTCACCGTCCAAAAAGTGAAAAATACCATGATAATAATTTTAGGTCATATCGCCCTAAAATGGTGGCATCTCTTCCCCAGGTAAACAACGCACATGCACCAGACTGTCCACCAGATGTAACAGAAAAGGTGACTCTTCAGACTAGGCCACAGACTTCCATTGCTCCATGGTCCAGCACTGATTCTCACATGCCCATTGTAGGTACTTTCGGTGGTGGGGTCAGCATGGACCCTCTGACCAGTCTGCAGCTACGCAGCCGCATACGCAGCAAGCTGCACTGCACTGCACTGTGTGTTCCGACATCTTTCTATCATAGCCAGCATTAACTTTTTCAGCAGTTTGTGCTACAGTAGCTCTCTTGTGGGATTGGACCAAACAGGCTAGCCTTTGCACCGCACACACATCAATCAGCCTTGGGCACACATGACCCCGTCGCTAGTTCACCGATTGGCCTTCATTAGGCCTCTTTTGGTAGGTATTGACTACTGCATACCAGGCACACCCCACAAGACTTGCCATTTTGGAGATGCTCTGACCCAGTCATCTAGTCACCACAATTTGCCCCTTGACAAAGTCTCTCAGATCCTTACACTTGCCCATTTTTCCTGCTTTCAGCACATCAACCTCAAGAACTGACTGTTCACTTGTTTAATATATAATGACACCCATGACAGGTGCCTTTGTATGAGATAATAAATGTTATTCACTTCACCTGTCAGTGATTTTAACGTCATGGCTGATTGGTGTATATGTACGTCTGTGCGTCTTGTAACCCATTGCCCTGATGCTGATTCCTGGCATGCCTGAAGGGTATTACCCACATCCATTGCAGTTCGTCAGCGTCACTTAAACTCGAAGAAGAGAGAACACTCCAATAAAAAAGGCATAAGTACAAAAAACAAGTTTATTTTTGTTAGTCTTTTCTATTTCTCCTCCTCCACATGGTGATACAGTAAGGCTGGCCCCCAAGAAGCACACAAACTGCGTGCAACCCTGACCTGGGCCTCTCACTCAAGGTTAGCTGAGGGTAAAGGCGGGAAGGCGAGCCGTACCAAGCCAGGGAAAGAGGGAGGGGGGGCCGAGACATGATGGGGGAGGCCTGAAGTGAAGAGAAACAAAAACAGATCCCATTTCAAAGGCAGTAAGTGAGAGGAAGGGAGAGACGGAAGGACGACCGGCTGTAAATGGACAAGACGGAGTGCCATGGAGGAAAGGGTACGATCGGATGAGAGCGGGAGCCACAGGAGCGGGCGGCGGCAGGGACAGAGCCGCCTAGGCGCTAACGGCAGCGAGCCGGTGAGAGAAGGGGTTTAGGGAAGGCCCCGCTCGCCCGAGGGTCGGCCCCAGCAGCGTTTCAGCTCACATCTCCTTAGCGACGGGCACAAAGAGGGGGGAACCAGCAAGCCTGTGCGCACTGGGGCTGATTTAGGAGTTTTTGAACTTTGGCCAAAAATTCCTGAGGTGAACACAAAAGCGTGCCATAAAGCTCTATGCAGAAGGGGAAAAAGGAGAAAGATGCCTGTGTGTGTCTGTGCGTGTGTGTGTGTGGAATAGGTTTATTTATCATTGTGGGGAACCAAATGTTGCCCACAATGTAATAAAAACCTGATTTTTTGATGTTGTGGGGATAATTTTTTGGTACCTACGGGGAAAATTGAAAAATAAGTGAATATGATAAAAAAAAAAACCAAAAATGCCAAAAGTCTCGTATTTTGTTTGGTTACTTATGGTTAAGGTTGTCATGTTGTGGTTACAGTTTTCCCCATAGAAATGAATGGGGAGTCCCCACAAAGATATAATTACAAACCTGTGTTTGTGTGTGTGTGTGTGTGTGTGTGTGTGTGTGTGTGGTTGGGGCTATATCAAATTGTGGGGACCAAATATATAAAAATCTGTGAATGCAATCAAAAACCTAGAAATGCCAAAAGTCTTGTATATTGTTTGGTTACATATGGTTACGGTTAGGACTGGGTAGGGGTTAAGGTGCACGATCCCCACACAGCTATGAATACAAATGTGTGTGTGTGTGTGTGTGTGTGTGTGTTAAAGACCGGTATTAGGCGCTGTGTTTCAGCAAATTCCAATCTAAAACACTGGAAGTATGTCGAAAGACAATTCACTAGAACTCCTGAAGGCAGAGAAACAAAAACAGACAGAGGAAAGGTAGAAAAGGACAGTGAGAAAGAGAGGGAGGGAGGGAGGGAGGGAGAGAGAGAGAAGGGGAAAAGGAAAATAGGGAAACGCGATCATAAAATGGGATTAGAGTGCAGTTAAAAGGACCTGGATGTCAGCCAAAGGTCTGGGCCTCTCCAGCAGTAACCATGCTTGGCTGGAAATGGCTGAAAGAAAAAGGAAACCAAACAGCGAACGCAACCAGTGCCGACTCACCCACGCCCGGCTGCCACCATCATGCTGTCCGCCGCTTCCTCACGCCGGAGGACTTTTACTTTGGAGCTGTGGACAGCGGCCTGGCCGCCCCATAGACCTCTGACAGATCGATACCGCTGCGGCTGCAATGCTGACCTCATAGAGGCGCGACGACAGAGACATCCCAAGCCAATGGCGGCAGCCGCGTCTAAAGTCACATGTGCCCAGTTACACCGGAATCCATTTATCCATTCACAAAACCTGCCCAGCTAGATCTACAAAGGGCCTCTACTTGCTTTTTCAGCAGTATCTATTAATAGCACCTTCCACGTGTGATTGACGTGACTGCACCTGCCATCGCCGCGCTCACTGCACCTGTCCCAGTCTGCGCAGGCTGCGCAACCAAACGGCGGTAACGGATTGCACTGGGGAGCGCAACTCTGACCAGAGGTGACCTTGGGGGGATTGCTCAAAAAGCTCACAGCGCAGGACGCTGTGGGGAAATCAAGAGGGAGAAAGGGTGTGTAGCGGATGCATGTGTGGTATGCGGGTCAGAGATCCGCCGGACAGAATGGACGCGGCGTTAGAGAAGTCAGCGGCTGACCAGCATGGGACTGACAGCCTGCCTGCGCATGAGGACACGCCATGATTTTGGCCTCTGCACCGATTATTCTCGGCTAACCTTAGCTGGAGATCAAAACAGCGCTTTGCCAATCGGCACCCAGACACTTTTTATAGCTGCCGTGTTATGCAATGGAGATTACACTCCAGTAGCCAAAAACACGGTGGAGGAGGAGATAAGAAATCCGATTACTAAGGTGTAAGGACACAGAAGGAGGTGTGGCGCACGTAATTGCGTCTGAATAGTGCCGTTGGACGGGTGAGTCGTCGCGCTGCCGGGACTCACTTCTTCCTCTTATATTGTGCAAAAGGAAAGCAGCGGCCTCCATACCCTGCAGCCTGTGCTGTACTTAGACCTGAACAAACACTGACACGACTGAAGCTACACGTGGCATTGGATTTTTTCATTTGTGCGAACATGTGTACGTTTTAACTCTGACACGTTCTTGGACGATTATAAATGAGGGCCCAGGGATCCAAATATTTGTGGTCAACAAGGAAAGACGGGTCCCATTCCAGCCCCCTCAGCATTTCCCCAGTGTCCTTACACTCGCTTCAATCCCTATCTTTAGTCTGTTAAAAAGGATGTCTGGAATTGATTAATAGCCAGTTATTCTGGGGTGGATTCTACCAAAGCCGACCGGCTCTCTCTGAACCTATCACAGGACTTAAGAGTGCAACTGCAAACATGTGTCATCGCTAAAGCAGGCCTTTCTATAAAATTTCCCATGTTCACTTCTCCTCAGTCACTGATTGCCTTTATAATTAACACTGGAAGAAAGTGTGTATCAAACACAGTCTTTCAAATGTTTTGCCTTAGATATGAAAGTCATAAAGGAGGCGAAAATGCAAAGGGCTCAGTTGTTTATTAAGCATTACTAGCACTCAGCAACAAGACACATTGAGTCCTGGTGTAATTGGGTCTGTTATCTGTAGACTGGTACGCTGAGGAGCTGCAACATAAGGACACTTCCCATTCCAGTCAAGTGCAGAAAAATAAAATTCAAAATGATGGAATCATGGCTCATTAATTATCTGAAGCAGGTTTCGAGTCAATCTGACTTTCTGCTTCACACTTGAACAGACTCAGCCAAAAAAACAGACTCTTCATTTAGCTGAGTTCACTGTTTTAAGTGAGTTTCATTTTTCAGAAGAGAGCAGTTTGTTGTTAGACTAAATTAATATCAAAGTGACAGCAATTACAGGAACTAATACAAAAATATAATTCCAAACTATCCTCGATTAAATAAGCGAATTGCACCTGACCTGCCCCCAGACAATGTCTAGCATCACCATTCACATCATATCCATGCATATTGGCGCAGTGTTGCATTTGGGTGGTTCGCAAAAAGCAAATTAATTGAGGATTTTTGTCATTTTGTCACACAAACAGGTGGGACACTGCTCTAAAACAGCCATTATGTCTTATATTGAAATTAATTTGAATGTAATTTCCAAAATTATTTACCCAATGAACCAACAACGCACAGTATCACATTGTATGAATTGGCATACCATGTCTGTCATCCCAACAAAAGGGTTAAATAGGGTTTAATTTTGCAATCACTCAAGCATTTAAAATTACAATAAATGACAACAGAAATTACAATAACGAAACACGCCATCTAACTACACAGTTACTTTTACTGAAGTCCTTTTAATAAGACATGTTCCATGTTACTATTTAACATGAGGTCCGGGGGGGTTCTGAGAATGTAAAATTACCGAAGCATTAAAAGCTATAGAATATAAAATTGTGCAAGTAATTACTTGACTTTCACACATCAATTAATTCATAAGATTCAGGCTTGCTGTCTAGCCTCCTAAAGACATGTGACAACCCATAATCGTGCCTTGAAATAATGACAGTCTAATGCAGTCTCTGGCACCTATGAGGCAGAATTGATCTGATATGAACGACGAAACACCCAAAAGCCGCCAGAGTGCCCAGCATGAACGTAATCGGGGTTTATGTGGAGTGCACTTCTAAAGACCTCGTGAGGTTACCCTACACTGCAGAGCCATAGTGCATCCAGGATGTACTAAACTCAAACATAAAGCAGGGAGGTGCAGAAAGCAAAGACCTAAAGAAAATGAACTGCTGCCCATAAAGAAATGACACAATTCTGAGGTTCTTGCTACATAGTATGAGGTGTTGCTCATCGCCAATGCAAGACCTGCTCAGGAAAGAGGGGGCTGGTTTTCTCAGAAATCCCAAGACACATTATGGGTTTCACTCCTTCTTCCCAAGAGACACACTGCAAGTAAGGTACACGCTCACTTTTCAAGAAACCGATAAATTCCTTAATAGTATAGCAATCGAAATGCTACCATAAATGACTGGGAGAGTCCCAAATGTGAATTATTTATCTGGAAAATATTCTTTTGGTACACAAATTCATCTGATTGTATGTCTCTGGCACTGGCTGGCATGAGATTTTCAATTCAAGACAAGTCTGCACACGCATTTACGTGTATGTAATAAGTTAATTGCCTTAGTCTGTAGGTGTTTCCAAACTACCCAACACTTTTCACGTAGCTAATTTTAGGTCTACAATGGAATAATATAGATTCGCCATAAGATTTCTTGCGTGAGCGTGGGAGCCTGAAAGCGTGAGCGTCACACCGGATGCGTGAGAGTTGGCAACCCTGCTGGTCTATGGGAGGAAATAAGACCACGATTCATTTTGGAAATGTGGAGCATGCAATTCAAGTCGGCGATTTTGCCATACCAGCATATGTTTTTTTTTTTCTTTTTGAGTGTTGGTGTGCTCAGAACCCTCGTTTGATAATGACACGCTTCCGTGACCTACCCTTCCTGCCATCGCTTTTTACACAGCTCCTTCTGATATCTCTGCAAAAGCAAAGTCCCGAAGTCACTGAAATGCCTGACAGCAGCACATCAGTCAACCCAAGGCCACCGAGCTATCATGTTACACCCACTGCCGCCTGACAGGCCGCCAGACACAGTCTGCACTCCGGTCATGTATGTGTAGCAGGGCCCGCACATAAACATCCTTCTAACCTCGTGTCTGCTTTGTTCTTTGCATTTTCCATTATGTATAACTCCATGTGGCCAGTGCATAAAGAGACTGTGTGTTTTTCAGTGTCATGTATCGTTCCAGCCATTATAATCACATATACAAAGCAAGGCATAGTGAGATTACAGCCTACCAGCGCACGAATAGGGCATGGAGAACATAACGCGCTGGCAGGGACAGCAACCCAACACATGCGGTATCATGCAGCCTAACTAAAAATACAAAAATATCAGACTCTTCCTGTAAGTAACAGGGGAAATCAATGGTGATTTCAACGCCTTACCGAATATTTAAAAAGTCTGGTGAACCAAACCAAGCATGGTCCAGATCATGCCTTTCATCGCAGGATATTTAGGAGCTCAAGTACTTTCCCACAGTGTGTGACCTGACCCGAACTGTCCTCGTTTCTTTAAATGACCCTCACTTGATCTTAACCATGGCATCAATCACTGGATTGATTTCAAGCACTACAACTGGTATCAGATCTTTGTAAGTACGGACTAATTATGTCATCGATATTCACCAAAAATGATCGCAATGAGGAACAAAGCCCCTGTAAAGATTAACACCGGCTATTGTTGGGAAGCTAATGAAACAGAAACTATAAGGGGCAAAAAAAGCACTTGTCTCCAAGCACACACTCACATTAGCTTCTTCCCGAGGCACACCTTGCGGACTCCCCCCCGTCCATCCAGGTGACCCCATTTAAACCCTAACAAGGCACTTAGTCCAATCGGGCCCAGATGGGTTTTATTACCTGAAGTGTCTGTACGAATGGGGTTGGTAATCAGTCCCCACAGTAACGTGACAGATCACCCAAACCCACTTCTGAGCAGTTTCTCTGTCTCCGGACAGCTTACACATTTGACTTTTCACAATGTATCTCGTTGGCAGCTACAATCATGATTTGACGCGTGCTGAAGTGAGGCATGAAAGTCAAAATCTGTGAGTAAGCTTATATTCTAGAAAAATAATCATATAGACAGATAGTAAAATTGTTTTCCAGGACAACAAATGTATACTGTAAAAAGAATGTTAAGAATAGTGTGTCATGAATACAATCTTGCAATTATGTTATTTTATTCCAGGGTTCAGCTCTGACATATTTTCAGAATACAGAAACTGGGAAAGTTACATTAATCAGTGTTTGTTTTGTAATACAGAATTGTTTTCCACCATTGTTTTGCACACAAACAATACTAATGTTTGCTCAACATATGATCTTCAATCAGACAACAACTGCAATCAACAGACAACTGAACACACTGAGTATTGTACTATTCAATTTAAACTAGTCCATTGTAATTAAGTACAGCTAATGGCAAAATGACAAAGTAAAAAAAAATAAAATTAAGCTGTCAGACAACCTACCCAGCTATGTATTCTGTATGTTGCTTTTATAATGCGTACAATCAAAGATGAAATCCAGAACTCTGTAACAATGATAAACTTGAGGATAAATGCCAAGGAGAAACAAAGCAATCCTGTATTTCAAGGAGCTCAATAAAACGCTCTCGTGGCACAGTCTGGTATCACTTTGCCTGACTGCTCATGTTACCTTCAGATAGATCTAGGGGGGCCAATGTTAACTATCATCAATCATTTTATTTACTGGACACTTTTACCAAAAGCATCAGCATCAATTCCAGTTTCTCCGTCTGCTTTTGCTGGTTTGGCCTTAACCCCAGTTCCTGTTCCTCAGTTTAACATCAACTTTATAAGAAATTTAAAACACCTGAAGAACGTTAAGTTTGAGTTAGTTTGAGTTAAGTTTGAGTTAGTTTGAGGTCTGGTTTTAGCATAACAAAATTAATTTTAAATAGTTTTATAGAGACGTTAGGCATTTTGTTTTGTATTACTGTACGTTTTCCTTGAATACGTTGCAGATTGGTATGGGCTGTAACATCTGTCACTTGAATAAATGCACCAAAAATGTTAAAAGACCAGTCTAAACCGGTGTCTGTTTACATGTTAATATTCAGTACGGACGGAACACAGTACGGTAACGACAAAAGTCGCCATCGTTTTCCGAAATTAAACTGCTTTTGAACAATTAGATCGACACACAATGACGTTAGTGCCATTTTAATCAGGCACTGTATAAAAGAAACAGTGGCTATTGGGCTGACGGTGATGAGTGTGCTTTTGTTTTGGTCACTCAGAAGGCACTAAACTCCAAAGCAGCTGCCTCACCGAAGGCAATTTGCCACTTCAGACTAGAAATAAACAGGCATGGATATGACTTCTGTCAACGTTAAAGTAAAGTGAACTGACCTTACCTGCCTTCAGCACCTTTACTGAGGGTCCTGAACCATCTGAGCTGCCGTGGCTGTTTCTACTCTCATTACGTCACAAAGCAACACTCTCAGGAAGCAGCGATTCTCTCTGGCTTTGACCTCTCATGCTAAACCTAAACAGGAACTGCTGTCGTACAGGAAGGAATACAGAATTATATGAAACCACGTGTTGTAATAATCAGAGAACATAGTGTTCTGGGGACCCCAGAGTTGAGTCAGACATACTTCAAAGGAACTTCTGACTGAAGTTGGAAACTTCAGCACAGTAAAGCACTATGTGGATGCTGCTGACTCCTAAATTATATACCTGGGGCAACAGTCAAATAAAGAAGTGAAGCAAAAGCAGGCCGTGGCTGAATGGGACAAGACGAGACAAGGCAAGGCCTTTTTTCCCAACCGCCCTTCGAAGAACCTTTATTAAAATAATTATGAAATCAATGTTGGGAAGTTACTCCACACTTTCATCTGTACTTTTCTAATTAGTCTCCTTAACGCCTCCACAATTAGCATGGTTTCTCGCACCATTGTCAGATCTCCTGTTTCCTTCTGTGTCGAGAAAACTGTAAGCTCCGGAATCAGTAAATCACCATTAGCAGATAAATCACAAGTTCAGAAAGAAAAGGTAGCACAGTTCATAAGTTTTTTCCAGAGCTGGAGTTAAATACCCAGAAAATACTTCTCCTCCCGCATCAAAGTGAGTGAAAAGCTGCAAAATAAAAGTCCTTCTGCGACTGGTGCCTGTTCCTCGTTGCTGAAACAATGCATATGATATCTGGTGCATTTTGGGCGTTCGCAGAATAAAAAGGGCGGGATGTGTCTTTCTTAGGACAGAAAGCTTGCAGAGATTCAGCGTCTGGGCTCAGTATTTAGCCACACACTGCCATGAGAGCAGGGCACACAGTGTTTCTGTTGTCTGCTGGCTTCCGCCTCGCACATTCTCAGTGCACACCGCTCCCCACACCCAGCGGGAATAAATCCTGCGGCTGATTACCAGCCCGCGCCATCCCAGTTGTCCTAGATAATTCCTGGCAAAAGGGTCAAGGTCCTAACTGGATTTCTCAGGCATGAGAATAAAAACACGTTACAGAAGATCCAGAATGAGTTTCAGAGGAAATCATTAAAACAAATCACAACACGGTTAAAGAAATTAGTAACTAAGGACTTCAGAAGAGGCAACAGAGCCTAATTTACATGGCAAATTAGGTGGCGATGGATGCTGCTAACCAACTGAGGATGGCAGTACCACAATATAAACTGAAGGGTAGTAATCTGTTTACTTTACGAAAGCCGTTTTTATGGAGCGTGATAATGTTTTGTCAGTGAATATTACATGAGTCTCGAGTGATACAGCTCTTTAAAAAGTGAAATCCCTGAGCTCAGCGGTTTCAGCAATTACCACAGTGATGCAATCGCCTGGCTCTTCAAACACACGTAAGCAGGCCCTCCCTACAGGTCTGCACCCATGTCAATAACTAAGCCAAAACTGCCAACCGCGCACAAAGAATTCTTACTCGATATCGTACAGTATTTTAGTCAGTGCAGGAGCTGCCCTGCACTCAAAGCCAGACAACATTAACTCAGGTCTGGGTCTCTGACAGCAGTGCCAGTGGGTTTGCTCGTGCCCCTGTGAGTAAGATGACCCACACTGCACTAGGACGCGTACGGCATTTCCTCTGCCATTCACAAAGCTGGCGAGGGCGGGATCAGCCAATGGCAGAGCAAGGTGGGGAGATTTGCACACATAGCGGTCAAGCTCCTCCAGGAACAAGCCCTGACTCACACGCAATGCAGCGCTTAGTTTGAAGGCAACATATAGGCGCAACACCATCCAATCTCTGGAAAAATTAGACGTTCATGTGCAAAAACATCTCATTTCCCGAGCGCCGCGGTAATGCGTTGTTGGACATGGCGGTAACCTACGAGGCCAAACGGCCTGCTGTCTAGTTCTGCGACGTAACGGCGCATTGCTGAAGGTCTCTGCTTAAACCACCAAGGTGGCAGCTAAATAAATTATATAATGCAATTAAATAGGGTAATTTAGCTGAGTATGAAGCAGCATTTGACGGGATAATAGGGGACGACATTCTCTACTTTCAGCATCTCGCGCTTTGAGATGCATGATATTCTGATGAAGACCTTTCCTGATGGCTGAAGGCGTTCCTGATGGACAATATGGCCATTAACTTCTTGGTTTTTTTTTTTCTTAACTCTGCTGGTCAAAACTGACAGTCTTTAGCTCCTGAAGGCTTTAAACCACAGGACACACCTGGAAAACATTGATTTTGCTTCTCTGGCCTTCAGTCTGACATTAACGACGCTCCCCAGAGGCTATAACAACATGATAGCGGCACACTTCTCCTGCCGCTAACTCTGACTCCCCCAGAATCTTTGAAAAAGCCATTTGGCTGGAATGCTTTAAAAGGCCATATCTGCGTGCCTGGCTTCTGGCTGCAGCGAATGCGTGCACGTGTTTACCAGAAGCAGAGAGGCAGAGTCCCACCCACGCATCAAACCTGCAACCTGAAGCGTGTAGTCGTGAGAGCCGCCAGGGTGCAGCGCTCCGAGCATGGCGACGCGACGGCACCGTGTGGTCAGGAGCCAGTTATCTCAGCACCGCCGGCAGAGCAGGAAGACAGAAGGGTAACACTTTGATATCAATCAAGTTAATCGCAGAGGCATTACTGAAAACACGCGGTGACATTTACACTTTCTGCAGAGAGCTGGCAGCTTGACGATCGGTGTTGCTGTCATGTGAGCAGAAAAAAAAACAGAAAATGACCATCGCAGTGAACCATGCATGCCTAAGATCACCACATCCTGTTTCCCCACAGGAAATTCTACCATACAGGTCATTTTAATTGGGGATTTTCTGACAGCATGAACAATGAACTCCTCATTAACAACTAAGTAATAATTTTATATAGTTGTAGCAACAGGAAAAGATTTCAAAACAAGTGACTCTACCAAGACTATAGCAAGAGCCAGGACTATATAAACAAATATGGTAAGCACCCCCCCCCCACCCACACACACACACACACACACACACACAGACATCTACCAAACCTGACAGCAGTACGACACTTACGCCATACTCCCAGGCTGCTGGCTACTTGAGTAACGTGCTTCCTGTGGTACGGCGTGCATAGGAAACAGGGTCACAGCGGCCAGAGGTGAACAAGCCGTCCTAATGAATGGAGCCATTGCTGTTAGACCCACCCTCAGCAGGACCCAGGACAGTGCGGCGCTCCTGTTGGCTGGTGATGCCGTGTCATTCATTGCTGGGAGCCAATCAGAAACGCAGCCTGTGCATCCGTGCTGCAGCGCACACAAGGAGCAGGGGGTCGAGGGACAGTGTAACCGCAAGTCTGTACCGTACCACTAGCATCTTCCGCCGCTCGGCGCTTCGGGAGACCGGCTGACAGCGGGGATTCGTACCTGAGCATGAGAGGGGCGCGGAGACAAGAGGCCCCACCACAACCATCTTGCCGATGCAGAGATAAACAGCGTCCGCTTCCCTTCAGTACAGGATCCGACCACAAATGAAGCAGCGGGTGCAAGCTTCTCACTAACACTTCATGCTAGCACACACGTCAAAGGAAAGTCACATGACCAGAGCATCATGTCAACATATCCTCATTGGCCACTGCTTTAGGTAACCCCACGTAGCATCAGAAGAACTCCGCAGGCCGAGGTGTGGTTCCAGAAATGCCGCCCTACACACCACTGGTTGTACTGGGCTGTTATTTTTGCACTTGTGGCCATCTTGTCAGTTTTAACAAGTCTGGTCGTTCACCTCTGACGTCCCTCATTAACAATCCGTTTTCGGCCACAGAAATGCGGACAATTATTTGTTTGTTTGCTTTTTTGTTCACGGTACCGTAAAACCTAGACTGTGCAGTATGTGGAAATCACTGCAGGGCGGCTGTTTGGAACACACTGGACCGCTACGTCTGCCACCAATAATGGCACCACGTTTAAAAACTGCTTAGATCACACGTCTTAGCCGTCGTAACGCTCAGCCAAACAGTAACTGAACCTCTTGACCCCGTCTGCTTTAGCTTTAGCGAAATTCCCTGTCTGTAGGAGCAGGCTGTTTGCGCTAATGAGCAGGTATATCTAATAAAGTGGCCGCAGAGAGTTTAATATATATTCGGTGTTTTAATTAGTACTTTTCTTAGCACTGGAACCTAACAGTGAGAACTGTACAGGGGCCTATCTGGTGAAACGCTTCACAGGAGCCCGAGGGAGGGGTGCGGTCGAGGTATAAATGTACAACCAGGCGTCGAGTTGTAAAAATATTTCAAGGGGGATGGTGGGGGTCAAGGGGGATGGGGGCACGATAAAATTTGCTGAGGCTCGCAAAGTCGCAAAGGGGGGGGGGGTCGTGTGGTCCAGGTTAAATTGTGTTGTGGAGTCCACTGGTTGAGATTTACCTTTCCGTGTGACAATTAGACAAAACAACTTAGGGAGATGGGGGGGGTGATATTTTCAAAGAGGTTAGTTTTTGTCATTTTCTCCCACAGGGGGAGGGGCAGACTATCCACATGCACGCCATGACAACTGGAGCCCTGTGTACAACACACAGCCCCCACTGCACACTGCACACTGCACACTGTCAGCCAAAGACATGTGGACGGTACCACTGTGTCATGCTCGATTTTACGCCAGTCACATCTGCTTTCTAAAGCTGAAGTCAAAATAATTTGTTTTAAGATGAAACAATTTAAAATCAGAGATTAAACAAATTTTCGGTTCTCTCCAGGCATTAACTTCTAGGAGTTTCTGATTCATAATGTTGTTATTACTAACTGGGGGGGAGAGAGAGATGTACTGCGTGATGCTGTGCGGGGACTAATTCCTCAGAGCAGGACACCAGCGTTACTTTTCTCCTGAAAAATAGTCCTTCTTCGATCCAGTTATACTGATAAACATCAGACAGGCTCTTACAGTGGGGCTCGTAATAGACTCCTGCACACACTAACTGAGCCAATATGTGGATTGATCAACTGGCTGTAAGCCAAGATGGGCCCCTTCTTGGCTCAAACCTGGAAAAATTCACTCTTTCTGTACTCCATGTTCTACAGCAGAAATAAAAGACCATTTTAACTCTAGGTGGGCCCTGCATGGGCATGCAAATCCACTCAGTTTACCTTTCGGTCAAACTCCCCATTCCCACGGTTGTAAAGGGGCGTAACTAAACAATTCCATGGCAACTGCAGGGATTCGCAGCACTTCTGACTTTCAGGGAAATGTTAAAGCAGCGCGATGGTAGCGTGGCACCGCGAGGAGGGACCGGCTCTGTCCTTCTCTGCTCTCCGCCTGCTTTCGTCCCACCCGGGGTGACCTATTCCCAAAGAGCCCTCCATCTGGCCGACTCTGCCCCAGCATGGCTACATATCTGGGTTTGCATGCGGTGGGGGGGGGGGCAGGACATGCAGCAGGAATGCAGCCCTCAGAAGCCTTCGGTGAGGCAGCTGGTGAACGACAGCCCAAGCACAGAGGGCGAAGCCGCGGACGCTGCTGTTTGATCGGGAACCACGCCTACAGGACGCTCTCGGCAGCACAGGATATGAAAGAATAAAGGCCTTCTGCTTCCAAACTTCAATAACAAAAAGCTTGATTCAGTTCAATTTATTTATATATCGCGCCTTCGACCGGCATGGCAAACACGTAGTCATATATGAAACAATGACGCTTTTTTTAAAAAACAAAAATCATAAAGGATTAAGTAGAGACGGTAGGCTGTTCTGGGGGCGGGCCTGGTTAAACCCTCTAACAGTAAATTAGTCCCAGGGGGTGGAGGGGGGGGGGTGCAGGAATGTCCAATTCAGACAACCTCCCCAGAGACTCACAAGCATGCTTGTCAGCTGGAGACCCCCAGGGGAATTTTAGGCTGGAGTCACGTGTGGTGAGGCTCTGAGGCCAGCCTGACGTAGAGCAGTGACCGAGGGGTAAACGCTGTGACGTGGAGAGCGGCGAGGAGCCATGCGAGGTCACACTGAGGTTACCTTAGGGTGGGCCTGCCCTAATATAGCCAGGCAGGCCTCCGGCGTCCGGACAGCCATATACAGTACATCCCAACACGCAGGGTAAACAGGCTGAAGAACATCACCATCCTCGTTGTAAGGCACTGCTTATGGTCTTTTATAGTCTTGGCTACCAACTGACACAGCTGCCTTTTCATAACGTTCATACAGCTCTTCAGTCTTCAGCGTTGTGCAGTAGGTATAGACATTGTAGTTTTAACGTGTGCCTCTGATGGCTGATGGTACAGTTTCTTTTAACTCACAGAATTTCACAGTTAATTTTGGATTCATTCATCCCCCACAAAAACTGACTTTTGTATTAGAATTATTAAGTTATGCCTCCCTCCCTCCAAAATCAAAGTCAACGACGTTGCTCTTTCTGCGGTTACGGGACGATCTGCTGATTAATGGTGGCTCTGTAATACTTATTATCTCTTGTGTTATTGGTGTTCTCCAGACCAAAACCAGAAAAGCAGTGATCGCTTAAGCGATTGCTTTTGGCGTAAAAAGCTACATACTGAATTGTATGCCATAGTTTTACGTGTGTCACCAATGGAGAAAATCAGTTTGTACTTCTTGCCCGGCAGTGGCATAGATTATCGCTGCTTTCACTGCCCCCCAATTCCCCCGCACGTCAGCTTCTTGCCTTCCTGCCTTTTCGGCAGGACCTGGGAGGCCTGCAAATCACAGTGCGGTGCTTCCGCGCTGCCCAGCAGAGGGGCCGGCGGTCGGCACAGATGGGCGCTACATTTCCATAGCATAGCAATAGAGAGAAGCAAGGAGTTTAGCTGTATGTGATATCAGATCACATAAAATCATATGTGATCATGGCACCGAAAAACAACGCAGCTCCTTGTTCTTGTTCTTTTTGATGTAAGTGATATCGCTCTCAGCATCCTCCCCCACGGCCCTCGCTCTATCCTCTCGTGGTCGTGGCGCCTAGCATGTCTGCCTGCTTTACGGTGACATTAAACCAGGCGGCCCCATGACTCATCACTTTTTTTTTTTTTAACTAAAGGTACAGTTGCTAGAGGCACTGCAAGATACAAGATACAAGATACAAGATACTGCATTTGTCACATACATGGTTATACAAGTACAACATGTAGTGAAATGTACCCTGAACGACCCTTAGACTGTGCGAGGAAAAAAAACAGAATTTCAGTTATGCAAAACAGTTAGAATAACCAAAGTTACAATACTAACTAAAATACATACGTAATATGGAGAAGTATAGAATAATATGCAGTGCAGTACAGAATAATATACAGAATATACAGAATATGTGGAACCCCCACCCGCAGCACCACTCTGCTGACTGCATTAAAAGACTGGGCTGATGCATTCGCAGAGGAGGGCAGGAACAGACTGATGGTGCCCACAGAGTACGGAGACAGCAGGAGGACTCGCGTAGTGAAGCCCCAATGAGGGCAAAACAATTCACATCAATCCTCCAAACAAATGTCACATCGCAGTGTACAGCAAAGACTCAGACAACACAGGACTGCAAGCGAAACATCCACAGGTTCTACGAAAATATACCCGGCTAGAAATGTTCTATCACAGGTGGTCTGAAAAATGGTTGAAAAAGCTATGTCCAATATTTACTTTACATTCTATATAGTGTAGGTTTTTTCCACCACACCATTTTACAGGGCCAAAGAACAGTCACTCGTGCAAGTTATGATCTGAACTGAGGACCGTGATGTTATTTTAAAACCTCGAAATCAGCCATAAATTTCCAGCTCACTCCTGATTCATTGTTTTATGCCAGTTTATTTTTTATTAGGTACGGAGAAGAAGGGAAGGTGAATCAGGAGGCCCATAGCTATTTGTGTGATTCATTTCACCTTTTCCCAATTCCCAGTGACGGCATGTATTACTGTATGTTGTCTTTTGGTTTGACAGTAACACTGGAACAGAGGCCTCATTTTTTGTCGGACCCAAATTTCCAGTAGAGGAGACACTTACTTGTGAAGTATCATTCTTGTTTATTAGACCCATTTGTGTTCCACCATAGAGGCTGCAAACGGGGAGCCCGCTAATCACGGCTCTGTTAGTCCGGACCTCTCCCTCTCGCATGGATTCCCTCACTGATTCACCCCAGCTTTCCCATACTTAAAAGACCAGCTTACTGTCATCTATTGTACTTTAATGAAATTTTTAAAAACCTGTAAGGACATAAACTGTAGTACTACCCTTTTATGAGAAGTATGGCACCAGTTAAAAGTTGGGACACACCAAACCGCCTGGAAAAACAGTGATAGAGTGTCACATCACATGACCTGGCCACATGAGCTAAACACAGTAGAGATGGTTTTGGAGAAGGTTGACCAGAGAGTGAAGGAAAACCGGCCAATTAGTGCTCAGCATATAAGTGTGACCTTCAGGACAGCTGGAAAAGCATCTCAGGAGGCCTTCTCAAGGAACTGGAGTAGGGGAGACTGTAGGGTCAGTCAGTTCCTGGAGGAATTGGGGCTAAGGGTCTTGCTCAAGGGCCCAATGGTGGGATCATTCAGCTGACCCAGGATTTGAACCAGCAACCTTCTGATTCCCAACCCACAGAGCAGCCTCACCCCTCCCCTAACATTTTTTTACATTTGTTTTATATTTTTTGGTTAGCACCCAATCCATGTATGTTATTTTATAGTTTCAATGTCTTTATAATTATTCTAAAATGCAGAGAATAGTACAAATAAACCTCTCTATGGGTAAGATAACGTCCAGCCTTGTGACTGTTACTGTACATAACACTGCACATACGTTGCTGCCTTCACATCTGAGAGACTCTCAGTATCGATCACAAGCACGTCACTTGAATGGTGAACAGGGATAGGCTTGGGGGGCCAGATGTGTAAAGATGAAAAATCTTACAATCAGTGAAGGAATTTCCAGCGCATATGGACAAAAACCCACATTCTCACAAAAAAACAAAAAAAACGGTGAGATCGGCCAAAAAGGGTGACCTTTTCCAGGATTAAGCTGTTAACCCCAATATTTCCCATAGAACACCGTCAGAAGTCAAGCGCACAAACAGAAATTCCTTTCCAGCTGCTTAAAGACCCCCTAGTCGCCTGCATCTCATTCATTCGCTCACAGAGTGGAAACCGTTTCAGCAGAAAATTGAACCAACAGCTTGCTCAACAGGTCTGATATTCGGAAAATGTGTCAGAGAAAAACCAAGGTCACAGCACGTGACCACGTCACTGTCGTCCGCGGAGGAGCACAGCCAAATGGCTTCCGACATGTCACACCCGTTGGGATGTGGATTTAATCTGAAACTACAGGTTCCTGCTCAACCCTGATTTAAATGCATGCATGTCATCAGTCTCTCGTCTATCTGATTACAGCCGGAGGGTGTCTCTACGCCTTTATAACGCTTTTCATTTCTTTTTTTTTTTGGGATGGCATCTACCCAAAAATATTACAGACAGTAACCTGCTTCTGCTTTTATAAAATTCATTACACGCATCGCTATTTTGAACTTGAGCGTAAAAAATTTCTAATTGCATTGACGTCAATAGGGTTGGGCGTGTGTAAATTATAATGCCCCCTTACCCAGCTAGCAGTGATTCCACCACATGGCGTCTAAATATCACATTGTAACTCTGTGTGACATGTACGCAGAACTCCAAGGTAATTTTCTCGCCCAGGCTGGGGTTGGGGGTATAAGGGGGAGGGGAGATAGACCATACAGGTGTGCAAAGGAAGATAACAATCAGCACGCGATGACAAGTGTAGATGAGCATGCGCTGTGCACCTGAAGCGATGACGACGCTCTTCCTATTGCATGAACGTGGTTCGAGTGGCACTAATCCATTCAATGCCAGGATCCCAAGCAAGGAAACCTTCAACTAGGCTAAAATTCAGAATCCAGCACCAAGTTCTTATATCTTCATTAATTTATCGCAGCTTCACGGTTTCAGTCTGGATATACTGCAGATATCATTTACACCATTCCACCGGTTAACCAGAAAAAGGTTATTAACATTATTAAAACAGTAGCTACCATACAAAACAAATACAGTCACCCAAGCGCATTCATGAGGGTCAGGGGCGGAAGATGCACGCAAATGTGAAACTTCAAAAATAATACTTGGGCCAGTTATTAAAAATGCAAAATTAGCAGCACAATCAGTTTAAAACTTACTACAAGAAGCATGACATTCCCAAGCCACAGACACAGCTACTACACGAGTGTATGCAGTGTAGCCAAGCCAACATGCACATATCCCAGGATGATTCTTTTACATTTTTTATTACCAAAAATAACTTTTAATATTTAAGCTACCGCGTGCACTAAAACTAACAAATATTACGTAAGAGTAATATTTATATATTACATGTATGTAATGTGCATGTAATGTCTGTAGCATTTACATATTTTATGTGATTTGAATAATTTTTTGTATTGTTTTCGGTTAATTGATCGTGGGCAAATTCCTTCGATCTTCCAGAAAGCTCCAAAAATATCCCCATTTAATTGTTCACAGCCAACTCACGAATAACCAAAACGACAAACATTTAAATTTGCAAAACCAGGAGGGCAACTGTAATCACAAATCGGGGGAAGTACTTCTAGCATTTCATGCAAATCTGTTTTGGGAAGTCTCACTGAACATGCTCCTGTTTTACATACACAAACAAAATACTTAATTTGACTGCTGGTGTGGGATCTTGCAGGATTTATGCTGACTTGCATTGCGGAGTTTGGCGCGACGGAGCTATTAGCTGTTAGCCAAAAAAGCACTGGCGAGGATAAATAACATAGGAAAAAACATTAGCGGCTATAAGAACGCAAACAGGATCAGAGAGGCCTGCCATCAGCCGCCCCTGAGAAAAGAAAGTAGGCGGAGAGATTATCACAGCAACCTCCGACAGGGTCATTAGGGACCGACACATAACCCTCAGACCGGGGGGGGGGGGGGGGGCTGCATCGCCAACGGTGGCGGGATTTCTTGGAGCAGCAGGCTAGCATGAGGGCCATGGATACTTTAGATTGCCCACCAATGTAAAGCATCTCGTTGTCCTTCAGAATTAGAAGCCATATCAGCATGCAGCCCCCTAATGCTTAATTAACATTTAATTGTCAGTCTATATTTTGGATGTGATAATTAGACTTAAAATATCAAGCTTTATCAACGTGCTGCATTGATTCAAAGCAGATCGTTATTTTTTTTCTTGTACTCCATTTGTTCAAATTTGAACTGAAATTTCTAACGTTGAATCAACCACTCACTTGAGTAATTGTGCAGGTGAAGCAGGTGTACAACCACTGCTATGAATTAGCACCTCAGATGCAAACAGGTCCTTACTTGTTACTTCACGGTGGTGACCACCTTTGAGTTTGTCAATGAGTGCCTGAAGTAGGAACACACCAGCAGAGGAATGTGCTATTCAGGGAATCTTTAAGGCTTTCAGAAGTACAGTGACCATTTCCCCACCAGAATTAGCATAACCACACTGTCTACAAACTGCGTCATGTTCTTCCACTCCTGTTTTGGACTGATTCAGGTCGTCAAAATATTCTTATGCAACGCTGTTCGATTTCATGCAAGCCCAGCCAACGTGCACGTCTTTTACCCTTGAAACTTCAGCCATCGTCTTAAAAAACAGTCTGTGGTAATGTTAAGGGCTGGCTCAAAGAAAAAAAAAACTGGGATCTTTCACAATCCTGAAATTCGTCCAACAATTTCCTAAAATGTGTCACGAGGCCATGTGTTTCCTCAAACAGCTTAAACAAACAATAACAATTTAGGAATGCCAAATAAAAATGTTTTACACGTCAAACGGTTTGTAATACAACTTTTCTTTTTCTTTTTTTTTTTACTGGGGAATTGAAAATTACAGTAAACTTCAGCAGTTTCTGTTTAACTCCCACCAGCATCTCTGCTCTTGAATCCAAAAAAATCTATCGACCAGGGCAGATATCCAGAAACTGCTTCAGTTAAAAAATGGATATATTTACATGTAAATTTGTGTGTTTGTTACTGAATAAACTGTAAAAACTGCAAGATGGTAAAACATATACTAAGAGACATTATTACATCAATCATGGCAAGCCGTTATAGATCTTACTGTATACATGAGTGAAATGAAAGACAGATAAAACTTGAAAATATCACGGAAAATTGTGCATAAAAGAGCCTGCAGTTCACTACTTTTAAAACTGCATGCAGCTTTACTCCTAGGCTTGTCATGCTGCAGATCCCTGCATTTATTTAAATAGCTCTAAATATAGGTTTAAATCCACAGGACAAACTGTTTCCAGTTGACAGTGCGCTTAATTTTTACTTCTGTACTGAAGATGCATCTGGAATAAATGCAGGTTTGATTTCACTTTTCACCTATGCAGTCAATAAAATTTGGGGGGAAAAAAGGGACTTTTGTATATGGTATAACGTAAATGAATGATATTTAACTGGTGGTGCAAATTCGTTTTCACTCTGCCACATAAACAATCCCCTGAGCACCTCTTCATGCTGACAGTGAGCATAACGACAGCTCCTAACCGCCAAGCACCGCAATACATGCTGCACATCAGGCCCGGAGAAAACATTCACGTTAGGGATGCCAAGCACAGTCAGAACCGTTAGACCATTAGGGAAAATCCCCTGTGTGCAGGACAGCGCTATTAGATGTTTTTGCATGAATAAGGAGGACCTGAACAGGCAAAGTCCTGCCTTGTCTGTGTTCATACACAGACAAAAATAGATTTTTTTTTTTTATGCTTTTTGACCTTGATTCCAGCTTAAAGGACCAACGTTGGCTCTCAGCAGCTCTGATCACAGCTGAAGACAGGTGCTGAGAACAATCTGGGTAGAAAAACCACAAGCCTAACTACGGATATCCAAGATGGATAGAGAAGCATACAGCACTTGTGGGGCTGCAGAAACCCATTATGGGAAAGTTGCAGAGTGTGGCATGAGAGAAAGGTCTGTGTGAAAGCAGTTGTGTTATCTTTAAGAGAGCAGGTCGCTGGAGATGAGGGGATCAAACGGCTGGCGATAAATACAGCGTTGTTCAGCAGAATGGCATGCAAACCAGCACCACTGCCTTACCGTCTGACTGACTGCTTATTTTAATATGCTCCATTTCATCTAAAGAACGTGTTCTAAGGGAACCCATTGAATTCCAGCATTAAGCTATATGTTAATAAATGATGTCATACATTCCAGATACATTAAAGCAAAAACATCAAGCAAAAAGTAGTTTTTTTTTTATGTGAGGTGAAAATAATATTAAAGTCAATTGTCAAAATAGTTTTTTTTTTCATTGAAAACCACTTAAAATTGAAGAATTAACTGAATGAGCCGCAACAGAAAATGACTTTGGCTTGAGCACAGATGACCTCACTCCCAGAATCTGCAATTAACAGGTAAAACTTCCTTAAGCAGCTGCGAAAAGTGCTTTTTAATAGTTCTTCAGCTACAGTTAACGTATTAGCAGGGTGCCCTTGGTAGGCCCTCAGGCCTTTAATGTCAGCCATATCGCTTCCGAAAGACATAGACACCCGATGTGGCAGGGAATCTTATTAAAACCGCATGATTCTTTAAATGGGATTTCTGATGTATACACTTTCCACTTGTTCTTTTATTATGAACTGGGAGTGTCCCAAGAAGAACAAAAGGGAAATATAAAGCAACCACTGAAACGGTTTTTCAATTACTGTCAGAAAACCAAAAATGAAATGAATCACAACTACTGTACTAAGAGTGAAGTACAAATTAGGGAATATTAATTATTATTTTTACCACACTTACAAGTACTCTGTATATGTGTAATACGCTTTTTATTTATTTGCACGAATAACTCTGCAGAGTGATACAGCACTTCAGATAAAAGTACTGGCTGCTTAAACTAATGCAAATGTAATATTTTGTTGGTATCACTTTTCCCTTACTTATTTAACAGGCAGAACTGAATTGCTGTTTGTAGCAAAAGTGTATTAATTTTTGCAGTGGTAAGCTCAAGGAAAAGTCATTCATAAAACACAGAGTGAGGACCACCCAAGACTTACAGTGCAAAGTGTCCCCCACAGTCATGCAGGGATGATGCAGGGTTAAATATCAGGCCTGCTCCTTCCAGCCTGTGACATCATAATACAGTGAATTCGGAGCAAGACATCAGCTGCATTGCCAGGTTATATAACCAAACTCGCATTCTTCAAACGTCAAGCCATGCTGCAATCCCAGGGCAGGACGGCAGGGAGGGACCAGGAGAAAAAGCCAGAGAATGGCACCGGTTTCCTTCCAAAGGAGTTCAGCCATTCCAAAAACTTGGCAGAAGCGGACGTGGGTCCGGCCAAAGCGAGGAGAGCGCACCGGGCTACCTCCCACGGCGGTATCGAGGACACAAACGCCGCTGATGACAACGGCACCCTTTGTGTCCCATTCATTCAGCTGCTCATTAGTCCACTAATGACAAGAGGCTCTTTTACACCAAGTTACCCTCCGCTTCTACCAGCTTCATTCATATTATGCACCAGGGGATTCCCTAACTCAAGGGATACTCTGAGCTGCTAACTCATAACCAATAACAAGACTAAGTTATAAACAAAAAGTATAGGCCATACAGCGTTAAGCAACAAAATAGCAGATAATGATTAAGGAAGAGACCGGCTGATTTTTAAGCAGCTCCTGAAATTGATTTTCCATGAGCTCATTCAGATATCAGTTGTAAACTACAATCTGGAACAAGAGATCTGTTTGTTGTTGATTCCTGCAGTGATGTTTTGAAAACTACTGTTTGCATTTAATAATCATTTACAAATAACCACGTACACATCAAATGCCAAACTACAGCCTTCATGCCATTTACATATTTTAATATTTTAACAAAATATTCATTCAACTGTTTTCATACGAGAAGGAGATAATAATGTTGGCTGGGCATATGAAATGGGCCCAAGATTTCGTTCATAAATCTGTTGTCGAGGCACAAGTATGAAGCGTTTCAGGAAAGCTAACGGGACGCACCTGTTCAGCTTCGTCTCCCCACCTACAGAAAGCGGGAGACCCGATATAAACTTTCTCTAGTGCAGCCTATTGAATTAAATGTACACAAACCAGGACAAACGAGCACGCAATTTTCCAAATGCACTCCCCTTCCTGAATAATTTAGAAAATATTGTGCATCAGAGTATCAATTGAGCAATGTTATTGTTTAACTGTGCAATCATGGCTTTCTGCAGAGCAATACGCATGGGAATTAAAACTAAAAACAGCGAATTACGAAACTCTGCTGCAGACCCCCAAATAATTTTTGCACAACCATTCCTCCCTTATTACATTTTACACAGATGACTACGATTTCTGGATTAATATATAAAAACCAGAGTGTGGGATCAACGTTAATAGATGCATTAGTTACATTTCTAATTGGTAATTCAGTTATGGTGGACGCAGGCATTTTACAGTGGCCCGTCCGGATGCAGCAGAAAATTTTTACGATGTTTACAAACTCAGCAGTGAAAGCTACAGGGAGAATATGTCATTGAAAAGGAATCTTTACAGTAACTGCGCAAACCAAAAACACATTTTCGTTAAGCAGACAGTATACAGAAAGAAGTGCAGAAATATATCCTTACTTAATGCACATTCGTGCAAATAGTTCGCTCACTAGCTCAAAACTGGGCGACACGGCGTGATTCTACATTTTATGATCCTGGCTAAAAACGCCGCTAAATGTAGGTCAATAATTCAGAAAATTATAAATATCGGTGCATGAACATGGCCAGAATGCAAAAGTAACGCCGCATACGGGCTGTGTCGCAGCCGATCCAAAACTAATGTCACAATGTAGCGCACTGGATCTGTCAAAACCACTTAGCTATCTGATGCAAACTGGCGGCGCTTTCCTCGGACAGATCCCAGCACACAAAACGCAGAATGCCCCCGCTGAGATAGATATGTCCAAAGTACGTACTTTGCAGCGGCACTCACCGTGCGGTCCCTGCGTCCGCGATCGCCGCGATCTGCTGCTTTTTATCGCAATTAAAGGCGATAAAAAAAAAAACAGAAAGAAGGGCAAAAAGTCCAGGCAGCGGCCGTATCCACGCTAAGCGCAATAGTTACGTACACTGCACAGTAAGGTATATTCGAGCGAAAATCCTCCGCCGGCCGCGACTTGCAGTCAAATTAATGCTTCGCGATGGCGTTTTAGGCGAGTCGCACACCATGCGGCTTTATTCTATATCTCTGGGAAAAATAAAAATGCTCTCCGGCCGTGTTCTTCGCCTGCCACGACAGGGAAATGGAAATCAACAAAATACTACGAACGCTCCTCCCTCCCTCCCATCGCCTATGTACAGTATGTGGGCGCGTACAGCTAGAGGCCTGTATAAAAGAATTTAATCAAACTATCTACTGCACTCTACAGGACGACACCGTAAAGCGCTTACTGTACCCTGGCCGCCTATGACGGACGCACTGTAACATGTCACGACTGCATATGTGTCCTGATCATTACTTATCTTATTTTCTATGATTGGTCTGTGCAACCATTATATGTTATATGTCATTGTATTTAGATTGTTCTGATTTGTAGATTTTTCATTTTTTTTCCCCAAATCCTGGCTGAGTGGTTCCTCTTTAGTGTATACTTGTTCATATGTTAAACAAAATTAAAAAAAAAAAGAAGAAATATATGTCGTGATTTTTTTTTCTTTTTGGTTACAGTTGCCCTCTGAGAAAATCTTAAGACCTGCCAAAATAGTTAGCGCTGTTTTAAAGATGAATTGGGTTGTAAAGATATATGTTAAATGGGTTTTTTTGTCATAAACCGAACACTTTTAAGAGCCTATTTACACCTCTCGTTTTGTATTATCATTTTACATCCATTGGTTTCTCAGTTGTGTACATTTTAATGGGCAGCAGGGAATGCAATAGCTGGAGTTATGACCCAAGTGCTTTCGTGTGAGAGAAGTAACACTGTTGTACCCTTGAGCAAGTTAATAATCTTAACTGCCTAAATGAAAATAAAAGGCTAAGACTGTGAGCTATTTAACTCTCATTAAAGATATCTTAAACACTTTTTCTTATAAATATTTAATCACCTTTTACTTAAAGGCAAGATTATTTTAGTTCAGCGTAGTTTTATAGTCATCAACGCCCTCAAACCCGAAGATTAGACTCTTTCTGCCACACCCACCTAAGGTACCAGACACAGGCCTCAGTGGGCAGGAGGCCACACTGGCTGCAGGTCCTACAATTGCATCTTGGATATGGTGCTGGTGTATTGATTTGGGGGGTAGTATGACTGGGGGGGGGGGGGTTGCATGTAAGTTAGTGCTCCCTGAACACCGAAGATGAGATGCCTTTGCTGTCTTATTTGGAACTGATGCCCCAAATTGCGCTTGTGGTGAAGTTCTCCTGGGTTTCCTTTCAGCGAGAAGTGGTCAGCTATGAATGACGGAGGCTCACGAAGCACACTAACAGCTTCAGTGTGGGGCTCTAAGCACACTAACAGCTTCAGTGTGGGGCTCTAAGCACACTAACAGCTTCAGTGTGGGGCTCTAAGCACAAGAAATGCCACTCAGTACCAGGATGTAAACACACTTAGGGTCCTTCATCATTACCATTTTCTGAACTTTCCCCTTAAATGCTCTTTAAGGTTAGTGTAGTCACATTAACAGGAAGCTCCCATGTATTCCGTATATATATTTACTAATGGATTTCCTTGATTCATTCAGTGCAATGAATGAGAAACATTTTCATTTCGCCATAAAGGCACTAACATTAGCAGCAGCTCTGCCGCTGAGTACATGCCTGTACGTCGTCTCTTTGGCTGTAGTCATGGCAAAAGGAGAATGACAAACCTTTTCCGTGAAATATGGAGAAGGCTAAAATTGCTGAGAGGATGATGGGAATATATGGATGCAATTATTAAATAAATTTAGAAATTATGAGTACATGAGATGTGTGAATTATGTCTGACGTATGCAGTCCAGTCCAACTCTCTCTCTCTCTCTCTCTCTCTCTCTCTCCATTCAAAAACAGCTTTCTCCATTAGCTTTTGAATCCCTGTGACCCTGTAACAGAATCACTGTCCTTAGCAGACTCATGTCTCCAGTGTGCCACCGGGAAAGCCAGGCTACAGATACACAAAGAAACCAGCCAGCAAAATGCCCTAAATGTGGCTAATCTTACAGTAAATGGGGGGGGGGGGGGGGGATGCACATGTTCAGCACAGGAAAAACAAAAAGTACTGCTCAGAGTTGCAGCTGGGCTGCTTCACTGGAAGTCCCAGTTGGTGGCTCACGTGTGTTGTCTTTGTTGTCTTTTGGATTTATCACAGAGTGTGAGGAGCTAACAAAAAGCCTTGAAGCCGCATTAGAGCAGGAAACCACCACCTTTCTGCAGCATGTTAGTGAAAAGTCACACTGCTGCAGTCATTGAGGCCGGAGGATGTGACCAAATGTCTGCTCATAACTATACAGTATGTCACATATATCATATTCATGTATGTGTGAGGGGTACCACTTTGTACACAACACAGCCTTTTAGGTCAGTAATTCCAATATGTATATACAGTATATATAAATGAACACTTTATGAAAGGCTTTGAGGCAGTGTAATGACCAAAAGAAGTGTTCAACATCTTAAAATTTTCTCAAATTGTAGACTATTCACAATACCCTCCTTTTGCTGCTATGACAACATTGCAGACTCTTGGCATTCTTTCAGACAGCTTCCAGATGTAGCCACCTGGAATGCTTCCCCAGCTAGATAGATAGATAGATAGATAGATAGATACAGTAGATAGATAGAATATCTAGTTTGTAGGAACAGTAGCTAGCACTTAGATTTTTTTTGAAGTCTAAAAATCACCCCCCTGTACCAACGTAGCACAAGTCCTTTATGAAATGTTCTCAGTGCAAAGAGCAAACATAGCTTTCGTCGGCTGTAAGCCAGGGCTTTTTGCATTGTTCAGCTTTGTTTTGACAGTTTTATAGCAAAAGTCTCTTTCGAAAACTCCATAACAAAGCCATAAAGGCTTGCGGCCTGTCGATAATCCATCCATGCGTTTTCCTTGACCTGCTTATTCAATGTAGGCCTATCCCAGTAAGCACAGAGCCTTGGGCTGGATGTCAGTCCATCACAGGACACGCGCAGGCAGTATATGCAAACTGCACTTGGGGCTGGGGCAGAATCCGAAGCCGCGGCCCTCAAGGCATTAGGCCACAATTTCAGAATTCATATAATTTATAAACCTGAGATTTAAAATTTTCATATAGAAAGTCATGTGAGACATCGGTAATATGCTGTTGGTCATTCTCAGACACCTGCATTTCATCAGCATGTAATTATACATAATAGGTGCAGTCACTAGCCATTTGCCCTCTGTTAAAGTTTTAACAGTTGGATGAGGACGTATAACTGATTTTAGACTGCAGTTGTACGTGGAATACAGTAAGTGAGATAAAGACCCTTTACAGAGCAGTATTACATTTACCACACAATATAACATAAGCATAAGCAACACTTGAATGAAATTAAAATGTACTCGATGTTCTATTCTGCCATGATACAATCCAGATCCCCGCATTACAGAGTTCTTACTGCTTCAAAGCACATTGCTCATATTTCTTGCAAGAAAAATCTGTCCAAATCCCACAGAAGACTCAAGCAAAAAAAGCTGATTTGTTTATATATATATATATGTATATAACAAAAAGCACTACAGTACCTGAATTGCTAGCTATGACCTCATATTGACTAAAGATTGCAGATTTCATATACATAGAAACGACTTAAGGTGTCAGTATTCCTATTAAAATAATCGGGGATATGGTAATCATAGGACACGTAATGTAGCAGAATTAATTATTATTACCAGGGATTGACATAACCAGTACGCAAGTACACATTTGTGGTATAAAAGATTAAATGTACAGTAATCTTTCATCATAAAAATGCAAATATGTACTTATTTTACTCGTATTTGCATTTTTATGACAAGAAATGACCACACATTTACTCATGTAAACCGCAAATGCATACTTGAATACCAGTTATGTCAATCCCTGATTATTATACCACACAACAGAACAAGTTGGCCATTTATTAACGCAGCTATAGAATGAGGCGTATTTTAAACCACTGCCCCTTTGCCACCTTCCTCCATGTTTCAAGATAAACATTTTGATGACTTTGCAGAATGATCACCTGGGTACAATGAACACAGGGTATAAGGCAGGGAATGTCCTAGATGGGATGCCAGACCCTAACAGGGCACAGACACACTTTCCCACAGACATACACGCATTGCTGCCAGTTTTGCGGCATTATTTTACTGGCCGCATGTCTTCGGACTTTGGTAGGCAGGGCCTAGCCCACGTGACACCCAAGCTGAGCATCGCTGTCGACGTTCAAGTGAAATTGTCTGGCAAGTCAACGTCCCCTCAGAACTTACTCTAAGTATGCACTTTTGTTGCCTATAGGACTTACTGTAGGACTGACCGGCCCCGGCAGGAGGGACCCGGCGCGCCCACAGGACGCCCACGCCGCCTGCAAGACGGACCGGCCCCGGCAGGAGGGACCCGGCGCGCCCACAGGACGCCCACGCCGCCTGCAAGACGGACCGGCCCCGGCGGGAGGGACCCGGCGCGCCCACAGGACGCCCACGCCGCCTGCAAGACGGACCGGCCCCGGCGGGAGGGACCCACTATACATACACACTAATATCCCAAAAGACGTACATACAGCAGAATTATTACTCTACAGCAGGGGTGTCAAACTGCAGTCCTGGGGGGCCGGAGCCCTGTGTAGCTTAGTTCTTTCCCTGTTCCACCACAAATGATTCAGCTCAACTGCTATGTGGCAATTAGCACAAGAAGTTGAATCAGGTGTGTTAAACGAGGGTAAACCCAAAAATGTGCAGGGCTCCGGCCCCCCAGGACTGGAGTCTGACACCTGGGCTCTACAGCATAAACTCACAGAAGCTCGCTATTGTCATTCTGAGGCCAGTTAAATGGGCATCTAAGGCTCTCCATATTTTTTCCGGTCTTGCCAATATTTTTAAGCTGTTGGTTAGTAACTAATTGTCATACAGTTTCTCATCTGCTCTCTCAGCAGACAATCCCTTGATGATTGTTATGTTCAGTGTGTAGTTAGCCCACTATGGTGATGATGCAGCATAGCAATACTGGTTTAAAGGGTTACTGGGAATTGGCAGCTCATGTACAGAGAATGAAAAGACAAGTCTGTCGTATTGTGACATATCATGTGATGACCAAAGTGGCAGAATTTTCCTCCCCACCACCCCTGATTTGCATGGTGGGAGCTGAAAATAGTCACTAGTGAAAATGAGCCCCCGCCTCTTTGATGGTTTGTAAACATCAGTCATATTCTTCAGGCACCGGATAGGCAGAGAAGCGTACGTTGCAGTAGAGCATCACAGCTTTTATGGTTGTTCTGGTCTGCCCTTCCAGAAGATATATTGTTACAAAGCAGCACGACACTTCATCACATGCACATCTTCAGTGTCCCTCATGCTTGGATCTGGGCTTTTACCCCCCCTAGGCTAGCTGTGGGCCAAAGCAGCACCATTCCTGCACATGCACTGGTCACAAGATCACCATCTGACAGCAGCACTTGAATCAGCGCTTTGATAAGTCATCTTGAGTCACAGATCCAGATACTATGGTCTTTGAGAGGGTCACGCAATGACAACCACATACCACATGGTGAACACAAGCTGGGCTATTCCTAATCACTTCCTGCTCAGCTGGGGGCCGTCACGTTTCTGCTCATTGGTGGCTATCAGTGGCACAATGTCACCAGCAGCTTCTGATGCCGATTTCTGTGCTGGTCTAGGAAATCGTGCAAACTGGCCGGGAAGATCTGGAGACACGGCTCTCGTGGAAAACACATACATGCATGTTTATGCTTGATCAGGACCAGGGGCCTGTACTACGAAGCGGGGTTACTGGCTTATCGGGGAAACTTGTCGGATTTAAGGTAGTCTGGGCAAAATGTAAGTGAACGAATTTGAAGTCCATTTAAACTGTGGTACCTTAAATCCGACAAGTTACCCCGATAAACCAGTAACTCCGCTTCGTAGTACAGGCCACTGATAAACTTGCTGACAGGTTTTCACCCGTCATAATAACAAACGCACAAACCAGCAACTGCGTATTTAGAAAGTGGCTGGATCAAACAATAGTGTGGAGAGGATGTGATGGTCGGAAGCGGAAAGGGATATATAGCAAATTAATACTTAGACAGGCTAAACTGATACTTGTTTAAAGCTGGGTTGTTTGAGGTATTGTGGAAAGAGATCCTGTGCTATAAGATGGAAATGGATACGGCGAAAAATGCCAAAGTGTGAGAGGAGCTGGGGGGCATGCAGTCCTGTGAGGGGGGGCCAGGTGCCCACGATTTGGCATGTTGATTAGTTCAGACTTTCCTTCACTCGATATGATGCATATAAACTGATGAGTTCTGCCTCTAGTCACCCAAAGACCCGACGTTACTGCAAAAGTAACACTATATGGAGAAGCTTTCCTGTCCCTCCCTCATTGTCTTCTTCGCATGCTCCCTGTTTTTGTGTATTTGAATGCTGTCTATCGTGTTCCTACCCAATCCTCATAAGAGCTGAAAAGGAGACTCATTCTCCCAAACACAAATCCTGCTCCCGTCCCAATTACATACAGTATCACCCGCTCCTCTTCACCCTTTTCACCACATCTGTGCCCTACATTGCCTGTTTTATTCTCTCGCTACTGCTGTTGTTTTGCCTTTTATGGTGAGAGGATGAACTTCTCTTGCTACAGATGACTGTTGGATGACCTCTTCAACAGACGTCTTAACCCAAATGCTGAATTTCTGCAGTTTTAATACTCCATTTAGTTGAATTAATCCGGCATAAGACACTGTAGAAATTCTTAGGTTCTCAAACATCTCCCAAATGTAAGCTGATAAAATATAACATTGCAAAAGGGAATTGCAAAGATTTAGTGCATGAAATCCCAAGCTATAGTCTGCAGAATACTTCTGCATCTGCACAGGGTTTTTTTCCAGTAGAGAGGAGCATGTATTTCTCATTACTTATATACACCTTATTCAGCGTAATCTCCTGTCTGATCAACACAAGTCCCCAATCCTGTTTGAAGAAGTGAGGTCAGCTCTTCATCACTTCTTTCAGTTATATGCATGTACTCCTTCAGTAAAATTAATTGTTACATTTGTATCTCAGTATTTATTCTGGCCTGACGGTTAAAAAAAATTCTATAAAAAATTATACAAAGTTCGAAACTGCATGGTTTTAACAACACTGGCAAACTGGTGCATTGCCTTGACCCCACTGAATAGTGATACTTAGGCTTACTAGCATGGTAGCGCTTTTTCTTCCTCCAACACATTTCAAAGGAAAATCAATCTACCTCAATCAGAAATCAGAGTATTTTATTATTCATCTTCAACTTCAGTCGAAACACCCCTGATTTCACCCCTCATAAATATCATGCTTATTTCATCACATTTGTATCAATATAGAGGGCAGAAACAAACAAAAAAATGCATGGAGTTATTTCATTATTTCCATTTAATTATGTCACTATATATCTATATCTATTCACACATACACACACACACTATGTACAGTATATATAGAGAGAGAGTTTTTTTTATTGTATTGGTAAAATCAGATAAAACTGTCCCCTTCCTCATATCACTTACTTTCTGCCCAATTGACTTCAGTTAGACCTTGACAATCTTCTCAACAGGTGACTATGGAAGATGGAAAACCAGATAGTCTGTGATTGCAGTATCTTCCCGATACACCATACACACCGTCTCTGGTGATACTATAGACTACATCTAGGCTAATTTGTCTGTTAGCATTTGCAGCCACCCTGTTGGTTTCCTGCAGGTTTAATAATATGGTTGTATATGTAAGTCTTTGTTTAACTCTTCATCATGTTAACTACAAGCGTAAAAGCCCTGCCCTGCATGGAGATTTTCTTTAAAAGCATTCATGTGTTATTCTGCATGAACATAAAACCACAGATTTTAAGCAGATGTCTTATCCATCTTGAGATCTTCGGGGCCATGTTGAGAGTGTTGTTATTCCCTTACTTCAGGAGAGATTTGGGGTATTTGTATATTTGTTAACAGAAAATCAGTAGGCAGTAAGTCATTTTAGCCTGTTTGTGAATGTTAAATATTATTTACAGATCACCGGCTGTGCACAAATGATACGAGGGTAAGAATTTTGAGGTTTCAAGTCCTAGTTCTGGGTGTAGCTGAAGAAGATCAGGTTCAGTGGGTTAGGGCCTGATAAAGTCTGAAAAGGTTACAGCTCCTGTCATTTTGTTTACAACTGCAGCGTTTAACTGATTACCGTTAGTGAATACAGACCTGCATATTTGTACTGTAAGCAGATTTTAAGATTTGTTTCAAGACACTAATTGGAACATCAGCGAATCGTCCATGAAAAGTTCAGAGACGGAGTTTATCATTGTGGGGGCTGGTCGTGCATTTTTCGTATTTAAGCAATTTTACAAATATCAGAAACAGATCAAAGAAACACATTTTTGTTCTGAGAACATATAAGAACATTTTGTTTCTGTTTTATTTTTGTATTATCCCGGGTACTTGAAACAGAAGAGAGTACACGATACTTTTGAAGAATGAGTATGAGTAATATGGTCAATGAGTCAGCAGACACCATCAAGTGAAATTAATGCAACCCAAAGCAGTATCCGATACCACCTGACAAATACATTACTTTCACTCCTTCATTAAATAAAAAAACTGATGCATTGCATTTTTATTTTTTTTTAACCAATTATCCACCCTTTCGGAACTTTTTGAAATCATGGGAGGGAGGAGGGTTTGTGTTCTCTTGAACCATTTGTCTGCGCATGTTTGCACTGGTATTGGCAGCACACGTTCTATGGTGGGGGTACACCTTAGACACGACTCCAGTCCATCACAAGCAGACCCAGGGACTTGGGGAGGCTGGGATAGGCCGAGCCACTCTTGGGGTTGGACACGTGCCAACCAATCACGTTTTTATTATTGTTGTAAAGAGGAGGGAAGGAAGACTATTTTAATGGCTGGCTGTGTGAACGTTTTCCCTCAAACACCCACCCCAGGGAATCTTGTGGTCCTCCCTACAGCTGGGCCCCAATCTAAGGCATTCAGACAGACACACATTTACCTGCAGAATCACACAGACTGTGGGAGGACTGTCATGGCGTTGCAAGCTATAAAATACTCAGTTAATGTATGCATTGCACATTATAGTCTGAAACTACATAAGAGAACAGAGTGTGAAAGGGCCCAGATTGAGACCGTATCAGGACAGACCCTCAGGTAACTGGGCTGCTTGCATGGATCTGTTCTGCCTCTTGGCCAGTCTCGGTGTCCAGATGTGTTTGTGTGCTTTGCTTTTGCTTTGACAGGAACCCGTGACCAGTGCCTCTGTCCCAAAAATCGATTGTGAAAGCTGCTTGAGTGTGCAGTCAGAGGTAATTGTAGGGACTCTGGGGGCCATAAGCAAAAACCTCCGTGAGGCCCCCTAACCCCCTCGCATGGTAAAATGTATTACCCTTTATTTTACTGTGACGTGTAAATTAGCAACATCAACAAAAAGAATTTAATAAACACAAGACTTTATTTTCAATTCCGTAAAGAACAGAATACACAAAGAGAGCAGACTTGTCGTTGTAACGTACTATGTAATCGGCCGTCCTCGGGGGCCCCCTCTCAGGCTGGGCCCCCCTGGCCATTGCCTGCCCTGCCTGTCCTGTCTCTGTGCCTCTGTCTGCAGTTTTTCACCTTTGCCTGTGAAGGGCATCCCCAGATAAAGCTTTGCTCTATTCCAAAAATGGCACCACTGTCTTCTGCAGTTTTCCTTACAAGCTCAGAGCAAAACAACTGGGGGCTGATGCCGCTTAAGCACTGGACATTGGCAAAAGATGCTTACCGAGGTAATACAATACTTCTACCCCTTTGCATGTCGTGGTTATAAAACACAGCTGTAGGACTAGATACACGCCAAGATAAATGTTATGACACCGTTTCTGTAAATGTGAGGAGTGTTTCTTAATTTTTATGATGGTGGCATACCTTACATAAATGATATAATGTCTTGTTGTCACAGCTGCACAATAAAACAAGTTGCCAGTATAATATAATGATGCGATTACATGCAACATTATTTAAAGACATATAAAATGCTATAAAATTATTTAGTATCCAAATAGTTTCTATATGTCTACATGTCCATCCATCCATTTTCTGTAACTGCTTGTCATATTCAGTGCTGTGTGGGGTCCGGAACCTCTCCCAGAGGCTGTAGGCTCAAGGCAGGGTACAACCCAGGATTGTGGGCAACCTTTCACAGGGAACAATGTCTGCATATTTATCTACATAATTTAAGATTTTCAGCAATGCCTGTAAACTGGAAGCTTGTGTTGAACCTAATTAGCTGCGATTTTTGTTCTATGCTTAGAAACCAGTTGTCTAATTATCTCCTGGTGATGACTCACATGCCCAGTCATTCACTGCAATTTTTCCTCATATTTATATATTCTACAAGTTATATAAGCAAATGTTACTTCGCTCTCATTACCTGTTTCCGTCTTCCTCTATATCTTATCCTGTCATGAATTGATGCTTTCTCTGAGCAGTCATTTCTGTGGCAATGTTAATATAATGACAAGATACCGATTCCAGTGAGCCTGATTGAAGAAGCAGTGCTGTCTGAAAAAGCACCTGTGTTTAATCATTTAGTATGGCCGTTAGCTTGTAGATGATATCCGGAGGAGAGTCTGAGGGTGATTCCTAACCAATCATAGAACACTCTACGTACCTGGGACATGAATTGTGGCCCATAATGAGAAACGTTGTCTTTTTTGTATCCCAAGCTTCCTAAATGAGACTGACCACACATTCAGCAAGCTTCATAGAGTCAGTGAGTGGGCTGGCTTGGAAATGGGCACAGACAAGACAAGAGACAAGACAGGAGAAGACTGTTAGGCTACCAGAACTTTCTTATCAATAGCTAGGAGGTAGGCCTTATACCTGCATGACCAGTAGGAGGTAGGCCTTATACCTGCATGACCAGTAGGAGGTAGGCCTTATACCTGCATGACCAGTGCTCAAGGATGTGTGTGGGTCTTGTTTGGTAGGTTTTCTGATTTGGGTCAATATGGAGGGCCTTGTTACAGGAATCCATAGTTTTCAATGTAATAGGTGCTATTACACAAGAGGGAGGTTTCAGGGACCGCAGGACCTCAAGGGGGCTTAAATTGGCAGGAAAGAGTGTCAAAACAGAATTCCCCTTGTTGGGGCCCTAAGTTTAGAGTGACATCCTTTCTTTGGCATCATGAAGTAATTCATTTCTTCCAACGGCTTTCCACAGCCCATAGACTACAGTGAAAGCCTGGCTGTTCTTGAGAGAGAACAGACACTCAGGGACTTGCGGATGGCACTGGGAGATTTTACTGGCACGCTTGCGGTGCGCAGGGAACATGAACCAAGCAGCATACAAAAATCATTTGGCTTTTAACTTAATGCAGCCAACGTGCAAAGCCACGAGAACCAACTATTGCTCTAAACTTGCTTTATACTCAATTAGTTACAGGTGAGTAGCAGGGCTTTTCCTCTAACTTAAAGCCGCCCCAGAAACATCCACACCCTCCCATCCCAGAAGCTATGTGCACAAGGCAGGGAACAACCCAGGATGGGAAGCGACCCTGTAAGGAAATATTTTTGCACATATTTGTGTTGTAAATAAGGTTATCTACAGATACGTGGATGGCAGTAATAATCCAGTAATGTTCAATGAATGAAAGCAAGATGATGCCACAGCATTAACACACGTTCTTTAGATAATTGTGTAATTAGTTATCTGTGTCATGATATCTATGTCAAATGGTAATTAAACATGGGGTTCCTACAGGTACAGCTTCCTGAAACAGGAGAAAGGCAGTTTCAACAGACCTGATGGTCAGGAAAGCAAAACTTGCACTTGTAAATGCAAATTATATATACTTAATCATGCACTGTTAAATTACATGATAATTGCTCATCACGATAGTTCCTAATCAGTCACAGAAAACTTTAAGGGATGAAGATTTTTAATAAGCTGAAAAACAATCCAGCCTGGTTCTAATTATGATTGTAATTTATTTATGTATTTTTTAAGTAAATATATATTCATCTTCTAGTTGCTTATCCAGGGACTTGGAGCCCATTCCAGGAAGCACAGGACACAAGGTACACCCTCAGTGGTATGCCATCCATCACAGGGCATATTCATGTAAATAGCTGAGTTGAAAACATTTTAGAATTTTAAACAAATTTGCTAAATGTTCTGAACTTGGCTCCACCATCCAGACCCTTTAATTAGCCAATCTGTTTTTGTTTTCATAGCTGGCAGTTTGAAATGGCAGCAATAACTAGAAAAGCCGGCACTGCGATTGCATGTTTTTATTTTGGTGTCCGAGTCTTGTTTCTGAAAACAGACCCCTTCATATATCTTACCCAATACACGAGATTCAGGATTTAATTCAAATTTGAGTTGCATAGTTCCCGTGATACATACGGTGTTTACAAGCTGTCAAGCAATAAGCTTGTGACTCCAATATTTGCTTATTAATCGTGCTGGTAACGCAAAGCCATCGTTGGAGTTGAGAATTTGCAGTTTTCTAGGCAAGTTTATTTATAAAGCACATTTTCATGAAGTCCTATTCCTAACAGACAATATAAAATAGGGGAAAAAAATAGTAAAAAGCATGTAAGATAAAGTAAAAGGTATTTTGAAAGATTACCGTAATAGTTTACCAAAGAATATAAAACTAATGTGAGTATAATAAAATTAAATAAAAGAAGCAGAAAACAAAAAAATTTTAACGTTAAGATTTTAAATTGACTAAGGCTGGGGCACACGTTGGGGAACTGTTTTCAACCTATGGGCCGTATATTGGCTAAAAGCCATTTAATTACTTTGAGTTTGAACTTAAGGAACCACAAGCTGAACAGTTCCCGAGGATCTATAAGATCAATCAGACCTTCCAGGTCAGAGATATATTTTGGGTCTAAGCTATTTTAAATTTTATGAATGTACTGTAAAATCAATTCTAAAAGTAAATGGGATTTTAAAGTGAGTTTTTTTTCTAGGTATTTGACAAAATTTTAGTATTAGAATTTTGAATCAGTCGTTGCTGATTAATTGGCTTTTTGGCAAGAAAAGCCAGGAGACCCTGCCAACAGTCCACCCTACAGGAAATAAAGGTTTGCAAATTAAGCTTCTGAATTTAACTACATTTTTCGGATGGTTTTTTTATTATTCCTTTAGTGTGGCAGCTGAAATTCAGATCCCAATCTAGTATTACACAAGATTTTTGTTCTGGGTTGTTGTCATTAGTGCTGTAGAGTCAATATATGCTTCAAATCTAAGCCTTTCATCTTTGTTACCAAAAAGAATGATCTCAGTCTCTTCTTTGTTTAATTGAAGGAAGTTTACTTGCATCCAGTTTATTTGCTCCAGGCGTCGATACAATGAGTCTATAGTCATCAGATGAAAGCCCTAAACACTGGGTGTCATCTGCATAAGTATAATAGCCATTCTTGCTGCAGAATTCAGTCAAGCGGAAGCATATACTGTAAAGGTTGAATAATGTAGCCCAAGAATTGATCCCTGAGGGGCTCCATATGACATTAAAGTTCACTGAGATCCATAAGTGCCAGCAGTGAGAAAACAACCCCTGATTTCTAAAGAAGTCCTGAATCACCAAGGGACCTATTTTTTCCAACCAGTTTGGATACATTTTATGGTCAATGGTATCATAGGCTGTATCAAGGTCCAATAACACCAGGACTGTATCAGTGTTCAGGCCAGTATCATTTAGTACTTTTATTATAGCAATTTCAGAACTGTGATATGGCCATAAACCTGAGGGTTGTCAAAGACCCATTCAGGTTTAAAAAAGGTGTTCAGAATGACTTTACATTAAGGAATCATGACATACTTTCTCAAAATGAAGACTTCTTAATATCATGAAATCGTCACTTAATTTCATGAAGCCATGGCTTACTATCATGAAAGAATGACTTAATATCACAACAGAATGACTTAACATCAAGACATCAAAACTTTCTCATTAGCCTTGCCTATGAATGGCAGATTTGAAAGAGGCCTGTGACTGTTTAGTTGAATGATCCTGCTTTCTCTTTGTCAGGAGGGGCTTAATATCTGTGTTTTTCAATGATGTTGAAAGAACTCCTGATGGTAGTGAGCCATTCACTAGTTGTAATAAATCCTATGCTAAACAACTAAGACATTTTTTAGGAAGCTGGAAGGCTAAACATCGAAAGAGCAGGGGGAAGGTTTAAGGTACAGAACAAACTTCTCAAGAGTGTTGCAGTCAATGGCACTAAATTCAGACATAATAACCAGTCGCTGAGGGGCTGACAACAATGGCAAAGTGCAGGTATTGTTGATGATTCCATTAATGACTATTGAGAAAAAGATCTCGTTTTGTTAATCCAGAGTTGAAAGTGTAAATCCTGATTTGCCTCAGCTTTGGTACATCTCCGAAGGGAAGATAACTTATCAGATCCTACATTGTTCAGAAGTCCGGGTTTCGTGCTCTGTTTGCCAGGCTACAGTATGTATCTTCGTGCACTGGCCGTCGATGCAAGCAGGTTCTGTTCACCATCCCTGCCATGATGTCCAGCTTCTGGTAAGCTCACAATGTATAGCTTTTGCCGAGACCGAGTGGCAGACTTGCCCAGTTTTGTGCTGTTTAGCAGCTCTCCAATTAAATGGCTCATGCATGTTAGACCTAAACATGTTCAATTAAAAAGATTAAAAAAGAAGAACGAGGTCCAATCATGACGGGATTCCCAAACACTTACATCCACCCCAAGTCTAAAATGTGAAGGTTTTAAGTTGTACCTTTACTTTAATTGACCTCTCTATACCAGCCATAGTGCGTAGTAACTTCTATTTTATTCTTAATCTTATGAAAGTTTCTCACAGCCCATCTGTGTGATGAAGCCAACGAGGCTACATTCACACCTACCTTTCTATTCTCTACCTGCTACCTTCCTACTCCTGTAAAAACAGATCTTCAATAATCACATTTAAAACCAGAATATGATTGACTACTTAAGATAAATAATAAGTAATATTTTTATTGGATAGTTATTTGCGTGTTCAGATTTTGGTCAGTCTGTACAGCTGTATATAACTCTCCAGAAAACGCGGCAGTCACGCTCACATACCCTCAGTCTGCTGGCCGTCACCCAAACTCCACAACCTCTTCACAATTCATCCCTGGCAGCACTATGGTAACCTGCTCTGGAGCCAGTACAGCCTGCATATGTCCTTGAATTAATCATCAAAGGTTTCCTGGCCCTGCTGGTGATTTTGCTGAAGCTGGCTCAAGAAGGGAAGTCATATAGACCCTCCAGGAGCCATGCTGCCATTCATTTGCCATCTGGGCTGGAAAATATGCCATAGTATGTTGGATTCTTAGAGCCAGACAGCATGGTTCTGCAGGCACCTAACGCTTAAAAAAAATGACTATTTGCATTTCTTTCCAGGCCACTGCTGAAAAACAGCAAACAAGTGTCAAAGCCGCACTGTGGGTTTAGTGGCCTCCTGATAGTTTCTGCTGATTTAACCTGCGTGGTTGGGATGTGGGGACATGTTATTTTGGGTAAGGAGGAATTTCTGATGCACCAACTGAGAATCAGTAACATAAATGGAATTGGATGACAGCATGGAGTCAAATGATACAATTTGTTTTAGGGTTTAAATACTGTATATTCTGCAATATTAAATGTGGCCTGATGAAAATTAAATGAGCTTCCTTTTTGAAGTTAACCTTTATTTGCCATTTGCAGAAGTATGAGTGCAGGTACATTAGAATTCTTATTTTCACACATCTCATCGCTCTTTACTTGAGACACACACACACATCCATATATAGCTGAGAGCAAAACTGGGGTCTGACCACAGAATCAGGCTGTTTATTTGGCCGCCATGGAGCATGTTGGTGGGGTCTTGCTGAAGGTCCCAGTGGAGATGTCACTACTCTGCCGAGACCAGGGATCAAACTGACAACCTTCCAGTCGCAGGCACAGAGCTTTAATTGCTGAGCCACACACAGCAAAATTATAAAGCAATATCATTCTGTGGATAATTTGATTGTGTTTTGCCCCCTTGCCATGGAAACATAGTAGATCAGAACTGCTGAAGGCTGCAAATGCTAACCGTAAGTATAATGAGGATTGGTTGGAGGACTGAGAACATAGTTACTGGCCAAAAACAATCAACGGTCTTGAAGTACCATGGTGTGAATGTAGTAGTAATGAAACAGCCCTTGGAAAGCACTGAAAGGTTTTCTGTAGAAGTTCTGTAAGGCGCAGCTGTTAAGAGTTCTCAAGGTTATTTGATATTGTGTTCTGTTTCTTAAACAGGCAAAATAGTTTTTAAAAAAAGATTTAAATATCATTTTAACTGGTTTCAAACTTTGCTTACTGTACATTCAAACTGTATTACAGACAATATTCAGATTTTTTGCCAAAAATTAGTTTTGCTAAATATTCTAAAGCCTTTCTTCTGTGTTGTGTTCAGAGCTGCAGTCAGGGCCCATGCTCAGGAGCAGAGTGTGGCAGCCAATCGCAGGACACGTGCTCAGTCACCCAGAGAATCCACCCAGACCGCACGAAGACTCGGGTTAGGCTCGGCTGATGGGTGTCAGTGTCAGCTTTCACTTGGCACTGAGCTACCAGAATTGGGCCGAATGTGAATTACGCACGGCAACCCGGCTGTTTGGCCAATTCATTTATGCCACCATTGGCTAAAGTACGCTCAGATTGATGGTGGCGTATCACAAGGTCACATAAATTGTGCCCTTCCATTTTTTAATGACCCAATATTCAAAAGAAGAGTCTATAGACCATATTTGTGTCAATAACATGCTGTTATTATTCTTTGTGATATTTTTATGAAAAAGCTGTTATATAAGCTAACTCAAAATTAAACAGGATATCTGTTATTCAAATATTATTTATGAAAATAGTAAATGATTTCAAAAATGTATTAACATTTATTATAATATAAAATATTTGTAGAAGCAGTTAAATAGTCTTTCTGATGTTTGTGTCGGAGCAATTCAATTGCAAATATTCAAATGTAGGCTACATATTTCACAAGACAAATGCACAACAGAATGTAATGAATTGCATGGCAGCCCGAGTTGCTCCAACTCGCTGGGCTAAAGGCGATCTGACCCATTGGGCCGGAAGGTGAGAGACTCTTGGCCCAATTGTGGTTTGAGTGCTTGGGCCGGAATCGGACCTAGATTCAAAACGGATGTCGGCCGATCCTACCCTGGCCGATTGAAGCCCAAATCAATTTTGCTATCTGGGCACCGTGCCACTTTGCCACGCTACATTCCTAATAGAAAGCGGTCACTGTGGGAGCATCCGCTGAAACAGGGCACTGTATTTCAGTCCCTCCTCAGGGATCCATGGGTAGGGGAAAATTAGATAAATGTAACAGAAACATCAGGGGGAAAAAAACAGAAATGAAAATAGTCAAGAGTGGCAGCAACAGTGAGCAACTTCAGTTATGTTCATTTATATGTACAGTGGAAATGAGGAGCAGGTGATCTGAATTGGCTCCAATGCACGTAGTTACCAGATTCTCCGTTCCATGACAAACAGCAACCCTGGACATCCCCAGCTAGTGGACCACCCTGAAGTGAGATGATTGTTGTGTCAAATAGCACTAAGTGATGCATTTGTTGGTCTCCTCATTCAGTGTAACAACTGAAAGGGTCTGTGGTCAAACCCAATACCCAAGGGTGAGTAGTGTCATCTGGATGGCCAAGCATTCCTAGTGGTCTTTCAAGTTGAGAGAACTAATGAAACTTATATACAGCACCGAGCATTCCTTATCCTCCACCTTTCCTGGCAGAGGAGCACCCCCATACCTCCATCTAACGCAATCCATGTAAACGTGGCCACCCGTACCGTGAAGAAATGCTAGTTACAGCACAGTTTCATCTCACTTTAGTTTTCCCCTGCAGGGGGGTCGGCTCGGTAAAGGCGTGGCCGGGTTTGGAGAGGGACAGTGACCTAAAACCGAAGAGACTGTTTACTGTTCAGACAGTGTACATCATGATTTATTATGTGCTAATTTCCGCTAGCAAGTCTGTGAGAATCGCTGTCTTATGTTAGCATCAAATGCTATGGGAATTAGCATTAACTTTTGTAAATTTGCATTACAAGGTAGGAGGTTGCAAATTTTCATGCTCCGAGTTATCAGGAATGCATCAATACGTCGCAAAGTGCGATACTATTAATAATGAATAATAGGTGATGCTTTACATTAACTCCACCTTCATAATGCATTAATTATGCATTCAGAGAACATTCATGCTGTTTAACATCCTAACATACCTTAACAGTTTTAATATACATTAATAACAAAAATTATAGTAATAATAACAGACATTATAATCATATAATCATATAATGCTTTTATTAATGTATATTAAAGCTGTAAGTTAGGATGTTATGTTATTCTTGCATGCTTTTCATGAATGTCCCATGAATGCATAATGAATGTCCCATGAATGCATAATGAATGCGCTATGAATGTGCAGTTAATGTTAAGCGTTACCGAATAATATATAGAATATGCCCTTTTTCCCTTCAGATAATCCATGCATATCGCCACAGATCACCGATCTCTCCATGCATTTCGACCAATCAGATGGGGGTGACCATGTCAGCGTAATTATGGCAAAGGTACGGCTTGCATAATTTATAATGGAAAATTGTCTCTTCGCGGTATGGCAGTAAAACCGCGCCACATCTGACCAGTTGTTGGAATCTGTTTTGGGTGACCAGCGTGAAGAGCTGTTACTGATGTTAATTACAGACAGCCTCTCATGTGTTTTGGACACTTTGGACTCACTGCTGCTGGGGAATGTATTTGAGATCGCAACTATTTATCTTTCAAGCTGAATCTTAGAATATCCCTCTACCTATTTAGAATACTTCTCAGAATTGGCAGTAAGGTCTGTCTCCCTCAACAGCTGCAGGGTTACCCTCTTATTCTGTTTTGCGGTAAGGCCTGTCTCCTTCAATTGCTGCAGGGTTGCCCTCTTATTCTGTTTTGCGGTAAGGCCTGTCTCCCTCAATAGCTGCAGGGTTGCCCTCTTATTCTGCTTGGCGGTAAGGCCTGTCTCCCTCAATAGCTGCAGGGTTGCCCTCTTATTCTGCTTGGCGGTAAGGCCTGTCTCCCTCAATAGCTGCAGGGTTGCCCTCCTATTCTGTTATGCGGTAAGGCCTGTCTCCCTCAACAGCTGCAGGGTTGCCCTCTTATTCTGTTTTGCGGTAAGGCCTGTCTCCCTCAACAGCTGCAGGGTTGCCCTCTTATTCTGTTTTGCGTTAAGGCCTGTCTCCCTCAATAGCTGCAGGGTTGCCCTCTTATTCTGCAAAGATAAATTTTGCATCTTGTTTGCCCAATACAGGCAGTTCCCAGGTTACGAATGAGATCCATTCCCTAAGTCTCACTTTGTCGAATTTGTATGTTGGTCGGAACAATAATAATACAATACATAACAACAGCAATAATAATACAATAATAATAAAAGTAACTACATACACTTGGATTATCTTAACTTATTCTTTTAAGGTGTCTTGCACTCTTATTTGCATTCCTATTTTTACAGCGTTCTGTGAAGCATTCCCCCTGTATGTCTTGTAATTCATGTCCTGTACTTCATGCTGAGCACTGCACCATAAACAATTCTGGTATGTTTGGTCATAATGGAAATAAAGTGTGTTCTGATTCTGATATGGTACTGTACTCTACTGGACTTTGAACCAAGAGATCGCTGAAGCCGTTTAATTTTTTCACGAGCATCACAAAGTAGCACATGCATTCATCATTACGAACCATTGTATATAACTCAAATTTTAATAGAATAGGCTTTATGGTGGTCTGTTTGTAAATACAAGTTGTTCATAAGCTGGACATTCTTAATTAACCCAGGGCCTGCCTGTATGTATACAGCTTACTCACAAAGAAAGCAGTTTAATTTTTGAATTTCTTTCAAATGTAGATTAATAATCCGAATAGAAACCCCTACTAATGTATCCATAGTTCCCATCCTACCTTAATGAACAAGAAACTATCCCAGAAAGACTGAGCCATTTGTACTTGTGCCAGTAGCCAGTATGTCACTGCCGTGCAGGGAAAGTCAGTGGGGCAGGAATGCCATGCAGCCATATTGATTAGGAGCCGCTTCCTGAAAAGTGGCTTAGAGAAAAACCCAAACTCCACTGTGGCTGTTTATGAAGTTGCCTAGGTAACAAAGTGGGGAGGAAAGGAAGGAGTAGAGGGGAATTCCTAACAAGAATGCAAGAAAAGGTAATGAGATGTGCAGGAGGGAGGAGGTACTCCGTGATGTCGCAGGAAAGGAAAGGTGGAGTCAGAGGCGGAGAAGGCTGAGTCCGGACTTGAGCCTGGGAGGTTTCCTGTTGTCTGGGCACACGCCCAGCTGGGGTCGAACGGCAGCTGAGCCAAACTGGAGGGGTCTATGGCAGACTGAAGGTAGGTGTCATCCGGTGAGTGGAGCTGACTGCAGCCACCACTTACAGGAAGGTAAGAAGGTAAAGAGTTATGTCTCATCCTTCAGCCTCTCGCAGTGCTAACTCTAATAGCACCCCCCACCATGACAGTAATCAGTCTGTTCAACCACTGGCCAGTGACATTGTCAGAGAACTAAAACTATGCTCATTTCATTCCTTTTTCGTGGGACCCCCCCAGGCGGGGGGAGGCAGGATCAACCTGAAAGGTCTCAGAAAAAAATATGTTGTACAGTTTGGGGAAAAGTGGCATAAAATCATAGTGGATAAATAGCCTTTTGAGAGGCAGTGACACTGCATTGTATCACCAAGGGCCATTCAGTTGTAGGAACTGTAGGAATGAAGGGTAGGTGTAACTCAACTAGCCTCATTACTCAGAACTGTAATGTTCAGAAGGTGGCTCCTCCACAGTCACACCTTCACAAGAGCAGAGATTCAAGATGACCCACGCACTCATATTTCTGATTGCCCTATAAGCAAGCGATGCTGAGGGGTAAATATCCCTAAGACAAGAAAATATTATTTAAAGACTGAATTTTCAGGTCCAACTATTGTATTTTAGCTATTTACGATATTTTATGTAATATCCATTCATCTAACTGCTATTCCCTCTGAGTTGTACCCCAGCCTTGCAGCCTATGCTGCCTGCCATAGATCCATCCATCCATGGTTCATATGCATTTATGGTCCATATAGGGTCACAGTGACCTTGGTTTGTATTCCAGGAAGCTCAGTGCCAAAGGCAGCGGGGACACTGGACGGGATGCCGGTCCAGCACAGGGCACCAGGCTGGGGGACACTGGACGGGATGCCGGTCCAGCACAGGGCATAGTCATGCTGCAGTACTGGCGGAAAACCGGAGTGCCTGAAGCCAGCATGAATAATGGGAGAAAACCCAAACTCCACATTCACAGTGATGGAGGAGGGAGTGAAATCCACGACCTGGAAGCATGAGGCCACCGTGCTGCCCACTGAGCCACCATGCTGCAGTGATGCTGTGCATGACATACAGTATAGCAGTGTTTACTGCAGTTAGGTATATTCATTGTTCAGGTCTGATTTATTTACTCTCATTATTATAGACCAGTGTTTCTCAGCCCGGTCCTCGGGGAATCCACCCCCCCGTGTTTTTGCTCCTGGCAGGGAGCTGGGAGGGAGCAAAAACATGGACTGCCTGTGGGTTCTGAGGATTGGGCTGGGAAACGCTTATGTATAACATATGAACATTTTACTTAATAATGAATTTAATTTAATAATGAATTTAATATTGAATTAATATTTCTTTTAACATACCTTCAATACTTTCTTGACTTTGTGCTGGGGTTTCATTTGTGATAACACACCAATCTGTGAATGGGTATCATCCATGGGATGCCAGTCAATCACAGGCACATACATTCATACACAAAGTCACTCACTGTTGGACTTTTAGAGGCACCAGTTCACTTGACTGCACACTTCTGGACTGAAGGATGATTTCCATGTCAAATAGGAGACAGGCATAACCATTGAGCCACTATGGCACCCTTTAGTTATAAAATAATATTCTTAACATACTGTAGGGCAGAACATGTAGCAGTGCAGGAGTGAGCAAGAAACTGGCTACACAATAGCAATTATTTGTTTCTAATGAGTTATTAATTTTTATCAGGAACAGAAACGTAGAAACAGGCATTATTATGAAATACTGCTTTGGGCACCAGACAGACAGCATTTAAACAAGAGCTCCTTTACGGTTAGCCAGCATAGTTTTCTGGACAAATTATGCAATGATAAAAAGAGTAAGAGAACAGTGATCATTTTATTAAATTAATATGTGTCGGCATTGTGTACAGTATGCCATTGTGCAGTTCCATTGTGTATGCTATTGTGCACCCCATGAACTTCATACACATCTAGAAAAGATTCAGTAAGGGACCAAGGATCTTCCACTCTTGTACCAAGTAAAAATGAGACCATATTAAGATAAGAGAATCATGTGGGATCTTTTTTGTTTCATTAAAATAATTAACTACAGTACATGAATGTGGTGTGATAGTGTAGTATGAAGCAATAGTCGCAAAACATTTTGTTTAGACAACTAAAATATTTTACCCAAGCTGTAAGGAAGGTAAGAATCTCAAGGGTATTACAACAACCCCAGGCCGTAATCATTACACTAACTGGATATCCTCCTTTTTACCATATGCTCAATTATCTGTTAATGGAGTAATCAAGATTGCTTTAAGGGTGGGTTGAGATCATACTACAGTCAATGTACTTTGAGTCACCAAGACGGGACCCAGAGGCGTTTTAGCTCTTGCTGACGGGGGAACTTATTTTGACAGGAGAACTAAGTTAATGTCAATGGGAGAAAGATGTCATCACATGATACAATTACTTCAGGTCCCAATTATCAATCATGTTCTTAAGAAATTGTGCTTATGACAACCGCACAACTGATTTTTTTCCTTGTGAGAATTTGCTCCTTGGTTGCTTGAAATATCACATCTAAGCAAATATTTGTGACCAGCTGAAAGACGAGGTGATTTATGACCTACAATGAGAGATCACTGAGCCTCTGTTTAATAACATTATGATTTTGTTTGCCATGTACTGTACAGCGCTGATGTTTGAAGTTTATAATAAAATTTGAGGTAGGCATTTGAATTGCTCTTGGTTAAATTGATATACATAATTTGAAGAAAACATGAAACCAACATGTTTGTGGATTAAATTAACTCTGTACATTGGTGCCGTGGTCAGTTACTAAACTATATTTATCGAATTAATGGCAGGTTTCCCTTATAAAAGGTCTCACATAACACCAGCACAAGCACAAAATCCCGGAGCACATCCATCTTCTTTAGCTTAACTGTAATACTGTAAGCACACGGTGACACCAGATGCGAGACAAAGGACTCAAAGGCCAGCATTTGCCGAACAAAAGGGGTTTATTGAAGTGAATGGGAGCACAGAAACAAACGAGACCTTGAGGGGTCAAAACAAGAAGGTGAGTGCAGGGAAGGACACAGGCAGACAGGATGAGCTACGTCACTGACTGAACTGGGGCTGACGAGAGAAACAGGTATTTAAATACAAAGGCTAACGAGGGGTAACAAGCAACAAGCATGGCTCATCAGGGCCGCGTCAGGGTGGAGACAGGAGGGTTAGGTGGGGGTGACAGGCGGGACACAGCATACAGAACAATATGCAATCAAATTTCACTAATTTGATACTTCAGAAAGTATGATCACAGTGTTTCCAGGATTGAAATTACGCGAATGAAAATCCAAACATATACTCTATGATTGATATAAACACTAGGATTCATCTACAGAAAAAGACATGTGAAGACAGACCAGATAAAAGTCTGCTTCTGTCTGTAAACTTCCTTCCAGTCTCATCTGCATTCCGAAAGAGTCATAACACTCTTTCTTCATTGGTTAGAGATGCAGCTGCTTTGTCTCTGAATCAGGCAAAGTCACCCTCAGGGATTCAAGAAAAAACCAAAACTGGCTGGGTGAGAGCACATAGGAAAATGTCGCTGTCAGGAAGCCCAGTGGCGTGTTTCTACGATTTTTTAAGAACTACATGTAGGTAAAGTCTCATTCAAAATGCTGCATAGGCACAAAGCATTCCAACAGTCTAAAAACAGGAAAATGGAAACACAACCGATGGACCGATCTCACAAAACCCCATTCACACAGAGCCCCAGGCAAGGCGTGCTGTTTTCATTATATAGAAGCCAGCCTCGTACGTCTAGGTCAGGGTGAGGTCACGGGAACCACCCTCATCATCCTTGGAGTGATCAAAACAGAAGTGTCCATGGCAATTCAGTCACCGGCATGACGAAGAAGGGAAAAATTGCGATTTGCTGTGTTTGTTTATTGTGGTCTTATGCCTTCAGGGTTAAGGGTTCAATTCCTGCTGCAGTTGTGTGTGGGCTTCCTCTGTGAGCTCTGGTTTCCTCTCACTGCCCATGTGGGTTAAAAGTAGGATAAGTGTGTGTAAATTACCCTTGTTACATATGCATGTGCCCTGTGACAGGCTACCATAACATTCAGGGTGACCCAGCAGTGGATGAGGGAATCTGACAAAATAGATAATGCCTAAGGCAGAACAAATATATAACAGGCTATTAAATTTTCCATCTAACAGTAAGTGATTAACTTTTAATAAACATAGTTGTGGAAAGTCAATGCTGTATATCATGATAGCACATTTTATGTAAAATACTCCACATGGCAAATTACCTTAAAATAATATTCGTTTTGGCTGTTACCGTGATCTTCCACTGCATAAGTAGTGAGATGATTAGATGGATGTTTTGGATGAGGATGATTGGATCACATTCACGGTTTTCCTTTCTATCACTGGGTCATGAACTCCTGTTTGTCAAGCTTTGACAAGGATCTCTTAAGCTGCTCACTGTGCATGCAATCCAGATAAAATTCACCCACCTCTGAACCCTGCCAAAAAAGGTGCTCTATTTTTGCATCCTTCTGTGAGAATGTTCCTTTTTCTGTGCAAGGTTCTAAAGATAACTTTTCTCCCATAGGGATTCATGCTGACACCCTTGTTTGTACCCTACTTGGTGCTAGTAATTACTTTGCACACAGCAGTGCGATGGAGCAAAGCAGCGGCAAGCGTAAGTCAGACAAAACACTGACAACTTTTCAGAAATTCTTTCTCAGCCAGAACTGGGGCTAATTTGCTTTTCCTCTGTATTTGTTCCAGGGGAATATGTGCATTTTTATCAAAGAAAACAGAAATCTCAGAAATACAGCCTTCAAAGTTTCTTACAATGTCTCAAAGTTGGGTTTAAAGTTATGTCAGTCCTGTATATATTTTTATGTCAGTCTACATATCCATGGCTCTTTCCTCCCATGTTACTGTCCATATCCTCCCTATTTGTGAATGTGGCTGATGGACTGTAAGGCATGTTTCTCTGTCGGTGCATTTGGAAGCGAGTCTCAAAAAACACTTTGCTCTTGAGTATGAATGGGGAACGCTGTTTTCAGTCACCAGGCAGCACAACCAGACCTGTGTGGAAGTAATGAGTGCAGGCTTCCATTTACTGTATCTGCCACCAATGTGGGCGGGGGAAGGATCCACTAGTTCCATTAGTCATCGCACAAGAAGCAGCTGTTCCTGTGATTGGGTGCAGCTCCCTCTAGCCATGCAGTGCTCCAAGGAAGGCAATGGTGCCAAAGTATGCATATAGGTGCATTGAAATTCTTCATAGGAATTCCATCTTGCTTTCCTTTTGAGACATAATAATAATAATGATAATAATAATAATACATTAAATTTATAAAGCAGTTTTCACTAGAACAAAATTTCAAACTGCTGACATAAAGTTAAAATAAGATAATAGATAAGAAAAAAAAAAGGAACACACAAGCAAAAAATAAAATAAATGAAATCAGAAATCCTTAGTAAAAAGTTTTAAGATCTGGGAGGGAGTTCCACAGGCGGAGTGCAGCAGAGCAAAGTGCTCTGTCCCCTATAGTGAGGAGTTTAGTCCTGGGAGCACGGAGGCGCAGACTGATGTGGGTCCTGTGGTTTCAATAGCAAGTTTGCTTAGTGAGAAGTTATTTTAGGTATGGGGGGGGAGGGCTGTCCCATGGATACACTGGTAGGTTAAGAGTAGAATTTCATACTCTGTCCTAAAGGAAACAGGAAGTCAATGAAGTGATTGCAACACTGGAGTGATATGGTGGTGCTTTCACACTCTGATCGGGATTCTGGCTGCACTGTTTTGGGTGTATTGGAGCTTCTGAATCCTCTAGTCAAAGATCCCAAAGAGAAGCGCATTACCATAGTTTAGGTTTGAAGAGATAAAAGCATAGATGAGTTTCTCAGAGTCTGAAAAACTGAGGGTATGGCAAAGCTTGGCTATATTCTTAAGAGGAAGGAAGGAGATTTTTATATCTTATATTGTTGTCGAATGTGAAGTGGGGGTCAAACCTGATGCCCAAGTTGGTTACTGAAGAGGATATTGGAATGTCGTGACCAGAAAATGCGACATGAGTTATAGGAGAACCCTGCAATTGGTGAGAGGTGCTGAGCAGAAAAACTTCTGTTTCTGAACTGTCTAGCTGCAGAAAGTTGAGTTTCATCCAGGCTTTAATCTCCTCAAGGTAGGTGGTTAGAGATGATGTTGCTGCAGATGGGCTAGGGGCTGTCATTATATAGATTTCAGTGTCATCGGCTTAACAGTGGAAAGAAATCCCATGCTGGTTGGTTATGTGACCAAGGGGAAGCATGAAAATGCTAAATGGAATGAGGCCGAGAACTGATCCATGAGGAACCACATAGGTGAAAGTATGCATGTCATACTTGCAGCCTCCCAGGGCTACATACTCCGATCATTCCAACAGGTAGGACTGAAACCAACTCAGTGCATATCCAGAGGGTCCACATGTAGAGTCGCTTGAGGAGAACTTTATGATCAAAGGTGTCAGATGCAGCTGTCAAATCAAATGGAATTAGAAAAGAGGGGGAACTAGAATCAGCAGACATCAGTAGGTCATTTGTGACCGGAGCAAAGCTGTTTCGATACATTGGGCCAACCAGAAGTCAGGCTGAAATTTCTGAGAGAGATTGTTGAACTGGAGATGTTCCTGGAGCTGGGCAGCAACCACATTTTCCATTATCTTAGAAAGAAAAAGAGGGTGTGAGATGGACCTGTAGTTAGTCAGGACGTCTGGATCCAGTGTGGGTTTCTTAAGAGCAGTGGTCATGACTGCAGTTCTGAAAGCAGGCATAACATTTCCTGCCCTGAGGGAGTGCTTAGTAATTGAAGTTAGCATACATGAGACACATATACATATGTGCACAGGAGACATACATATACAATGCAGATGCCCATGAAGCATTTTTGAAGGGGGATTTAAGAGCCTTGATCAAGGGCCCTGATCAAGGGCCCAAGGGCAACTATTCAGCTGATGACATGATTTGTGATCACTGGCACAAAGGCCACACTGCCTCCCCCCCCCCCCCCCCCCGAGATTTAAGCAGATCCATTAAGAAGAATTAAGTAAATCGGTAACGCTTTACTTGAAGGGACACAAATAATGTACTATTAAACTATGACTTATGTATTAATTAACCGCAAACTAAGTGTAAAGTACATACTAATCTCATGATGGTCCTTCATTTATGAATCAAGCAGTTATTATGTTTATTATTTTGTATTATATCTGTAGCTATAGCATTATTTATCTCAGGTGATTACTTTATTTGTTACTATGTTTGTTAATTGTTAACCTTTATGAATGACTGGAACAAGTAAGGAACTACTAAGGAACTACTGAAGGAACAAGTAATGAACAACACAAGTGAAATACTGATCTCATGTTTGTTCATTATTAATGAATCATTAATCTTTTATATCAAGTAACTGATTAGTACATCAGTAGTAACTGAGTTACTACTAAATAGTGCCCGCTCAATTAAAGTGTTATCAGTTTATTTGTTAAACATTAACTCTGCACTTACATTTTAGACCAGGCATAGACCGAAATGGACCTGCGTTTTTCAACAAATTGTTATGTATTACAGTATATAACATATATTAATTAGGCAAATAGCTGATTAACTGGTCAGATTATAGGCCAGGTTTTGCATTGGACAGCCAATTGCCATGTGAGAATTCAATTAACACGTCTGTGGTAAGACCATTTCCTGGAGAAAGCTAATTGTTTCATTATTTACATTTAAATCTCTGAAGTAAACAGATTAAATTGTGAGAAATACAGCAGGAGTTCAGCGACGTGTTGATTTCCACTCTTTGAATGATTAACAGTGTTTCTTGAAAAAAGCAACATGAATGGAGGCGTTAAAATACACAAATGCAGTTTGCTTCAGTGTCTTGCATTGCTGTGTTCTGTTTTAATTTAAATGCTACCTGTGGTTGTTGTCTATTAGATAAATCCTGTTTCCCATTACATGCAGCTTAAACCTACCCCCTGATTACCCAAATGAAGCTGAAACCAGTTCCTAGATATATGTTTTTATTTAATTATTTGAAATCGTTTAAGAATCTATGATGCTTGTTCCAGTCAAATAATGACCTGGCTTTGTTTGTTAGGCAGTGAAAGCTGCCAGGCTGCATATTGCTGTTCAGATTTAGCTGTATGTGGGGGGAGCAAAAGGCTCCTTCTGAACCAAGACCTGGTGAAGGTCTGGGTCAGACGAACCCGGAAGTCAGGTCAGACCTGCTTAAGCTGGGCTTGATGTCATTTTTGAAAGGGAGTCAGTTTTAGCGAATATAAATGACAGGCATGTGCTTTGCTCTTACATAGAGTTTCAGTTTTGAGGGAAGTAATTCTAGTGACCTTTATTTCCCTGTAATAGCGTCGCTTTGTTGCTTGTCGGATCCATGCTGGGCAAAGCACTTTGCTTTCCCAGTCACTGTTAGGTTTTGAGGCATAGGTGGGGTGTTGCTGGCCACAACCTGACTGTCGTTTTCTCATTCCTTTGTCACTTTTTTCAAGTTAAACAGACCTATAATGAGACACAGACATATGGACTAACTGAGTGCTATAGGCTTTACCGGACTATGGAGATTCAGAGAAAGCCGAATGAACAGATAGCTAGTCACAGTGCGTGTTTAAAAGATTAAATTAGGTTTAAATAAATATTAATATGTTTTGGCACTGGAATTGAGCTTGTGATTGGTTTGCCAAGGTAGAGCGCTTAGGGTATTAAAAATCACCTATTAAAAAAGTGGTTCCGCAAAACAATTATTCAAACAAAACAAGATCAGTGCAATGAGATAAATTTCCAACATATTCATTTGAAAGTCTAATTCAATATAAAAAGTTTGAAATGATTTTTCGTAAATTTTTAAGTGATAACTTTGATGTTTCTATGTATTTATAGCTGTAGTGATAATTAACTTATTTACAGAATAATGATGCATCTGCCAAACTAGTAAACAGCCTTCACTTAAATGTCATTATTCTAATATTTTTTGCTGTAGATTTTTCTTACTCAGGACTCTTAATTTGTCACTTGGCCTCTTTGTAGACCAGCAGTTATAACTTTGAGTAATGGGGAGGAGGTCTGTGGGCCTATGATGAAATAGCATATAATGGGTTTAACAGGCCAAACCTCCACAGTAAATAATCAATCCCTCGTAGCCTGAAGCTCTACAGGCTGCCGGACAAAACAACATTTACCTCAGTCCTTCAAAGGACCCCGGAGCAGGAGCAGAAGGAAACATGTTTATTTGTTCAGTGAAGATGGAGCTGAAAAAGAATTGTGAAGCAAGTGTAGTTGGACGTTTTCCCCGAAGACACCGTCCTTAACAGTGTATCTTCAGTTGAGAGCACATACACACAAACCAGTAGCACCTCCAGACACCAGTCTGGCCCTCTCCCATGTAAACCAGTGGCAAAGGTGAGCCGACTCCTACTTTTAAGGAAAACCCAGCAGGAATTGCTGCTACGGTGTTATGGTCTCTCCAGTTCCACCCAGACACTGTTCAAAAAATAGTAATTTTTAAGAAGTGAGTTACAAAAAGCAGCTTCACATTTATTATTTTCCCCTTTGTGAGTCATAGCTACGGTGTCTCCCAGATGACCTTGCAAACGCACAACCTAGATTTCCATTTTGCAGGTTAATTCCACATTTAAGATGGTGCAAAATTGACCGTGAAGTTTAATCCATGTGCCTGTCAAGGATTACTGTACATATTGGTAATTCTAATTTCCTCCTGGATGCTACCTACCAGCAATGCCAGCGTGCATCACGCAGGGAATCACTCTCACTTTAGTCCATCACCAACTCTGACACTTTCATGTTTTTCCCCAATATGCCACGTCAGGCCCATATATCCAGCATCGGGATGAAATTCTTCATTCACATTTATCAAAGTCATTGGTGAGCATCATTTTAATTTTTTTTTTACCCTCGCTGACGTGTTTATCGAATTCTTTTTAGGGAGGATAGCTCGTCCGCACGTCTTTTTGCGGTGATGGATTTGCATTTCAAACCTCTTACTTTTTTATAGCCCTCTAAGGAAAGACACTTTGATGTTCTTTAAATCTCATTATAGGCAGGATGGCCGTGTATCCGAGCTGGTCCACGGAGCGCAAAGCCAAATGAGAAACGTGGACTCCTGGTGGAGCGTGACAGAAAGTAGATGTGGGCCTCAGAGAGGGGCCCAGCGAGACGGGCGGCATGGGGGGCTTTGTTCACAGCGCTGGGGCCCGACTTGGCGCTGGTCATTAGCAGTACCCGGCACAAAGGGGCATTATGGGGGACTTCACGCCCGACGTGAACCAAAAACCCCCGGTTCTGCCCGTGAACGGAGCTCTAAGTTCCCCGGGGACACGGAGGCAGGTACAAAGAATCGGGACGTGGCAGGAGGCGCGGACTGTCTCAGGAAGGTGATGAGGGCTCACAGCGAGACGCAGAAGGAGGAAGTGATGAACAAAGACAGCGAAATTACATGCTGTGTCTGTGTGCGCTTGGGCAGACGGGGTGGATTATCACACTTACTGTCTCGCATCCTGGTAAGCCCTGAAAGAGCCTGCAAATTCTTTTCTTAGAAACATATTAGTTAATATGAAACTCAGATTTCACAAGTAAATAAACATGTAAAGTGGATGTTTCGGTTCCAGTGGTAATCGTGGTTAATGACTGTAAATAATTACTTTATCTTCCGATAATGCTTCTGAAAATGCATTAAAGAGGATTAAAATGTGTACTTGGCAACCACATTCCCATCTGTGAGACAATGTTAATTTCTTTAAGCAGGTGAATTCTTGCTGCATTTTGGCTGTTAGCACCAGCCCCTGAAATATCCTCGGGACAGAGTCCTAATCAAACAGGATATAATTTAATACTAATGGAGAGGTTTGGCACAACTTCGCGGAAAACTGGAAAACTCTCCCAATCTTATTCTCTCCCTCAGACACATAAACACCTGCTCTTCCTTCAAGCTTCCTGGGCAGTCTCAGTTCAGCCTCCTGCTTATGATAGTTGGTTATCTGTTCACTGTACTGGCTTTATTCTTCATGTCAAAGCCAAAATGTTTTTCTCATAGACAATGGGCAAAACTGATGGGAATTATGGGTAGAACAGAGCAACAAATCTGTCTGTGCAGTTTTGCTTTTTTGATAGCACGGAAAATCATGCGCTGTAAATAGCTTCCGTTATTTATTTGTATTTGGACAGGTGAAAAGCCAAACAGTGATTTTTGCCACACTACTGTGTCCTGAATCATGTGATGTAGTGCTGCATTACTGCATAGATGGTGGTGATTTCATTTGCTGCTGCCTTTTCCAGTACATAAGGATGCCAAACGAGGAATGACAGCCCCTCTGTTAATATCTTTACTGTATGTGGACACTGAGAGGAAGATCTTAAGTATCCCTACAGTTTGCGCAGAGATTTGTGGAGCATTACTGGTCTTTATTAGGTACATCCTGTCTGCACAGTTTTATAGATTCCCTTCTACGTGCCCTTTTACTTAAATCAATTTAATCAGTTCAGAGTTGCAAAGTGATGGTGTTAGTGTCAATAACTGGAGTTTGCATATGACATTTGTTCATTTTTTAGGCTTTGAACTTTATACATCAGTCCCTTCCTCTTTACATTGATGTTTCTATGCCAAGGCTGACCTTACTGTATGTGAAGTTGTGTGTTTTTGTTCTTCTACATGGAATCCTGCGTAGAAGGGGAAATATTTAACTTAATGAGAACCAAGGAGAGCACGTAGTGTTCTGAATTGTAGACGTAGTGAGTCCAATGAGACCATGGAGAGACGCATAGACTTGAGTCAGGGTTAGGGCTTGTCATCACACACGAGACTCCATTAGTCTGAAGAAGAAAGAAGAAAAGACCAGAGCCAGCCTCTGACAGAGTCCTCGATGTGTTGCTGCCTCTGGGAAGCGATGAATGTATACGGAAATAGGGTGGATGGGATACGGAGGGGCTTTTAGACTGCAAAGCTGATAGAGCTACAATGGCGAAAGTTTTGTGCACAGGGGAATCAATTGAAAAAAGGGAAAAAAAGCAAAAAGGAGGTAGTGGATAAAAAGTAAAGTTCCTGTGAGTATTTTTGTGACAGGCATCAATGCAGGCTTTGTGAGTCTTCTCCCATTTAAAAACGAGCTACAAGCAACTAAATTACACTCTGTGTGCTCTGCCGTGTCATCCTTTACTTTCTGCCAATTTTCTCACTGGTGCTATTAGACTTGACGCTTTCATTCATTATCAAATGCCTACAAGCACTTACAAGTTTCCAATTTACCTGGGAGACGGGCTTTGTACTGTAGGAGTATTCATTTAGACATAATAGTACCACGTCTGTAATACACTGTTACAAAGCCATCTGACATTTTCAAGAGTGGACACCACTTGTAGTGGCTTGCAAAAAGTTGGGCACAGCATTTACTTTTAGTTTAGTTAAAACTAAAGGATGTGGCATTTGGAGCCAAAGTACCAGTTATTGTGTATTTTACACATGATAACGGGTTCTTGTTTTGAAAGGAAAAAATAGAACAATGAATTAAGTGGGTCATGAAGGTAAAAGAAAGACCAAAGCATTAAAAGCTTTTACTACTGTAAACGGAAAGAAAAGTTGAGGTTTATTGAGGTATTAGCTCAGGGGTACATTTATGAAACAAGAGCATTTTTATTAAAAGATCCAACCACAGCAATACATAGAGACAGAGAATGGAAAATTTACTGTGGTGTCAAAGGCACTTTGCAAGAGTATGATACAGAAGAAAAGGTGTGTCAGCCTGCAATATTCAACATGAGCCTGATTGGCACAAAGGATGTCTTGTTAAATATAGCAGTCTGAAAGTTCACATGGTGTTTGAAGAAATCAATCAGCTGATCTAGTAAAAATGTGGTTAGATAAAGCTTAACTTGTCCTTTTAGCCTAAATGTACTGTATGATGTTACATTTCATGCATGTCCAATAGAGTGTGACTCTATACTATACTATACCGACACACTATACTACAGTATACCTACAGCGTGGATGTGGCAGTAACACGCTGTCGTAGGTGTGAGACACAATCCCAACCAGAGGTATTTAAAGCAGCAATCAGCTTTCATTGCAAATGAATTGAATCTTGTTCTTTAATTTTTCTTATACACAGAATGCCATTTTGTACACATACATCGGTGCTGCTGTATTCATAAATGATCTCTTTTAAAGAACCTGAGTTTAAATGGGTACAGCTTTTATTTGCTTCCTTCACATCCTGTTGTCAAGGTAACTGAAGTTCTGTTAGTTGCGTCAAACTGATTGGAATATAAGAGTTTATATGAGGAGAATGAGTCTTTAGATGTTGAAAATAATCAAACTGCTTGAGTAGTTTGCATCACATTAGTTTTATTCTAGCTCTGCTGATATTGTGTGTGTGTGTGTGTGTTTATTTTAGGGTGCTAAATACACTAAAACACCTTGTACCTCTTCTATTCCACACTACTACTCACAGCTGCTTATTAAATACAGGGTTATGGTGTGCCTAAACCAGGGGTGGCCAATCTGATTCGCAAAGGGTCGGTGTGTATGCAGGTTTTTGGGATAACCTGTAGGTCAGCTGTTCTAACCCAGGTGTGAGGACTCTTCAGCCAATCAGTCTTCTAATTAGTGACTTAATTAGGGAGTTGCAGCGAAAACCTGCATACACAGGTAAGATTGCGGATAAGATTGCCCACCCCTGGCCTAAAAGGTGGGAAGCAGACCTTGGATAGGATGCCATTTGACTACGTGCAGGGTAATCACAAACGGCAAGCTCAAGTCAGCAAATCCATGCAGATTTAGGGACACCGTTCCAGATTTAAATACAGCAGTATTTCTTCAGAGTTAAATCTTCTGGGAAATTAAGTACATAGGTGCTAATAGATTACCTGTTTTCAGGCCTGTTTAGTTTAATTATGGTTAGAAATAGGTTCTGGATCAGGGCTTTGGGGTTACATTATAAGTGCATATTTAAATCACATTAAAAATGACTGAAGAATGTTTTCAATTGCTTTTCGCGATATGAAGTCAATAATGAGTTTAGCTCCGGTTTGGTTAATGAAAATATATAACTTTGTATTCAATAAAAATATAATGTTTCCAAATGATATGTGATCCTTTCATCTAGCCTTTGATAAGTCTATACTTACTTACTTACTCACATAAATTAAGTCATTTGAAATTCTAAATAGGCTGCAGCTGACCGCAATGCTGACAAGGATAAACTGTTGGAAGATGGTTGGATGGAAACTTTGAATGCTTCATAAAATCTTGTTTTTGGCAAAGACAACAGCCCTACAGGAGATCACTCCCCCACCCATTTTTAGAAGTTGATCGTTCTCTTCCAGGAAATGTTTTTTCTGTGTAACATTACGTGTTAAAAATGCAAGAACTCAAATGAATTATGAATGCTCAGTCAATGTGGTGAAACAGCATTTCTATACGTATACAATTATCCATGTATGCACTATGTGGCGGGGAAATGTATTATGGATGTATAGTTTTGCAGTGCTTATAACTGTGTTTTCTGATAGTCTGAGCTGCTTGATGGATGAAATGCAGTAAGCATAATAATGTATCTCAGAGAGAAAACTGTACAGAGGAACAAATTAGACCTGCAAAGATCAGAGCGTATAAGGCAATCATTCTGTATGCACATCAAAACCCAGAAAATCCCAACTTTAATATTAAATATATTACTTTATTTATGCTTAATATTTCATTCCCTGTCTGTAAAACAGATAAAATTGCACTTTAATGGCTTGGGGTTTAAGGCAAATGAGACTTACTGCTAGTACTTTTGAACTTGAAATGGATTTTAGACTTCACTAAAATGGATTTTAGACTTCACTAAAATGGATTTTTCAGTGGCAGATGGATACATCACTGCCCCTGGATAAGGATCATCGTTTGATGCTGCTGCAGACTGTGCAGACTGTAGATGGCTGCACTTTGGTATGTTTTGTATTAATTTTATGTAGGGTGAGCTTGTGTTTTTTTTTCAGTTGTCCTTTTTACTTTTAGACAACAAATGTATATTGAACTTGGGTACGTGTGGTTTTTGTCAGGTGGCTGTGGGGACGAGGCTTGGAGCAACAATGATTTGTCAACTGACATAAATACTTAAGTTATTTATTATTTATTTGTTTCTTCTCTTTTGATTGGTCGCTCACGTGTTGGTAGTCAGGTGATGAAGCAAAGCATTTCCACCATAACCCCGCCCTCGCTGTCAGTCACACTCACATGCACTGGCATGGAAGGCGGCTTGAGATGTGGAAGTTTCCCCCCACAGCGGAAAATGAATGTCTTGTACGGAGAAGCAAAGGACATGACGTCCTCACAAACAGTGCAAGTGAAAACCTTCCATGGTGAAATGCACGTTTCAGCAGCAAGCACAAGCCAAAACCAAAATGAAACTTCTTAAGAACGTGTAGAATAGTTGTACACTCTGTCATGATAATTTTTTTATTTTTCATTCACAAATTAAACAGTTTGAAAAAGGCATGAATCATTGTGTAAGGAAGTGCCATTGGCAGAGGTCTTAACAGTTTTGAGAAACAATGCACGTAATGCATTTTAATATATTATGTAAACTATATGCATGGCATTATACATAGGCATTGCAAAAGCCAGTTTTATCAGTGGTGCCCAGATGGAGTACACTTACACTTTGGGCATTTGTATTCAGGCTGGTATGACCCCAAGTGTGAAATCCACGTGAGACAAACCCATTGCTGGTCATCAACCTCCATGATGTCCTACAGACTACAGTAGGTCCTATTCTTAAAAGCTGTAACTAAAGTGTCGTGCCGAGCAGTTATGCTCCCCGAATGGCTCCCCTGATTAGCTGCATTTGAAACCAGCCGAAAATGCCCCGAAAATGAGAGCGCCGGTGCTGTGTTTCTACTGCTGAACATCAAAGGATATCGGAGGATTTACGGCGTAACGGAACATCCTGCAACAGAACGCAGATGTGGAAAAGGACAGGAAAACAGTGGACTGGTGTGGGGGCAGCAGCAGGAGCTGTGACTCACCGCAGAACGGAGGGCGTGCATGCGGGGAACGTGCGGACTTATGGCATGACCTTGCCAGCGGCGGCGTGGAAGTGCAGACTGCCTGGCTGTAAGTGCAGACTGCCTGGCTGTAAGTGCAGACTGCCTGGCTGTAAGTGCAGACTGCCTGGCTGTAAGTGCAGACTGCCTGGCTGTATAAAGGACCTGGTATTTAGGCAGGGGCTGCGTCGGTACGCCAGCATGTGTATACAGCAGTGTACCTTGCATGCTTCACAAAACAGACAACTGTCTGGCAGGTGAATATAAATACACTGAGGATACTGCTAAAACTTTGTATGGATAACCTTGCTTATTTCAATTAGCACACATCTATTCCACACCAGTACTATGAAGGGTAACCTTTACATTCATAGTTTATACCATAGATCCTTATGGAGAGTTATTTCCATGTCACGGCCTAGTGCTTCAGCAACATTAACAGGCGCCTTGACTTTCCGACCTTGGTTTTTAAATGGTATAAAAGAGATCTTTCGTGTTAAAATGTCTGTGGTTGAAAAGAACTGCATGTATTCTAATTCGTTAAGAGTTTCAATAATTTAATTGATTTATGCTCAGTCTGTTTATACTGATGAAGACACTTGACTGCCAGTCCATTACAGAAACACACACACATTCACACATTATGGGCAATTTATAGATGCCACTTAACCTAAGTACATGTTTTGGACTGTGGGGGGACGACTGGGTCCGTAGTCTAATCCATTATAATGATATAGTTATGAATAATATGAAAATTCATCAGCATATTTTAGTGTGAATTAATAAAAATAATTAGATGTTATATTTGTCGACCCGCAGTGCACTTTTGGAGGCAGTGCCCAGTTAGGGTGCAGTAGCCCTTTTTCTGATATATAAAAATCTGTCGCTAATGGTCTATAACAGTCTTTCTCAATCTGGTCCACATTTTTGTACCTGCCAACTACCCGTAGGGATGGGAGCAAAAATGTAGAATATCTGGGGGTCCCTGACAGATTTGGATAATTCAGGTACAGAGAGTAAAAGTCCAGATCAAGATTTTGTTTCAACCAACCAGTCACAGTCACAGAGTATTCAACTGGTTGGTTGGAACAAAATCCTGGTCTGGACTTTATTCTCCGGACCTGAATTACCCAACTCTGGTCCCTGAGGGCCAGTTTGAGAAACACTGGTCTATACTACTGAGAGTAACTAAATCAGACCTGCCTCTAATACATGAACTACGTATATACCTAATTGCAGTATAATCCACAGAGGTGTAAGGTCCTGTTCAGTAGTATCCCATCCAAGCACTAAGATTCCATCTTGCTGCTGTGTGCTAAAAGTTCAATGTACATTCAGGCTTCATACTCTCTGCACATGAGCTTCCCCTGCACTGTGTGCTGCTCTCTCAGGATGACCATGTGTGAGTTTATCCCTCAGGCCCTGTGCCTACCGAGATGGATGAGCTTTATCTCTACTTCTCTGCTCTATTGTAGCCAAATACTAAGCCTTTACATGAAATAACCAGTGTGGAAATGCAAATAAAGAGCACATTGAGAAACAGAAAATGTGCAGCATCTGGTAAACTGGTTGGCATATCGAGAATCAAAGCATTTGATAGATTATATGATAACAGGTTGTTGTCAACTAGAGGGTTTGGATTGTTGTCTAAGGAGGGGCTGTCAGAGAAATGCAATAATGCAGTAAGGGTCAGTAGGGGAACAGGATAGCATGTCATCAGAGCAATTACATGCAAAGCTGGGAGAAGGTATGAGAGAACCCATGAATTTAGCATGGAGAAGATGAGGGAAACCAGGACTGAGCCGAGAGGACCCAGCAGAGAGGACCTTCTATTCCAAGTATGTGTGTGAGGATGATCTGATGACTTATTGTGTTCAAACCTCCACACAGGTCCATGAGAAAAGGCAAGAAGATGCCTTCAGCTGTGAGAAGTCTCAGGAACAGTGAGGAGGGCGGCTTCAGCTGAACGTCCAATCATGAAGACACTTCACTTCTCCCATGTCGCTCCTAAGAATACAAGTAAAAAGCACCAAGGTCGGCTTTGAAATCCACAGGCTTGGGAAACATTTACATTTGCCATGACCCTACGCTGCTTTTTCTCCACTTCAGTATAGAAAAGTTGACGGCCACCTTTCCAGTCGGACAGCCAAAGACTATGCATAGAAGTTTAATGGTGAAGGCAGTACATAACAGCATACAGACAGCCCAGGCCCTCATTGTTTCCATGGCGACGGTGACAAAGTAGAAGCTGATGACCTACCCTTGCATTTACAACTGCTTTTAATCATAATACTGCAGCCAATGCCCAAGAATATACATTCCTGATAATGTTTGGAAGAGAAGAGAAGACAGACACATCATTATCCTAAATTAACAGTTTGCAGCTTCTATGGGTTGCATTTTAGCTTGGGGGGTGGGGGGTCACATTGACACCTGCGGGCTTTCCTGCTGTTGCATGTTCCCCCTGCGCTCAGGTTTCCCACAGTCCAAATACAGCCAATCAGATTATGTGGCTTCTCTAAATTGCTCTAAATCGTGTGTGAGTGTGTAGCCAGTGTGCTAGTGTCCTGTGTGTCCTGGGTTAGTCTACAGGCTCATCATGACCCTAGATAAGTGCTCAGGGACAGGAAACGTCTAATAAACAACGATTTATCAACTGGTTACATTTCTAACTAGTTTTTTTTTATTATTTTATGAACCTCATACTGAAGTTCTGCATGAACATGAAACATACATCTCGTTACTGAAAGTCCTAAAGTGACGATAACTAAACATAAGAACCACCAGCCCTGAACATTAGAAGAGAATAAGTTTCCTGGACCCTCACAGGCACTTACAATCTCTGAGCTGTTGATGTTGATGGCAGACATTGCAATTTATGTGTAATTATACTATATATTACATTTTCTTGTGCATATGTCAACAGATTTTCTTTGTATATTAATATCATTTTCAAAGGGGTTATATTAAGGTTTAGAATAAGTCAGCATAATTTCTGTCCATAGAAGTCGGAAATGCCACAGACTGGGGTATACAGTTTCAAGTTCTGCCTGTTCCCAGCCATTTATATTATGATTTGTGGTGGCATGGTGGCACGGCGCCATGACGGTGCAGGGGTATTGCAGGTGGCACTGCTGCCTCACACCTTCAGAATTCCACATTATAATCCTGCCTTTGCTCTGTCTGTGAAGTTTGCATGTTCGTCTTAATTGCCTGTAGTTTACCTTTGTCATTGTGTGTATGTGCCCTGCAAGCAGGCTCCAGTTGTCATGAGATACACATGGACGATGTTCCCCCCCTAACCCCCCGTGGGAAAAAATGCCAAAACACATCCCCCTTGAAAATATCACATCCTCACGTCATCACCTTAAGGTATTTTGTGTATTTTCCACAGACATAAAGGTAAATCTACTGACTATATTAGGGGGACTCAACTGGACCACGCGACCGACCCCTGTCCCACACCCCCACCCTGCCCTTCAGGTATGTTTACGACTCGCTGCTGCTTGCAGTGGCCCGGTGTCCTGTCGTGCAGGGGGGCACCCCAGCCTGACACCCCCGCCTCTCTCTGCCTTTGATGAGCAAACAATGATGGGGTGTTGGAAATGCAGTGATGATGATAATTATACCTAGCTCTACATGATGTTTACCATTTCCAGGCTGCATTTTTTCCACAACTTAACACATGATGCAGTGATTATCACTGTTGCCTCACACCTCTGGGTAAAAGTCTCTGCCAGGGTTCCGTGTGTGTGGACTTTGCATGTTTGTCATGGGTTATCGTGGATTCTCTGGTTTCCCCCCAAAGTCCAACAACATGCTGAGGTTATCTGGAGTTTCCAAATGTGTGACTGGTGTGTGACTGGTGTGCGAATGGTGTGTGACTGCGCCCTGCGATGGGTTGATACCCCATCCTGGCTTGTTCACTGCCTTGTCCCTGTAGGTTCAAGAGTCATCATGACCTTGAATAGGACAAGTGGTTAAAGAGAATGGATGCATTTGTGGTGTCACAGCCCTCTGATTGGTGATCACATCTCAAAGCTTAAGATTCAAGGCTGCATACAAGGCAAATGATTCTGAAGCTTCTTTCCATTTTACAGCATTACACTTAACACAGCTGATGCACATGCATGTGTATGATCTCTATGTCGTGTGGAAGATTGACCTTTTACAAGTATATTCATGAGAGTCAGACTGTATCAGACCTTTCCATATTGTTGTAGTACATTCATGCCTAGGGTCCAAACATATTATTTCTCTCACTATTTCTCTTCATGATGAACAAATGACTGGAGGTTTGACTAGTTTATTATCTTTTCCAAGAAAAATATTCCATCATGAACTGACAGCAGTTTGGGTCTGACAGCGTATCTTATTATAATGCAGGACGCACAGGGGTCGACATGACCAAAACTGACTGAAATGGTGGCGTGCCATGCTAATAATAAAAAAGACTTGGTTATTTTTGTAAAATTAGTAATTTGTAATATTTGTAAAATTACTTACTCCAATGTACAGTATATAGATGTATATGTATAAAGAATTAGCAAACCAATCATAATCTAATTAGTCAGGTCAGGTCATATTGGGGAGCATGCATTGGTACAGCACATTGCCACACCCACCACACAGCGACACAACTCAGGATCCGATTGGCAACCTCCCAGGACGACACGCGATCTAGTCCCACCCTCCGGAAATGGCCGTCTATCTCCTACAGCCAGGTGTTACGTGGGCGCCCACATGGTCTGGTCCAGCCGCTCGGGTCCTCAGCAAGACTCCCTGAGCAACTGCTCTTTCGAAACGAAGTCAAACCAGCGGTACCCAAAGACTCTCTGAAGAGACACAGTACCAAAGGAGCCCAGTCACTGGATAGGGTCCATGTCTCAGTCATACAACAAGACAGGGAGCACCAGGACTCTAAAGACTTGGACCTTTGTCCTCTTACAAAGATATTAGGAGCACCACACACCCCTTTCCAGCGACCTCATGACCCCCCATGCTCTCCCAATCCATCTACTGACTTCTTAGGAAGAGTCAACAGAGGCACGTATGCCACTGTCGAGGTACGTGCACCTCTCAACGCGGTCGACACAGCACTCACAGTACCAGTGTACAGGCCGGCCATGACGTCCAGCAACTTTAGGAGAATGATGTCCGCATAGTTTCAGGATGTCCCACATGGCAGCTCGATCAACTGAGTGAAACACTTTACAAAAGGCTGCAAAGAAAGTCTGCCGATATTTACATTTGCGCTTGATGAGGACCCTCAGTGCCAGGATGCGGTCACTGGTAGACCTCTTAATTGTAAAACCAGACTGCTCCGGTTGCTGGTAGGCGAGCAAGTAATCACAGATCCTATTGAGGAAGACCCTACAAGGTCCTTCCCCGGCACTGAGAGCAGTGTTACCCACCTGTAGTTGCCACAATCCAGGTGATCACCCTTCCCTTTTTAGATAATAACTACTAGTTCTGTTTTCCAGTCGGGTAGGATGGCACCCTCTCTCAAATGGGAGCAAGGATTGCCTGCAATGCCAGGAGGACAGGCTTACCACCAGCCTGGAGAAACTCACCCCGGATACCACAGATCCCTGCAGCCTTGCATGACCTGTGCAATCTCAGTGAGACTGGGTGCTTCACAGCTAATTGGAATGTCAGCCTCAAGAACTGTGGACCCAGAGATGTCCAACGTCCTAGCTGGAGGATCAGCTTTAAACAGCTGCTCAGCATAACCAGGCCAGCGGATCTCAACTGCAGTCACCCATAAGGACCATTCCATCACCTAATCCATGTCAGGAGGGACACTATGAGCTACTACGGAACTACTTTAAAGCAGAAAGGCTCCCACGCTCGGCTAAATTGTTTAGTTAGTCTTTTACTGGTTTGTTTCCTTGATTGAAAGACTCATCCAATTGTTTCACATTAACATCAGTGACATATGCAGGATTATAGGAGACTGACCAATCAGCACACAGCAAGAACTCTTAAGTGAAATTTGGGTACTTTTAATTGAAATGGTTGAAATGGTAGTTTACAAACCCTGTCGTAGCTCATAGTGTCCATTCTGAATTAGATCAGGTAGTGCTATAGTGAAGACCACCTAAACTGGGACCAAGTCATTACCAATACCAGAGTGTATCAAGACTGAGACAAGACTAAGACCAAGGCAGGATCAGAAACAGACTAATGTTCGAAACTACATAACACAACACACTATAAAATGTGGAGTATAGATACCATCTTGGGGCTGGGCAGTAGGGCCTAAAATCTGTTTCAAAGTATCATTTGAACCATGGAAGTTTTTTCTTAAAATTTCAACATAAATGCTTCTGTACAAATGTAGCATTTTTTCAAATAAGACATATGCCTTTGAAGCAGGATGTTTTACACTCAGTCACAGTACTGTTAACCCTTTGAACCCTGTCCAGTTTTGAGTGTTTTTCTATCCCTTTGATTTTAGGCTTATTACATGGTATGTACATGAGTTAGCAACATATGCTTTATGGTTTTGTTTTCAGGACATTCTGGGCTACTCAGATATGTCATAATTTGTGTGTAAATGCTGACACAGTCTTTATCATCGTTCTTAGGAAAAACTACTTTAACCTATTGAAATTTCTCAAGTTTTAGTCTAATCTAATATAGAAATTTGCAGACACCACAAATACAATCATATAACTGTTGGTGTTAGAGTCTAGGATGTGGGAATTCAGGGGTTTCATTGAGGATGTTTCTACAGATTAGAACTGTGAAGGAATACATGGTTAGTGCCAGGCAGAAATAAATATCTGATTTTGCATCCATTTGGTAACTTGTCAAACTTATCTGATGGACAGGAATACATGGTTTTATATTTTTATGTATTTTTTATTTATTAATATCTGCTTTTAGATCCCAATTCTAAATAAGTTTTACCAACCAGGCTAATATTGTAGCCAGAATCTTGACTTAATGGCGGGAACTTTGTTTACCTTGTTCTCCTCCCTAATGTACTGTAGTCCTTATGAACCACTCCTGGTGCTTGTTACCCCTTGCTACAGTAGTTCTTGTATTTAAGTACCTGTTTGTCCCGTCAGCCCCAATGTCGCTCCTCCAGTCTGCTTGTGCCCTTCCCTGTTTCCTGTCCTCCCGTTTTGGATCCCTCGCGGTCCTATTTGCTTTCAGACTTTTTTATTTAGTTCAACAAACCCCTTTTGTTTCGTCACCATACCTGCCCTGGAGTCCTTCATCCCTCAAGTCGTGACAGTGCTGCACATTGCGTAATTCGCTCCTCAACTTGCTGCCTGTTGTCTATAAGCTCTCTATCCCGTGGTTTTTTGTTTTTTTTTGTGAATATGCTGCATAACCAGGTCGTATATAAGGACATATTTCAGGGTGAACGTGACAGGATTATGTGGCAGGCGAGGAGGCACAGGAGACACAGATAAAACCCCCAGGGGAGGCAGCGTTTATTTAGAGAAAGTTGGGAAAAGACTCGTAAGGGCAGATGAGTCGGCTGGACATGTCTCCTGGGTCGCTGGTGGTTTTGACGGGAGGCGGCAGCCCCTCTGGGCGGTCATCCTCTGGGCCTCAGAGGAGCTCAGGAGCATAGCTCAGCAGTCACAGTCCTCCTGCCCATGACACAGACTGTGCACTGTGCCGGGAGAGTGGATCCCATCCTCCTCTGGAACAATTAGCATCTGGCTGCCGCATCCTGCTGGCATCCCCCAAATGGAAGCATGTACAAAGGGCATTAGGGATGGATGGGTGACTTCCTATTGTTGAGCTCCGAGGGTATGGATACAGCTTTTTAAATGCTGATTTTGCTCTAAATTTACTGCTGTCACAAGTTACCAGAATCATACATTTCATGCTCACATCAGAAACATATCTGTGCCTTTATTTCACCTACGGAAATAGCCAAGAAAGTGCTGAATCTGCATGATGCAGAAAAGCTGCATAACCGCAAGATTAGATTGCAGTAATTCTCTGCGATCTGGCTGAAAAGATGCTTCCATGAAGCATCTCAAATGTGCAGAACTCTGAGCTCTTGCTAGAAATTAATTTGTGAGGAATTATTACTGCATTTACTCCTTATCTTGGACTTTTAAACCCCAGATGATGATCATGTTGTAGTAAGACTGGCTGTCCTGTAGACAGCCAAGTGTTAACTGTTATAAATAATCATAAAGATTAGCCTAACAATGTACATACATATCCGAAGGTGCTGAGTCATGGGTGGATCTTGATCATAGAGCCAAAAGTAATTGCTATTGCTTGCTCATAACCATTTCCTGAAGATGACGTGATTTGACATTGAGAATTTTGGCTCTCCTTCATCACTGTGTATGTCCTCTGCCGTCCTCTTGTTAAGAGACAATATATGCAGCATACAACAAAAGTGAGTAAACCCCTGTTTGATATCACTGAAATGTTAAATAATGTCAAAGGTATGGATGTTTGAAAACAATCAGATTGGACGGGCCATATTGAAATTACAGACTAACATGACACATGACACTTAGTGACACAAAAGTGATTTACACGCATGATGCCATTTCCAACGCAGTGTCCAAAACAAGCTGTCAGCACCACATTTTTCGCTCATGGCTCCTTTGAATTCATTATGGCTTTTATTCCTCCAGCTTAGCACAAGATTTGTTTTCAGAAATTGGCCTCTCGGTGAGTGTTCAGCCAGTGCGCCAAGCCTTGCATGAAGTTAACCTCCATGGATGGCATCCAAGAAGAGAACCGTTGCTAACAAATAGGCACAAAACTGCAGGAATAAAGGTTTGCCAAAGAAAATGAAAAGAGGCCTGGTGAATATCGACGACACGTTCTCTGGTCAGATGAAGCTCTGATAAAGCGCTAGCTGGGTCAGATGGGCTTCAGCATATTTGGCATGGAACTTGGCTAGACTATTACAATGACTGCATGGTGCCAAATGTAAAACATAAGGAGGGAAGAGTGTGGTAGTCTGGGCCTGCCTGAGTGCAGCAGGTGCTGGGGAAATTACTTTTATAGAGGGAAACATGAATGCTAGTGCGTACTCCAAAATACTGAATGAAAAGACGATTCCTAGTCTTGACACTAGGCAAGAAAGGAATTTTCCAACACAGCAATGATCCTAAACACATAAAGCAAACGCGAGTTTTTAATATACTGGTCAAGTATTTCATCTGATTCAGATGCTATAGAACTTATTTGGAGACTTTCAAAGTAAAATAATGCAGGCCTTCAAACAGAAAGGTGAAAAGAATCATCTGTGAAGAACAGCAGAATATCTCGTGCCACGGAGGCCTGGATCTCAGCAGCATGGCTGGACATGCAAAATATTAGAAAAACAAATGAAATCCCACTAGTGAAGAGTGTGTTGTCTTTTATTGCTTTTAATGTATGGACCCTTCATCACAATTAAATTAAATTAAATAGATTTCTGCTTTTTCTATATATTTGATTAAAGTATGTTGTTCTTTAACTACAGACACTGTTGTACTAAACTGACAATGTTGAACTAAATCGACACCACACCTACTGTATTGTCATCTTAGCTAATTGCTTTAACGAAGTTAAAACCTGGATGGCGGAAAACTTCTTATCACCAAATGCTTATAAAACCGAGGTTCTGTTGTTTGGAGGCAGGTCTGCAGATAGGAATAGTATAATCTCCACACTTCACTCCAAAGGGCTGAACTTTTCCCTCAGCAGCTCAAGGAGTCATCTTAGACACAAACCTCTCATTTAAATCACATGTAAATGCAGTATCGAAGGGGGGGGGGGGGTGACCTTGGTCCCCCAGGGTTTTTTTTTCTCCCGACTTGGGAGTTTTTGGTTCCTCTCTTCCGTTGTCTTTCTTTATTCAATTTCTTTCCTTCTTTTTTTTCCCCATTCTGTATCTCCCTCTACTTCTGTTTGTGTATCACACCACAACCCTGTAAAGTGCTTTGGGACTACTCTGTTGTGAAAGGCGCTATATAAAAATAAACTGAATAAAATATAAAAAACTGAAAGAATTTATAACCCTTAGCATCTTAGCGACATTGAAGATGAGTGTGCTTACTTTTGAAATTACTGTATGCTTTATTTGTCATTTGCACAAATACATTGGAATGCTTCTTTCCACATATCCCATCATGCTCTCCTTTGAGACTCACATGGGTCCAAATCCAGGGCCAGCCATTAATCGGGCATCCATGGAGTATTAAGGGCCTTGCTGAAGCACCCAATGGAAATGCTGCGGATGGGATACAAACCAGCAACCTTCCGCAAGGCCTAACTCGCTGAGCCACATAGCAGCATTATTTGGAGAACACTACAACAATGGACAACATTTTATAAATCCACCACGTGTAACCCTTACCATCAGATGTACTGGTTATTAGACAGTCTCAAAAATCACAGATTGTGGAGTGAAACCAGGGAAAGAAAAGCTACAAAATAAAGGCAACTGATATGGCAAACAGCAAGTTTTTGTGTGGCTGAGCTGAACTCCCACGACCAACCCTTGGAGCAGTTTTTCCAGTTTTTCCGACACGGAGATGATTATTTTCTCGTACATTCTGAGTGATTGGCTTGTGGCTGGGTGGGTACAGACACAGGCTACATGTTATGCATGTTAGCTGTTCAGGCTCAGGGAGATTCCCCGCTGCTGAATCCATGGGCAGGGAGCTTAACCTGAGTCGCTTCAGTAAAACATCCACTTGAACGTCCAATAAAAGTGTCAACTAAGCATAAAGATAATGACAGAGATGCACCACTGTCTTCCATTTGTGAGGCCCCCATCCCTTTTATAGCAACGTCTCCCTGCCCCCTTCTTAATCTATACTTCAGGAAAGGGTTAGAGAGTTAGCGTAATCTTCTTATGGCCCAGATCAACTCTTGTTTGAGGATATGTGAGAAGTTCCGAAAACTCTGCACAGGGGATTGGGGAGGGGGCAGGATTACTTACCCATAATTTCACATGTTCCCCATAGATGGCCCATATGGGCAATGTAATTTTCCATGATAGTTCTGGTTCAACATAAATACAGTCCTACACAAGTGGCCCTACAATTCGAATATGGATTATATGCAAAATTCTACCCCTCTCCACAAATTCCTTAGTAAAGTATCGGAAGTGCACACATCTGGCAGTGAATTTGCAGTCAACCCCTTAATTAATTAAAACCTACAGGTAATGAAACTTACCCTGGAGGCACTCGGGTCAGATGATTTTTTAAATTGCCATTAGAAATAGTTCCGCGTCCCCCTGCTTAATCTCTTATTTTACGAATCGTCCGTCCAAACTTAGATCAAAGGTAGAAAAAGAATCAAAACATGCTGCCACTGGTCTACGTTCTGCACTTGTGTGTGACCCCAGTTAATCCTGCCTCTTTCTATCAATTCCTTTGCAGAGGCTGGCCGTGAGTTACACAGACTGCGGTATTTCATCTGTGGCCTTGCCGTAAACTCCACCCGGAGCACATGTCCACAGCCACTGCGGTGACCCAAGCTCCCGTTCTCCAACGGGACCTAAAGCTGTGCCATAAATCCAAGCGGCCCTTGCTCACAATGTGGGCATTTGAAAGGCTTTTTCATTCCTCCTCCTCCTGGCCTGGATCCAGTTACTCCACAATGAAAGGGCCCTTGAAGCCCCTCGTGGTGCCCCAAGGAGGTGTATAAATCAGAGGAATATACTAAAATAAAGATGAGAAAGCCTTAGCTTCAAGCTTAACACCTTTATTCTTAGCTTCTCTTAAGGACACGTTTTATTTTTTATTTTTTTGGTGTGTTATTTCACACATATATTGGGTAACATTCTGTTTAAATCCATCAGTCTTTCAGAAAGTCCACCTGACATTTTCAGGAACTATTTCCTCTGTCAATCTGCCGTCTCAGCCGCGAGCAGCACAGTTTATTGAATTTCTTTAAGGTACATTGGGACATCCGGGCTCTGAAGTATTATTACAAAGTGCAGAGGGAGGGAAGCAGAGAAGGCTAATATTAGACTGAATCTGGCACGGCAAGAGATGCAAGGCAGGGGCGCATTGGCCATTAACTTAAGGGGTTCATCTATATAAAGTGTGAACAATTACATTAATCACACATTTAGCTTGGTTCCTCATTTTTAATAAAATGAAGGAGGCCACGTGGTTGGCATGGTCATAAGCTCTAAGCACCATATGCTGCTCCTGAACTTGCCTGATTACATCCAGACAGCTCCGTTTTAGAATGAAGATTGAAGATTGTATCGGAGTTATGCTACTGATTTCTGGAGTTAGCATTAGCGGAATAATGGCTAAGAAACAGGCAATCATTTTAGACAGATTATCTGCTGGTGGTGATTTGAAAGTGTGTGTGTGTTCAGTGTTGGGGAAGTTACTTACAAAAGTGATCCATTAAAGACTGAGGTGGAAAGTTCAGGTCCAAAAAGTACAAATCCAGACCAACGTTTTGTTTCAACACCCTTGCATTGGCTGATGTATCAGGCAGTATGATGGCTACAACGGTAACACCATCAGCTCTCTGGGGTTTCTAGTTTAAATCCTACCCTCAGTCTGTGTGCATGTATTTGGAGTCTTAATGCTTTCCTGGGTAGTGGGGGGTTTCCTGTCATACCCCAGAATCACACCGTGACGACATGTACAAGGATGTACATGAGTTCTATGCTTCCAGATTAACAGTTACCTTATTCTAGGTAAGTGGTTGGGATATGGATGAATATGTGATGACAGCCTTTCTTCACTTATTCTTGGCTTCTTATTTAATCTTACTTGCTAATGATTAAGCATGGTTAATTGCCAACTATATGACAGCTCACAAAGCTATTGAAATGGCAATGTGTTTATTATGTATGTATTTGGGGCAAGTTAAAAAAAAAAAAAAAACAAGCGTAAATATGTGCCGCACGATGCCAGTGGTAGGGAGTGAAAGACAAGAGCAAGAGCAAAGCAAAGCATTCCATATGAGGCGGGGAGTCCATTGCCCACCAGTAGGGGGCGATCTGCACCCCACAGGCAGGCCAGCGGAGGATGTGCTCTCTGTACACGTGAATATTGGAGGAAGGCTGCACTGAAGCGACTGCCACCTCCTGACTGACCCTTTTTGAGCAATATTGCTGGCCAATTGCCAACCAGGTGGGGCAGAGGGCAACTTATCTGGGTCTGTATGACTGCAAAAATGTTGCTCACTACCGCTAAATTTTTTCAAAGAGAAATGTGTTGTCCAATATCAACGGGACAATTCCTGAGCAATCCTGGTCAGCAACATTGCTCAGAAAGTTGCCCCCTGTATCATCACCTTGACATGTGTTGTCCCTGTCACCCCTCAAGTGGCGTTTCCATGAGCCCTAGCCCCCCACACCTCCTAGACCACCGCGACCGAGCGGAGATGAATGCTGATCTGGCCACAAATGTGTTAAACATTCATCCAGATCCTTACCTCACAAAATGGGAGAGTTAGGCACAGTAGAGTTTATAAAAAACACACCATGTCTGACATTGCCATTACCTGCTGTTTGGGCAGCTGTTAAACAACAAGGCACAGATGCAGGAAGTGTGCATAGCACCTTAGGAGGGGAAGAGCTACTGAAACCATCTTCCCAGTATCCTGGCATCTGTCTCATTACGTACTCTTTTTATTTTCCGTCTGACCGCTTAGGCAGAAGTGCACACGTACGCATCTTCATCCCCAAGTAACCTTCAACAGAACATTAACTTTTACAGTCACTTTGCTTCGAAACACGGAATACATTTTAACCGCGCTCTTTGACTCCAAGTGGGCAGGCAAAAGGAAGGCAGCAAATTGTTTGTGTGTGTAATTACTGTATGAAGTGCTTCATAGCAGTAATTCTCCTAGAAATATCACACCAGGCCAAATGTAACTATATGAGTTTCGACAGATCTTGGATTCCTCTATGAAAGTCACAGGAGCTCAAAATACCATGTTACCTAATTAAGATGGCACCTGAAGGGCCAAGCAGTTACCAACCAAACACTTGAAAACAAATCAAAAGAGAGATTAATAAGATTAGTTTCATTATTTCCTTCATCTTTTCCAAGTTGATCTGTGACTGACAGGCAACTCAGAGCAATAGCTATAGTAATAGCTGCAATAGCAAATGTTAGGTCAGTGCGAGCAATACAGCAAACCCACTATTAAGACACATCACAACATTTACTGGAGCCAGTATTAATACTGGCATTAATAGTTGTTGCTGTTACCCTGGAAACAGTAACTATAGGTATATTAGGTGATCTATCTCTGCTATCTCCTCTCTTAGGGAGTCACTCCTGGTTCAGAATTAGCACCGCACTAAACCTGGGATAGATGAAAGGGAGAGAGCCACATTGGGAAGAAAAATGTCAGCTTCTTAACGTCGAGTATGAAGGACAATTCAGCTCAGCCTGTCAGATAACAGGCCAGAAGAACAAGAGAGGGAACAGCAGTTATGCTTAGCATGACAGCGCATGCGGAGGAACTGAGAGGGGGAAACATTCGCTGCTGAAAACAAGCCAAGTCATTACAGAACCTGGCAGCTGACCTGAGAGTGCCAGGTGACTGTAGATGTACCACACAGACGAAGAACATGTGAGGTAAAGAAAAGCCAAAGGTACTCAAGGCCAAATGGCTTCTGGCGAGTAGAGGAGGACGTTTCACAGCTGATCTGAGTAATAACCAGCCACTTTTTGTCCGTTTATATACGGCAAATTGTGTATGGTGGCCATCAAAGTAGAGCCCTGACTGCAGCTCATGTGAATTGAATTATCTTGTTTGGTCAGGTTAGATAGAAGACAACATGTACCCAGAATTGCTACAATTCAACCCTTCTGAAGGGACATTACAGTACTGAGGACATACATGGGCAATGCGAGGTGCAACTATAATGGATTTGATGCCAGAGTTTTTTGTGAAATGTGGCCCGTTTATATATTTCAATGCTGAAATTCGCAAAGAGTAATCCGGTTAGCTAGCCGTGCGTTTGGAAATCTCAGAGCATAAACAGTCAATTTTGTATGTGCGTCTGTCTGTTTCACTTTGTCAAGCAAGGCTCAATTTTATTGCTAGCCGACAAGAAAAAAAGCTCTTACTAAACTAGCAATAATGTGGGATTAAGGGTTTCATTCATGGGAAGGAGCAGTCCCAATTTGTGTTTGTTAACTCGGACAAAGATGACGACATATTCTATTTACGCAAGGAACTCTCTTTTGGGGCGTTGTGGTCTCCGGTTCATATCCAAATTCCTTTTTCAAATGCTTAAAAACAGCTTAATTTATAACTGAATTATATGAATGCCTTCACTTCCATTGTCTTTTCCTTTATTCATGCATTCCGGAATATGTGGCCCTCTCTGTCTAGCTATACCTAACTGTGAACTAGACGAAAGTGTACAGCATACTGCTACATGCTTGTACAGGAAAGCAGCCTGAGCTATACCGCAAAGCAGATGCCTGGAGGCATCTCACGTCGAGCTCACATGCACACAAACCATAGATTGCATAGATTTAAAAGTGTAATTAATACAATAATTGTAATAAATACAAATCTGGTCTAGCTGTTCTGATCGATCTTTCTCAAGTGTCCTCTGTGTTTGTGACATGCCTGTAATTAAATGAAAGAACTGTTCTCCCTCTGAGATGCGTAACTCTATAGGAGTGCCTTCCTTTATCTGGGTGTGGTATCTGGACGAAATGGGGACAAGGCCAGTTCATACATCTGAGGGAAAGGAGAGCTTGTCTTTTAAGTAAGAGAAGGGAAATTTCCAATGTGTCCATTTGTTTATGGGGTTAGAATAGCTTGGACTTGATGTGGTTACATGCAAATGCTTAATTTCATTTAGACTTCTTGCACTTCATTAAAAAAACATGCACCTCACATGTGTTTAATCTAGGTTCCTTAGTAAAGCGTTCCCCTACATTCGATTACTGTGGAATTCGCGATAACAGACTGTAGCTTCATTCCTTGCAAATAGTTTCTTCTGATTGCCTTAACACTTAAGCACTTTCAACATTTCTAAAATATAAGACTGCAAGTTTCCGAAAATGTAAATACATAATTTATAGCTATTTGTTAGTGCATTCTGTTTGCAAATGGTAAAAAGCTCCACACATCGCATGAATGGGCAGATAATTCTCATGGCACAGGCTTGATGGTTGGTCTCTGTACAGATCCTGGTGAAACTTGAGCACAGAGATCATTGTATATGCATTGTTCTCAATGCCAAAAAACAGCATATATTCTCGTTTTTGAAAAGGGGAAACTTTTGTAATCTGATGATGTGAGGAGATGAAAACGTCTCTTCACTGCCAAAGGAAGTCAAAAGCACACCTTCAGAGAGCTTTGCTGACCTCCAACATTTGGCATCCCCCCCCCGTGCACACTTCTAAAATGTCTTCTGTGCAGTGCCTCTGTTACATACAAAACCAATACCAGCTATAAAGTATATATTTCATTTGCATTTAATCAATACATTTCCTGTTTTATTTCCTCTGTGATGCATGAATATTCCTTAATATTTCAATTGATTGCATTATTTTGAAATTGACATTGTACAAGTATAATTTTATTATTAAACTGTGCTCATGCTTTTCTTGAGGAGGCACAAATAATTTATTGTCAAGTTCGTAATTAATTATGAACCAACTCATAATATATTAATTAACCACAAACTAAGTCTAAGTTACAAGTAAATGACTGATTATGCACCTAAGTCATTGAGCGCCGTGTTAACAAAACTTTGTTAACCGTCACTTTACAGTGTACCCAATCATTATCTCCCTGCTAGATATTGGTAGTTTTGATTTTAATGACCCAATAAGTAGGTTTGCTCAAGTAAAACGAGACATGGGAACTTACCACAACTTATCTACTCTCTTAATTAATGCACTTACATGTTGATCTTATGTTCATTCATCATTAATGCATCATAATGGATTATTTATTTATCACTAATATATTTGTTACTATATCTGTTAGTTTTATAAACCTTTGTGACCTACTAAAGGAACAAATACTGCAGTGAATTAGACAAAAATGAAATACTGATTTCATATTTATGCATCTTTAATGAATGATAAAGCATCCTGTACCTCAAGTACTTCATGGTTTGTACCATTGTTTTGTATTGTTTTGCAATATCTAGGAGTCTATAGTAGAATGCAGATGCTGTTGTAAAATTTTAATGCTGATGGAAAGAAAGTAGCAGAATAACAGGTATGAAATGAAATTGATCATTATTCCAAATATAATGAATTGGATGATTGGGTTTAAAGATTGGGTTGAAAGATGGGTTAAATTTTTTAAGAAACAAAATTACCATTTATTTGAACAGTTCCAAACATGTGGTACAATTCTCATAATCATGTGGATAACTCGTTGTCTTCACAGAGGACTGATGATCTGCTAGAAGCTGATAAAAACTGAAAAGTTGTTTGGGTGATTTTCAGTTCAATTCAATTCAGGTCAGTTCATTTAATTTAATTTCAAATGAATTCAATTCCACAGAATTTTATTTGTGTAGTGTATATTCACATCATTACATTGTCTCAAAGTGTCTTACATTATCCCCGCCCAATGCCCCCATTGAGCAAGCCACAGGTGACAGTGGCAACGAAAAACTCCCTAGAAGGAAGAAACCTTGGAAATAACCAGACTCAAAGGAGGAGCCCATCCTCCAGGGGACGACAGAGGAACTCAAATGAGCAAGATGGCAAAGTCCTAATTCACATTGTCCCAATTTTGAGATTTGAGTCTCAGGCGGGGGGTAGGCAGGTGCTGGTGCTGCTTCTGCTGGCAGGATGAACAGGCAGAAGGGCATACAGGAGAGACGTCACAGGCAGAAGGGCATACGGCAGGGCGTACAGGAGAGACGTCACACCCCCACCCCAGGGGGAGTGGGTGAAATAAAATGTGCATAAAGTTTTCTGTTTTTAAATATAGGGATGTTGTTCATTAAAGTGCAAGGTCACAGACTAGCAGAAGTCAGCGAGGAGCTGGATCCATTGATCACTTTTCTATGACCACATACTCAGTGTAGGGTCATGGTGAGTCTGGCTTCAACGAGGCTCTGGACTGGAGGCCGATGGTCCCCTTGATGGGATGCCAAGCCATGAGTGTGCTTACTATAATGGTACTGTAACTATATAAAGCAGTTAAGGTGATTTGACGATGCCCTTGAATCAATTCTCTGCCTAAATGATCAAATGTTATGAACGTGTGCCTTGATTGAAGCAATCTTGTGTTTTATGAACTTCTTTGGTAACCTTGAAACAAGTGGAAGATTCCTGGCTTGGCGGAGAACTTTAAGGGCTTAATATAATAGAGCAGCGTGTCATGTACATACGGCCCTTTCTCCACCACACCCTGAACTTCTCCATTTTAATTATTAATCCCAGCTGCTATCAGTCTAATTCTCTCATTCATATTCTTTTGCATTTAACTTATTTTCCTTTTTCCGTCTATCTTCTTCTAGCTCTGTAAAAAAAAAAAACTTATAGATTAACAGCTATCACTGTGAATAAAAGTTTAATAGCTCACTGATAATCAGATTTTCAATATCAAATGCCATCAGCCCTTAAAGACTGCAATCACTCAGTGTAATGGACAATGGGACACACTGCTCTCTGCCCTTAGGATGCTGTCTAGAGGTTGCATGGTCATTGCTGAACATCCTCTGCAACTCCCCCCCCCCCCCGGATTTAACCCTACCAGTCCCTCTGCATCTTCCAATGGGATTCAGATACTAAAATGTGTTTTTCAGTTTATTACATTTTAAAAAGCTCTGATTAGGTAGAGATAGTTTACATGTGAAACAGACAAGTTTCATGTAGCATAATGTAAACACACCAACTTTAAACAAGTGGTCATTCAGTTTAATTTTAATTTAAGATTTCAGTGTCAACCAGCACTGTCAACAGCTGTCATATTACAAGGAGATGCTGACATGTTTGTGAATAGTTAAATGACTTTCCTAAATCACCGGACAGGCCTCTCAGAGTTATATGCCCTATATGCAGGAAGCCCTTATATAACCTGGCTGCTTTACACCCCGGCTGATTTTCTCATTGCGACTATAGAAATGCAGCTGGACCAGTAATCGCCTTGCTGCTGCAAAGCCCCACTGTTTGTACAACAGTATATGGGAGTAGCAGATCCATGTCCTCCTCTGAAGATACTGTCCATAGCTTTCTTGCTTGTGTGACTCCCTGACCTAATAAATATCTTCTCTCTTGGTACCTGAGGTCACTTTTGCTTTTGCGGCTTGGCTCTTCCCGCCAGACCTTGTTTAAAGATTTACTTTGTCGGTGGTTCTTTCGTGAATCTTTCTCACACGCTCTGTCTTCCGCTCAAACATGTTCTTTTCGCAGGCTGGAATAGCGGTGCATGTGAGTTAGCACACGTCGGCTAGCATCTGGCCGCAGCACCACTGAGGAATTCCGCGCTTTAAAGAAATACAGCAGTCTATGCTCACACATTATCACGCAACAAAATTAAATAAGGGTCTGCGTGCCGATCCTGTCATCATTTGGTGTTTTTATGATTCAGGAACTTAGCTCAACCCTCAGGCTAGTGTTCAAGATCATTCTGTATTTTCAGCAAGCCAGTGATATAGTGCCACAGACTCAAAAGATTCATACTTTCCTATTTCACATTTAATTGAATGCATAAAACTTTCTTATAAATATCAATTGGCCCTTGCGCATTTTCAAAGAGCACAGATGGCACCCCAGCAGTTCTGAATTACCTGGATGTCTAGACTCTTAACAGCTAAGCTCTGGAACTAGTTGAATCTGTCTTTCGAGGAAGCCAAGTTGTGTGACCCTTTTTTTGACATGCATAACGTATATTGCTAACAACTAAGTGCCTTCAAATTTAGTGTTAATTATTTGAAGTTTTCATTCGGTAACAGAATTAAAACAATTTTTTGGGAATCTTTGGGAATTGTGTAAATAAAAGGAAAATTTATTGATGTTTTTTTCACTGGAATGGCGGAATGAAACTTAAAATTAAAGTGCCAATGGAGGCCTTCCTTGGCAGAGAGAAACAAAACAAGCTGCCATTGTCATTTTAAGGAAGATGCGAAAATCAGATGTGCGTGGTCTGCTTTTATTCCATGTAGGGATCACAGACCACCTTGTAGGCATGTGTGAATGTCACTCTCATTGCTTATTGAAAATCATAAATTCAGATGCTTTCCAGCACAAACTTTCAAAGTGACCAGCTAGACATCGGGTAACAACAACAGGATTATAGTGCAACCTGATTAACTTCTATTCAGAGTGTGTGCACTTCTACGTTATTCATTTCCACAGCATACTGATCTGAGTGAAGTTCCTCACACTTAGTGGTCTCCTTCAGCATTTCAAACAGCTACATTAGCTCTGATCCCCTCTTTAATCTTGTTACCTTCGTGAGGATTAAAACTGAAACGCCTGCCTGGTAAAAGATGAGAAGCGGCGAGGAGTCTGCTTGCACATGTTTGCAGCATCCCTAGATGTAATGACAGCAGGAGACCACCTCCCATTCCCCCAACAGCCAATCGATTATTTCTGTGCGTCTGTGCTGACTTGCCTGAGCCAATCGTTTTATTGCTGCCACATCATTTTACCTACATAGATCAGGCATAAAGCTGACACACACATGCACACACACTGATACCTTTAAACTGCAATGTCTGCTCACCAGTGAGTGCAACATAACATCAGGGATAACGGCAGGAACTAAGCTATGCGAGTTGTTGAAGAAATGCTTAGAATGGTCAACCTCAAACATTAAGGAAATCATTATCATATGAATATGAATTGCAAGCTTTAAACAAACACATATTTCATTTTCTTTAAGCAACTCCTGCCAAAAAGGCTTTGCTGGAATCGATAAATGTAAACACTATTAAGCTTTCCCTTTCTGTGTGACTGCACACTAAGATATAAATAACCCTCAATGCACGATGTTGAGAGATGCCTGCCAAGTGTGTTCAGGATCCACTAATGAGTAAAGAAGCTCTTTGTCACTGAACCTAACTCTGAAACTCATCAAGGCTCACCTCTCCCCACAGGAGCAGAAGCTGAGCTGAATGAGAGCGGGGGTGGAATGTGACCTTGGCTAGTTTATCTAAGGTGACGGAGCTTTGAGTCGCAGCCCGCCACGCCTTGGTGCAAGTGAGCCGGAGTGCCGAGATCACGTTCAATCGACGCACGAGGGTAGGCACACAAACAGAAGCAGGGCCCGCTGCAGCACTCTCCTGTCACTAATGAAAAAGAAAAAGCAGCACGACAGTCTGAGAAGGGATTTCATTTTTGGGGATAAAAACCTATGAAAGAGAATATGGGCGAAAGGATGGAGGGGGTGACAGATAAGAAAGCAGTAGCCTGGCAGTGGATTACTGTGGCATATGCTGCTCTCAAAAGTTTCATAAAGCAATTATTAAAGCAGGAGATTGAAGTAAAGGCCAGGGACACAGGGAAGCCCATCAGGACATCAGCACAAGCGAATGATGGCCATAGCAGCATCAAGAGAAGAATATTAATATGTATGTGATGAGCAGGCTTGGGTGGCCACTGGCATGACTCTAAAAATGAGGACACCTGTATCCAAGATGGGGGACACCTGTGTCCGAGAAGAGGGACACTTTGGTCCAAAAAGGGGGACATGTTTGTCGAAGAAAAGGGACAATTTAGTCCAAAAACGGGGACACCTGTGTCCAAGAAAGGGGACACTTTGGTCCAAAAAGGGGGACACCTGTATCGAAAAAGGTGGACAGCTGTGTCCAAGAAGGGGGAACAGAAAAGGAGGACCAGGGTTTGAAAAGGAGCACAGTCATTAAAAAATGTGCAGGGGAGGGATGTGGAGGGAGTAAACGTTACATACAGACCCCAGAAGCCCAGAACTATCGGATCATCTCAATAACAGCATATAGAAAAGGCAAGCATGACTGTTCTTGGACTCCATAGTGTGTTTGGGGATTTTACAGTGACGCTAGTTTTTGACAGGGGAGCAGGTAGTGGGGAGGGGAAAAGGTGAACGGGGGGCCGAAAGAAGAGGAGTGGAAGACCATACCGTCCGGATGAAATCCAGACACGCGCATACGTTCATGTCATCCCTCTCCAATTCCTGTACCTGCCATTAACAGGCCAAAGCAGGACACGAGCGCCCTTAAAGCTGGACCACTGCCAGACCAGAGTTCTCAAAATCTCAACAATTTTCTAGGAGATTTAAAATCACTTGAAGCCACTTTGAAATGTTAAAAACAATAAAAGCCCTATCTAGAGTTACATCAACCATGACCTTAACAGTCATAGAAATGTATTTCCTGTACTTGAGCTTAACTCGCTTAGTTATAGAAAATTATTGTCAGAGCAGAAGTATCAGATTCTGAGAACTTTTCGTAGCTTTAAAAAATAATATAGATTCTGCCGCAAGCTACTGTCAGTTCACAGGAGGTCATCTGTACATTTTCTATTGACTTAGAGTTCAAACTGTTAGCTTCATTTAAGCTTTGTTCTGTCAATTTAGGCCACAAAAGGCCAGGACATTTAGTCTCCTGTGAATATAGTATGCATCTCCCATGTCATGTTACCTTAAACCACCAGAACAATGAATGAACAAATTTTTACAGTAGTGGTTAATACAGGGTAGACCAAAAGTTGGATTACAGTTAGAGAGGCATAAGCACGTACTGTTTGCATAAGGATGCTCGTTTTCTGGCACTTATGGTTCCCGTTTCTGTTTTTCGGTTTTCAAAAACACCGTTATGGTGGGAAATTAAATTTCTAATTTAACGTGACCATTGTTTGATTCTTACATAAATAACTCTAAAGCTACTTTCGAGAGTGCTGCTTTATTCGAGTTAAAATCCATAAGATGGACAGCTGTTGAACCCCTGAGCAACATTCATCTTTGGTTTCTTTATGAATGGATTGTAATATTAAACTGTGTATAAAAGCTCTAGAGAAAACTATTAAATCCTAGAATATATAAATGCAGGTATACTTAGTTACATGCATATAATTTTCTCATGAGAATTATTCCTGGTTATGTGATCTTTTTGACTTATGAGCCATTTTATAAGTTATAAGTTGTTCATATTCCCCTATTGTTCTGACACCTTATATAGCGGAACCTATATCACTACTAATGCCTCTTCAACACATAAACCTGCAATATGCTCATTGTGTTTTAATTTCTATTTTCAATCTTCAACGTCAGTTAGGCTTTATTTCAGACTCTGATTTTGACCTGTCAGACTATAGCTCTTAAATATTGCATTAAAGGTCAATCCATCCCCCTATGACATCTGATACGCTGAGCGATTGCCAGCATGAACACCAACCTCCAACAGCCTTGACTACAAAGGTGGCACAGTGCCCATGACAACGTGAGCCAGCTTAGGGGACATCAGACCCATCGCCGGGATCCAGCCAGCATGCAGTCAACCTGCCAATGTCCATATCCGTCACTGACAGCTGAGTGGGTCCACGGCTTGTTAAAAGCATTAAATATGAATTACTGCAGATATTAAAGGGGTCGGGAGTGGAGCTGACGGGCGGCTGGAGAGGCTTTTAGCGCAGCAGTGTTACATGGCACAGAGCCTCCTTGGGGAGGGGACAGAAGAAGGTGCTTAGCGTGTGGCACGTTGCCGTCCATGTAGGTGGTGTGTGGTGGTTGTCAGGAAGAGGGGGAGGGGATTGGACAGGATGACAGAAGGAGCAGATTGTTGATGTCAAAAGGTGAGGGCAAGACAGACAACGGGAAATGTGCAAAACGGCCGGGATGTTTAAATTAAGTAATTGACTGGAAAACGCGTGCACTGGGGAGAGGAGAGGGGAAACGTGAGAGAGTGAGCAGTAGGAAATGAACATGAAGAGGAGCTGGGGACAGGAAGGAGAGCAGAGGGATGGAAGTGGCAATCAATTATGGTTAGGATGATGAGTCGATAACTTTAAAAGGAGGCAGTTAAACAGAACAAAACCTAAAGAGACTTAGCGTTTGGGATGTTCATTGCTGGCTTTTTTAAGCAGGACAGTGCTACTCTGCATTGCGTCGGTTACCCTTATATGAAAAATTCCTCGGCAGCTGAATTGGACCCTCTTGTTTGCTCTCTGTGCCTTCATCAGCCTATCATCTGTAAACTCAGCCTTTAGCTGAATATTGACCTCAGCCCTGCCCCCACCCTTGGTTCTGAAAGATTATACTCAGACAGACTGTGATCTGTCATGTATTCAAGAGACTACAATAGCATGTTAACAAAAGATGAAGTCACTATTTTACAAAAGCTAAATGGTTTGCATTCCTCAGACCTCAGTCTCAATGTCAATGCTGCATTTCTTTCAAGCAATGTACTGTATTTGGTAATGTACTGATTAAAAAACATTTTGTAGAAATCATGGAAAGCACAGAGGGAAAAGACACTGACCCGGTATTTGTTTTTTTTTTCTTCTGGCATTTACAGGAAACAGATGCAAAGGGTCAGTGCCCACGGCAGGCCCAGCACCCATGGCAGGCCCAGCACCCGCGGCAGGCCCAGCACCCGCGGCAGGCCCAGCACCAGCTCAGTGTGTGGCTGCTGACACCAGCTCACGCCACAGAGCCCATGCTGCAAGGCTCAGACTGAGCTGTGATCTGTTTACCGGCAGGACCGTCCATTTGTTCAAATACACTCACCCTTTTGGCCACTGCCCTCCTACACTGTGGTTTTTCCACTGTCTGCTGAGGCATATGGCTCCAAAATGGCAACATTTGTGTCTGCTAAAGTGTGATTTTAGCTGCTGTGCGTGACTCATGTTTAACAGTGGTTCCCCCAAAAGCAAGTCTAGACGCAGGTTTAATAATCTTGGGTCAGCGGGCAGCACTGTCGCTTCACGCCGGCAGGGTAGGGGTTCAGATCCCACTTCTGCTTTGTGTGTGTGTTGTGTGTTCTCCCCATGTTGTTAGGTTTGACTCCAATTGCAGTCTGCTGATATGTAGATGTGCTAATTTCTGTCTCTAAATTGCCTGTAGCGAGTGCCGTGCTATGGAATGGCATGCACTCCGGGGTGAAGCCCTGCCTTGTGGCCTACACTGCCTGGAATGTGCTCCAGTCCCCTGTCACTCTGACCTGGATAACTGGTTGCAAATTGGATGAATGGAACATTACATTCAACATGGTCTATATTTTTTTAAGCCAAGCAGCTAAGCAACATTCTCCAAAAAACAAGCAATCAACTAACATCCTCTTCTGAAGGTGAATCATCAAGCAGACAAAAAAACTACAGACAATTCGCACTAGAGCTGCCGATACCTAAATGTGCTTTAACAGCATCGTGAGCCCCCTTTTCTTGCCCTGTAAATTACAGAAAAAGGAATGACATTGATCAGCTTTTTTATACTAATATAAACTGAGCGTGTTGCATCTGCGATTATAAAAATGTTTCCCATCAGGTTTAATGAAACACTGAAGATGGGCTATAGTCTGAAGATGGGCTATGAAGATGGGCTATAGTCTAAAGATGGGCTATAGTGTTAGGCATAAATAAGCTTTTCCTTCCCAAGACAGATTCTGAGGGATTTGCTTCATTTCCAACAGACTCAACAGACTTGCCCAAAACTCCAGTTTTTAGTCAGCCACTCCATTTCAGTCCAATTCTTCTTTCAGGTTGAAAATGACACAGCAAAACTGCCCAAATATGGGGCTTTTGTAATGCAGTTGATGAAATGTGTTGCGCAGACATACAATGCAATGGCAAAAATGATTTCAATAACAGAGCTGAAGCCAAGCTGGCCTTTGTTGCATGTTTGGCTACATTGACCAACATCAGCATTGCCGGGGCTCCAGCTGAATCATTACATGAATCAAAGGTAAATGAACACAAAAAGTTAATTCATTAAAGCCTTATCTCTGAGCTGGTTTGATGCCTTCAGAATAAAACTTAATTGCAATAGCAGTAAAGCAGGTATTGCTAACATTAACTTTTCACACATTTTTTAGAAGTCATTTGTTGTAACTGCATTCGTTCAAGGCAGCACTAATTCTGTATAATGGTTTATTGATTAATTGCTAAGCTCCCATTGCAAGCTTAGATGTTCATCTTCTACACTAATAGACTAAAACAACCAATTTTCTTTAAAACGTTTTTCATTGTATTTATACATACATGTTTAATGGGAGACCGGGGAAGAAGATGCATGTTCTTCTGTTTGAAATTATTGGTGTTTTAAACACAACCACCTCCAGCTCAGTTTGCTGGTTGATTTAGTCTGATATGAACCAGCGAGGTTAAAGTTCCAAGTTTATGTTGTGGAAAAAGCCATTAACACTGTTCCTATTCTGCTGTTTGCTTTTGTAACGCTCATTAGCAGAGCAACAACCAGCGAGTAACATTTCAGTGTATTCCTTTGTCGCCGCAGGTCCCATTTGATTTAAGTATTTCGTTTTACAAAGAAAATTAAATGTTCATTCTCATTGTAAACGTTCAAGTTCAGGACTAGATACTAGATATGTTACTTTATTGGTAATGGTTAAGAAAAAAGGGGGGGGGGGACAGACCACAGAACAAGGAGTGACCAGTTCCTGGTTCTAGATTAGCTGTACACTCCAGGTAAGCTTAAAATAGCTTCTCTGGAACTAATGTGATGTGTTGGACTGGCATCCCATCCAGGGTGTCCGCTGCATGCAATTCCTGAGTCATGCTCTGAAGTTCATGTTGCCCAGTACTGGATTAGATATTGGAAGATAATTGGATGGATGGATGGATATCAAGATCTGAACTTCCAAATTATAATTAAATAACAAACAATACATATATAAAGCAGCTTGAAACTCTCTTTATTGATCATCTTTCTGCATGTGATAACCCCCCCCACCCCCCACCCCTCTCACTGAAGTAACATGCCTTTTGAAGCATTCGGAGGACAAACAGAAGCCAAGTGAGTGGGAGAATTAATGCACCTGTGCTTAATCAACCCGTGTGAACTGCTGTTTCGAAAAGGACACAAGCTGTTTCACAAAGGGCACAAGAAGCCTCACTAGGATAGCAGTGATTTGCGACTTCATTGCAGGTTTTGTGCCCCAGGCAGAACACACTGATGCTTCTAAGTAACGATAAGTAGTAATAACACCACATATTAGTCTCATGCATTCATCTGACCATCCATTCTGGCCAGTGTTGTGGGTAGTCTCATGCATATACTGTATAATTCACTGTTCTCATAAAGTATGTCTAATGGTTTGCGACAGATGGATGCAGTTTGTAAATTGGCATTCAAGGAGCAACTAAAATTGCATCTGAAATATTCAATAGTCAGAGGATGCAGAGAAATGTTCTAACATCTTTGAATATAGTAGCGCAGGCTCTGACAGCTGATATGCTGTGTATTCTAACCTAAATCTACCGCGGCTCCTTGTAGAGTTAAATGAATAAATGTATCACCCCTGGGAGACCCCTGGCAATATGCTTCCGCCATTGCGTGTTACCTGTCATGTCACTGTCACACCGCTTGGTGACCCGCCATCTGGAGTCCAGCTGGTCCTTGTTAGAGAGTTCTGAGGGCATACGAGACACCGGCTTGTGTCAAACGGGTTACTTTTAACTGTGTTACCGAGCTAAGCTAATCCCCAGAAAGGGGAATTATTTCGCAGGGGTGATATTAACACAAAGGCAGCTTTCCTGTGCCACTGCAAACCATTGCTTGTTAGGGCACCGTTTCCCTTCACAGCCACATTTACAACATTTACACCATTTACAACTTCCTGTATTGCATTGATTGCTCAAGAACATTGAAAATGAAGAAGTCTCTGTTACATTAACTTAATCACGATACCTAGTTTATTTTAATACATGTTAATTCATAATGAGTTCTAATACATAAGTCATACAGCCTGGGAAGCAGGAGAAGTACTGTATATTTCCATGTATTTTCAGGCATATTTTTTGACAACAAGGATAAAACAGGAGAGTGAGGAGAACTGCTTGACATTGACACTCCACATTTTAAAATATATTATCAGTTTAATTTCTTAATCACACAATGCAGGCATCTTTTAATCTAGCAAATGAAATCTCATTTACTATGGAATATCTGAGTCTCCAGAGCAATGCCTACCTTGAGAGGAGTGGACAGTGGCATTAAATATTTCACAGTTAATGTAGATATTTTAGAAAAGACCATTGCTTACTGGAGATGTGCAATAACGCTGCAGTGAAGGTAATCAGATTTAGCATAAAATGAAACTGTACTGGAGTACACTAACCCTTCACCCTTCTGGTTACGTATGTAGTGTACTACCATACTAATATTAAAGGGGCAGTTTACCACAAAACTGAAAATGATATGTTTTAAACAGACTTTAGTGCTACCTATCCATCTAGGTCACTCTGCTGGGACTTGCCTAATTCCGTATCAGGCTTCGTATCACTGTGCAAAAGATACCAGCAAGGAGCAGCCCAGCCATTCCATTGTACGCAGTGATATGATTGGTGCCTGAAGTTCTGCGAAAGAAAATAATACCTAAATCAAACTGCTCACTACCAAGTCTGTGGATTATCTTCAATAACCGGGTCGTGATTTCTGGTAAGAGACATTGCTGTTGAATTTTTCAAATGTTTTTTTCTGGCGCGTTAATCGCCGCAGAAAGAATGCCTTTTACTCCCGTTAAATTCGAGAGAAGCCCGACATTTCAATGGCCCGTATCACGAAAACTAGGCATCTCCCAGCAGATCAACCCAGACGGATAGACAGCACTAAAGCCCATCTAAAACATATCTTTTTCAGTTTTGGGTGAACTGCCCCTTTCATACTAATGCAATTTTTATTATTTTAAAAACAGGCTTGGACCCATATCTTTTAAGATAATGCCAATGAGGTCTGATAGCTATGTTCACTCAAAGTAGACAAAGTAGTTGCTTGTTTTTTCATGATATTATGGCAAATGACAGCATGCTTATGAGACACTGTGCAACTAAAGAAAGATCTGCTAGGTGATTGGTTGAGCTATATTATTAAGAAATTTAAGAAATTGTCATGTAATATGAAATGTGATTGAGTATGGAAGGTTCTTGGTCGTATAAATGTGAGGATGTGCCTTCTGCATTATCCCCCATGCTATTCATCATGTGAAATGGATCAGCATTTTGGATTACTTCCCATTACAGTATAGTTATCCTTTATTTAAACGCTGCTCTCCTATTCAGATATTTTTACATTAAGACAACAACTTTATTAAGTTATATTTTAAATTGTTGCTATGAATTTTTTATTATTATTTATTATTATTATTATTCTAACATAATAATATAGAATAATCTTAAATTGATGTGGTATTTATAAAAACAATTTCTAACATTACAAAAAAGAAAAAGCCAATATTAAATTAAAAGTGACTCCACGTGTTGTCTGAAGACTTTGTCTTTGAAGAGTGAGACCTCTTTTGATCACTGGCTGTTGGGCTGACAGATTCTTATTTATGCTTATCAGCTTTTATTTCATACCAGCTTCCCCCAGTATCTCCAAATCACAGCCTATGGAAATTAAGCACCTTTTATCAGTGTGATGCTCTCTTATGAGCTTATAACCACAGGGCATCATCGCCCTGGTCTGAAAACGTGGCAAAGGTGCAACGTCCCTCCCTAACCAGACCAATACCCAAACATATGCCCCATCTTACACTTAAGGCTGGGCACTTTCTTGCATATAGATCTTTTTATTCAACAGTCTAAAATCATTCCCAGAATCCGAATCTGTTAAAGCCAAAGATGAATGTTAATTTCTGCTAAGAGATAGAAGTGTCAAAAGCAGACATAATATAAAATTCAAGAAACCCAGTACTAGCTTTGAATGAATGATTTCATATTTATAAATTCAAGACTAACTTCAAAAACACCAAATTGAATAACTTTGAAATGCTGCCTTACAGCTCCAGGATTGGATGTTTGAATTCCGTTCATGCCCTGTGTGTGTGTGTGTGTGTGTGTGTGTGTCTGTGTGTGAGCGGGTATACCTTACCTCATGGGGACACAATGTCCCCACAATGTGATGAATACCCATTTTTCCTGGTCCCCATAAGGGAAAACTCAATTTAATAAATATCTGCGACTGCAATGAAAAAACTAAAAATGCAAAAACTCTTGTATTTTGCTTGGTTACTTATGGTTATGGTTAGGGCTGGGTAGGGGTTAAGGTTGTCATAGTTAGCGTTAGCATTTTTCCCATAGAAATGAATGAGCAGTCCCCATAAAGATATGTTTACCCGACATGTGTGTGTGTGGTCATGTACATATTACAGTGTGGGGAGCAAATCCCCTCTCCCCCGGTTGCCTTGCAGCTGAGCACCATGCATACACATCCTTTCATTCGAGACTAACATTCACCACGGTTCTGTTTGATTCACATCAGACACTGATGCTAATGTCTGCTTGATTTTATATATGTTGTTAATCATTGTTATTATTTGCTATTGCTGCACTTTAATTTGGCTTGGTGCCAAGCCTGCCATTTGCAAGCCCATCTACAATACAGAAAATGTTAATGAGGAGGAATTTTAATTACAGCCCTTCAATTTGTAATTTATTTGTAATGAGTTGGAAATGGAATTGGGGTACAGTGGTGACTGAGGGCTATAACAGCGAAATATAAAATGCTCTCTTTTTAATTATATGAATTATTTGAAACTGCAGCAAACAGTCTGGCTTTAAACCAAGCGTGACTAACAATCCAGGACTGCTTCTTATTCATTGCACTCAGCACTAAAACACTTTTCTGAAGCGGCTTTCATATATGCTTTCCTCTAGTTTGTTATTATGGGTAACTTGACTTCAATCGCAGCTTCTAGTCTGCATACGGTCTGAGTTCAAGGACATCAACATCTGAACTGTTTGGCCCAAAACTCAGTGCCAGGCCTGAAAGGTCTGTGTGCTGCATCTGTCTCAACTGCAGATCATCCAGGCAGAGTAGAGAAATGCTGAAACCCATTAATTGATCAATCATCATCCTATTCCTCGTCTTCACACTGCTTTATTCTCCCAGTGAGAGTTGAGCTGGCAGGTCAGACCAAAATCCTCTTTCCAAGGTCTCTCCAGGCGCCAGCTCATTTTGGCAGATCTCCAGAGATCCCTAAGCCATCTGGGTCTTTCCTACTCCAGCCACCCAAATCGCACTGCACCTGACCCTCAACATTCACCTAAAGGGCAATTAGCCAACAAAATGGCTCCACAGAGCAGTTGCGTGCTGAGACCAGCTGGCTTATATAGGTGCCCAGTCACCAGGCACTCTTGAGCCAAAACCACCCCTTAGTCAGGCCCAGGGGTAGGTCCCAGTAACCCAGTCATGAGCAGAGTACTTCTTGGTAGCTTTCATGGAGGGGGTCATTGTTGGATCATAGTTCGTCTAGTCTCACCTCACAGACCTGGCCCTGCCAAGATCTCAAACTTCAGCCAACATAGCTCTGGGGAACGCACTGGGAGGTTACTATCCTCAGATGGGCAAATTGATGAATGCTAAGGAAAAACAGCGGCTCAACTGTAACAGCTAATCAATACAATATCCATGAAAGTCACTTGCGTGAAGCCTGGGAGCTCAATGTATGCCTACGACAATGTGCCAAACAGCTCCTTCTAATGATTTGAGCAATTACAGCAAATGCTTGCTGATGACTGAAAACACATTCCAGGCTATTGATCTGCTACAGAGGTCTGTGAAATATGGTCGTAGATGATTTCTGATAGGACTGAATACATGGCTGCCTGTTCTGCTTCTTTAATGGTGCATGTGAAGGAAATGGCTAGGTAAATCAGAAGCGAGTGCTGTCACATGACCAAAGCTCACAGCAATAGAGCAGTCACAAGGGAATGTTCCATATTGGATTCCTTTCTAAATAGTCAGAGGAGGGACGTAATCTAAGATCTTTTCGATAACATAGACATTTGATAGCAAAACACGACAGTATATAGATGTTTATTGAACCTGCTGTAGGTGTATGTAGTTTTCATTTAGTTTTTCTTACATAAACATCCATGCATTTCTATCTACACAATTACGGAATGCAGTTAGTGAATCTATGAGACAAGACAACATCAGCCAAACTATCGTTCCAGGTAAAGGACACTACAAATGATTCCAGGAATGCTTCACAGGGTTTTAATAAGACTCGATAAGACTTGGTCCATGATAGTTTCAGGCTGATTTTTGAAACAATGACATTTCACTAAGAAGCTGAGAGACGTTCCAATGAAGATGGGAAAATGTTGATGTTCTTGGTTATCAGCTTCATTTCTCCTTGGTTGATTTTATCTGAAACAAGTTTTGTCAAAATTGTTTTATTGCATTATTGTCTTAATTTCAATCATTTCATTCAGTAACCTTATAAAACTTGTTATCATAAATGATGAACAAACATTAATAAGGTTTAATACTATTTAAGTTTAAAAATGCATCAGATTCTTCCTCTGTAACTCACCTTATGAAACAGTATGACCTATTATATGATTAATCTCAATAAATGAAGAACAAAATCTATGACTAGGACTGATAATCTTAAGTCGAACAATATTTTTAATGTCCCAAAAATAAAGTTTTTGTCTGACAGTGCCAAATCAGCATAAGATATACCAGTTAATCTGTTACAATCCCCATGCTAAAGCACTGTGGGCATTTCATTTGCTGACACAGCACTTATCAAAAGTTTTGTTTAAATACTCTGTGTTTCAAACCTTCTGTCTCCTGTGATGCTAATTCAGTCCATCATCTGCTCATCAACACTTTGTTTGTCATCATCACAGCTGATGAATTTGTTAATCATCTTTCACCTCAGATGTCAGCATAGGAGAACGTGAGGAGAGGAGATGTTTTCTCACACAGCTACTGTATCCATTTGCTTTTCAGGGTAAAACTTAAAGGCTACATACTGTCCCCAACTGACTCTCATATAGTAGCTATTTTTAAATGGCAGGTCATGCATGGTAGACTGATGTATTACCATGCTTGATTTTATACATTGAACATCTATATTTTCTCCGCAGGGTGCCAATCAAATAAGCATTTCAATCTGCAATTTTCTCAATTTCCCTTCACCCATTCTGTTTTTTTTTTTTTTATTCTAAATAGCGGTCTTGTTTAGATTTTAAGTCCATAATAAGGAATTGAGAATAAAAATGTTTACTTGGAATCATGGGTGGAATAGGAGGGATCATTAATCCTGTTCTTGCCTCTTGCCCACACATTCAAACCCATCACAACCACTCCCCCCCCCCCCCCCCCCCAGTGCTGAAGGTTGTCTTTGTTAAAACCCTTCAGTTTTTCCACTACATGCTGTTTGCATATAAATCAAAGCAAAGCACAACCTAAATGGTTACATACAAGTTCCAATGAAGAACTCTATCAACATAATGTATTTGTTTTGCGTAACCGAAGGAGAACCTCACAGGATGTAACATAATCAATCCCTAGTACTCAATGTAAATAAATACAATATAAATGTTTAAATGTTTCTTCGCAATTTCTCATCTGTTGGCTACTTGTCAAAAACTACAGGTATGTAAATACATTAAGGAACCCCTGTAAACTAGACTTCAAGACTGAAATGTCAGTCTGGTAGCTTGTTTTGAATATTGTTTTGGAAATTAAAACTGGCAAAGTGATGCTGTTTACTGCTTATTAGTGCTATTTTTGTTTTGCATCCAGTGTTGATAAGTCAATATCATGGTATCGCTTCATCTGCAAGTCACTCGTTACATGGACATTAGATCCAGCCGATCGCCTCATTAAACAGGCTGGCTTCTCAGAATTGTTTTTATGAATAAAAGACATGTTTCTAACATTACTTAGTATGAATGCTTAAATGAATATAACTGCATCAACTCTCATAGTAAATTGCTCCTTTACTCAGTTTGATTAATAACAGCCAGACAACTGATAATTGCTATGTGTGTCATTTTATTTGCAATAATTAACTTGATGGCTGTGTTATATTTTATCCCAAAATGCACCTGTAAGGCATTTTTTTGGAGAAGCTGCAGCTCATGCTTGTGACAGATGTGACATTCAGATCAGTATTCGGGTGACAGGTCAGTCAGGAAGTGACGCGCGTTATACTGCTGGCGGCAGAGGTCTCTGAGGAAGCTCCACCTGTTGACTGTAAAATTTCACACTCATGACGGAGACGGATGTTAGATGTCCAGGACAGACTTTCTTACGACTGTAGTCTCCTCTAAAGGTTACAAGATACATCCAGAGAATTCTGCTCATGTTTAATGGATCTGTGTCGCTGCTATTTATAATGCGCCTCAGCCAAGACTTCCCTTCAAACTGGCACTCCAGAGGTACCGCCACTGGGAATGTACCCAAGCACAGCAGGCGGGTGGCGGCTCTTAGCTGTCACGCTCCCGTCACGCCGCGCTGGCTCTGCGTGCTCCACTTAACCCAGCTAGACGGCTCAGTCGAGGTGCCTGGTTGTAACATCCCTGGTGAGCGATCGCACACTTTGAGAGGACACCTTCTCGCTCCTAAATGGGGTTTCTGTGTAAGGGTCACAACCAGCGTGCCACTCTTAGATGCCGGCTAGCAGAGCCTGTGGACTGGAGGGGTTTTCCGGTGGTACAGACAGGACAGGAAATACGCAGGAAATGACGTTCTTGCGTGTGTCCCCCCCCCCCCCGCCTTCTCTGAAATCCCCAATTTTGAACGTTTGGCCACTAGCAGGGAGTAGGCAGATAAAGTGGGGAAGATGCAAAGAGTGAGCTCAGATCAGGGGAAGAATGAATAAAACCGAGTCAGATTCAGTGAATAAGTGGAAGGAGTTCCACAAGTTAATGTTTAAATCAGGCATGAAGGGCGAATGTAAACAGTTCAGGCCAGATACTGTGCTTAAAATGGCCAGATAAGATTCACTATAAGAAAACTATGTCTACATGCTCTCCAGTGCTATACTCCTAGCAAGAACAAATACTGCCAGTGATGAAAAACCAGGCCAGTGATGTCTCCCTAGCGGTGGATTCTATTTATAGGAAGTAAATGCCGTTCCTCATTAGTGCCAAGGATGGTACTATACTGCCCCCTAGTGGCCACCAGAAGCCTTGCAGAAAATAGCAACCTGCAAGGGGGGAAAGGTATATATGCAGTCCTTATAATTATAGTACTTCAGTAAATCTCTTTAGCAAAAAAAATTAAAATGATGTGAACTAATACCTAAAAAGGATAAATACTGCCTAATTCTATTTAATCTTTGGTGGCAACGTCCACATGGGTAAGTATTGAAGTGCCTGTCTTTATAAAACAAAAACCCAAAATTTGTCCTATGAAACAAGGAGGGCATTGTTGTAATTATATACTTAGAGGATGTCATCTCACTCTGAGAACCGCAAACACTGAACTTTTCAAACACTGAATGCTTCAAGCAACGATTACTTCAGTGATTTCAGTTCCTTTAATGTTGAGGAGCCCTTTATATTAACATTCAACATATTTAGCAGACACTTTACACAAAGCAACATGCAAGTGAAGGAAACAGCACATTACAAATATACATGCTATCGGCATACTGTAAGTGTAGCTAGGCTGAGCTTCCGATGAATGTCCAGGTACAGGTGTAAGCAGGATTGGAGCAGAAGCTGCAGAATCTTCTAACAAAGCAAGAACCTAATAAGACTATACAAGGGTCAAAAATGGAACACAAAACAAAATCATTCAGGGAACTACTCTACTAGCATTGGGCCAAATGGGTCTTGAGGTGTTTACTGAAGGTGGAAAGGGAGTCTGATGACTGCAAGTGGTTTAGCAGCTCATTCCACCATCAGGGAACCACAGAAGAGACCCGTCTGGAGTGAGGGAGAGGAGGCAGCTCCTAATGCCATTGGTTTGCTAACCGAAGGGGGCAATAGGGCACATAGGTCTTATGCAGCTCCTTGATGGAGATGGGTGCAGGTCCATTAATGATCTGAAGGCCAAGGACTTGAACTTGATGACAGCACCAAAAAGGGAGCCAGTGAAAGGAGACAAGAGGTGTGGCATGAGAGCATTTAGGCTGAATGAATATCAGACATGTTGCAGTGTTTTGAATAATCTGCAGTGGTCTGACAGCACAAGCTAGTAGACCAGCACTAATTCCCCCGAGCATCATGTGACGGGTCAGCTCCACAGCCCCACCATGTGTCTAATGATAGATTACAGAGCCTTTGTATACATGGTCACTGGAAACCTCAAGACCCTATCCAGGATATGCACATGGAAGGTGGATAGATCTAGAAATTTTACAATGCAATATTAGTATAAAATGTAGTCATCCGTTTATCACAAAATTCTAAATATTAAATCTTACACTATGTCTACGTTGAAACTTGACTATGCTGATATATTTGAAAAATATACTCCCCTGACCCCATGCATAGTAAGGATTAAATATGCATGCACTGAAAAAGACAGCAAAAAATACATTCTTAAGGATGATGATAATTTTTAGCTAAAAGAATTTTTAGCTTAGCGAAATGTGCAAAATCCTGTTAGTAATTAGCCGCTCAAAGTTCAAAGAAAATTTAAAATAATGGCAGTGAGTGTCCAGCAGAGGGCGCCTATGGCAATAAGAGCAGGCTCAGCCCTTTCAGAGCGATGTAGAGTGATATGAGGGTAATGTCAGGAACCCCTGGACTCCCCAGGGCTGGATATGGATTTGTCTCATCCAGGATAACTCCGCAGGCTTGCAGCACAGTTTTGGCCTCGTTCGCATTGCTCCCCCCAAAAAGTCTGCTCCACGCTTCTCCTTCTGTCTTCTCAAAGACATTTTCCAGTACCTGCTCAACCTATAAGGACAACACAATTGTAATTACCTTTATCACAGTGGGATTTTGTCATTATGTGCATAAATAAAATTTTATCATGGTCCTGGACTTTGCCTCATAGGTGGACAATAAATAATTAAAACTACTTCAACACCTGGAAACAAAACCACAATTTGCCAAAGCTTCGGTCATTGCTGTCAATTAGAAATACAACATTCTGCCACCTAACTTAAGCTAAAAATGCTGCTTACTTATATATGCATAATGAACACACGTACACCTTCCTCTTCCAGGATAAAAAGGTAAAGGGGCCCAGAGGCTTACCGTGTTCAGCACCTGCCTCCGGACCTCTGGGTCCTGTCTACTGATCAGGGTCACGCCCTGCTCATCTATTTCTGCAAAACAACATGCAAACCAGATGGCTGACATAGTGACACAAAGAAAGCTACATGCAGAAGAACTCAACACAATCTCAGCGATGCCACGAAGGGGGAACGGGCACATGCACGCTATTGCTAGCCACACAACAGGCTGACACACACTGAGGTAAGCTAAGGAATGCTCTCGGCAGAGAGGATCACAAACAAACAGCATCCGCACAAAAAGCCAGCAGGGAACGTTAAATAGACAAGAAATTACTCACCATTCAGGGAGCTCACCAGCAGATTGAGCGGCTCGAGAAAAGGATGGTCACACTGTATGTCAAGATTGAGTTCCACCATACTCAGAAGTTGCCGCAGCTCTGACAGGAACTGTGGGGCGTCACTGTCTAGAATTGAGCTGTCCTCTGCAGACAGGAAACCTTCTTCAAGCTGCAAATATGCACATGAACTGGGTGACACACCCATATAGTCCGTGTGATGGTATCTGACATGGGACAAGTCAATACTCTGAGGTAACTGGTTGATAACTCATCGCCATTTATTATAGCTGCCAGTGCCAATATACCATACCAACATACATTCCAGTGCGAGATGATTCAAGTTTAAGGAGCACACTAGACCAGATCTACACAGTTGCTAAATATTTCCCCATTCTTTTGTCCAAAACAGAGGGTCACCGTCTTATGTTAGCATCGAATGCTAGAATATTAGCGTTCACTTCCATAAATCTGCATTACGAATCCATTCCGTTCAGCCATTCTCTAGTACTTTTCAAGTTCTGAGTTATCAGGAATGATTCGATACATCGTGATGTGCAATAGTACTAACAATGAATAATTGTGCGGGTACAGCTCGGGTACGGCTCGCATAATTTACAATGGAAAACTGTTTCTCCATTGGTACGGCTCAGGGAGGGCTTGGTTCTTGGTTGCAGTGGAAAAGCACCATTACTGCTTTGTCTTTGAGCCTGTATTTTCTGATAGCCGATTTTCGTTAGATGGAGTTCTTCAGCCGTGCTGTCAGTCTGACAACATATTATTTGTCTTGGAATTTCAGCCTCATTCCCTGGTTCCTGCTGTCATAACCAGCGAGGCAAAGGCACTGTACAGTAGTGATGGGCAAATGAAGCTTCATGAACCATTTGCTGTATTTTTTGAGCTCACTAGATGGTGCTCTTGGCTTGCTTTGGGGCATGCTTTGAGCCCTTTTTTGAACAGACAGCACCATCTAGTGGAGTCAAAAAATACATCAAATGGTTCATAAATATCATTTTGCCCATCACTACTGTACAGAAAACAATAAGACCCAAGAGGGATCAAAAAAGGGGAAAAGACAGAACGGGGACAGAGACAAGGTAACAATGTCAATGACAGTACTGGGGAGCACAGGACTGGGAAGCACTTAAATACTAGACTAAAGAAGGGGGGAACAGGAGGCAGCTGCGAGTGATTAACAAAAGGGGAAGGAACATGCCGGGGAGGAAACAGGAGGATCAGGCAAACACGGTGGGTGGGGTGTGACACCTGCTCCTGGTTCCTTCTGTTCTCCATATTAGAGCCCTTTTCTATGTACCTCTCTTCCTGGAACCACCTGTCCAGCCAACAGCCCCAAGTCTCAGTGATTACCAGTTTCCTGTAGTGCAATGTCCAATGATCTCAGAGACCATTAGTTTGTAAGTTGTGTTTTATCAAAGGTCCTGAGTTTACTCAATGACACTTAACACTAAAATCATGGCCCACATTCACCTTGAAAGCACAATCAGGAGAAGGAAAAACACAGACTGAGTCGTGTGTGGAAAACACACACAAAGAGTGTCTGGGTATCTGAGAGCACTTACAATGCGATCCAGCACATGGAGAGTCCGAGCACAACTCGATATTTTACACAAGGGACTCCAGATCATAATTTTCACATCATCGTCCATGTTCCTGAAAATCTGAAATGCATTTTCCACCTTCTGCTTCAGTTGAGAGAAGCCTACAGTGCCTAAAGTTTAACCAGACATGTGAAAGATGAACATTATGCATTCTCAATAAAAAAAAAAAAACAATAAATAATCAGGCCTCAGAAAATAATTTTGCACTGCAAGTCTTCAGCCCTTTGTACTGTGTTAAAAAGCTATATGCATCCGAGTGACCCAAGTGACCATGGCAAAAGGCCTGACCACACTGTGCTAATAATCATTAAAATGCATCTCGTTATCTAGCTATTCAAGACTCACCAGCAAGGCATTCTTCAGTAAATTCTCGCACTCCTGCAAGAAAAACAATTGCAATCTAAATTTTACTCCTTGAAAGACTCACCAAATTATTCTGTTGCAATACCTTTCGTCCACCTTAGGTATACTTTAGTTATATAGCCTTTCCTTGGAACTTGGACCATTTCAAAAGCCAAGTGTTGCAGCAGTAGCATTGCCCATCATTTCAGTAATGTTCATTTCATGTTCATTTCAGTAATGTTCATCCACAAGGCACAAATCTAAGTTTGAGGCTAATATTTCATGAAATATTAGGTTAAACGAGACTGAGTCATGGATGAAGCATATGCAGAAAAGTAAGCCTCAGCCCATAAGCCCGGAATATCAGTATACAAAATACCATCATGGTCCCAGATGTGTCTTTTCACCCATTCATCCTCTGCTCACAAAAAGGGAAAGGAGAGTGGGATCAACATATCAATCAGTGAAGTCTACTATCAGTCACACATTTCCTGCTGAAATTCAAACTACCGGCCAATAAAGGTCACACTTTTCAGGTTTTTAATACACTCCTTGTATCTGTCACTGGCTTGTACTGTTTGTCCGTTATTGTATGTCCATTCTTTAATTTTATCTCACTTCCTATGTACAGCAAGTAGAGCAAGTTAAGTACATATGTTTACTGACAAAGGACAAGTAACTTGGCTAAGCAAGTTAGGCCGATCACTTAATTTACACAAATATTTAATTCAACGCAATGCCACTACAAAGAAAAACTGGAAATATATCTCAATAATAACTAGACAGTAATGATTGCACTAAAGCTTGGGTTTATTGGAAAATAGAGGAATTCAGTAGCAGGGCCAGCTGTACACCAAAGAGGCACCAGAACTCACCTTTTACGAAGTCTAAGGGGATCTTCTGCAGTTTGAACCCCAACACACTACCTGCGTCCACATTCAGCGTCTTCGTACTTTCTACCTTAAGGCTGCTATCTGCCTAAGAACAGGTAGATCCAAGCTCATCTTAGATTTATATCTATAGATTTATGAATAATGAGCAAGATATCCAATTCACTACAAGGGACACTGTTCATATTATTGTTTTTCTGAATCAAAAGGTGATCTTATAAGCAAGGGAATGGAAAGGGGGGAAAGAGAGAATGTGCCATCTGTCACTTTCACTGGGGCTCGGCAATATAGCAAAACATTTTATCACAATAACTACGCAATTTTGATAATTATCACTACATAATTTATTAATCATTCTCAATAATCATTCAATATTTCTTTACATTGAGGATCCATTCATTCTTAAAATTCCATTAGGATTCTCCTTAAACAGAATGACATATTGAATGCACTGCAAACTGAAATCTAATTTTAATAAATAAATCATACAATAATTATGATATAATAATTAGAATGATTTCCATATAATAATTTTTCATAGTAGGGTGTAATACTAATAACACTGGCTCATTGCTCCTGACAGGGCACACACTTCACATTGCTAGTAGAGTTGCCACCCACCTGGTATTGAAAAATAAAATGCTGTGTCCCGTTTTGAACCGATATGGGACGCAATTGAAAGTTGCAACAATAATTTTTAGTGTCTGTGACTAAGCGCTTGTATTGTGTATATTGTCCTGGAGGGCAATGCTTCGAGTGGTGCAATTAATTTGTAGTATTTCCAGTTTTATTCAGCACCAGCCTGTTGCGTGTTGTAGACTCCTTTAAATTCCCAAAGTGCATCCACATCACCACCGTCTCTTTACTTTATCTACAAATCTCCTTTTTAAAAAGATGATGCTGAGCTCTTGCTTTCTTTAAGAGACACTGAAGTTTCCTCTGAGGAAGCGTTTATTCCCCCTAGCGTGACTCGTGTTTAGAAGCAGAGCAGCAGGGGTGCTCAGCTCACTCAGTAAACCTTGCCATGTTTTTTTGTGCATAGTTTGTCCATCTTCAAAGCACTCTGGTTATCAGCAGGCCTGGTCATTTTAATCAGTGCTGACAAATGTCGCCTCTCACATTCATAATTATTATCATTTCATATCGAACTTTCATCAAGCATTGGTGCCATTGATATAGAAGAAAATTTTATTGTGATAATTATCGTTTTATCGTCGAGCCCTAGCTTTCACACCTTTCCATTGCCCACATGGTTACATGCACATTCGAAAAACAAAAACCCATAAAACAGTGGCATTGTGGGATTACCGTGGCAATTTCTTGCAAGGAGAACTTTGCACTGCCTGTAGCTTGATTGTTCCGCTTCAGGTACAAAGGATTCTTGGTCTTGAGAACATCAAAGATCACGCCGAGTCCTACAACTTTGGGATTTTTCTTCAAGGTCATGATCACTGGGTGACGATCGTCGAATTTGCTTTAACAACAAAAAAAATTCAAGAGATTTATTAACTGAAGGGAACTTTAGATTAGGACAATACATATGTGAAAATCAGATTAACTATTTAATAAAGAAGAAAGTAAAAAAATCAAGGTTTTGTTTTTGGACAAAAAATATTTATATCCAGATTTTGGACATTTTCTCATACTTTAAAAAAAAACTGAATAAATAGGTACATTGCATGGTACAATTATATAAATCAAAAGAAAAAGCTAGTTCATTCAAAGGAATTTTCAACTGGCATATTCTGAATGAAATCAAAACTTCCCATGAATCTAGGTTATGGTACATACTGTATGAACACACTATCCTGTGAAGAACCTAAAAATAGGGCCTTCCGGCTGTCACGGACAGGGTCAGGACAGAGGGTGTGCCCCAAGCAGCCCAGTGGCCAAGTCAGAGGTACGCTATGGTCGCACGCCGGTCCGGCACACTCCCGAATGGGTGAGGTCGCAGTGTTACCCAATTAGCCACCATGCCCTCAAAAGCAGCAGCATGTGCAGGAAATATTTGCGGGGCCACTGTTAACACTGACAATCTTCTAAGAAGTACTGAGGAGGAGGAGAAACGGGAGCAAGACAGAAAATCCAGGAGCAACACCCAACGATGTCGTTTCTAACAGGATAAAAAAAAGGAAAAGAGGAAAAGGCATCATGAGCCGACATGCTTCCTGTTTTCACAGTAGAATGACAGCCCACTTCCAAAACCGAAAGAGCAAGGAGTGAAAATATAAAACAGGACCCATCAGAAGAATGTCACATATGACTTACTTTTGAAAATGTTCACTAAAATATTGGGGTTACATTCAAAAATCCTTTTGAGCCTTTTTGTCATAGTGTTTGGGTTTAAATAAAGCTGGAGTATGAGAAAGATCTCGGTGTGTATGTTGATGTCTCCATGTCCCTCTCTCTCCAGTGTGGGGAAGCAATTAAAAAGGCCAATAGGTTGTTGGGTTACATTTCTAGGTATGTGGAGTTTAAGTCAAGGGAGGTGATGTATGATTATACAATTCCTTGGTAAGACTCCACCTAGAATACTGTGTGCAGGTTTGGTCACCATACCTTAAGTAGGACATTGCTGCCTTAGAAAGGGTTCAACATAGGGCTACAAGAATGATTCCTGCCCTTAGAGGAATGTCTTATGAGGAGAGGTTAGCTGAGCTGAATCTGTTCAGCTTCGCGCAAAGGAGACTAAGGGGGGACATGATCCAGATATATATGGTTCTAACAGGTCTGCATGCTGTTCAACCAAATATTTACTTCAATATTAGGTCAAATACAAGAAGTCATGGTCATAGAACATTTTTAAATGGATTTGAGAAAGCACTTCTTTACACAGCGTGTAGTTGGAGTATGGAATAGTCTTCCTGGTAGTGTAGCGCAAGCTAAAACCCTGGGTTCCTTTAAATTGACAATAGATAAGATTTTAACAACTCTGAGTTATTAGTTAAGTTTCCCCAAATGAGCTTTATGGGCTGAACGGCCCCCTCTCATTTGTAAATTTCTTATGTTCTTAAATTACTTTTAAAATAATACATAATGATACAAAGAAATACTAATATAAACTAACACCGTAGTCCTTAGTAAATAGGATACAAACTGACCTATCTTGCATGGCTCTGTGAAGTTTGGTATAGTCTATCCAAACACTCTCCAGTTTGGAAAAAAGATCACTGGAACGATTCAAAGTGCAGCTGCCTTCGACACCGTCTCGGACAAAATTTGATTTGCTCATAAAACGCAACGCAGCCTCCGCATTGGCCTTCATGTTCACCGTAGCGACGTCGAGTTGAGACGATCCACCTAGGATGAAAACAAAGAACCCAGGGAGAGTCACTGCTATTCATGTCTCATCCTTCCCACTGACATTCCAAGGAAACCTCCTACTAAGAGAACTGTAACTCAAATGATTTCAGTAACATATGAATTAATAAATGTTATAAAACACAAAAGCAGTTGAAAATCTACCAAAAATAAACTATAGGCAAATTCAAATTGTCTTTTGGTGGTGTTTCCATAAGTTATGCTGACAAATCATTTGCTTTTGCTCAATATCATCTCTATGGCATCCAAACTATTCCACGCAGAGGAATAGCAAAGCTTGCGAGGTTTTGTTTTCTATGACAGAGTAACAATGTTTTAGCCAAATTTATTGGTAAACTCCATTCAACACATCATGGGCGATGAGCCCCCTACAGCATTTTACTGTATACCATGGTATATCATCTAATGAAAAGTTAGATATCACCCAAGCCTAATCTCAAACAAGCACATCATTGCATGCAAGGTCACTCACCAAAATCCACAGTATCACCACGCAAGATTAAATCCGCTACACTCACTGGTGTAGGGTGGTACTCCGGCACATAAAAAAAAAACAGCCTTGAAGTCTTCACAATCTTCACCACCGTCAACACGTCTATTTTTTTGGAGTCATAGGCACTGACCACTGGTTTCAGCTCACCCCTTGGATCCAGTTCTTTCACAATGTTCCGAGCGGCGTCTTTAAACATTGTTACGGCCTGTGAGATTCTAGACTGCAGATGCAAAGAAAAGCAGAAAATATGAGACAAAACAAAAAAAGGAAAATTACAATTGATATTGGTTAGTAATTTTCCCTGAGCCTCACTACATACTATGGAGGGAAATCCCGGACATTTTTCAAAAGGAATTGCAAATTGCATTTGCAATTGCATTTTCCATATGTGGAGGCATAAAGTGTGACATAATTCAAATGCAATTGCAAATTTTGCATTACCGTTTGCTTTTTCGATTTCGCGAACGAACACTGACTGCAACATTTCAAATGAAAAAGCAAAGTCCATTTGCAATTGCATTTCCCATGTCTTACAAGGGAAATCCCGGACATTTTTCAAAAGGAATTGCAAATTGCATTTGCAATTGCGTTTTCCATATGTGGACGCATAAAGTGTGACACAATTCAAATGCAATTGCAAATTTTGCATTACCGTTTGCTTTTGATGTGTAAACTTTTGGTGTGTAAACCTTGTACAGGTAGTTGGCAGCGTATTTGAAACAGCGAAAATAACGGGACTGAATATTGTAAAGCAGAAATAAGAGGACTGAATGTTACTGCTTGAATAAAACACATGGAATATTTCCAACTGAATTTGTTCTTTTGAAATTTATTTTGAGGCGAAATTAAATTAACTGAATTCATGTGGTTGAATTATAAACTATGGAAGCCCATTTCCGCCAGTAAAAGAGAAAAAAAATTAAATAGAAAGTCGAAATAACGAGATGTAAAGTCGTAATTACGAGATAAAAAAATCGAAATTACGAGATAGGAAGTCATAATTACGAGATAGAAAGTCATAATTACGAGATTAAAAATCGAAATTATGAGAAACAAAGTCATAATTACGAGATAAAAAGTCGAAATTATGAGATACAAAGTCATAATTACGAGATAAAAAGCCGAAATTATGAGATACAAATTCATAATTACGAGATAAAAAGGCGAAATTATGAGATACAAAGTCATAATTACGAGATAGAAAGTCGAAATTATGAGATACAAAGTCATAATTACGAGATAGAAAGTCGAAATTATGAGATACAAAGTCATAATTACGAGATAAAAAAAAATCGAAATTATGAGATAGAAAGTCATAATTACGAGATACAAAGTCATAATTACGAGATAGGAAGTACGCATGCGCTCCAGTCCAGCTGAAGACCTGTCTTCGCCTCATTGGCGTCAATGTGGAGAGACGCAGTTCAAACGTAAGCCATTAGAAGTGGTGCTTTTAAATGTTAGATACAACTGGCAGACTGTAAATCCCTCGTTTCACTACATTATTGTTAGTTTTGCTGGACTGAGTGTCTTGATCTTATTCAAAGTTCAGCATCTCTTCCAATGTGAATGGGAACTGAATGATCCAAACCATGTGCAATTGTAGTCCTCTCCACTGCTGCTACAATATTGCACACCTATTCAACATATCTGTACATATTTTATTATTGATTGTAGTTTTCCTTCTTCTGACTGCTGATACATTTTGCATAGATTGTATTCATTGTAAATATTACTGAATAGTTTCCCTCCTATTGTCTGCTTCTAAAAGTATTTGCAGAAATCTGGACACTTTTTTATATACAACTTGCTGGAGCTTAAATGCTATCTTGATATGTACATATATTCTAAGCACATGTTATTTTTTGTCACCCAGCATGATACAACAATGCACATTTTATTTCTTTTTTATATCTTTATTCTAGAGTTTTTATAAATATAGTATGTTCATAAATGCTTTTTGTACGTGTCTTATTTGTTCTTTGTTTTGTAAATGCTGGAGCCAAGTCGTCTCGTCTTTCTCTCTGTATACCTGTTGTGCAATATTGTAGCAGCAGTGGAGAGGACTACAATTAATGCAATGACGGCAATTAGAGCAAAATTATATAGCAAAAGGTAGTGTTAAGAATACCATTTGAATCATGGGATAATTTGGCTCCCATTAACATTGGGCGAGATGCTGAGGAGAGAGTCTGCAGCTTCAGGTTCCATGGGGTGACCCTTAGTGCCAGAGCCATAAGTCAGCTGGGCATGCAGCAGCCGTCACTAAAAAGGCACAGCAACGACTGCACTTCCTCAGGCACCTAAAGAATGCTGGGATGTAATTGCTCAGAAATGCATTGTGACCCATAGAGAATGGAGTGTTGGTGCCACATTTAGGAGGTGATTATGAGAAAATGCTACAGTAAAAATTCACCAAAATCAGTCTGCTTACACTCTGTTATACCTACTATAAGATGGCAATGGCAGATTTTTGGGACGTTTTGAAATGAAAGAGCAGGGGCCTGTAGAAATAGCTGAAAAAAAGAAGCATTTACTGTAAGGTGGACCTGAAAAATCCGAATAAGTAGCTGCGAATAAGTAGCCAACTTCAGCCTCAACTCAACAGTATGTAAGGCTGAACTTTGAATAAGATCAAGACACTCAGTCCAACAAAACTAACAATAATGTAGTGAAACGAGGGATTTACAGTCTGGCAGTTGTATCTAACATTTAAAAGCACCACTTCTAATGGCTTACGTTTGAACTGCGTCTCTCCACATTGACGCCAATGAGGCGAAGACAGGTATTCAGCTGGACAGGAGCGCATGCCTACTTACTATCTCATAATTATGACTTTGTATCTCGTAATTATGACTTTCTATCTCATAATTTCGATTTTTTTAATCTCGTAATTATGACTATCTCATAATTTCGACTTTCTATCTCGTAATTATGACTTTGTATCTCATAATTTCGACTTTCTATCTCGTAATTATGAATGTGTATCTCATAATTTCGGCTTTTTATCTCGTAATTATGAATGTGTATCTTATAATTTCGGCTTTTTATCTCGTAATTATGACTTTGTATCTCATAATTTCGATTTTTTAATCTCGAAATTATGACTTTCTATCTCGTAATTATGACTTTGCTATCTCGTAATTTCGATTTTTTTATCTCGTAATTACGACTTTACATCTCGTTATTTCGACTTTCTATTTCATTTTTTTTTCTTTTTTTTCCCCTTTATTTTACCAGGAAGTCCCATTGAGATATAAAATCTCTTTTACAAGAGAGACCTGGCCAAGGTAGCAGCCATACAAAACGTAAACATATACATGACAATAAAACATTAAACCGTAAAACAGAAGAACAATTGTTTTTGCACAGTGGCTTCTCAAGCAAAACATTGACATTCCTCAGTCACTGTACTATTTATGATGATCTTAAAATCCTTTAAAGATATTAGTGTTTGCAATTTAAGAGCTTTTTGAAGGTTGTTCCATGACCATGGTGCGTAATAAGAAAATGCTGTTTTGCCAAGGTCTGTCAGGACCTGGGGGACATACAAAGGCAACCACTTGGAGGCACGCAAGTGGTAGCTATTGGAGCTGATGCAGAGTAGGGTACTGAGATATTCTGGGAGTTTACCCAGCAAAGCTTTATAAACAAAAATGTACCAATGCCGTTTTCTACGGATGGTTAATGACGTCCAGCCAACTAAGTCGTATAAAATGCAATGATGAGTGAGGGATTTTGCATTTAAAATAAAACGTAGAGAGGCATGATACACTGAATCTAGGCTCCTTAACGTAGAGGAGGCCGCATGCATGTACAGCATATCACCATAGTCTATCACAGGTAAAAAGGTAGCTTCCACTAGTCTTTTCTTTGAGGCAAATGTAAAACATGATTTATTTCTAAAATAAAAACCAATCTTCATTTTGAGTTTCTTAACTAAATTAGAAATATGTATATTGAATGAAAGCTTTTCATCAATCCATATTCCCAAATATTTATATGAAGAGACCCTTTCAATCACTATGCCATCAGTAGTAGAAATGTGCAAATTATCAAAATTTTGTGAGAATGCTTTTATAAAAATCATAAACTTTGTTTTCTGGGCATTTTTACTGGCGGAAATGGGCTTCCATAATAAACATGCACTTTAAAATACGTATGTTTTGTAACTTAATTTTGGATTATTCGATAAGTGTAATTCAACGAGTTTTATTTCATCAACGACTTTTGTCATTAATTTACAGTACTTCCACACCCCTCTTGGTCGTCGACTGCGAGTGACGTCACTCCCCATACAATCACGCCTCACAGTATAGACCCACCCCTGACCCAATTGTAAGACATGGGAAATGCAATTGCAAATGGACTTTGCTTTTTCATTTGAAATGTGGCAGTGTTCGTTCGCGAAAGCGAAAAAGCAAACGGTAATGCAAAATTTGCAATTGCATTTGAATTATGTCACACTTTATGCGTCCACATATGGAAAATGCAATTGCAAATGCAATTTGCAATTCCTTTTGAAAAATGTCCGGGATTTCCCTCCATAACAGTCTCTCCAGGGTTGGGGGATTGATTCACACTGTCGCCCCCCTCCTGTATTGCACAAGCTTCCTCAGGGTACCACCCTAGTTTGCTGGAAATACCCCTTATGATGGGGGTTTTGACGACTGTAGAACTATCGTTACTTTATATCTTTCCATCGGTTAGTCAAACGACTTTCATTCCGACACCCATTAGGATGACATGAATAAGTGAGGATCAAACATTTCAGCATTTTTAAAAAAAAAAATTCTTATCCCCAACTTTATATACCAAGAAAACGATGTACTGAAAACTTGCCCTTTTCAAATGTAACAGGACAGCACCAGTCAGGACAGACCCAGAGCTGTGTCAAAGGCAGGGAACTACGTTTATTTCCCAAATACTAAAAGTACTGAGACAAGAGATTCAAGAAATGCTGCTTCCGCACGTGATCTTATGTTACTTATCTATTACTTAAGACATTGAGAATACACTAAGGCTTTAACTATTCTTGAAGCAAAAACAAAACATGTACGCTATACTGCATAAATTGTATTTTTTTTTTTAAAACAACGTGGATTACATTGGGTGCTGGCTTCGAGCACATCTAGATGCTTTAGTAAACTATCAAAAAGACATTCCCGCAAAACGTCAGTCTGCTAACGGCAGTTCGTGGTATGCAGGAGAAAGACTTGGCAAGAACTGAAAGGCAGAATGCAGAAAAAACCCAAAAATCATGATTATGTATTATAGATTGAGTTATATATTACAAACAGCACATAGGCTATTTGTTACTGTTCGTATTAAAACCCATCCCGCTCCACTTTCGTGGAGAATATGAAGCCTGCAGTGTAGAGGATGTTTTTCTCCCGGCTGCGATCATGACTCCACCCGCATAAACCTAAATGCTATACGGACTGGGATCAGCGGGGCAATCCGTTTATACACGTCTGCCTGAAAAAGTAAGTGTATTAATACCGATGTGTATGGGGGGGGGGCTGCTGCCCCATTTTGTACGAGAGTGAATAGATGGTGGTAATTGTCATTATCCATCAAGTTTCACTCTTTTTAAATAAATTTAAATATTTACCTGGAAACGTAGACGTGACCTCCAGGCTACAGATTGCACCAACTGAGCCTGCTGAATCCGACGCTGAAGTTGCTGGTCCTGTTTACAGTAAAATAAGTTCTTTGGCGATGAAGTATATGACGGGGCTGTGCCGGAAATGGGCGCTACGCCGTCGGGGCTACTAAGATTTAAATTTCACTTAAGTGTGGGTGTACAACCAATCTGCTTGTTATATTAAAGCACAATAAACGCTGTTTATTTGTTTATTATCTGTTTGTAGTTAATAAAATGCTCAATATATGTGGGCATAAAATTTTGTACAATAATCTTCCAGAAATACAAAGCAGACACAGTACATGAGAATCAGGCAGTAAATCTTTAAAAAATTAAAATCACAATAAGATGGGAGCTGTAAAAAGCAGAAATTGTTGAAGTGAAACACAAGTGAAACTAAAACTTGAATAGTCAATACATAAAATGCATATAAAAATTATGACCAGAGAAGATATAAAATCGTGAAAAGGGAACCAGTACTACAAACATGAGCATGAAGCTAAACTGAAAGTGCACATGAGTAAGTACAGAAACTGTAATGCACCGGAAGAGGCAAACTCCACACGAGGCAAGCCTGCACACACATGCACACGCATTTACATGTATATAACAGATTAATTACCCTGTAAATAGTCTGTAGGGTTTGCAAACTACCCCAATGCTTTTGATGCAGCCAATTTTAGGTTTATAATGCAATAATCATTCCATTGTCCATGATGGTATTTAACTTTACCAATCTGTCAGCCCCCAGAGGGTCTAAACTCACTTCAGTTCCATAAACAGACCTACCTTTGTATTGCATACAAATAACATGTTAACATCAGCTGATCTAACTGTGTTTAACACCTACTTTACTTTACCCCTTGAATACAGTGTTGGCTCCGGGGGAAGGTTATGTTAGCCTCACAAAGGTGATACTGCATATTTCTTGTTTTTTTGTGATCTACTTTCTCCGCTGCATTGTTGACGAGTGTGATTGTTGCAAGTGGTTTAGCAGCTCATTCCACCATCAGGGAACCACAGAAGAGACCCTTCTGGAGTGAGGGAGAGGAGGCAGCTCCTAATGCCATTGGTTTGCTAACTGAAGGGGGCAATAGGGCATATAGGTCTTACAGTATGCAGCTCCTTGATGGAGATGGGTGCAGGTCCATTAATGATCTGAAGGCCAAGGACTTGAACTTGATGACAGCACCAAAAAGGGAGCCAGTGAAAAGAGACAAGAGGTGTGGCATGAGAGCATTTAGGCTGAATGAATATCAGACATGTTGCAGTGTTTTGAATAATCTGCAGTGGTCTGACAGCACAAGCTAGTAGACCAGCACTAATTCCCCCGAGCATCATGTGACGGGTCAGCTCCACAGCCCCACCATGTGTCTAATGATCGATTACAGAGCCTTTGTATACATGGTCACTGGAAACCTCAAGACCCTATCCAGGATATGCACATGGAAGGTGGATAGATCTAGAAATTTTACAATGCAATATTAGTATAAAATGTAGTCATCCATTTATCACAAAATTCTAAATATTAAATCTTACACTATGTCTACGTTGAAACTTGACTATGCTGATATATTTGAAAAATATACTCCCCTGACCCCATGCATAGTAAGGATTAAATATGCATGCACTGAAAAAGACAGCAAAAAATACATTCTTAAGGATGATGATAATTTTTAGCTAAAAGAATTTTTAGCTTAGCGAAATGGGCAAAATCTTGTTAGTAATTAGCCGCTCAAAGTTCAAAGAAAATTTAAAATTTTGTGAGTTTCCAGCAGAGGGCGCTTATGTCATTAAGAGCAGGCTCAGCCCTTTCAGAGCGATGTAGAGTGATATGAGGGTAATGTCAGGAACCCCTGGACTCCCCAGGGCTGGATATGGATTTGTCTCATCCAGGATAACTCCGCAGGCTTGCAGCACAGTTTTGGCCTCGTTCGCATTGCTCCCCCCAAAAAGTCTGCTCCACGCTTCTCCTTCTGTCTTCTCAAAGACATTTTCCAGTACCTGCTCAACCTATAAGGACAACACAATTGTAATTACCTTTATCACAGTGGGATTTTGTCATTATGTGCATAAATAAAATTTTATCATGGTCCTGGACTTTGCCTCATAGGTGGACAATAAATAATTAAAACTACTTCAGATCAACACCTGGAAACAAAACCACAATTCGCCAAAGCTTCGGTCATTGCTGTCAATTAGAAATACAACATTCTGCCACCTGACTTAAGCTAAAAATGCTGCTTACTTATATATGCATAATGAACACACGTACACCTTCCTCTTCCAGGATAAAAAGGTAAAGGGGCCCAGAGGCTTACCGTGTTCAGCACCTGCCTCCGGACCTCTGGGTCCTGTCTACTGATCAGGGTCACGCCCTGCTCATCTATTTCTGCAAAACAACATGCAAACCAGATGGCTGACATAGTGACACAAAGAAAGCTACATGCAGAAGAACTCAACACATTCTCAGCGATGCCACGAAGGGGGAACGGGCACATGCACGCTTTTGCTAGCCACACAACAGGCTGACACACACTGAGGTAAGCTAAGGAATGCTCTCGGCGGAGAGGATCACAAACAAACAGCATCCGCACAAAAAGCCAGCAGGGAACGTTAAATAGACAAGAAATTACTCACCATTCAGGGAGCTCACCAGCAGATTGAGCGGCTCGAGAAAAGGATGGTCACACTGTATGTCAAGATTGAGTTCCACTATACTCAGAAGTTGCCGCAGCTCTGACAGGAACTGTGGGGCGTCACTGTCTAGAATTGAGCTGTCCTCTGCAGACAGGAAACCTTCTTCAAGCTGCAAATATGCACATGAACTGGGTGACACACCCATACGCTGTGTGTGGCACGGATAGGTTTTGTGCAACCTCTATAGCCCATGTAATGTTATCTGAGGTAACTGGTTGATAACTTTTATCACCATTTATTATAGCTGCCAGTGCCAACATACCATACCAACATACATTCCAGTGCGAGATTAGACAAGTTTAAGGAGCACACTAGACCAGATCTACACAGTTGCTAAATATTTCTACATTCTTTTGTCCAAAACAGAGGGTTAAAGCAGGATATAACCTGCACCATTATTTTGTTTATGGGATTGAAAGGGGCCATGTAACAGGCTTTGAAATACAAGCCCCCAGTCTATTTAGACTGAGCAAAGAGCTTTGCTCAAGGCTCCAGGCTCGTCAGACTTTCACTGCTGGATATGAGACCAGTTTCTGGTGTTGTGGGGTTGTCTTTATACCTTAAGATGTTTTCCACCGCCATACAAGAACCAGGTTGTAGCTACAGTGTGGTAATCCAGCCCACTTCGAGGGTCGGCTTAGGAAAGGCATTGCCAGGTTTGGAGAGCGACAGTGACATAAAACCAGAGAACCTTATTTACTGTTTACATAGGGTGTATCATGACTTACTATGTGCTAATTTCCGCTACCAAGTGTCACCGTCACCATCTTATGTTAGCATCCAATGCTAGAATTTTAGCGTTTGATTGCATAAATCTGCATTACAAATCCATTCCGTTCAGCCATTCTCTAGTACTTTTCAAGTTCTGAGTTATCAGGAATGCAACGATACATCGTGATGTGCAATAGTACTAACAATGAATAATTGTGCGGGTACAGCTCGGGTACGGCTTAAATACTAGACTAAAGAAGGGGGGAACAGGAGGCAGCTGCGAGTGATTAACAAAAGGGGAAGGAACATGCCGGGGAGGAAACAGGAGGATCAGGCAAACACGGTGGGTGGGGTGTGACACCTGCTCCCGGTTCCTTCTGTTCTCCATATTAGAGCCCTTTTCTATGTACCTCTCTTCCTGGAACCACCTGTCCAGCCAACAGCCCCAAGTCTCAGTGATTACCAGTTTCCTGTAGTGCAATGTCCAATGATCTGAGACCATTAGTTTGTAAGTTGTGTTTTATCAAAGGTCCTGAGTTTACTCAATGACACTTAACACTAAAATCATGGCCCACGTTCACCTTGAAAGCACAATCAGGAGAAGGAAAAACACAGACTGAGTCGTGTGTGGAAAACACACACAAAGAGTGTCTGGGTATCTGAGAGCACTTACAATGCGATCCAGCACATGGAGAGTCCGAGCACAACTCGATATTTTACACAAGGGACTCCAGATCATCATTTTCACATCATGGTCCATGTTCTTGAAAATCTGAAATGCATTTTCCACCTTCTGCTTCAGTTGAGAGAAGCCTACAGTGCCTAAAATTTAACCAGACATGTGAAAGATGAACATTATATATTCTCAATAAAAAAAAAACAATACAGTGAGGGAAATAATTATGTGACCCCATGTTGAATTACTAACTAGACCCATTTATTAAAAAATGAGAAGTCTATCATTTCACTGGTAGGTTTATTTTAACACCAGAGGATAGATTTTCAACAAAACAAACAAGAAAAAAATCATTATGTAACAGGTACAAATCAATTTGTCATTTATCTAGGGAAATAATTATTTGATCCCCTACAAGCCAGCAAGAAATTAGGTCAAGTACATATGCACTAACACAACACAAGTAGTACTCAATTAAGTATTAACAGATACCAAACCAGCATTGTCATTTATATGCATTACTTTGTTAAACAGTATTCTTGGGTCACTAACCTGTCTTACACCTTATCACCATGGGAAATAACAAAGAGCTGTCTAAGAACATCAGAGACAAGATTGTTGACCTTCACAAATACGGAATGGACTACATGACCATCAGCAAGCAGCTTGGTGAGAAAGTGACAACTGTTGTTGCAATTACTCACAAATGGAAGAAAGACAAAATAACTGTGAATTACCCTCTGGGGCCCAAAGGAAGATCTCATCTCATGCAGCATGAATGATCTTAAGAACGGTGAGGGCTAACCCCAGAACTATACGGGAGGAGCTTGCTAATGATCTCAAAGCAGCAGGGACCACAGTCACACTGCTCAAGAGGGCCCATGTTCAGGCCCGTCTGAAGTATGCCAGTGAACACCTGAATAATACCAATGAGGCTTGGAGGAATGTCATGTGGTCAGATGAGACCAAAATCGAGCTGTTTGGCATCAACTCTACTCGCCGTGTTTGGAGGGAAAAGACTGCTGACTGTAACCCCAGGAACACCATCCCTACTGTCAAACACAGAGGTGGAAGCATTATGCTTTGGGGGTGTTTTTCTGCCAACGGTACAGGACGGCTGCACCGCATTGAAGGAAAGATGGACGGGGCAATGTACTGTAAAATCCTGGAGGAGAACCTCCTTCCTTCAGCCACCCCTTCAACAGGTGGGTCTTCCAGCGAGATAACGACCCTAAGCATACGGCTAAGGCAGCAAAGGAGTGATTCAAGAAGAAGCACATTAAGGTCATGGAGTGCCCTAGCCAGTCTCCAGACCTTAATCCCATAGAAAACCTATGGAGGGAACTCAAGCTTCGTCTATGACAGCCTAAAAAACCTTAAAGATTTGGAAGAGGTCTGCAAAGAGGAGTGGATGAAAATTCCTGATGATCTGCATGCAACCCTGGTGACCAACTACAAGAAACGTCTGACAGCTGTGCTTCCAAACAATGGTTATTCCACCAAGTACTAAAGCACGTGTTCCAAGGGATTAAATACTTATTTCCTGAGATGAATGACAAATTGGTTTGTAACTGTTACATGATGATATTTTCTTACTTGTTTTGTTGATAATCTATCTTTTGCTGTTAAAATAAACCTACCAGTGAAATTATAGACTTCTCATTTATTTATTAATGGGTCAACTTAAGAATTCAGCAGGGGTCAAATAATTATTTCCCTCACTGTAAATTATTAGGCCTCAGAAAATAATTTTGTATTGCAAGTCTGCAATCCTTTGTACTGTATTAAAAAGCTATCCGAGTGACCCAAGTGACCATGGCAAAAGGCCTGACCACACTGTGCTAATAATCCTTTAAACTGTGTCTTGTTGTCTAGCTATTAAAGACAGACTCACCAGTAAGGCATTCTTCAGTAAATTCTCGCACTCCTGCAAGAAAAACAATTGCAATTTAAATTTCACTCCTTGAAAGACTCACCTAATTATTCTGTTGCCTATTTCTGTTGCAATACCTTTCGTCCACCTTAGGTATACTTTACTTATATAGCCTTTCCTTGGAACTGTGACCATTTCAAAAGCCAAGTGTTGCAGCAGTAGCATTGCCCATCATTTCAGTAATGTTCATTTTATGTTCATTTCAGTAATGTTCATTTCATGTTCATTTCAGTAATGTTCATCCACAAGGCACAAATCTAAGTTTGAGGCTAATATTTCATGAAATATTAGGTTAAACGAGACTGAGTCATGGATGAAGCATATGCAGAAAAGTAAGCCTCAGCCCATAAGCCCGGAATATCAGTATACAAAATACCATCATGGTCCCAGATGTGTCTTTTCACCCATTCATCCTCTGCTCACAAAAAGGGAAAGGAGAGTGGGATCAACATATCAATCAGTGAAGTCTACTATCAGTCACACATTTCCTGCTGAAATTCAAACTACCGGCCAATAAAGGTCACACTTTTCAGGTTTTTAATACACTCCTTGTATCTGTCACTGGCTTGTACTGTTTGTCCGTTATTGTATGTCCATTCTTTAATTTTATCTCACTTCCTATGTACAGCAAGTAGAGCAAGTTAAGTACATATGTTTACTGACAAAGGACAAGTAACTTGGCTAAGCAAGTTAGGCCGATCACTTAATTTACACAAATATTTAATTCAACGCAATGCCACTACAAAGAAAAACTGGAAATATATCTCAATAATAACTAGACAGTAATGATTGCACTAAAGCTTGGGTTTATTGGAAAATAGAGGAATTCAGTAGCAGGGCCAGCTGTACACCAAAGAGGCACCAGAACTCACCTTTTACGAAGTCTAAGGGGATCTTCTGCAGTTTGAACCCCAACACACTACCTGCGTCCACATTCAGCGTCTTCGTACTTTCTACCTTAAGGCTGCTATCTGCCTAAGAACAGGTAGATCCAAGCTCATCTTAGATTTATATCTATAGATTTATGAGTAATGTGCAAGATATCCAATTCACTACAAGGGACACTGTTCATATTATTGTTTTTCTGAATCAAAAGGTGATCTTATAAGCAAGGGAATGGAAAGGGGGGAAAGAGAGAATGTGCCATCTGTCACTTTCACTGGGGCTCGGCAATATAGCAAAAAATTTTATCACATTTTATAACTTTTTCATATGAGTCAATATCGATAATCACTATATAATTTATGAATCATTATTTTCAATAATCATTCAATATTTCTTTACTAGGCTCCATTTATGACATATTGAATGCACTGCAAACTGAAATCTAATTTTAATAAATAAATCATACAATAATTATGATATAATAATTAGAATGATTTCCATATAATAATTTTTCATAGTAGGGTGTAATACTAATAACACTGGCTCATTGCTCCTGACAGGGCACACACTTCACATTACTAGTAGAGTTGCCACCCACCTGGTATTGAAAAATAAAATGCTGTGTCCTGTTTTGAACCGATATGGGACGCGATTGAAAGTTGCAACAATAATTTTTAGTGTCTGTGACTAATCGCTTGTATTGTGTATATTGTCCTGGAGGGCAATGCTTCGAGTGGTGCAATTAATTTGTAGTATTTCCAGTTTTATTCAGCATCAGCCTGTTGCGTGTTGTAGACTCCTTTAAATTTCCAAAGTGCGTCCACATCGCCACCGTCGCTTTACTTTTATCTATAACAACTCATTTAAAAAAAATGTGGCTGCTGAGCTGTTGCTAAATTTCTTGACAGATACTGAAGTATCCTCTGCAGAAGCGTTTATTCCCCCTAGCGTGACTTGTGTTTAGAAGCAGAGCAGCAGGGGTGCTCCGCTTACTCAGTAAACCTTGCCATGTTTTTTTGTGCATAGTTTGTCCATCTTCAAAGTAGTACTGTGCGGTATAAACGGTATACGATATAAATTTGGCCAACGGGAGAGATTTTGATTATACCCTCCTACCGCAGAAATGTCCGCTCCTCGCCCGCAAAAATGACGTAATCAAGTCGCGTCAAATAAATGATTTATATGAAAATCATTTATAAGATTATTGATGCACCTGGCAGCAGAGTCCTGCACGGGTTTCATTTTGACAAACCGCACCCGTCTCCGAACCATTATCCGACAGAAATAAAATAAAATTCCGCACCCGATCCGACCCGCTATAAGTAAATACAGACACCCAACCCGCACCCGAATAAATATCAGTCAGATAGCCAAAATTAAAGACAAAAGTTTATTGCCACAACAAACGACCAGTGACATATGCAACATCAGTTGAAAAGGCATAGCCAAATGTAAATGTTGCTTAACAGCCTAATAATAAAGCAAAACAAACGGTAGTAGCCTACCTCCAAACTAAAATAATGTTTGATATTGCCAGGCCCACACATAGCATTACTAGCTTACAATCAAATATGTTAATATAACTAAAATGATATAAAATGTGCATTAGGCTACCCTAGAGTGACCGGATAATCCATGTCAGGGAGGACACTTTGAGCTACTTCGGGTTTTACAAGCTACTTTCAAATTAAAAGGCTCCTGTGCTCGGCTAAATAGTTCAGCTCTTCTTGCGCTTTGACTGGTTTGTTTCCTTGACTGAAAGACTCATCCAGTTGTTTCACATTAACATTAGTGACACATGCATGATTATAGGAGACTGACCAATCAGCACACAGCAAGAACTCAATGCTCAAGTGAAATCCAGGTCTGTTTAATTGAAATGGTAATTTACAATTCCTGTGTTAGCTCAGAGTGTCCTCCCTGACATGGATTATCTGGTCACAGGTATTGGCCACAACTTTAAACTCTCCACTTGCTAATTTTCTTTTCAACTCCTCAGCATCCATTTCGAACAGCTGCAGGAGATCGCGTTTTTTGTAGATGTAAGTGGGAGAGATTTCCTGGAATGCGTGTGCAAGCATAAACTGATATGGATTTTAGGTTTTATCATCTTGGATGCAAGGATTTTTTGTGTGTCACTAAAATATAGCCCTAGAGTATTTTTTGTTGGCACATGATGTTTTGAAAACCGCAATTTAGACCCGCGCTTGCCTGCGGCCGACCCGAACCTGTATCCAACACAGAAGAATATTTTTCACCCGTTTCATCAAAATTTGCGGGTCACCAGTCGGGTACCCGAACCCGTGCAGGACCTTTATGGGAGAGATGGTCATTCTAATATAGATGGAGTTATGACACTAGTCTAATTGTATTAGTTTTGTAGCTTTTGGTTCTGTCTTGTTTTCTGCTTACCTACAGTTTACAAAACCAACCTGTGTTTTGAATATAAGATAAAACCAGGGAAGTTACTTCAAATGTTTTCATGTTTTTTCCATAATTACAGATTTGCACAATAAATATTCTACGTTCACGACCACTTTCAAATGTGTTAAGAGTTTATTATACAACTTCCAGCTGCAATGCCTTTGTTATGGACATATGTTACCCTTTCAAAAACAATTATATTGAAATTTACAGATCAAATTATATACCGCAATATATACCGTCTACCGTCTATGGTTCAAATTATACCGCAATATGAATTTTATGCCACATCGCACAGCCCTACTTCAAAGCACTCTCATTGGCAGCAGGCAAGGTCATTTTAATCAGTGCTGACAAAACGCTGCCACTCTCATTCATCTTTACCATCATTTCATTGAGCGTTTGTTGCATTGGTATAGAGGAAAATTATATTGCGATTAGAGGTCGACCGATATGGGTTTTTCAATAGCCGATGCTGATATTTAGGAGTCAGGGTCAGCCGATGGCCGATATATGCTGCCGATATTTTGGCCGATAATTGGACATTTTCCCCTCTATTTGCATGGTAAACTATCAAACTAATAATAACAAACGATACACAAAATTTCTCAACTTATCATTTATTGAATACTGACTTGTGTAAATTTAAATATAAACTTAACCAAAACACAATACAACTTGTGAACAATAATTTAAACTTATAAACAATAAAAATAGCAGCATCAGAATCTCTTTTAGTGCACCATATAGAAGCAAACTCCTCATTTCTGAGGGAAAAAAAATTGTAAACAATACAAAAAGGAATGTGCATCTTATCTTCAGTTTTAATCCCACTTCCAGTCACTGAATCTTCTAAATTACTAAAAAAAAAGAAGAGAAAATGCAAGGTTAGCATTTTTATTATAGTGCCTTCATCTTCAATTCATTCTACAGTTCCAGTATTCCATGCACATTAAAACAATGACACTCTAATACATTTTGAAAGAAAAGGACACTAGGAAGTGCATCATGGTATGATGAGTAGTGTACAAGGCCCAAAACCTTTCACTAATATGTTGTTTATGTTGTTAGCAGATAGCTTACAAGCCGAATTCATCATAATCTAGCGATCGCAGAAAATAAAATAATTCTGTCGTATTACACAGCCTTGTATGCAAGGACAACGTAAGCCCCTAGTGATTGTGACGTTGTCGATGGATAAGCCGTATAAAGGATAGACATGTTTAATGAGGAAATTAACTGCGCAAAGTCGTGCACTTTTTATCTAGACGTCTGACAAATTGTTCGAATCTCCGCCCTCAAATGCAAACAAGTTGCACAGAAGGACCATTGTCAGCATCAGCTCAAGTGAATGGTAACCACGCTTTCTAACAAACAGTTTTCTCCATCATGCATTGACACAAGAAAAAAAACAGAACTGATAACATCGGCTTGATATGGTAATAATTACATTTTTAACAATTAAAATGGTTTTTAACGATTAAAAAAACGTCTGTGAGCCCACCAACAAGCGCATAAAAGTACCTCTGTCAGAATCAATGATCCTTAACGTTACCTGCTGTAAGCTACAGTTTGTTTAAGGCTCATTACCATTATACCAGTTCCCGACAGCGTAATTCGCGTTTTCTTTTAAAACAACATTTCATAGCAAACCAGTTAAATAAATAGGTCTTTGAAAAATCAGAATTTAAGTCTTACCATTTTCTCCCAGGACTCTTCCAAAACTTCTGGCTGGGGTCCTGCACAAGGCATCATGGGTCACGAGTTTCACAGCAACAGTAACACAGGGCTGCCCGCAGACGTGCCTGTCTGTAAATCGGCGTACCTCACTTGGATATCGGCCGATGCCGATACATTATAAAATGCCAAATATCGGCCCGATATATTGGCCTGTCGATATATCAGTCGACCTCTAATTGCGATAATTATCGTTTTATCGTCGAGCCCTAGCTTTCACACCTTTCCATTGCCCACATGGTTACATGCACATTTGAAAAACAAAACCCATAAAACAGACCAGTCAGTGACATTGTGGGATTACCGTGGCAATTTCTTGCAAGGAGAACTTTCCACTGCCTGTAGCTCGATTGTTCTGCTTCAGGTACAAAGGATTCTTGGCCCTGAGAACATTGAAGATCACGCCGAGTCCTACAACTTTGGGATTATTCTTCAAGGTCATGATCGTTGAGTGGCTATCATCAAATTTGCTTTAACGACAAACAAAAATTTCAAGAGACTTGTTAACTGAAGGGAACTTTAGATTAGGACAATACATATGTGCAACTCAAATACAAATTAACTATTTAATGAAGAAGAAAGTAACATTCAAAGATCCTTGTGAGCCTTTTGTTCATAGTATTATAGTTGTTTGTGGTTTAAATAAAGGTGGAATACCCTAAGTTATTTGAAAATACATAAAAATACAAACAAATACTAATTTAGACTAGCACCATAGTCCGTAGTAAATAGAATACAAACTGACCTAGTCTGCATGGCTCTGTAAAGTTTGGTATAGTCTATCGAAACATTCTCCAGTCTGGAAAAAAGTTCACTGGAGCGATTCATTTCACAGCTGGCTTCGACACTCCCTTTGACAAAGTTTGATTTGCTCATAAAACGCCCCGAGGCCTCCTCATTGCCCTTCACGTTCATTGTACCAATATTGTTTTGAACAGATTTACCTGAGAAGGATGAAAACAAACAACCCAGGATGAAACATTGCTATTCATACATAACCAACAGAGCCCTGGCATTATTCCCATTGACAATCAATGGAAACCCCCCATGCAGAGCACTGTATGGTATCATTCAGGTGATATCAGTAACTGATAAATTAGAGTAAATGTTATAAAGCACAAAAGGAGTTGAAAATTTACCAAAAATAAACTACAGACAAATACAAATTGTTATTATCTGCCAATAGAGTCTTTTGGTGGTGCTGCCTTGAGTTGTGATGGCAAATCACTTGCTTTTGCTCAATATCATCTCTATGGCATCCAAACTATTCCATGCAGAGGAATAGAAAAGCTTGCAAGGTTTTGTTTCCTATGACAGTGTAGCAATATTTTAGCCAAATTTATTGGAAAACTCCATTCAACACATGGTGTTTTACTGTATACCATGGTATATCATCTTATGAAAAATTAGATATCACCCAAGCCTAATCTCAAGCCTAATATCGCAGTCTGAGCAATGTGACAACTGTATGCATGTCATGTGAGGTTGATGCTGACATTGCACATCACCCAGGCCTACTTAAGGTAGACACAGACAAGACATAGACAGGCATACGGTATGCCTGCACATCACTGCATGCAAGGTCACTCACCAAAATCCACAGTATCACCAGGCAAGATTAAATCCGCTACACTCACTGGTGTAGGGTGGTACTCCAGCACATTAAAAAAAAACAGCCTTGAAGTCTTCACAATCTTCACCACCGTCAACACGTCTATTGTTTTGGAGTCGATGACACTGACAACTGGTTTCAGCTCACCCCTTGGATCCAGGTCTTTTACAATGTTCTGAGTGACGACTTTAAACATTGTTACGGCCTGTGAGATTCTAGGCTGCAGATGCAAAGAAAAGCAGAAAATACGAGACAAAACAAAAAAATGAAAATTACAATTGATATTGGTTAGTAATTTTCCCTGAGCCTCACTACAGTCTCTCCAGGGTTGGGGGATTGATTCACACTGCCACCCCTATTGCACAAGCTTCCTCAGGGTACCCTAGTTTCCTGCACATACCCCTTATGATGGGGGTTTTTATGACTAGTACCCAGATAACATGCGGATGTGGGCTACTTCTGGCAAATGTGTGGCACTGCTGGCCTGGTTCCGGCACCAGCACCGTCAAACGGATGTATGCCAAAAGTGGCCCACTTGTGATTAGACAAATGTGGCCCAAATGTCACAAAACAGATATGGGCCACATGTTAAATACTTAATTTATTAAAAAAATTGTTATATGGCTTCCGGCTGTGGCCCACTTCTGGCAAAGGTATTGGAAATGTGCCCTTGTGCTTATGGAAAAAGACATGTTTTCTAGATGTCCATACTGTAGTTGCTCACTGCATCAAATAAATTGTAATAGGACCAATAAAATGATTGTAATGGAATCTATAAGGAAGGGTGGTTGGTTGTTTTAAAATCAAATGGCCTGTCAACAATTGAACTGTACAATGATCTTTGAAGCATCTCAATACCTCTGGTAAAGTTTTTACTTTTTATGCAACTGGGATTGGGACTACTTCCAGCAAAATACTTTCCCAGTGGTAGGGGTCAGTTGCAAGCGCGCTGCTCGTTACTGATTGGTCGCTGAAAGTCACATCAGTTGGAGGTGGGCGGGGAAAGTAGAAAAGGCGGGCAAGTATTTTTTTGTGGAGAAGACATTTCTGAACCGGTTTATTGAATGCGGTAAGTATAGCATAATTATATTTATTCATTTTAACACAGAAACGTGTGTTTCACTGAAGTTTAGTGTTTTTAAAATGTACATACGTTAACAAAGATTTTAGGAGATGTAAAAAACGAGTTTAAAATCCACGCCAATATGAATAGCTTTTCCGCCCGTCTCTAATTCGACCAGGCTTGTCCCTACAAAGTCCCGGTTATTTGCTAGCCATTTACCCTCTGTCAATTTAGATGTACGTAGCGTAGTTTTGGAATGTTTTTTTTTCCATTGATTTTCAATGATGCAAAGATTTCTCCTTGTCCTAGGCCATGTATCATATTGTACAGTAGAATTCTTAGAAACAAAGGAGGTGGAAGTTGTTCCACTTTTGTGGGTCAGCAATTGGGAATGCAGATGGCCAGTTGCATATAAACCAGAAGAGATTGCGAAGGCTACACGAAACTTGGGGCGTTTTTCCACCGCACCAGGTACCGTACTTTCAGTACTTCCATAAAGTGCAGAAAGTATGGTACTTCTTTCGTGTCGGTTTTCCACTGGAAATTTGGTTTCAATTTAGGTGCCGTCTGACGCAATAGGTTGACTGCTAATGCAACTGACCAGGAAATTGAGGCCTGCATTAAGAGATGGCTTCACTTGGCGATGGACAGGGAAGGAGGGAGAAAATGGAGACTGGAAGGACACAGCTGTCAATAATTCTTAAAAGCACTTTGTAGTGAACAAAGCTTGAATATTGTGTTCAAGGCTTGAATTTATATTGTTGAATTGACTGATTTTTGTTTTTTTTGAGTTTGAATTGACAATTCAACAATGGAAATTCAATGTGTTGTATCTCAATGCTAATATTTTTTAATGCAATTGTTTAAAATAAAAATCTTTGAAGACATTGGTCTTCTGTTGTTTTTAAACGCATTTGAAGCCTGATCAGGGACTGTATGCAGTTGCTGTTGAAAAGTAGCTCGTATGAGGTTTACGTCTGTGAGGTTCAGAAACTGGTAATGGGCCACAATAGGGCCAGATCTCAAACAGAGCCTGGCCACTTGTGGCTAACATAAGGCCCTGCTTTATGTTAACCTGATGCGGCAACCGAGAGCAGTCCGCTGGATCGCCATCATTCCATGCGGTACTGTATGTGGGCCAGATGATCATGCGTGATGTGGGCCACATCTGGGCCAGAAAGATTTTGCTGTCTGGGTACTTTCTTTGCTTTCTTTCTTTCCATCTTTTCATTGGTTAGTCAAATAACTTTCATTGTCACCCATTAGGATGTCATGAATAAGTAAGGATAAAATATTTAAGCATTTAAAAAAATATATTCTTAAAGGGGGTGCATTCTCTTATCCCCCACTCTATATCTCAGGAAAACTATATACTGAAAATGTGTGCTTTTCAAATGAATGAAAACCGTACCAGTCAGGACACGCCCAGAGCTGGGCCAGAGTTATATAACTATGCTTATCTCTCAAATACTACAAGCACAGACAAGAAATTCAAACATTTTTGTTTCTGCATGTGATCTTATGTTACTTAAGACATTGAGAATACACTAAGGCTTTAACTATTCTTGAGATAAAAACAAAACCTGTACGCTATACTGCATAAATTGATTTTTATTTAAACACAATGTGGATTAAACTGAGTGCTGACTTCAGGAACATCTAGATGCTTCAGTAAACTATCAGAAAGACATTCCCGCAAAAGGACAAAGTCTGTTAACGGCAGTTCGTGGTATGCAGCAGAAAAAGGGAAAATTACAATTAATATTGGTTAGTAATTTTCCCTGAGCCTCACTACAGTCTCTCCAGGGTTGGGGGATTGATTCACACTGCCCCCTCCCCTCCCCCGTATTGCAGAAGCTTCCTCAGGGTACCACTCTAGTTTGCTGGAAATACCCCTTATGATGGGGGTTTTGATGACTGTAGTACTTTCATTGCTTTATTTCTTTCCATCTTTTCATTAGTTAGTCAAACGATTTTCATTCCGACACCCATTAGTATGACATGAATAAGTGAGAATCAAACATTTAAGCATTTTAAAAAATATATTCTTAAAGGGGGTGCATTCTCTTTCACTGTATATCCTCCTGAGACCCCACCCATTCATTTATGTCCATTGCAGTGGACATTTTGTTTTTGCATCTATCTTTTCACTGATGTAAGGAAACATATTTATTCCTGTTGTACACTAAAGAGGGCATGCTGTGAAATTAAAAATAAAAATAAATTTGAAAAAATCTAAATTGTAAGATGTCTAATTTCCTCCAAAGACAAATAACCTAAAATTGAAGGATACTTTTTTCCTTGGGTTTCTGGAGGTTAACTCAGGAAAACTATGTACTGAAAATGTATGCTTTTCAAATTCATGAAAACAGTACCAGTCGGGACACGCCCAGAGCTCGGCCAAAGGCAGGGAACTATGTTTGTTTCTCAAATACTACAAGTACTGAAACAAGAAATTCACGAATTGGTGCACGTGATCTTATGATTTAAGACATTGAAAATACAGAAAGACTTTATTCTTGAAGTAAAAACAAAACCTGTACGCTATACTGCATAAATTGTATTTAAAAAAAAAAAAAACAATGTGTATTACATTTTCTACACAGAGTGCTGGCTTCAGGCACATCTAGATGCTTTAGTAAACTATCAGAAAGACATTCATGCAAAAGGACAAAGTTTGCTAACGGCAGTTCGTGGTATGCAGGAGAAAGACTTGACAAGAAGTGAAAAGCAGAATGCAGAAAAAGCCCAAAAATCATGATTATGTATTATAGATTGAGTTATATATTTCAAACAGCACGTATTTGATACGTGTTTTCTTTCGTGGAGAATTTGAAGCCTGCAGTGTAGAGGAATTTTCTCCCGGCTGCGATCATGTCTCCACCCGCATAAACCTAAATTCTATACAGACTAGGATCAGCGGGGCAATCCGCTTATACACGTGTCTGCCTGAAAAAGTATGTATATTAATACCGATGTGTATGGGGAGGCTGCTGCCACTCACCCCACCGTACCTCATTCTGTTCCAGTCAAGGCTATTTAATTTTCTTGCATATAAAGTGACTAGAGCAGAGGTCACTAACAGGCGGACCGCGGTCCGGGTCCGGACCCAGAAGCTGTCCTATATACGGACCCGGACCGACAGCCAAAACATTAAGTTATTATTTAAAACCTGACGCTTCTATTTTATCCGGCGTAGTTTTTGTGGTCTTTTCGGTAGGGTTTTAGCAGGAGAACCGCCGTTTCCCACGCCAATGAACGTCAAACGCCTCTAACCGTCAAGCTAGACGTAGTTTGTCTCCTGCAGCCCTTTGTCTGCGCTGATGTGCCATTAGTGTTAATAGCAGCAGCGAAGCTAAAACCCGCAACCAAAAATTCGTAATGTTCCTAACAGAGTGACTGGTCTGTCCTGAAATCATACAGCTGAAAAGTTTTTAAATACAGTATGTATTATATAACATGTTGGATAAATAGACGTAGTTTATTGTTGATTTCATGTTCGTTGAAGTTTCTGCTTTTTAACATATGTATAAAATAATGTTATCTGTTATATAAATAATCTGTTATATAAACAAAAAATGTACGTTTTCATGGCTGCCAAATCTCAAGCATCTGGCATGACACTCACGCTTTCAGACTCACGCTGGAAGTCTTACGGCAAATCTATATTATTCCATTATAAAACCTAAAATTAGCTACGTCAAATGTGTATTTATACGGTTAAATACAAAAGCAGACTATTTACAAGGTAAGAACTGTTACATGTGTGTGCAGACATCTCGAATTCACCATCTCACTCCAGCCAGCTGGCCGAAGTTCTGTGTCACGTGACAATAAATATTGTCAAAACGTTTTTGAATTGTACTGAATTAATTTGATTTGACAGTCAGGTACTGATTAAATGCAATGTTGATGCAACTAATAGGCTACTTAAATATATATCACACTAAATAGTATAGACATTATGATATTCCGGACCTTTGTTTCAAGAAATTTTCTCTAACTGGACCTCTTTAAATTTTAGTTGAATACCCCTGGACTAGAGGTTGGTGATCCTCATTATTCATCAAGTTTCATGCTTGGTGATTCATTTAAAATAAAGCCGAAAAACCTCACAAAAACACAAAAATTTACCTGGAGACGTAGACACCAACTGAGCCTGCTGAATCCGACGCAATGAAGTTGCTGGTCCTGTTTACTGTGAAATAAATTCTTTCGCGATTAAGTATGTGACGGGGGCTGTGCCGGAAATGGGCGTCCGCTGTCGGGTCTACGTTGCAAGATTTAAATTTCATTTAAGTGTGGGTGTACAACGAATATGCTTGTCAAATTAAAGCACAATAAACACTGTTTGTTTGTTCATTATTTCTTTTTTAGTTATTAAAATGCTCAATATACAGTGGTACCTCAGAACTCGAAATTAATCCATTCAGAACTCTGGACCGAATCCTAAAAAGTTTGAGTTCTGATCAAATTTCCCCCATAAGAAATAATGGAAAACCAATTAATTGGTTCCCGGCCCCAAAAAATTACACCGAAATATGTTTTTTTTTAGCATTAAAACACAAAATGAACCGGACAAAACAAGAAAAGCATATACTGTACTAAAGACATCTACAGTAAGCACATTTATCAAAACAGTAATTTTTAAAGTAAGAAAATAAATGTATCCAAACAATGTGTAAAGTTAAAAAAACATTGTGTCCTGCCCCGATCGTCCGCTCCTTCCGTGTGCCACACCCCGTTTAACCCCATGTGGAATCCCCATGTGATCAGCTGTTTCTGGTTGTTGTCATTAGTTCTCTGTATTTCGTCCGCATTTCAGTTTGTTTCCCCAGTCCAGTCATTGTATTGTCCGTCTGCGTTTTGCCTGCCTTACCTGTAATTAAACCCTGTATTCCCCGATACACTGACGTCTGCGCCTTTGTCTCCGTTCCGTCCCCACTGGGCACGACAATATTGTTATAATTAAATGTATTAATGGTTTATTATTAATATTAAAATAATTAATAAATCTTTATTTTAAAATGTATTTTATTATATAATACTTACTGTTACTGTCTATCATTGTCTAACTGTATTTTTACTGTCTAAATATATGTATTCAGCTAGTGTAAACATGCACGACTTAGACAGAAGCGTTACCCTTTGTTTCCGCTGAGAGACTTGTGGCGTGACTAATTTCCCCGCGCGTACAAGTTATCTTAGGTCGGCGTTCACAGTTTGACTTCTGAGATTCAGATCGAGTTCTAGGTATTTTTTATTTTTTTTTTCGAACTGGTTGGTTCGACTTTTAAGAAATTCGAGTTCTAATGAGTTCAAGAACTGAGGTACCACTGTATATGGGTATAAAAATTTGTATAATCTTCCAGTCACAGTACAGGAGAGTGATGCAGTAAATCTTAAAATAATGAAAAGCAGTACGATGGGAGCTGTCAAACGTAATAAGTAAAAAGCAGAAAGTGTAGAAGTAAAACAGAAGTAAAGGTAACAACCTGAATAGGAAATACATAAACTGGTTATAGAAATTACCACCAGAGAAGATATAAAATCGTGAAAAGGGAACCAGTACTACAAACATTAGCAATGAAGCTAAACTGAAAGTGCACAAGAGTAAGTAACAGAAACTGTAATGCACCAGAAGAGGCAAACTCCACAGCCCACATGTTATCCAGGAACAGGCTACAGCCTCAGTCCCCTGACAGGCCCGTAATGTAGGACTGCCAACTTCAGTCAGCTTGCAGAGTGAGATTTTCAATGCGAGGCAAGCCTGCACACACATGCACACGCATTTACATGTATATAACAGATTTATTACCTTGTAAATAGTCTGTAAGGTTTGCAAACTACCCCAATGCGTTTGATGCAGCCAATTCTAGGTTTATAATGGAATAATGCATAGAGGAGATGGGACATATTGTCCATGACGGTATTTAACTTCACTAATACTCTTCTATCAGCCACCCCCTCCAGAGGGTCTAAATTCACTTCAGTTCCATAAACAGACCTACCTATGTGTTGCATGCAAATAACATGTTTACAACACCTACATGTGGGCTGTACTATGAAGTGGGGTTACTGGCTTATCAGGGTTACTTGGATTTAAGGTACTACACAGTGACGGCTGGTGAAAAAAATTCTTGGTGGGGCTGACGTACCAATAGATTTCCCTTCCTAGTCCAGTATAAGCATTCAAATGAACAGTCAGAAAATGACAACAATTTCACAATCAGAATTTAATTTCCTTAGTTGGCTGGGTGATATTTATTTCGGGCTTGTCGGGTGCCAGCTCCTTAACGTGGATTTTTTCCACCATCGTTCTTCTCGCAAAAGGGTAATTCAATAACGATCTCACCAAATTTGTTGGAAGCTGTCCCTCAACTGTCGTCGTCACCATCATCTCTCTCTGACTGACTAACCTGAGAGCAATCCCAAAACTTTCCCGCATTATCTGTAGCAGGGGCGAAATTTCCAGCGCCCCAAAACCATTTAATTCGGCTTTGCTGATAGGCCAAATCTTTATTATTTTCGCCTAGCAACCATACACGATTGGCTATTTCGCTGCACTTCTGGAGTGCTTTGATGAGCGCCCAAGAAGAGAAATGATTGGTGGAAATCTGTCGGTGGAAATTCACTGTTGAATGAGAGTCTGTTGGTGGAAATGTTGTTTAAATAATTCAGATTGCATGTAGGCACACACTATTAAGTAAAACTGACATTTATAAAAAAAAATATATATATTTTATTTTTATATATTTTATATTCCCCCCCACATCTGGGAGGGTGGCGCCCAAGCGCCCCCTATGGGCCAGCTGCCACTGGTACTACAGTTTAAATGGACTTAATATTCGTTTACTTACATTTTGCCAAAACTACCTTAAATTCGACAAGTTACCCCGATAAATCAGTAACCCCGCTTCGTAGTACAGGCCACTGATCAAATAGTTAACATCTACTTTACTTCACCACTTGGAGTTTTGGCTCAGGGGGAAGGTGTGGGGCAAAGTTACATTAGTCTCACAAAAGGTGACACTAACCAACATGCCATTACCAGTATAATACACAATTAATTAACTGTCACAGACTTGGGAGGTTCCAGCACGGGGGTGAGGCATCGTGCAGGCGGGGAACAGAACGTGGACAATTCACTGGCAGCTGCAGCTAACACAAGGGGATTGCTAACAAAAACAGAAAACACTAGAAACACTTACAAAAACAGACCATGAGGGGTCAAAACTAAAAAAGGGGATAACTGACTAACTACAAAAAGGATTCGGGCAACAAGGAGCAGGTTGGCAGGCAGGCAAAGAACTAATAACACAACTTGCATGCATCAACAACATACAATGAAGGAACTGAACTAAGGAAGGAACCTAAATGAACAATTAACCAATCAGGATGGGGGCAGCACACAAGGACTGGCAGAAGAAAACAGGCAACAGGTGAAACTAATAAATAAATCAAGGAACTGAGGAATCAAACAGGGAACCCAAGAAACTGACAGAAACAGGGAAACCGAATCTAATACTAGGGAATAACAGACAGGTAAAAACACAATCACGTGCACAAAAGCAAAAACCAAAACCGAATACCAATCACAAAACAGAGAAACTAGAAAAACTGATGGAACATTAGGGAACAAAACACAAAAACAGAGGAGGCAGGATTCAACACACAGCAGAGGGATCAACAGGTAGCCACATGCTCAGCTCATTGAGCTATGTGGCTGATTGGGGAGTGGGGGGAAACACACTGAGGACTTTAACAATGGGGAGGACAGGGTGGCCAGTGACAACTGCTGGCCAAACTGGGAGAAGACGAAAGACTGGGACAAACAGGTGCTGACCCTGACATTACCAATAAATACAGGTAGCTGGCAACAGTGTTACATTTCAGGCACAGAGAACTTCACCTACAAAGATCAGCAGCTTAACACTTTATTCACATTTATCTTTCTTTAACTCCATACTGACATTCTATGTCAAGCACACATGTCAGTCAATGATAAGTCACTGTCAGACAATGATGTCATCCATCATGTTTTCAATACTAAGGATGCCCTCAAAGATCATTTGGATGGTTTTATTATATGCCTTTGGTGTGGACAGAATCCCATACAGAAACCAAAGAAAGCGATATCTTCCCCACGGTGTGTTAAAAGCACATGGTATCAAACTTGTCCTGCAGGATCGCCAGTCAGTTTTAACTTTGCTGGGTACATCTTCCTCTCTGATGTGAGAGTTTTGTAATCATCCATGGATAACAGATTTAGTTGAGCTCTGGTGTCAAGCTTGAATGTAATTATTGTCTCATTTTCCATTCCAGTAATTCCCCATTTTGTTTTTACTAGCCCCAACAAGCTGAACAGAATCCACAAATAATTCCTCAATTTCCTTATCAACATCTTTGTAAAGGCAGACTATGATTACAGAAGGCCTGCTGTTTCTAGCAGCAATTGATTTATGATGTCTGGTCTTAGTTGCCCTTACAAGGAGTTGTATTTCTCAGCATGCCGAGTCTGAGCTTGTTAGAGGGAGCTGAATATTATTTTTCTTCTGTACTGCGTTGCCTCAGCCACACTCCCTTTAAGCGTAATACATGATGTCATCTTGTGGGCTGGATTAGAACCTTTATCGATATTATTCTTACTAAGCTCATGCAGACTGGATGTGATGAAACAGTGGGCTGCATTTGACCTGCAGGCTTTGAATGTGCCACCCCTGCTCAAAGACAGAGGTTACCTTTCTGATAAGCTCAACCAGCCCTGACACCAGAGCCCCGGCACAGCACAGCGTAGAAGATGCCATTTGGTACAACAGGCTGAGAGAACATGAAGCTTCCCCAAAAGCTGCAGGTGACTCAGGCCTTTCCTCACTGTTGTTCACCCATTCTAGTCTGTTTTCTAAGGGAATACTCAGGCACTTATTAGAAGATACAATCAGCCATCAGAATGCAGACAGCAGTGAATGGAGCCCACTCCATAAGTCCACTACCTGCAGGCAATTCTCCCCACACCACTCCACAAAGGTCTCCCCCAGTATTTATATTCTACATTCTGCCCACTCTCTATACATCCAAATATTTCTGAGTCATCGGGTAGTGCAGTGTGATTTTATATTGTTGTTAAAGTCTTAAAGTACCCAGCATATACAAAATCCAGCTATACATATTAATACTGCAGTGATCTGAGAGTCTTAGGGTGATGCGGTAAGGGTCACTGCTCTTGGAAAGGAAGAATGCTGTCACTGAAAACACTACATTGGTGTCAAGGATGGAACAAATACCTACATGTAGCAACACTACAGCTGGTTCCACTGCACGTGTCTCATTACAGCAGCCACTGGAGGGCCTATCAAGCTGAGTGCAAGAGTGCATGCCGGCCTTGCCAGGAGATGGCAGTGTAGCCAGCAGAATGCATGATGTGTCTATGGCTGCTATCTTTGGTGTGAGAGAACAGCTTTTCAGTTTTTCCCCAAATTGCCCCAGGCAGAATCACTGCATTATGTTTGAAAAGAAAATTATAGTGGCCCATAAGTGACAACATGCTGAAAAATTAAGAAATTCTGAAAACTCACAAAACGACAGAAGTGGAATACAACACAACAGAAGTTTCCGAAGGACAATGAAATGAGATGGACTAGCTACTAGGGCTGGGTGGTATATCATATGGTTTTGGTTAGGGTTGCAGGGGTACACTGGTTTCAGGGTATGCCATGGTATGAAAAATGATGACTATCATACAATGTACATTTGCTTATCACGGTACTGAAAAAAATGCAACTGACCTGAATCTCACCTGGATCTCCACTCCTAAACTGCCTGTCGGACTTGGCATCTGGCGCTGTCATGCAAAATCTCTTCCATCATGTCACTGCCCAATCTGTACCACCTTCCCGATTAGATCCTCACCTTCGCATTGTCAAGCATGCATACATTGCATTACATTTTCTGGCACTGCCTGACCCATTCATCCTACCATTTTATGGTAAACCATACCATCTGCAGTGACAGCAAACTACACTGGTTGCTTTATTGTTTAACGAGAAATGGTCTTTATTCCGCTAACTGAAACAAATCAATTTTCTTTGATCGTCATTTTAAGTGTTCACTCGTTGTTTGACTTCAGAACTCACTCTGGTCATGTCATGTCCTGTCGCCCTCAGTCCTGTCCTGTGCCTGTTTTCCTAATCAGTCTGCCCCTCATGTAGCTCTCGTCTATTGTGATGTTTTACACCTGTCTGTCCTCAGGATATACATGTGCCCTTCTGTCCTGTGCTCCCTAGTCCTGTCTTTGTTTCCCTGTTACCCCTTCGGGGTTTAACCATCACCCGGGCTGCCTTGGGGTTTCTTTACACCTCCCAGTGTCTTTGGGGTGTGACCTGGCCCAGAAGAACTAAACTCTTTACTAAACTGGGCACTTGATGGCTTAGACCTTTTCTTATCCATTTCTGCTAATTTGGCCTTCAAGCATCAATACATTACCCATCTCCCAACAACCGCGAGTCAAAATTAAACAAATTCACCTTGGTGGTGTGCAGACTGGCTTTGTATTGTGGCGATGGGTAGACTGAGGCATCGCGGGAGCAAAGAAAGACATGGAAATTTGCTTGCCAGGGAAAACACAGTCTTTATTTGCAGTCCTTAAAAGGACTACATCAGGCACCAAACAAGCACTGAACCAATTACACAGATGGGAAACACAAGGTTGTCAGATGCCGAACTATAAGATGCACACACGGTGGGAGATTTACACAAACTAAATATACGCGAGGATCGGACCGGGTACACACAAGATACAGGCAAACACACACGACAATAGGGAAATATTAACATTAACAACAACAACATTAACAACAACAAAGGCTATTTACAATTGCACACGGGGCATGCTGGGACATGGGCTCCACCAGTGCTACAGTATTATTCTTAATGATTTCACACGAACAAACTTTGAAACTACAGTATATATTTATAGTATTATGAAGAAATTGTGGTTAACATTTTGCAGTGTGAATGATTTGGCTAATTGCATTAGTACTGTGCTAAGTTACAGGTGCACTATTTGATCGATTCCCCCACTCCCCCTACCTTAGGGTTCTAGTGGGGCGACCAGAGGTCAACCCACCCCTCATCTCGTACTTCTGAGTGGTAGGCTGTCTAGCTCATAATCAGGGCGCCCACCCCAATAAGGTTAATTGATCCACACAGTGACACAATCATCACTGATGGGATGAGCAAATGAGCGGTCACTCCTCTCCTCTGTCATATGTCATATGTCGGTGATATAATACGTCACCACTCCCCTCCATCAAATTTCCTGTGGCTGACTGGATGGTTTGATTTCAGTTGTGAGTAATGGGATCAATGATGTCATTGAGTGGGATTCTGTGCAACGTCGCGACTGCAGTTCTCGCATTGTTTACAACCAGGAAGGAATACTATTGGTCTCAATTCAAAAATTTCACAGGCACAGGTGTCCAGGGAGTCGGGTGAACATGGGGTTTATTCAGTGCGAGAGACACTCAGGAACACGGAACATCGGGAGGGAATGACGTCACGACGTTAATGACCAGACTAGGGAATCACTCACATAAATACACAACAGCAATTAACAGAACTAGAAAAAGCTGGTAACACGGGGATTCCACACGAGATAAATGAGGGGGCGTGGCACACAGGAGGATCAGAACAGTAGTAGTAGTAACGGTAGTAGCCATTCACTGTACTTTAGATTATATTATTTAAATCATATATTGATTAGCATATAAGTAGTACAGAGACAAAAATAAATAGTAAGGAAGTAAATTTTATTTATAAAGCACATTTCAAGAACACTTCATGTTCACTAAAGTGCTGCGCAATTCATACTATCAAAACAAGCAGCTAAAATAAATAAAGGATAAAAGTAGTTCTAAATAAAAGATAAAACACCCAAAAGGGAAAACATTTACACTCTAGGGGCCTGTACTACGAAGCGGGGTAACTGTCTTATCGGGGTAACTTGTTGAATTTAACGTAGTCTGAGCAAAATATAAGTGAACAAATATGAAGTCCATTTAAACTGTGGTACCTTAAATCCAACAAGTTACTCCGATAAGCCAGTAACACCACTTCGTAGTACAGGCCATAGATGGACTAATTAAATTGCATTTATCTGTTGTACTCACTCAAAGTTCTGAGTAAAAAATAAGTTTTAAGCCTTTGTTTAAAGACTGGGATAGAGGGAGAAAATCTAGTATTGGCTGGCAAGGAACCCCATAGCCACATGGGACAGAGGTGCACTGGTCAGCACTGTCACCTCACACCTCTGGGACCAGGGTTTGAGTCTCTGCCAAGGCTCCATGTGTCTGGACTTGGCATGTTCTCCTTGTGGTGTCAGGGGGTTCCTTTTAGGTATTCTGGTTTCCCACCACAGTCTTAAAACATATTGAGGCTAACTGGAACTACCAAAGTGCCCATAGGTGTGTGTGTGTGTGTGTGTGTGCTCTGGACCCCTCAAGATCATGAATAGAACAAGTGATTTCAGAAAATGTATGAAGGTCCATCATCTGGACACAGGCCCTGTCAGCCTGTGATTTCAGTGAGGTTTGTGGGACAACCAAAAAGAACTCAGTGGAAGACCTGAGGGGTCTGAAAGTAAAAGCATGGTTGAGTATACATATTGAGAAATACCCAGAATGTTTTTAGTATATTGATAAATATTTTCAAAATGGAATATAGGGTGACACAATACCATTTACACTGAGATACTTTTATTGTACTTTAAATAGTGAAGAGATGCTAAAACTGGTTTCATGTGTTCACTCTTCAGTACCAGTCAGTAACCTAGCTGCAGCATTCTCTACTAAATGGAGACAAGCTATAGAAGACTATATGAATGGATGTTTTTCATTTTTAAGGTGTCTGAGCTGAAAACGCTGCTCTAACAACAGAGTTAATCTGCTTGTCAAATACGAGATCAGCGTCATAGATCACAGCTAACCCAGGTTTTGCACGACAGATGTCACGCCTGCCGAAGGGCCAAAAAGAATGATCTCAATTTTGTTCTCATTTAGCTGAAGAAAGCTACTTGCCAACCAGCATTTAATATGTTCCAATCAGTCACTGAGGCCAAGTAGCTTGCACACATTCGTAGGTTTAAGGGGCACATAAAGTTGCACATCATCTGCATAGCAGTGAAATGAGACATCGTAATTTATCTGACCGAATGGAAGCATATACATAGAAAATATAATAGGACCTAAATTGGACGCTTGTGGTACCCCATATTTGATGGGTGCCGACGATGAACGGAAACTCTCTAGATTAACTGAAAAAGTTTGCTGCCTCTGAGCTATTGAGTTAAACTCTGAGTTAAGATCCCCCCAAACAAGCTTGAAGGGCCGATTGGCCTCCTCTCGTTTTTAAATTTCTTATGTTCTTTTAGGAGTTGAACTATTTTAATGCTGTTACTCGAACCCCAGCCCACTCGATTGAGGAGAATGTTGTAGTCCGCCATGTCAAAAGTAGCACTAAGATCCAAGAGAATTAAGTTGGCACAGTCTCCCTAATCCAAGGAGAAGAGCAGATGATTTACCTGCTGCCAGTGTCCCCAGGGGAACCTGTGCCGATTCACTGCTGTGCTCTGTGCTATGTCATGGTCTAAAACAGGATTGAAATCTCTCAAAGATATTATTGCTATGAAGATGGTTTAAAAGTTGAGATTAAACAACTTTCTCTAAAATCTGTGAAAGAAACTAAAGTTGGTGTTTAACATGAAAATTATGCAGATTTTTGTGATGCAGTTTGGATTTCTTAAGAAGTAGCTGAACAATCATTTGTTTAAAGGCTAGAAGTACATATAGTGGCCGTAGTTAATGAGGTGTTAATGATCACAGTGAAATCCTGTCCAGTATCCTCAAAAGTCTGTTTCAAGAGCTGTACTGGAATAGCATGTGACTCAGTGGGTTTAAAATGGCCTACAATGTCTTATAAGGAACTGAAACTTCCTCAAACGCACTAAAACCTGCCACACAAATAGGAAGAGAGGGGGAGGTGATATTACAGGGTTTAATCAGCATTCTTATATTATCAATCTTTCCAAGGAAGAATGATGGAAAAAAAATTCACATAATTCGTGAGAAGCCTCAAAACTCAGTGAAGGTGAGGGTTCACAAAGTAATTTATAGTGATAAAAACAACCCCGGAATTTCCATTATGCTTATCTTCGTTATCTGCAAAGTACTTAGCCCTTGCCAGTTTTGCTGCATCATTAAACACTTTAACTGAAGTCTGTCCTTCTCCCATTTTCGTTCAGCTTGTCTATAGCACCGTCTCAGTGCCCTGATGCTATCATTCAACCATGTTTGTGGCATATGTTGGGGTTTCTTATTTTAAAGGGGGCAATATTATCTAAAATAGGGCCTTTTCCCTCAGCTTCAGGGGTGCTGTACGTTGGCTGATCCTGCACTGTCACCCCAAAAGCTATGGAGAGCAAGACGGGGTAGCCAAAGAGAAGAATTCCAGTGTACCTGTAATGCAAATGCTAAATGAAGGATTTATTACTATCACATGGTGGGCACATGCACATATATTATTTACAACATATAATATTAAACACTACACAAACATTACTGCACACACCATATTGACACAATACATAACAAATACACACAATATTTACACTTGATAGCAGTCCAGCCTACAGCCGTGCTGCCCGATTTGAAACCCCAGTGCTTCACTGCTGCCCTCCTAGGGGGGGTTATCTGTCCCATTACCCCCTCAGTAGTGCTCCGGGCAGCACTGAGTCTTCCACAGCTGCTGGGCCCCAAGTTCCCCACCATCCTCCTCAGTCCTGGCTGCTGGGATACTCATCCTTAGACCTGGAGTAGGGTGCTCCAAGTGGGCCAAGTGTTGGTAGAGAGGCAGGCGGTCGTGATGCAGTACAACCTCTGCCATTCGTACTCTGTACACCAGGGGAGTTTCTGGCTATTGAAAAGATCAGAGGCTAAGTCAGGTTTACCTGGGACTTGACTTTTTTTGAAGGAGGATAATTGGCGTCGGGGTTAAAATACTTGGGGCTATAGCCCCAAGTGATCAGACCTAACGACACCCATGTTGCAGACCAAATTGGATAATCGCTCCAGGACCTCCCAGGGGCAGTCCCAGGATGACCAGCTGGGCAGCTAGGATGCAATGAAAGTGCTTGAGAAGCCCTTCACTCTGTGGACGGAGGGGGGTGGTGCCACTGGCATACCTCCCTGAACAATAACGCCTTGCAGTTTCTCCCAATACAAAGCTCCTCTAGGGCCTAGAAGTTGCAGAAGAACTCCTCTAGCAGCTTCGCTGCCATGGTGGTGGCACTATGGTGGGGAATGGCATACGCCTCGGGTGACTTAAATAGGTTGTCCATGGCAACGAGTCTGTAGCGGTTCCCGGCCTCAGTACGGGGAAAGGGGCCCACTGGCAGTGGTAGGCCACACTGGTGAAGTCTCTCCTGGGAAAGGGCCTGCAGGAAAGCATGGCGGACCAGTCTGTCCTGCATTGCTTGGGGGAAATGAGGATAGCCCCGCCACGTGTAGTCCTTCAGATTAGCTGCAAATGACCCTTTACGTTTGCCGCCGTACCACCGCCAGTCCTCGAACTACACCCTCATCTTCCCCATGGACTGTCACCAGCCAAACTGCTATTCCAGCTCGATAATCAGGGTTGCCCTATTCTTCGCGAGGGAGACTTCGCCTTCCAGCAACACGGCCAGGTGCCTCATTGTCTCTCTGGAGGATAATCCATTGAGCCACGTCACCAGCTGGACCTGGACGAGGTAGAGTTCAAGGAGCCCTTTCCCGTAATAGCCCTGCAGCTTTTGTGGGGTCTTCACCATGATCAGCTGTGTTACACTGCTCCTGGCTGTGGGCCTATTGCTTGGGCATTCAGGGGGTGCTAATGCCGTTGGGTTGCTCAGGGAAGGTAGCGCTTAGTTCCTGGAGATCTCCTTGGGTTTGCCACGCCCCTTCAATGGTGGATTTCCAGGAGCTCTTAGATTGTGTTGCTGAAGGTCCTCTACATGCATCCCACTTCTGAATACATGGCTAGGTGCTTGATTTCTGTAACAATGGGTCTGAATGAAACACCTGAATTCAATGATTAAGAGTAGGGATGCTCATTTCGATAAATTTTCCCAACCGACAACCGCCGTTCGTTATCCGAACATTAACCGTTAACTGATTAGATTAGAATATTAAATTCCTCTGGGGTCGGCGGTCCGCCCAGGCGGGATCTGACAGAAAATTCGCCAAACCGTTTAAATAACTCTGCGAGGTTATATATAGGTAGAAACTAAATATATTTTTACAGCTTCGTGATACGAATAGAAAGAACAAGAGTGACTGACTTAAGCGTCTGCGTCTCGAAGCAGCTCTGATCACCCACCTACTTGCAAGCTTTAGAAATTTGGGCAAATCAGTATAGAAGAAGAACAGTTCAGGCAGTCTGTAGATGCAGTTTAAATGAAACAGTAAATAAGAAGAATAGCAGTTCAGGCAGTATGAAGATATATTGTAGATGAAGAATAGCAGTTCAGGCAGTATGTACATGTAGTGTAGATGAAACAGTATAGATTAAGAATAGCGGTTCAGGCAGTATGTACATGCAGTGTAGATGAAACAGTATAGATGAAGAATAGCAGTTCAGGCAGTCTGTAACTGATCCAATCTGCTCTGAGATGGTGACCCACAATATAACTCACGCAAGTGAAGGTCGTTAGGCAACAATTTCTGAAGTGTGTACAAGGTGCAGGGATATCTGATTACATCCCTAGAACACTGGACCATTAGTAAGCATGTGTACCCCTTAGGAACCCCTCCAGCATTGCACTCTTTCATAATCATTTCTATGAAGTATTTTTGTAACTAACACCATCCAAGCTGCTTAGACTTAATTGCGAAAATATTGCAAAAGAAAGAAGAAAAAAAACCCAAAGGTCAGCTCAAGTGATTGGGAAAATAGTTGTATTTATGCCCAATGAATTACAAGGTATTATGACAATTTTGAAACACTTGTGAATTTTAGATATCACATAAAAAGGCAATTACACTTCTTTACATAATACTGAACTTTATTGTAATTTAATACTGTACAAAGGAGTAATAAAAATATTTTCAAACTTTATGCTTAAGAAAGTATACCATCTGGAAAACTGTTTTAGTCAGTGAACATTCTACAGAAGACCCTAAAGCCTTTATTTTAATAGCTTTGTTTTAACAGCATACTAATTCTGCAAGGATGAACAGCAAACATGACAAGATAAACATACCGCTTTGAAACAAACCAGAAGCAGCGACTGTTGTTTATTTTGTACTGGGGCAGGTGTATGTTTGCAAAAGTCCAAAATGGTTTTTCAATCCACCACCTAGAAAGAAGGGTTTTGACTTTGATCAATTATGCCCAACAATAATTATACACGTCTATAATTTTGTTCAGTTACATTTAATGCACTTATTCAGATCCCACCCCCCATGGTTGTCTTAAAGTCTTGGAACAATAAGATCTAATTTCATGCTAATATCCAGAGTACCTATAACCCTACAGTAAATTTACCAATAAAGGCAGGTCTTCGTCCTTCAACTCAGAGAAATGTTTTGCCTCTGATGACCTAGCTTGACTAGAGCCAACATATTTATTAATGAGTCTGAAAATACAATGTATCAAGGCAGTTACCGCAACACCGTACTTAAAGAAATATTCTACTTTCCAGTCCTCCATTAAACAATATTTTCTCTTACATGATTTGTAGAATTAAAGTCATTTTCTGTTGGGATGCGGGCCTTGTTCCAAATTTAGTCTATACGTGATGCATTTTTGATATCAATCCCTTGCTGAAATCAGATGTGATCAATCAAGCCAGACTTTAGTATTAATAACAAAAATAACACTGCAGGACAAAAACGCCATTGATGCAGCGGCACCCATACTGGCCACCACCAAATATCAGTGTGCTACTCGTTCAAATCTACTACATCTGTAAAGGACATTTATGCTGCCATTTCCTACAGCCCATCCAATACTCATAGTACTTATTTCAAACGATGTAGATTTGCTCATTTAAAACAGGACACATTTCTCCTTACATGATCTGAGTACCTCCACATATCAACTTCTCTAAGATTACAAAAAAAATTAACCATTATAATACTGCATTTTCAGGTCTAACAAGGAAGGTTTAAAGTTTGCATCACTGTCTTTGTGTTCACTCCACCCTTAGTGGGCAGTACAGCAAAAAAGACAAAAGTATGGGCTACACAATAAAAGAAGCCCTTTTGACAAAAAAAAAACTGGAAATCTAACACCTTTCTGTTACAGCATCATAATTTGCTGCTTCCCACTGCTCGCATGCAATGCTGAGAGAGAGTGAGGGAGGGAGTCCCCATTGCTTCCTCACACTACCTGACCAAAACCAGCCAATCAAAACCCTTCAGGCTGGTGCTGACATCCTATTGAATATGCACTAATGAAGAGCCAGAAGCAGCTGGTACTCCGGAAAGTTACACAATGTTTCCAATGACTAAAAGTAAAAAGTCCGACACCTCACCTTCCAGGCAGATGCGTGCCATGTTTAAAGTACCAGTTTACTTTTTATATGACGTGGACTGAATGCGACACCTTTTCCCCAAATCTAAGACAAATTATTCTAATCAGTTGCTGCACTTAGTACCTGAATTGATACCAAATTAAAAACAAAAATAGACAGCATAGTCCTTTGCACCCTGAAGTCGTGGGCCAGGCAAGTCCCAGTGTGTAGACTGAAACTGCACAGGGACTGGCACGTAGACCACCACAGAACGTGACGTTCACCCATCAGTCATTTAATCCCTGGAATCCGACTCTACCCACAGCTGCACTTTCATCCATTTAATGTTTAACAAGCTGCAGAATCCGATAACAGCTCTTGAAATCACGTTGCCGTGGGGGTGAAAAGGTGACAGAATCGTTAGCTGGGTTTTTGGAAGGTGGAGAACTGGCTGCTTGTGGTCTCTAAACTGCAAACATTAAACCAGTTTCATTTGCCTAATAGAAGTTACCAAAGCGTGCAGCATAAATGTATCCTGTACCTTAACACAAGCAGTCCATGCAATTCTTCAGATTTGGTCCACCCAAACCTACATTAAATCCAGTACAGAACAAATCATCTACAGATCTAATGTGGAATACAGTCAACTGCAAACATTATGCTCTATTGCTTGACTGAAAAAGTGAATTAAAATGAAGAAATATTATAAAAGTAGCCCACAGTCGTCACCACCCAACCTATAAAATTCACAGCATCCCTGCATTCTTGAGAAGAAAAATTAAAAGAACCTAATATGCTTTGAGAGTCTACCTAGTTGCGCAAGGCCAGTGTTTCCCAAAGAGTGTCAGGCCTTAGGATAAAGTCTAAGCCATGCCTGTGACTCTCGCTATGCTACCTGGAGCCAGGGGATACGATGGGGGTCTCAGAGACTAGATTCCCTTGGCAAGCCAGCTGTGCTGCGTCACCAAGCTGTGCTGTCACACAGAGAGAACTCCCACAGAACAGTACTGGTACCACTGAGAATTATCAGTACCTGCTTTTTAAGTACCAAATAAGCTCAGGAACATGCCTTGTATTGCTACATACAGCTTAGAACTACACTTTAAAAAAAAAAAACTAAAAAAAAAAACATTTCACTGTGAATGATATCTGAAACAAAAATGCAACTACACCTAAACAGTTAATATTCTCCCCCACTATGAAGCACTGGCTTTTCTTTAAACATTACAAAGAGTGGTGTAGCAACGCCCAAACTAACATGACCAGGTACTTCGGGTGAAGGGTACACTGAAAAACGCAGAATAAATACAAGCTCCGACATCAGCAAGAAGGGCCTTTGCGAAAAGTGACTCTCAAACACACATTATAGAGCCTGAGCCAACACCCCCCCCCCCCCCCCCAAAAAAAATGCACTGGTTAGCCAAACGTAGTCCAAGAGCTAGTCAGTTTCTGCTCCATCTTCCATTACATGGTTTTGTCATTTTAAAGGGCACACCACCTTATCCATGAATAATCATGAACACTGCAGGGATATGGATTATACTGCTGCAAATACATTACCATCCATCACCATCTCTGCCCATTCAGTCTGTGTGTCCATGGGCTCCAGCCTACTCATCTGCACACTCTGCTCCAGAAAACCTCCCCGCTTTGACAGAACCTATACACTATGCTTCCTGGTTTTAGTTAGTGTGCGGAAGCTTTGACAGTTTAAATGTTAATGGTGACTCGAAGACCCTGCGGACTCTAGATTCCTTAACACCTATTATAGCCCATTATAGCATCTACTGTTACCACTGGTATGAAGGTGTAACATTGCAGGATTTTCTTAAAGCAGACCTTCCTAAACACAACACACATTTCAGCTAATGTTCTTTAAACAAATCATTCTTGGTGATCAATATTGTGGCACTGCAGAGGGCTTCAGGTCAGGGCATATATTATTAAAGGCAACAAAACGAAGGTCTGATCTGAGCAAAAAGCTGGGAACTTACTTTCAAGTAAAGTCCCTTTCTGAGTCTGCTAAATTCATCTGACCTGTAACACGTCCCTTAACTAATCAGACAGTACCTGCCACCTAGCACTGGTAAGGCTAAGTGAATTTTTCATTTTTTTAAATAAAATAAAAATAAAAAAAACCCTGTATCATATTGTAAAGCCACACTTCTCATGAACCCCAGAGTTGCTCAGCCGGCCACACACACAAGAGATACACAGGGACTGTCGGTAGGCCAACTGAAGCTTCTGGTCCTCAAGAGCGAACCACTGAAGCAGAGAAGGTCAACAGAGCCATGGACAGTGCGCTCCTTGGTGGGACGATCATGAAAGGAAGACATTCTACATCGATTGTCATCAAGTTTCACATTTAGAAGAAACGCTATCCCAGCTTACTTTATGCAGACTGAACGAGCAACGGAAGAGTCCATCCTCAGTACCTCAATGGGTGTCAAGCTCTTTCTCAGAAGTAGCTCAGATTTCAACAAACAAAAGAGAAGCCTTTAATTTGGATGAGCCACACCATATTGCCACTGCCATCTAGCATCACTTCCTGCCACACTTGAACTTCATTCACTAGAGCTTTAGGAAAAAGAGCCTCGTACTGAGGTTGGGCAAGTCCTGATGTCACAGGCCCTTCAGAGTCACAGAGGAACACGGGACGTCCTTGGTTGCAATCCAAGGAGAGCAGAGCTGGACAACCGCACCAGGAAGGGAGATTGAGATTCTGCCAAAGATCAGTACTTGTTAATCCCAAAGATTCGGACCCCATGCAGCTGAGGAAGCTTGGGAATGAGCACAGTGAGCAGGGAGACGGTGTTGATGACAAAGTGGATGCGGTCATACTTTGTATAGAAGCTTGTAAGAAAGTACCTGGACAACAAAAAAAGAAGAAAAAAAAAAAAAAAGAGGTAAGAGAGAGGATGTTAATGCACAGAACTACATGTAGCATGATGGGGAAAAAAAGTTCATTCTATTCAATCAGCAATTATACTTCAGTGAACCACACGGGGTCAGCAAACGTACAAGCCTATGAAAACAGGATAAAATTAAATTCCAAGAGCCTAAATTTAGCATGTGACATTTATTGCAGATGTTTCCTCAATATCTTTAGTGTGGGGTTTTAAGAGAAGAATTTTTAAAGCATCGTTAAGGAGACCGCTGTGTGTAGGGAAATTGTTTACAGAGTCATCTTCTGTATGAGACAGCAACAAAAATGTTGATCTCAGTGTTTCCAACTAGAGCTACTGCAGGTGCCTCAGGAAAACAGCCATCTCAGACATGTAGGGAATGCTACAAGGCTGTAAGGAAGAGGACCACATCAACTTCAAGGACACAGCCCTCCCAGGTCACAGATCAGACTCGTCACTATAAACACTTCTGTGCTCAAGCAGAGGACAGACTGAGGGTACGCCAAGGCTGCCTCCCAATCAGACACGTCTTTGTAATATGAACGTTCCTCAAGGACAGACAGAGACTTTGGGAAAATTTATCAGACTGACACAGAAGAACGGATGCACTGGGGGATGAGGAGAGCCCCACCTCCCGAAAACAGAGGACGACGGGGGCAAATACTTACAGTACGATCGGCGTGATGGTGAGGAACTTGCGCGAGGCAGTAAACTGTACGCCGTAGTCCATCTGCTCCCAGTGCGTGAGAAGACGAGCTTTGCCCTGGTCTGGGGTCTCAAAGGGGGTGCCTTTCACCGTATGCAGGAAGATGTACATGCACTGCAGCAGACAACAAACTCATTTAAAGGGAACAACAGGCATGAAGATAATGCTCCTCTGCTGCTGGAAACAGTTAAACTCCTGGTTTCTGGAAGGCTGAAAGCAGAGAAACCTTAAGCGAAAGGTAATACAGGATGCGAAGGGGGGGGAATCGGGAAGCAGCTAAGGTTACCTCAGCTCAACATGCCCCAGATTTTAGGAAATTTACTAGTGGTCCAGGTGAGGGTAAATGATCGACTTGTGTTTTGATAAAGAACCAGGTTTTTAGTCTGCATTTTGTTTTAACATGTTTTATGTGTGTTAAGGTGGTGTAGGCCAGGGATCTGTGCCAGCAACTGGAAGGTTGCTGGTTCAAATCCTGTGAATGCCCAGAGTGATTCTACTCCATTGGGCCCTTAACCTGCAATTGCTTCATGCTGGGTATGATGTTAATCTACATCCAGCCCTATAAGGAGGTCCTCCAACTTACAGGGAATAACTTGGGGGTTGGTGGCAGGACTGGCACTCCAGCCACCAGGAAAAAAACCTCAGACTGGTCCATTCGGACTAGTGTGGTGCTGAGGTATCACCTGCCACTTGGCTGCACTCAGGTTCTCATCCCTGAGGTGGCTTGTTGTGTGATGAGTGCAGCAATGCACTGTAATCAAGTGCATGTTCCTTACCTATCTTACGTGTGTTCAGTTTTATGTTGGTTTCCACCTGTCTGGTATGGTTGAATTTGCAGCTTTATAGCTTGAGTGATACGTCGAACCAAAACTGACAACTGTACAATTAATTGGAAGAACTTGAATAACTGAAATTTATAACTATTCTTCTAATTAGGTAAGGTACAAAGACATTTTAAATGTTGAACAAACAACGCTCATTTACTGTCAAATCCCCCCCCCCCCCCCCCCCCATTTACACATACCACTGTGATACACTGTTCTGACAGTGTCACAGTCACTCCCCAGGCTAACTCTGTGACTGGCAGCACCCCCCATCAGGCCCCCTCACCATGTTGTGTATGATGTTGGTGAGAGTCCACACCACGGGCACGCTGACGAAGGGGATGCTGAGCAGCACGACATGCAGCAGGCCAATGCCAAGGACGTAGGACAGCCAGATGCCCCTGCTATTCATCACTCGGGTGTTGGGGTTGACCTCGCTGTGCGCCGTGCCCACGTTCATGCTGCCGCCGCGCCCCTCGGCCCACCTCCCAGCACGCACCTGAGTGGAAGCCACAGCAGAGCTCGGCGTCAGGGACCCTGCAACTGCCTGAACATCTGCCCAGGCTGCATTTCTCAACCCTCACAGTTCCCTGATATGACTGCTGAACAACTTTATTTTTAACAGTTGACGTTTGAAACGAGTTACAACATTTTTCAACTATAGCCCAATAAGGCACGAGACTCATTTCTCTGATAGATAAGAACTTTCAAAATTTGTAATACATTGCCCAATACTGGCCCTGCCTCTGAAAAGGTATGAGATGTTGATAGAAGAAATTTATGTCAGTGACCTTAGGACACACTGTGGTTAAACACCACACAACTGACATAATGACCCAGTCGATGCCACGCTACCAAGTAAAGATCATTTCCCTGGGGAGCAAGAACAAATCAATTAGTGGATTTTTCACCATCTCAAGCAATCTCCTTCTTATAATCAATTATAATCAGCTGTTACAGTCCTCTGAGAGGACCCCCCAACGTCACTCTATGTATTAAGTTATTTAAAAATGTAATAAGGCTTCTAAGTGTAATATAAAATCCTAAATGAAGAACGTACTACACATTAGCAGATACTGTAGTAGAAAAACGTCATTTAAACTCCAGACTCAAAAGAAAGGACGCCACTGACTTTGACCAATACAAGTTCCTGTTTACTATCAACACATCAACATAGGTCTATAGGCGTCCACATGCATACAACGAGGCAGCGATCTCAAACTACGGTTTATTCCAAAAATCTACTCTGATACAACTCAGCTCTTATCTTTTAATCTCATAAAATAGCTAAACCATGTCAATAAACGCAGTATCACAGTTTATACTTACACGAAGAAGAGGCCTGAAAACCGGGCAGAAAACTATAAACTTTGGACTACAGCGGTTTTTCGCTAAAACAGCAACAATTCCCAGATTTCAGTGATCAGTCTTCTCGACTCGTTATATAATTTATATCGCCGACGGATCCGATATTTCAGGCGAGCAGTACCAGTCCTCCAGTTAAGTCGCCCTTATTCTGGAGTCATTACGCAGCTGTTTGCATTGGCCAAAGTGTGCCATGGGTATCCGCAGTTATACCAAATACACAAATACACAAAAACCGTCTACCGTTTCAATCTCTGTGCGACGGCTGTGCGAACAGCTGGTAGCAACGCAGCTTTTGACCAAACGTCATCACTGGCGGAGCGCACATTAGGAACGGAAATTCTTGAGCTGCAAAAAATCAACGCACTAGCTCTCGATCGGCCCGAATCCACCTCGTGGTTCCCCTGCAGCCAATAGCAACTCGATGCGTTGAGATTACTCTAGAAGAAATTACGCCCACTTTTACGTCACAGTAGGTTGGACTTACGCACGCCTGCTCAAACGCCAGCACTGCGCAGGAGCAGTGCGCGGTCTTGCCTGATTATGAAGTTGTAGCTGCAGGAGGTAGTTAGGGGGTAGTTTACATGTGCAATCCGCGCGACGAAAAGTGAATGTTGCTTATTAGTTTTTTAGTCGACTACCTTATGTTATTGTTCCATGAAACAGAATTCTTTTAGCAGCTAAAAAGGACACAATATTATTTTGAAAAGTGAGAGATGTCCTTAATTGCATTTATTCCAAATCATTTTACTGCTGTTTTTAAATTTAATTTTGTAACTTGTGAATGCCATTAGATGCCAAGGTAAAAAAAAACATGTAACAAAATTTTTGCAAAACAAGTCAGGTTTCACATATTGGAAATTCTGCTATTGATCAGAATGTAAGGCGAATGAAACAGTCCATCAATCTTCTGACCTCATATTCTTGTCAGGGTTAAGGAGAAATGAAACTATCCTTAGCTTAAATTGATGTATCCCTATTTGAAGGACGCAACACTACTCTACTTAAAGGAGCAGAATCCTTTAGAAGAGATTATGAAGCTGAGGCCAAATGACAAGAAAAAAAAAGATCTTATATTTCTGCCAACTTATCCAAAATGCTTTACAGTTCCCTTCAAAGCTAGCCTAAAAGTTGCATGCCAGAATTAATTTTCTGCCTTAAGCTGTTCAGAAGGTATAATGATCTAAGTCGATTCCTGTACCATTGATATATTGTCTGTTTGATTGAGTAATATGATTAAAAAGTAAAATCAATAAATAAATAAAATACTAAAACAGATCAAGAACGCTTTTGGCCTACGGGGTAAAAAAAACATCCATTCTTCTATTATGATATCTTATGAAAGTTTAGCAATGATGGACAGATCTTTAGCTTCCTTAATCTGAAGCTTCACCTGCAAGTAGTTACCTTGCATGTCTATGCATGGCAAAAATAAGAATCAAAGAATGTATCAGTCTTGTCTTTGAGCTTTGAGGAGAACTTGATTGTTGTTCACGACCAGCTGTGATTGTCAGCTGGATACATGTGCCAAAAGAATGCAGCCGTGAGTGACCACAATGCTATACCTTAGTTCTAACTCTGAGGCTGAATTTGGGCACATGAGGATGTGATGATTGGTCGTCAGGCCCAGAGGACAGTCATGGGCAGTGCTGCAACAACCAACTCCGAAGAGGATGCATAAAACTTAAGGCTTTTGCTAATACCTTAGTGTTCCCAACAACATGCAAACACTGGAACTGGACTAGTGAGGGGCCCGGCATCCTGTGTTGGGCTGGTATCATATGAGGGTCCTGGCATCCTGTGTTGGGCTGGTGTCCTGTGAGGGCCCGGCATCCTGTGTTGGGCTGGTGTCCTGTGAGGGCCTGGCATCCTGCGATGGGCTCCCCCCCCCCCCCCCCCCCCATAATAGCAAATATTCAGATAATAATACTGTATCTCGTATGACATTTATACTACTTGGGGAAAAAATTACATCATGACCAATATTCATTTGGTAATCACTCCTTCCGCTAGTTACCTAAGTTTGAGCATTGGTTCACTCCTTTTATTTCAGTACAGAAAAAACACATCCTCAAACACTGGTCATACTGCAGGGTTTGTTCTCCTTTAAAACGTCACAACAGAGGTGAAGCCAATGTACTTTATCCACAAACCTACAACACCATTAAATGGTGAAATGGCTTATATAGGAATTTAATGATAATTTATGCAGACTAATTGAAATGGCTCAGGAACACATGCATCCCTGTGGATGTACTGAAGCGATCAGTGTATGTGACCTGCTATGACTCACAGGCAGCCTGCACAAATATATATTTTGCATAAACCATCATCCCGGTGAAATGAGAATGGAAGGTGATTCACTCCATCCCACTCAGTTTGGATGCACTCGTCACAGTTTGATGAAAACATTTTGCCTAATGAGGTATCATTGATTAATTTAGTATATCCCTGTAAATCCAAGGTGACACTTCACAAGTCTCATGCTGCTTTCGTGCCTCACGGAAAGGGCAAACCCCCCCCCCCCCTTCCCCTCCCCACCCAGACGTGAAGCTTCGACACCTATTTATTCAGGACTGGCCAACCCACCTGGTCTGCTATGAAATAACGAGGCGGGGCATCCTTGGGCTTCGCCATTTCTCACAGCTGATCTTTGACTGCTTTCACCGTTGTCAGAGTGAAACGAGAGCAGCTTTGTAATGCCTTAGGCTCCCATTGTAACTAGGCTCACCTGGTGTCAAATACCCTGTCATATTTCTGCATCATGGTCCCCGTTCTTTCATGCTGTGCCTCCTCTGGGTGGAACAGAATGTGATGTATCCGTGGCAGTGAAACAAAATATAACTGAATATACTGAAATCAGTTAGAGACATTAATTGTGAAACACTTCTTCCTGCACTTGCTGATGCCCTAATCAACAACAAAACTTTAACAAGACAAAGGCAGCCGCCTCCCACCTGTGGGTCTATTTGATTCTTCAAATCGATTTCATTTCATTCTTGAAGTGGGAATGACTTCATTATTATAATTTTGTTGAGGCAATACCAATTATAATTTAATACAGGTAATTCTGAATACATCTTGTGACTGTTTATTGTAAATCTGACTAGAAGTACCAATGTTATGCCATTTTTGGCAAAAACAATAAAGTGTGTGTACTTTGCATGGTAATTATAAGCACAGAATATCATTGTCTTTCTCACATTAATTACCATATTCAAAGTATTCCATAATTTTTTGTCCTTGAAGGAATCCCATGCCTTTGTATACTGTACAAGTCTATTTTTCTGTATTTATCATTTCTATCATGTAGTAATGACTCTTATTTTTTACTGAAAATGTCCTTATGTAGCATAGTCTGGAAAACCTTTTGACCCGTAAGCTCCTACAAACCATCATCCAATAACAATGCAGACCTCAGCTATTTTAATGATCCCCGATTGGAGGACTGCTTGTGGGTGGTGCCATTTTTGGCAGCAGCATTATATAGCTGTATTACAGTGGTACCTGTTATTCTGAAGCGATGATGTGGGTTTCATGATTACAGCTGTCCAAGGGTAGGAGGAAGCAATGGTCTTCAGGCTCCTGCTATAATCATCGGGAAGGTGAAACTCAGAATGCATCATCAAAGACACATGTGAACATTCAAGTTAAAACATTTCCAGAGAACCCGTTAATAGATGCAGAAATTAAAATGACTATAGAGATTTACTAATCACTTTAATAAACATTATGGGTTAATCTGTCAGTATGTAAGCCGGTAGGCTAAGCAGTGCCCTTTAACGTGGTCACAATGATGGGATTGCCATGTATGTCACAGGTTTTTTATCTTGTAAATAGTCTGTAGGGTTTACATTTACTCTAACGTTTCTGATGTAGCTAATTTGCTAATTTTAGGCTTTGGATGGAATAATAAAGATTCGCCGTAAGATTTCTTGCATGAGTGTGAGAGTCTGAAAGCTTGAGTTTCATGGCAAATGCGTGAGAGTTGGCAACCCTGCATTGATTTGAGAGTGATTTGAAAGTGATTTGATCTTTTCATATCAGCTAGCCAAGTCTGACACTAGTAGAAGATAATGACTGTCATTCTTTCTCCAGGCGGGATGGTGAGCATCACCATGTGACACCAGGATGGCTGGAGGTAATGAGGCTTTATGTGAGATCATGAGGTTAGACAGATTCAAAACACACATATAATGAGGTTAAATGTCACCGAAAAGGCCACATCTTGGGATCTGCATTTGTTTTCTGAGTACAGGTGTAAACAAAACTATTTATGCAATAATTGGGAAGTAAGCAAAGGTGAAATGAATGTGTGTACATAATACACACAAAAAAAATCATTTGACGGGGGACATACTGAAACATGATTATTTTTGAACCCTCAACACAAACAAGCTCAAGCCCCAGCAAGCCACATTTCTGAGCCAGTGCTTGAGGGATGGCTAATTGATGGCGAAGAAGTGTTAGGTGAAGCTTTTTGACAGCAGACAATTGGGTGTACTTTGAGAGTTTGGCCTCTCTGCTGCCATCAGGTGGTGAAATTCAATCAGGCCATTTAATACTTAAAAATCCATCCATTTTCGGTAACCAGTTGTCCTGTTCAGGGTTGCAGGGGGTCCAGAGCCTATGGGCACAAAGCAAGGAACAACCCAGGATGGAGTGCCAACCTTTTGAAGGGCACAGTCACGCACACAATTTGGTGTCTCCAGTCAACCTGTGTTTGAATCGTGGAGGGGAAAGTGAAGTAACTGGAGGAAGCCGTACAAGAACACGGGGAGATCATACAAACTCCACACATGTGGAGCCATGGCAGAGACGAGAACGTGCCACCCCCATTTTCCAACCACACATCCTTATCAGGGTCTCAGAGGGATTTGGACTCTCTGTCTGGCAGCTTAGAACTCAAGGAATAGACACACCCTGGACAGGATGGCAATTCATCACAGGGTAGACTCCCATTCATACAATACAGGGAATTTAGAGATGTCAGTTAGCCTAACTGCATGTCCTTGGACTGCAAGGGGAAACCAGAGAACCCACAGCAACTCACACAATACAGGAATGACATGCAAACTTCACACACACAGCACTAAGATTCAAAACCCCAGCAGTGGATGTTTGAGGCAACAGTGCTATTAAAGTAATGATCAAATGAATATTGTCATATATTTATTTCACCCCTGTTCCCTGAAAGAAAAATCATCTCAAAATAAGTTTCCTTAATGGAAAAATCAACATCATTCTGCATAATGAGAATGTCTTCCAAAGAGTAGCACTTTTCTCCGCTCAGACAATCTCTGATCTGTGATCAGTCTTATAATGTTTTGTTGGGAAAGAGTTGTCAATGCAAGCTATGTTTTCAGTAAGCTTTTTGGTAACACTTTGCTTAAAGCACTCATGCATGCATAATGTATTATAAATATGACTATAATTATTTATAAAAATGCATAACACATTATACTCATGTGTATTATGCATTATGAATGCATTATGAAGCACTCATCTATAATACACTATAAATACCTTCATAATGCATTATAATGGCTTATACTGACCATTATAATGCATTATGAAGGTATCTATAGTACATTATGATGACTGCTTTAAGTAAAGTGATACCAGCATTTTTCCTTATGAGTCAGAATGAAATGAAAGAAGAAAGGAGACAGGAGAGCACAGAAATAGCCAGCTTTGCTTCATTGTGAAAGTTGTGTGTAGGTGTACAGGACAGAGCACATGTGGGAGCTGATCAGACCCATTGTTCCACCAAGGTCACTGTGTCGGGGGCATCTGGCTACCCTCAGTCTGAAGGGCTGGAAATCAAAGCCCTGTCTATTTATGGCTATTGTCACTCAAGACTGCACAGTCCGTCCTGCTCTGCAGAAATAGAAAGACACTCACAGGGTGTCTGAATATCTCCGAATTATACTCCATTCTCAGGTCAGTCTCTGGTGTTTTTAACCCGCACTAGTAAATGAGCGCTTACACAGCAGAAAAGACTCAATATATTTACAAATCCTTCACAGCTAATAAACGCTGGACTTGACATGGCAGCTCCGCTACGGAGGTGATCCAGCGGATATGGAAATGACTCATACCCTCATCCTCAATGTACAATGTACACATTGCCATTGAAAATGACCAGACATTACTGCCTCGTATTCTTCATTATGAAGAATCACACTACAGTTGTAGGTCAGATTAAAGCAAATTATTCCGTTTATATTTTCTAGTGAAAATCTTTCAAAAAAATGATCATGGGACAATGCAGTGACATTGATTATCGTTTTGTGATTTTCATATGTTTCTCAGGTGCTTGCTCTATTATATTCTAATGTGGCACATATGGGGTCTGTTTCACAAAGCAGGATTTCTTGCTTAGCCAGATAACTTGCCAGATTTAAGGTAGTCTGGGCTAAATAGACCTTATTTTCATCAACTTACATTTAGCCCAGACTACCTTAAATCTGGCAAGTTATCTGGCTAAGCAGGTAATCCTGCTTTGTGAAACAGGCCCATGCTGTCTGGTCATTTTTAAGTTAATTCAGGCCAAACTTCATAAGTCAGCTTCCCACACATGCTATAAACCTCTCATGTGCTCTGCCAAACTCCCCATCATGCACAAACTCCCCATCTCATACACACTATCACTCTTTTACTTTCACTGTGAACCTCTTTCACATTCCATCGTGCCCCAAGTGTACTTATGTAAATACCTCTATCTTATACTCTGCACGGAGTGATAGTTAGTACACAAATGACAGTCTGATGCTGCCAGAGAGTTTGTCAGTGTGTGACAGAGAATATAAACTTGCTGGAAACTGAAACCAATTGATTATTCTGATCAGTGTATGGCCTGTCTGTCTAAATTTGCAGCAGTTTATGATTTACTTGTGACATTTTCACATAACAAAAATCTGCCTTCATTTTGTCTGTAGCATTTCTCAGCTGTCTAACATTTTTCTCGTCATTTTTATTTTCCTAGTTCAGAGTTTGTTTCTGGAGAAGAATGGAAATGAGGATATCATCTGTTTCCTTGATAATGCCTTGCAATGTGTCCAAGACATTGAGTGGGACCTGAGAGCTCAGGCCTGCATGGGGAAACTAAGGACACTTACTGACCAGTGAAGGACTTCCTTCCTTTGCATTGTTCAGCAGTATGAAGAGGTAGGGAACAGGGAGTGCGTTAATGCATCGGCAGCACTTTGCATCTGCTTTTGTTCCTTATTTAATGACATTTACATTTACATTTACAGCATTTGGCAGACGCCCTTAGCCAGAGCGACTTACATAAGTGCTTTAAGACTCTAGACTTGACTTTGAAAACAGAATGATCAATTGAGAAAAATTGAAGACCATTTCATAGTTAATTTTTGCCTGGTCACCCGTAATATGAAATATCATATCAGCAAATTTCTCACTTTGCAACCCTTGAGATGACCTTAGGAGAAATGACCTCGCACTGGGCGATCGGCAGATGGACACTCCGCAGGCACCTTGAAACCCCTCTGCAAATGTATACAACGTCGTCGGATAATGCACTGAATGCAGTGATTACTTAGAACACTGAAAATGTAGGAGAATGATACATATTAGGAAACTTCTAGTCATTCAAATGAGAGATTATAGAGATTCAAATAAAATCCTGGCATGTCAGACAGAGTCTCCAGCTAACCTGAGCCAACTGGATGGCCATTCAGGGTTTAAAACATTTACATCCCTAATGAACTATGATGGGTTTTACGGCCACTTCATGGTGTCCAGAGTGAAACCCTCAGACAAAGGAAAGCTTCATTAAGCTGTTTTGTAACCTTCTTTTGACAGGCACATGGATGCAGGGGTAGCCCTGGTTATTCTGACGCCCCCCCCCAGTACAGGGTATCTGACTGCTAACTAGCTATCTCACACCCCACGTCATATTTAAACTTATATTTAAACTATGTAAATAACTGTAATGTCGTGGAATGCAACCACAGGTATTTCTCCTCTTTTTTCCTCACTCTTTTGTGCCCTTAATCAAGTGGCGCCCTAGGCGATCGCCTATTTTGCCTATAGGGTGGGGCAAACCTGCCTGGATGGAAGCTAGAAACTTGTGAGATGGATAGTTTCATTTCTTAGCTGTGTTAATGGTTCAAGCTGGACAATCAACCTATTGCACTAGGTCGTCTTAACAACAACAGAGCTTCTAGTATCTTACAACTCTTTCATGATGGTGTAGAAGATTTTGGCCGGGCTGAGACCACATTGTGGAGGATATGGGGGGGTGGATGCTATATGGAGAAGATAAGCGATTCTAAACCGACCGTGTCATCACTGGTGGCAGTGTTCATAATCAGAGATTGTGGGCTGGACCAAATAGAGCAGTGACATTTCACTTCAGCAACCTTTTCACCTTTATAGAAAACCACAGTATCCTGGATTAAACCAATAAGATCCATCTGTTTTACTTGCAATACATTTACTTGTCAGGAGTTGCAGAATTCAGAAATCAATAAAATTATGTCTTATCCACACAAGGAGGGCAGGTCCCCTTTCAATTGTGGCAAAGAGGGCTTCTTAATGTCAATAGATAACTCTGGCATTGATGAAGATTGATTGAGTTGAAACAGTACGCCCACTACACGTTGACAATAACTATTGCATATATTTATTCTTTTTTTTCCCCAAAAACTCCAAAACAAGATCTTCTGATGTCTTTTTAAGTCTAGTGAAGGTTCAAATCATTCAAGTAAAACAAAACTGCTGTTTGCATTAAATCTAGAAAAAACACAATTTCCTTTAAATATGTTCTAGTGCTAACAGTAATGGCTGGAACACACTAACACACACAAGGACTGTGCGTTTCTGCATCCGCATGTGTAATGGGCACAGAATTGTGCATACTTCTGCGGTCAAGCCCGCACAATGGATGCATGTTCTAAAAGAATTTACAATAGATTATAAACACTTTGACTCCTAACTGACCTTAAGGAAGAACATTTTTTTTATTAATATTATAATTGATAAATACAAATTCATTCATAAATCCAAGTATTTGAAAAAAAGACTTGTATTTCACGTCTTTTATAAGTAATTGCGTCATTGTTTTATATCTTTCAAAAGGATGAAGAAAGCTTGTGGTACACATCTTTTGAAATGTCGTGCTAAAATGTGTGTTCAGTGGTTCAATAAAATTTATTTAAAAAAACAACAACAACAACAATTCACACAGACGCTGAATGTGTGGGCTGGGTAAAGGGCAATATGTCAAAAGAGAGATATGCACAGTGGGTGAGATGGTTGGTGGCTGCACAGACACGAAAGCTTGGTGCTGCAAGCGTTCGACTACAGAGAACCACGTTTACATCAATTACGTCATAAGTGTTTGTGAACGTCCACATATGCAGAAGCAGCAACAGACCTTAAGTCAATATGTTCTTCTGTACATATACAGGCATGGGCAAAAATATTGTTGCAATACTTACTTGGTATTGTCGTATTTATTTCTCTTGTTAGCACTGGAAGAACACAAAAAAGCAGAGGGAAAAAAACAAATCTGAGAAATTCCACACAAAACATCAAAAATGGCCTGGACAAAGTTATTGGCACCTTATCAGAATTATAAGAAATAACTGTATTTCACGCATGTCATGCTCCTTTCAACTCACCTGTAGCAATTAACAGGTGCTGGCAATATGGAAAGTTCCACTTGCAACCAGTTAAAATAGAGAAATGTTGACTGAATCTTGTTTCTGAGTGTCTGTGTGTACCACACTGAGCATGGAGAAAAGAAAGAAGAGCAAAGAATTGTCTGAGGATTTGAGAACCAAAATTATAGAAAAGCATGAACAATCCAAGGCTACAAGTCCATCTCCAGAGATCTTAATGTTCCTGCGTCCACTGTGCGCAACATTGTAATGAAGTTTACAGCCCATGGCACTGTAGCTAATCTCTCTGGACATGGACAAAAGAGATAGATTGATATGTTACAGTGAAGAATTGTTCAAGTGGTGGATAAAGAACCTCGATCAACTTCCGAACAAATTCAAGCTGACCTGCAGGCACAAGGTGCAACAGTGTCAGCTCACACTATCCGTAGGCATCTGAATGAAATGGGACGCTATGGTAGGAGACTCAGGTGGACCTCACTGCCGACACAGAAACATAAAAAAGTCAGATTGGAGTTTACTATAACTATAATCCTTCTGGGAGAACGTCCTCCGGACAGATGAGACAAAAATAGGGCTTTTCGGTAAAGCGCATCATTCTACTGTTTACCAAAAACAAATAGAAGCCATCAAAGAAAAGAACATGGTCCCTACAGTCAAACATGGAGGAGGTTCACTGATGTCTTGGGCTTGCTTTGCTGCTTCAGGCACTGGTAGTCTGGACTGTTTGCATGGTATTATGAAATCTGAAGAATCCTGTGGTGCAATATAAGGCCCATAGTCAAAAAGCTGGGTCAAAGGAAGAGTGGTCCAATATTCTAGTAGACAGATGTAAAAGACTCATTGGTTGTTAAAGAAAGTGATAAAAATCAGTTATTTCTTCCAAAGGGTGTGCTATCAAGTATTTAGTTGAGGGTGCCAATAATTTTGTCCAGGCCATTTTTGACATTTTGTGTGGAATGTCTCAGATTTGTTTTTTTCCTCTGTTTTTTTGTGTTCTTCCAAGAGAACAAGAGAAATAAATATGACAATACCAAAGCATTTGTAATTGCACAATCTTCTGGGAGAATTGGTGCTTTTCTGACATAAACGTAGGGCTGCCAATATTTTTGGCCATGACTGTACCCTTATTAGTTTGAGTGGGCAATTAACACAACTAAAGCACTCAAGTTTTGTGTTGAGGAACTGCATTTAAGTGAACCACTGAATGAATAAATCTCAAAATATTAGGGCAATTAGATGACAAGCAATTAGCCAAGCCTCCAGGGCTGCTAATAAAATCTTACTAATTTACATCAGTAAAAGCCATAGCCTGTTTTTTTCTATCCTTATACTATATGAAATCTTGAAGAAATATGCAAATGCAGCTTCTTGCTGTTAACGCAGGTCTTGGCTAAGGGCAGGAAGCTTGTGGTTGAATGATGCCTCTTTATTCAGGAACTCAACTGAGGGCTGAGAGGAGAAGGCTGCTCGTGAAATGGTGTTAATCTCAGGATTCCCCAAAGCTTAGTCAGTCCTCCACCCTCCCATGCTGGAATGCTGTTAATCAGTGCCAGCTTTCAATGCAACATCATCCCCCAAAAACTTGTAGGGAAGTTCAGGCTGTTGACTTTCAACACATCCCTGTGTAATTGGATCCTGGACTTCCTGCCTGAGAGACCTCAGACAGTCCACATGGGCAATAACATCTCCAGCACCCACCCCCCAGTCCACTTCTATTCATCCTGCTGACTCATGACTGTACTGCTGAGCACAACTGAAACAGCATCATAAAGTTTGCTGATGACATGACAGTGGTGGGTCTCATCAGCGACAGTGATGAGTCAGAATTCAGGCTGGAGTTGGAGTGGCTGGCAGACTGATGCAAGGTCAACAATCTCCGTCTGAGGACAAAATAAAACATAATTTAAGGAACATTTTGTCCACATCCCACTGCACATGAAGGAATCTGCTGTGGAGAAAGTGAAGATCACCAAATTACCTGGAGTCCGCTCTGTGAAAAACTTCACCTGGACTCTTGACACCTTCATCCTAGCCAAGAAACACCGTCTCCACTTCCTGCGGAGATTGTCTTACCCCCCCCCCCCCATCCTCACCGTAATTTATAGGGACACCATAGAGAACTTTATCATGGTCAGGCTTGGGAACTGCGAAGTCTCACACTGCAGATTCCTGCAGTGGATAGTGCTTACGATGGGAAAAATCATCAGAACATATGAACACCCAAGCCAGCTCTGACAGGTTCACATCCCCTTCTCTTGGTCTGTTCTAAGTTTTTGGACTTTTTGCAATTATTTTGAATCACTCCTTTCTTGTTATTTCCGGTCAGCATCTCACACCGGGGTCCTGGGGGAACATCATGACACTATATACTTGCAAATGGATTTTATGAAAATAAAGCCCTTGAACTTGAAGATCTGATATACAGTGCATCCCATATTTTGGGTGGTATGTTAAGGATCTGAAACTCTGTTTCAGATCCAGTAGTTAAGCCTGTATAGGCAGTCTCCGTACAGGAGTCACAGGAAGAATGAGGCCAGTGGGGGTGATGGCAGGTGGTTCTGGAGTCGTAAGGGAGGGGGGGCAAAGTAATGGATGAGGTGTTCCCATGGGGTGGGGTGGCTGGCTGCTGGCTGTTACAGTGTTCAGGAGCATTTGATCCATATGCACACCTATATTGAGCAGTGCAAAGTCAGGGCTCCAGTCCAGAATGTTGTCCAGTATGTTTACAGCAGGGCTTCACATTTGTTGACTATGGATCAGTTTCCCTTTGGCAAAATTTCAAGTCATACCTCAAACTGTGTACCTCCACCCACGGTTTATTGTAATCCTCCCGCTCTCCCTTGGTTGAGTATTTACTGAATGCTGAAATGGCCCAGTATGTACACAACCTGCTTTCATCAGAGTTTGAACTCTGTCTGGCATTGATTATGCAGAAGATTCTGCAGGATTTCAGAATCCACCTAATTCCAGCACTTTTTTTTGAGTCTCTACAAGAGTGTCCTTCTGGCATTTTTGTACTTGTATGGGGTGTCTATATGATTGTGAGCAGGAAAGTATGGCTGGGTGTGTGACTACCTGAAGTTTGAATTTCAGCCTATACAGCCTCTCAAACACTGTCAATTAAATCACTGTGACCGCTGTGGCAGAAGGGCTCATGTGCTGCCACCAGGTGTCACCCTTGTCACAGTTCCTTGCCTGCTCCTTACTTACAGGAGCTGGCGTCTAGAGTGATGCAAGTATCGAACATGTTTCTGATACACAAAGCAGATATACATTTCTTAGCTTTCGAAAGAGCATATTTATCCAGTGTTGGTAGCTTTTGTTACACATCTACCTTATTTTGTAACTGCAGCAACTATCATTCTATCATAAATAAATCATACAGTTTTGGAGGGTAAAGCTTTAAAATGTTGTACTGACTTTAACAACAGTGTTGTGTAAAACCTGATAGGTGAAAATATGTGGATAAAACATGTTGATGTAGTTGAACACCTCGGGGAAGATAACAGGTATCTGCAGGCAAATACATACCCTTCATTTTTAACTCTGGAAAAAATCCATTTCTATCCACAAAGAGAATATGCATGACCTGGAGGACAGCGAGCTGCACACTGAAGCCTTGTGCTGAATCATCAGGCTTCTTGGTTTATCCAGCTGATATAATGTAGAAATTTACAAGGTAAAGCACTTACTGGTTAATCGTGCAGTGTTTATATGCCTTAGGTTTGAAAAGCAGCAGACGGCTATAAGATCAATATTATATAGCATATGCTGAACATTAACCTTAAGAAAATTGAACTGCAGTTGTAAAATAAAATTCCGTAGCACTTTATTGAGGGGGCACCAATAATGCATTGGTACACTCTTATGCAAGGTATTAATTAACCAAAAACTAAGTGTTCTAATGTAAATAATCCCATGTTTTTTCATCATTAATCAATCACAACGTATTGCAATGTATTTCATGAAATTACTGTATTTGAACATGCTTTGTATCTGAGTAGTAACTGAGTTACTAAGTTACTTGTGCCCCCTCGAGTAAAGTGTTACGAAAAAATTGTATAGGTCTTTTCAGCTCCCAGCCTCGTGTTCAGTTACCCCTGAGCACCTTCACGTTTTGCCCCCAGCGTTATCATGTTTCTGTGACTTGACGTGTCAAGAAAGCGCTCAACTGTAGCTGAGAAGCGGCTAACCAAAGGCACAGGAGCTCAATAGGATCACAGAAACATTACATACTGCGTGATAAAATATCAAAGTATCAAAAGTTAAGAACTTTGAAGGATTTTAACACACATTAATGTTGGTTGTAACGACCATGGCCGTAACACAGAGGTACTTGACGGTTTGTTGCTAAGAAGCAGCAGAGTCTCATTGCTGAAAGATGCCCCTTGCTTGAGTCTGTGGTTCATGAATCAAATGTTAGCCGCCCCTTGGGAGACACGAGCAAGATAAGAGATGATCATGTCACCCTTTATATTAGACTTTTTAAATCACATAATTTAATTGTACGTTGTTATTTCTCTTTTTTAAAATTGGAAACTGATTGTACGTTTCAACCCCAACATACATACATACATTTGTCTGTCCATCCATCCATCCATCCATCCTGGATCATAGGGTAAATACAACATTCTAATATTAACCATAATAAATCAACTCCTGAGCATTTGTTTTCCAGCACCTTAACACTGAGTTTTGTAGAGCTAAGATAAAGGCTATATTGTCAATTATTTTATAAACATATGATTGAAAGTGTTGAAAAGTGTTTCATTCTTTCCTGAGAAAATGCTGCTTGACTTTGTTTAATATTATCGTTACATAAGATGCACAAGTCAGACGAGATATCAGCAAAAAATAAATGAATGTTAATTCATCCAGTGTTAAATAATGTGAAACAATGGCATGATATTTGCAAGTTGAAAGGGATATTATTGTTTGTTTCCGTCTGTATTGTGTTAGTGGAGCATTAAGTCTATGCAAATTACTATTGAAAAAATTCTCAGCTACAGACAGCAGAACATCACAGCATGGTGTCACACTGCTGGAAGTTCGCTCAGAAAGATCAGCAGGCAGAGATGGAGGGGGACCGGGTCTGTGACATAAGCCTGGCCCAGTGATGGACTGGCTGCAAAAGGCTGGGTCGGGAACTACCTCATTGCAACTGGAGGAAGCTGCGGATTAAAGCACCAAAGAACTTCAATAAAGGAAGTGTCTGTCTGGGGGTGGAGGTTTCGGTGGGGGCACTGGGCCGTCCCATTGTCCCGTCCATGATTGAGAGGGAGAGGAGCAGGGCAGGAGGGTTTTGTGTTAGCTAGCCCTCTGTAGGCCGTGCTTATTAAAGGGTGGGGGTGGCTGTTGACTCTTCTTGTGTGAACTGGAGTCATGGGTGCACACCCATCTCGTCCTCTTGCCTGACCACTTGTTTACGAGGCCTCTCGACATAGCCCCACCACTCGAGGAACCCGCTATCACTGGAGATCCACCTCCTTGACTCTGCCACGACTCCCCGGCCAACCCCATCCTATTGTCCATCTTAAGTGCGCTTTAATTAGCTGGGATCAATGTCCCAATTGGTCCGCAAAGATCTGCCTCTTCTGGGTGGCACGGCCGGGAACCGGGGCTGGGGTCAGTAGAGTGGCGCTGAAGGCACATTCTTCAAGAGGGAAAATGTTTGCTAATTTAATGAAAAAGGGTTTTGGAAACCTTGCCTTTGTGTAGCGCTTACAAAGCTGCGACTTCCGACAAGGTGGCCCTGAGCAGATCCTCAGGCCATTCGGGGAAGCACACAGTAAAAGTCGAGGAAGTGCAGATGGCGACATAAGTGCCGCGTGCGGGGGGGGCACAGCCCCTTCATGGCACCACATCGGCTTGCGGCGTCACGTTTGTCAAAAGTGCCGGATATATAGCAAAATTGTCAATAGAGGATATTGCACCTAAGACTGGGGGCATTTCCTCTCCATTTTACCACTTTTGTGTCCCAGGGCAGATTAAAATGTATGACAAGAGCAAGTTCACAAAGGGAAAGTCAAGTTTGTCAAGCAATCTTTTCAGGATCTTAGGGGAGCCGCTGTAAACCCTTCAGATATGCAGAAGCAGCTGACCGGAGTTGTGACAATATGGCAAAATGATCTGCTTGTAAATTCCGGATCTCTGCATAATTAGGTCGGTAAAAGGCATTGGGGTCCCGGAGAAAAGCTCAGGTGATCAGGTCAACCAATCCGGCCAAATTGCACAAACCATAAGCCTGACTCAATTGACACCAGCAAGCTATTGAAATGAAATAACCAAATTGGCCAAAACCAGAATCACCAGGGTATTTCCCCTATTACTCCTTAAACACCCATAAAACTTCATTCTGCGCCGGAGTGGTCACCAGTCCATCTTACAAATTCTTAGAACATTCTCAACCACAAGCCCCCAACGACAGATAGGCCTGGGAGCAGCTTGTGAAAGACTGGGATCAAGCTGTGTTTGACACACATGCACACACAAAAACACACCCCAGCTTTAGCTATGGGCGACATTTTATTATTACCCCAGGCCGGGAAAACAAGCCTTTGAGGGTGGGGGGACAAGGGGGTGGGATTTGCTCAATTGCCCCGGCAAAACGTGTAATTCCTTAAGTCCCCTTTGTGCCGAGTGTTTAAATAGTGAGAGTTTGGGGAAGAAGAAGCGGAGGAAGAGGATGGAAAGGGGGAACAGGAAAAAGAAAAGAAGAGTATGTGAGACGAGGGTGGGGGAGGTTAGAAACTTTTCTGCAACAGTGCAATGTGTAGATGTGCTGCTAATCCGGGTTTTATTGGCTGTCCCACTCTGGCCTGGCCGGCCGGGGGGGGGGCGGATTGAGTGGGGGGGGGCGGGAGGTGCAGCGCCACTGAACACATGTCCTCCATTGTGACTGGCCTGATCAGAAAGGCCTGAAAAAGAGCCAGACCTGGTTACAGCCCTCCTTGGGTCGCCGTAGAAACGCGCGACAGGGGTTCTGTATGTCTTCCCCCTCCTGTGCACACACTCACAAACAATTGTATACACACACAGCAACACCATTCATATTCCATTCAACCGTTCAGGCCTCACTTTCCCCATCCAGGTCCTCACTACCGTGTCGCCCATACATTGTCTCCCCTGTCCTCAGAGATACATATCATCCTCTTGCAGTCATTACGGATGCGCTGAGCTACAGGACAGCTCCAAGCTGATGTTCAGAGAAAAAAAAAAATCACTTTTAAGTAGCAGACTAAAAGCATCGCACTAGATCATGAAACCTATAGAACCAGTGGAGGAACCTAGATTTTTATCTCAGTAACCCCCCCCGTCCCCCCCCCCCCCACAACCCTAGGGCTCCGGAAACCGACTGAGACTTCTGGCAACATTCTAGAGTGTTCCAGACATTCTAGAGCTTCCTTATACAATATTATTTGGTAAGGCGATGTGGAATCATAACAATTTAAAACCCAGAATAAATTAGAAAGATATGACTCTGAAACAGGCAAAGAATTACAATAGAGTATAAAGAGGCCACATGCATTTTTATCCACAGAAGATGGATATTGTGGCTGTTAGGTGTCTAAGATTTCTACTCGGGGTCAGTGATGATTACTCTGCTACAACCAGTGGTTTAATCATGCTTTTCTTTCAGAAGCAGGGCTGTTTTTAACAGTTGAAGAGGCCTTTGCCCAGGATACTGGAATATTACGAAATGGGAAATATCGCAGTGTATGATACAAAGGTTTGGTAAAAAAAAAAAACAGCCAAAAATGTAAATTGCACATCACTCAATATCACAAGTCGTCGCAGACAGTCATGCTTCAGGTGCAGATTTGTGATACAGATTTTGGTCGTGAGGAAGTCGATCTGATAGTTTGTCACAACCTGAAGAATGATTTCGCTGTTGTTCAGATGCCAGCCACCAATCATTCCTAGACTCCACCAATAAATCATGTCCTGTGATACGGTTTCACCATACGTTCCTGGAACCTGGAGCAATCTGTCACTCCTCAAGAATGCACGTCCAATCAAACCGCTGATCTCGGCACATTCTGACACTGCGCTGTTGCACACAACAATATCCTTGATTGGAAACAGATTTGTCTAACCATGGACATCTCAGAGACAACCTACTACTGGACTAGTGATAACAGAGTTTGTGGATCCTGGTGTTTATCTTTTATAAAGATATTCTGATTTAACTACCACATACAAAGGTGTGGTAGCCACTGTCTTTCTCAGCATTCATCATTTTGGTCACAAATGTAGTGTCTTAGCTGCTTTGCTGATTTGTTTATGGAACGCCCCCACTTCCCACCCCCCAACCCATCACGCAGAAATATCAGTCACAGCCAGCCCTCCTTTTGATCAGGGAAACAAAGCCAGAGAAGAAAGAGGGAAATTCTGTAGATGACCTTTGGACTTGGGTCGTACTGGCCTCCTTGTGCATGAGCGACACGCTGACCAACTGAGACCAATCAAAAGGGCAGCTAGCTTCCCATCTGATACAGGCACACCCTAGTCAGAGACGCAGCCTCGACCAATAACCACATTCTGTGATTTAATGATGATCACGGTGCCATTTTATAGACGCGTTCCTCGGGGGCAGTGGAAAAAAAGGACACACGTCAATTTCAGAAAGCTATTAAAATGCAAAATAATGAGAATCATTATGGAATAACTTATATTATTATTATTAATATTATTATTATTATTATACATCTGGTCCATATTTTATAAGTGTTTTGCTACAGTAGAAGTAAATAAACCAAAAGGAGATGTAATGTGATTGGATATCAGGGTTTGGACAGACAGACGGACAGACAGACAGACAGACAGACAGACAGATAGATAGATAGATAGATAGATAGATAGATAGATAGATAGATAGATAGATAGATAGATCGATAGATAGATAGTTCAATTTTTAATTATAGTTAACTTACAAGATGAAATCAAATCATGCTGTGTTACAGACAAAGCGTGATGCTATTCAGCTACTCAGTCATTTTGATTATTGTCATCGTACTTATTCCTGAGACCAATGTGCTTCTGTATGCAGTGTCTGCATAAGTTTAGCAGAGCCGCCTTGCATTCCTCCGCTGCCTACCTTTACACAAAGTGAAAAAAGGAAACTAATGGTGAAAGTTTTTTGGAAAGAGGATGAATGGAATTCCAGTCAGAGCAAAGTCTGAGAATTACTGTGCTTAAAATAATCATTAGTAAACCATTAGGAGGACAAAACATAGCTAAGATAATCCATAAAAACAACTTTAATCAGTCTTGGTAAAAAGAGTTCTACATATAGATTTCAGTCTTAATATAATCATATAATATTGCATAATAATTTTACAAATTCTTACTAAGATAATTTTAGTAGATATATCACTGCATAAAAGACTACAGACAGCAACTGGAATCAAACATCATTTCTGGCCAGGAGGAGTATAGCAAGCCGTCCATTGGATCGCCGCTCTTTGCTGCCCCTCTTTTGTCATTGTATTGCCTGTCATCCGGGGGGGGGGGCTTCTCCGGCAGTACCTTCTGGCAATCTGCACTTTTGAGAATCCGCAAAACTTTTCATCAATCTGGTCACAAAGTTAGCAGCCCAACGACGGTAACTGCCGGGGCGAAGCTCGGCATATAAGACCATAAAATGTGTCAGACAGGGTGCCGAATAAGTTTATTAATAAGCATAAGTTAATCATCAATACAGATTTTGAGTTATATAAACTGTGGCTCGTGCCCAAATGAATTCTTGTTGTCTGTTCTCACCTGTCTTTGTCCTTCATCTGGAACTTTATGGAACTGTGTGTAGTTAATTTGGAAATAGATTTCAGAAATTCTTTGCGATAAAAACTTGACATGATACATGAATATCATGAACTTCCTTCTCCCCCACATCCGTTCTCACTCTGTTCTTTATTCAAAGCGAGTAAAATCTGTTTAAAGCGATTTAGATTTCCACCCGCCATACCTGATCTTTCTGATGGCTGTAATAATTGCCTGTGTGTCTTGATTTGGCTGGTACACTTTGGGTTGTGTATGTATGAGCAACATGGTGAGTGAGGGGGGGGGGGGGGGTTATACCCCATGTATGCCCAGATCAATTAGTCAGGGCGCAACCCCCAAAATGGAGTCAGTAAATTTGCTACCGTGCCCATCCACACCCCCTCCAGAGACACAGGCCTGACTCACTCCAACTCCAAACCGTACCACTTGGAATTGTGTCTGCGTGGTTATATTAAAGATAAAAGAAGCCTACCTTTCTCTCTCCCCCCGCCCTGTCGCTCACTCTCTCTCTCTTTCCCTCCCTCCCTCCTGCTCTCTCTCTCTCTCTTTCTTTTCCCCATTACCAGGGGGTGGTATGTGATTGACAGATGGGAACGAATAATTTTTTTTTCATAACCTTAGGCCATGCTTTGTGATTGGCTCACCAGCTGACATCTCCAAACCTTGCTCCTCTCAATTTTTTTTTTCTCTAATATCGGCCTTGTGGATGAGCCATCCCGAGGGGGAAAAGTGGAGAGAGAGAGAGAGAGAGAGAGAAAGAGAGAGAGAGAGAGAAAAAGATCTACCTTAGGGAAGAGGCGCAGAGAGAGGGAGGGTGCGGGAGGACGGGTAGGAGCGTGCGCCCGTGTGTGTGTGAGAGAGTGTGACTTGTGTGTAAGAGACACTCGTTCTCCTGGCTGCAAGGAGACACACACACTTCTACTTTCCTGTCCCGCCTCACTCAAGGAGGAAGAGAGGAGAACGATTTTTGAAAAGACAAGAAATTTTATTTGCCTCTCCCCTCCCTGTTCAAATCAACTTTTGCCCATTTTTTTTTTAATTTGATTTTTGTTTTTTTTTTTTTTGTTTTTTTTTAGGGGATTTGCTTTGCTCCACACTGGAATTTTATGTTGCTTGACTAATATAGAGATGTATCATTACAAGGCATGCATTATGGATTTGTACCTGTTTGTGTTTATGACGTGCATATGGTTGCCCAGTTCAAGGGTGCTTGGAGGCTATCCCATCTGGTGGTGAGTAGACTGTACAGCTTCCATATTAACCTTCAGATGATTTATAACTGATGCGAGACAAACTATTTGATAAGGTCATGACATTTGGGCTCTTTTACAGCTACTATGGGGAAGAAGTTCACTTGCGCTGTCCAAACAATTTTAACCTCAGCCCCTCTTGTCACAGAAAAGCCCCACGTTGCGTTTCGCTTAACCCACCTCTACCAGCTACCTTTACCAAGCTATCGCTCACTTCATGATGCAAGCCCTTGGTGAAGTAATCTTCATCATTTGTGTTTGGATCCTGAAGAACAGTGGGGGTACGTTAGCCTAGAAATTGCCTGATGTGGGGCATTGTCTGTGGCCATACTTCATTGACCACTGTCCCCAAGTTCTGTTGGGGGGGTGCTATTAAATGAGGAATTATAAAGATTATCCCTTTATATCTCCAAAACAGTTTTACTTACAATGAGTACCGACATACCTGAAATATATCTTAAGAAATAACGTTAAAAATTGGGGTGCTCAGTTCTCCCTGCCGTTGGGGTCCTTGGCTCTTCTGTAGAGACTCTTTGATAAGTCTCCTTCATCACAGAACACCACTTGAGTTTAAATCAGGGGCTTGTTTTTAAGGGCGCTGAGATGTTGTACACTTCCCTCATTTTAAAATCGCTTTCCAGAGCGGCTGTTGTCTGAGCCTCCATATTTTCATGCCGTAGAAACCTATAATCTGACTGTGTCAGTCTCTTTGTTAACTTGATTTTAGGGGACATTATAACACTGTACTTTGTTCTTTCATGGAAGATGCACCGGGAAAGTAACTGTTACATTAAGACAAGATGTTAAAATTGTTCACTCACTCGCACTACAATATACCTGGGCCGAACATCTTTCTGGAGCTATTTTGGAGGAAGTTAAATTTTTTTGCACTTTTTGTATCTCGTGTTTCAAAATCAGCTCAGTTGAGGGTTTTCCAGCCATGTACATAGATATTCCCTGAGTTTGAAGAGGCAGCTGAGGATTCAGATGAGAATTTTTAACTTACTGAAAATCCGTTACTCTCCTAACGAAGATTTGAATTGTTACATCCGATTGGCAGTTTACTGAAAAACTGCACTAAGTCAACAGTGATAATGACATTCGCAGAGAGATGAAAAACTTACCCGTACGCAGAGCTCGAAGGAATTAATGTGAAATTTGTCAGGGCATTATGCTTGAAAGTAAGTGAAAAGGGAATGCGTTAAGTCAGAGCCCAACACGTGTGTTAATTACTGGTGACAAAAGCACTATTCACCTAACAGTGACAACAATGCTGGTTGGTTGCGGTGCGGCGTCTCCTTCAGAATCACGGCTCTGGTTTCATTTCCAGCATGGAAGCTGCCAAGCAGCACTGGCCAGAGGGCAGAGACGGTCATAGTCAGGCGCCTTGAGACCCGCATTGGTGCTCAGCGCCACCACACATGGCAGACAAAGAGTCAGAATTTCCTGCTGCGGTGCTAGTAAGGGATCTTGCATAACACAGGTATAAGTGTCACCCGGCTACAATACGAAGCACCTTTGATTTAGGCAACAAATTTGGAGTGGTGGGGGGGGGGGGGCACAGAATGAAAAGGGCGAAAGCCAAAACGATGATTCAGATGAACTGCAGGTGCTGGGGAGGGTGATATTGGAGGGCGTCCCTGACACCCCCCTGTAATGTCAATTAAAGCCGTGTAGAACAAAATGAGACACAGATATAGTGGGTTCAGCAATACTAAACACATTTGTTGGGGGGGGGGGGGGGTTACGGCCAGAAGGTGGTGGCAGGTTTCACACAGACTCTTCTCAACTTCTGTCTGGGGGGCAATGAGTTAAGTCATAGATTCTCCAGCCAAGTGTGGAATGGAGAAACAAAAAAAATAGGTTTGACTGGTCTTAGCCTTGAGCCATACAATCACAGGCAAATTTAACATGACATAAACCCCAGACGCGTCAGATAAACGGGCAGGATTGTACTGCAGCGGCAGGACTGGCAAAGGCGTTGGGACCCTCCTGTGCTTGAATTATCATGGTAAGAGACAGTCATCATGCTTAGCCAATGGCAAACTGCTCAGACCAGCGGGACGACATAATATGTGTGAATGGGTCGATTCCATCTGGCGAATAAAGCGGGTTTGTGTTCTGTTGCGTGTGTCTCCGGAAAGTAGTTCCCACAGTTGTTCAGTTCAGTTTCAGGTCTGCTCCACACATGCTAAACTGGAAAAATTAGTAACAGTCACTCGCATCTGAGCAACTTTTGCAAATTATATGACACATTTAGACGGCATTTTTGATGGCATTTCCTACTCATATTAATGTGAAATTAATGTGAAATTATTAGTATTGGAGTAACAATTTTACCGATTCTCACACTGATCATGATAGCAAGTACAGACGCTCCTCTACTTACGAACTTTCAACTTACGAACTTTCACACATACAAAAGAAGAGGACTATAAGTCCGAATTGTGTTCCTTGGGCTCCCGTTTCCTGTCCGCAACATCAATTTTTTTTTCTGCACACAAATTCCACCTAGTACGACTTCTGGCTGCTACTCCCGCCGCGCAGCAGCATAGCGTGCGTACTCCCAGCATCCTAGTTCTTTGTACTTGCGTATACCCTTAAAATGATGTTGCATAATGACTTACGGACATCTCAAGTTATGAATGGCCATTCCGAACTTATCTCATTCGTAAGTAGCGGAGCGTCTGTATAGTGAATACACAGGAACAGTAAGGGAATTCAGGGGCATATGTTGGTATTAATGCTTCCCATCGTTCGTTAGCACATCATACTTGATGAATCAGCACATTGTGCATCATACTCCATGAGTCAGCACAATGCTCCGTTTATCAATATGGTACAACGCATAAATTATACAACTGATCAATAATGACTGAAATCTGTGAGACGGAAAACAGGCAAGATCTGGGCTTTTTCCTCATTTCCACAACACACACACACACACTTAACTATTCCTCAACGGCTTATCAATTAAATTGCGGCAGTAAGGGATCAAGCGCCTGATGTAGGACAGTAGCTTTAATCAGAAGCATCTGTTACCGCATTGCATTATTATTACCTGCTCTAGCAACACATTGCATTTTGCTTATTTGATATTACTTTGTATCTTTAGTCTTGCTGACATTAAAATACCAGCCTTCTCTGAAGGGTCCTATTCCCAAACCAAAGCTGCCAAACCAAACCGCCCTGTTCATATTTGCTAATTAAGACACCTCCAAGTAGTCGAGGGTGAGAGAGAACGGTGGGATGTTCATGTCCCCCCCCCGCCGGCCCCGGTAGCGGGGGCTCTGAGCTGGGCTGGCGTTCCCGGCAGCTTACACAGGGATCCAGGAGCTATCGCTGGGATGGAGGAATGTCATTATCCCATGCCGGGAGTTCCCACCCGAACCCTTTTTCTGTCCGTAGTCTGAATTAGATGGATTTAATGAATCTTGCTGAAGGAAAAAAAAGGGCCAATTCTGTATGAGGGGATCAAGGATGCTGGGACTTCACCTACAGCAGTTTATAAAATCACAGAGCGGAGGAGAAGCAGCAACTGCAGATGACTGATCTGGGGATTAACACTTCCATATTCATATGGCTGAAATTCACTTACCCTGTGGATCTTAAATGCATCATGGAAAAAATTGTACTACGAATACACTTGAGGCAGATGAATTATCTTTAAGTGGTAATTCATGTTAGAAGGTAAAGCTTGTGTCATGGACAATGCCAGGCCTGCATCGAGCAGAACGGCACAAGAATCGCATCAAAACTATCAGCATCTACATAGACAGACATCCAAATATTCAATCATTAGCCCTTAATTGACCTCCAATAGAAGCTTTTACTGCAGCCTTTCACGCATATCTTCTCTGGGTGTTCAAAACACGTACTGAGTGCAAGCACCCAATTTTACAATTAATTTAGAACAACGCTTCATTTATTTAATCTTTTTTTTCCAATGAAAACTGACTATATCCCTGATCAGTTTAGCTCAGTATTATTTATTGCTCTTGGTTTTTCTTCTATCTACAAAAACTGAAAGCTGGCTGTTTCTGGCTGTGCTGTTGAGATCTTACTGTAACAGGAATAAATTAAATTATGTGTTGATCCACCTATAATTAATAAGCACAGGTTTGACACTCACAGCCATAAGATTGCATATATATCAGTCCTCATATAACTTGTATATAAAGAACAGATGACAATATATGCTGAAAATATGTCCTCTAAACCTCTTGATTTGATTTTAAATGCAAAAAGTAGTATTTCTACATGTGGATTGTGCCCATTGTGTCCAGTATCCATTAAAGTCTTATTTTCAATACAAAGTAACATTGATTACAGGCATACATATCAGGAAGGTGTATTGTTAGTCATATCTTGACTGGTTAGTTAGCAAAAAGATACTAGTAATTACTTTGTGTATTTGTTTTTATAATATTCCTGAACTTTGAGTTGGTAACTTTGCAACTAAACTGTACACTAGAAAATATAAAAAGGAAGACAAAAACAGGACACAGACACTGAAGCAGCATACATTTATGAATAATAAATAATACTCAACATAAAATAATTTGCGTCAAATGCTTTCATGTTGATGTATAAACACCAGACAGCTGTGCTACGTTTTCAGTGCCGATTTAAACAATCTTGATTGTGCTGGAGTTACTGGAGATACACAGCATCTCTAACAGTATATGAAGCTTGGTGACATTTAGTGAAGATCGTGTTTTCGCTTCATAGATAGTAATGAACTACCATATGTTGGGGTCCCAGAAAGTGATTTTCTTGGTAGGGGGGGGGGGGGTTTATCACATGCAAGGCTATTCAGTTATAGATACCGTGTATTTATTCGTTTGTAATTCATATTTTACATGAATTTGCAATATTATGTCAATCGGACACATAAGAACATCTTCTGCTTCGGTTTATGTAATCGCCCATACTTTATTGCTATCATTCTAAAACCCTGAATCCATTACTTAATAACTGAAATCGTTTATTGATTTTTAATGACAACCACAGTGTTAATGGCAGGAAGCAGATCAGAATACTCTCTTCATTGATGAGTTTCAGAATAAGCACTGCCAAGTAGATGCTTTGGCGGTTGCTAAGTACAACCCCAACCTATCAATGAGACATTCAGGAGACAGGTACCATTACGTTTTGGAGTTACTCCTAGGTGTGTGATTAAGTTGTTTGGATGTTTTGGTGCTGCAGTACAGAGAGTGGTGAACATAAGACCGCTGCAGTAATACGGTATCGATCAAAGAGCTGCCTTGTTCATTCTTGTGAAATTACAGAGTCCCACGCTACACTGAAATTAACTCCTCTGGAACACCAGTTGCAGCATTTCCTCTAAAGAAAAGATGCATGTAAAAGGTCCCCAAGGGTGTGAGAATCTCTGTGTAGACCTCATATTTCCAGGGTGTCAGTGTTATGCTTTATCCAAAGATACAGACCAATTTGTACAGTTAAATCACTTACGTAAGCACAGTGCCACGCTGGGCATGCTGAAACTTTCATCTTAACACCACAGAGTGCTGTGGGACATTATCCTTCAGATTTTTTTTGGGGAAATTCCTCCCAGGTTCTTGGGATGTGCTGACCGTATTATTCATCAGGTGGAAACAATCCTAAAAGTACCGTGCGAGCATTCAGTAATGCATAGCAAGACACAAAGTGGCAACGGGGTTTTAAGCTGTTGTCCACCTGGACAGGAACAGAATGGGGTTAAAGCTACACAAAACATGCATGCTTTTCTGTCAGCTGTACTGTTCTTACATCAGGCGACTGATCGTGATCAGGCAATGTGGCCTTGAATATATAAAACACAGTAAACTTACATCCAAAAGAACAAAGGATCACAGCATCATTCTGAATGTAACTATATTGCTTTGGCTTTGTATACTACAATATGATTTGAAAATCTCATCTTGGATTCCTCATTGACTTGGATTCCTCATCAGAAGCAATTAGCAAGTCACATACCAGAGAGCACATGCATTAAGGTTAGGGCTGAATTGTTGCTCTTGTGCATCGTGGCTGACAAAAGTCATTTACTCTTTTGGACCCTGTGTTGAGGTGAGTGTGCTAATGGGGTAGCTGTGCAGAGATTCCAGTGCAATCTCAGACACAGCTTGGATGGAAGATGTGTGCAGTTCTTATGGGATCCTGCCTTCCATCTCCCTCCCCACATGCAGAGCAGCGTTTGGTCAGTGCTTGCAGATGCAGCGGCATCTAGTTTTCTCCCTGCCTATATGCAAAGTGCAGCATTCAGGCAGGGTTTGTGGTTGATGCTGGATCTGTGAACCAGCCCACCAGAAAGCCAGGTCTCTCTGCCCATCTGCAAAAGTGAATCCTTCAGGGTTCGAATTTTATGTTGTATAGTACTGAGATGATTCACTTTTCATAATTGCTGCTGGAGATCTAGCTCAGTATTTAGCCAGGGCGTGTAGTCGATGCTGGATGTAGTCCACCTCCCTGTCTGCACGCAGAACTGTATTCATTCAAAGGAGGAAAGCAAGTTCACAAGATACGTAAAAAACTGGTTTGGACACTTGTCAGGAGCACTGTCACTCTTTATCTGATCTGCCTTAAGCTACCTAAGAGTCAGAAACAGAAAACAACAACAGCAACTGCGGCTGCATATCACACGTCGTTCCCAGAAGGGTCCCATCCTGAGGCCTTTCTTCTTCAGGTTTACCTTTCAGTGGGATGGGAGCTTAAAATCCCAGTCCTGATGTATGGTCTGGCCTGATTGACATTGCTTATGAGGGTCATGTGATTACTTCATTGTCCCACGATTCCTTGCAGTCCATATGTCACCTTTTGACATATTTTACATGACATGAATCTATAATCCAGAGTCTCTTATATTCCTGACAAATGGCAGTTTACTCTGTACCTTTGTTTTCTGAGTCCACAATCTTGAAATTTCACTAGAAGAGGATTTGTGGTGTCTCACACATTTTTTTTTTGATTGGGATCAGTGGCAGCTCAGGAGCGAGCACCGCATACAAAAGGGCACAACACAAAGCAGATTTGTCTTAACAAAGTAAACAGTGATCATGGGCAACTGTTAAATGATCGTCAAATGACGAACCTCATGGATATTTTGTTTCAGCTATTATTTAAAACATTAAACACATAACAATGGGCTCACTGGCTGTGGAGGCTTGTGATGCATCATACTGTACAGTGATCAGAGGCGGACATTTCAGGTCCAGAAAATACAAATCCAGACCAAGATTTTGTTTCAACCAACCAGTTGAGCACTCTGTGACTGTGACTCTTTATACCCAACTGGTTGGTTGAAACAAAATCCTGGTTTGGATTTTTACTTTCTGTACCTGAAATGTCCACCCTGATGGTGATACTGAACTAGTGTGATACTTTAATGATGCCCTTGGCTGAAGCAGTTAATAAGATCAGAAGCCAGGCTTACAGAAGATGATATACTTCGCTTTGAATTTCTGAGACTGAAGTGATTCCAAAGTAGTCTTTATATTACTGGTGGCATCTTACTGGGCACAATATATAAAGCCAGTGAGTATCACTAGTACAATGTGACCACAGCAAAAGACGTTCTGATTACGGGGCCAACAAGTACCCCACAAGCCGCCGTCGCTCCCGTCACTGTCCTGCTCTTCATAGGGCTTAGAAGGCCCTCTCTTTAATCCCCCCCCTCTCTGGGCCTCATTTTGGTCATGGCGCTAGGCTTTAACAGAGGAAAACAGACTTTCTTCTCCCTTTGTCAACGCCATAAAGGCCAGGCAGTTGCAGGCATACGTGTTTCACACCTCTTTCAGCCTTTAGATTAAGGGATCTGGGTCATCACTGATATCTGCTATTATGACATCATACCAGAAGTGCAAGCAACTCCTTTTGAATTAAATGGACGCATTCCCAACACTTTAAATAGTAATGATGAGTAGCTAATGGAGCAAAAAATAGGTCAAAATCAGTAATAAAGCCACTATTTAATGTGAATAATGAGAGCAACATTAATGAAATAATTTCTAGAATATGATTAATGACAACAACAGGAGCCAGGAAAAAGATTGTTGTTTTGAATCACTATTTTCCTTTTTCTTATTGAACATCAGTACAGTATAGCAAAATCTCCATTATTTGATTGGTGACTGTTGAATAATTTTTGAGTAGAGAATAGAGGACACACTTTCTTCATAAGAACTCCTAAAATTTCAATGTCAATGTTTCCTCGTCCTTTCCTACGAGCTTTTATACAAGCCTACCTGAACTGCGGCTCAGCAGCTGGCATGGAGCTAGCATAGAACTAGATGGAGTTAGCATGGAGCTAAGATGGAGTTAGCATGGAGCTAAGATGGAGCTAGAATGTAGCTAAGATGGAGCTAGCATGGAGCTAAGATGGGGCTAGAATGTAGCTAAGATGGAGCAAAGATGGAGCTAGCATGGAGCTAAGATAGAGTTAGCATGGAGCTAAGATGGAGCTAGAATGTAGCTAAGATGGAGCAAAGATGGAGCTAGCATGAAGCTAGCATGAAGCTAAGGCGAGACAGCCTTCTCTTTGTGTCAATATAACTAGCAGGTGTGGAGTGTGTGCAGGTCTCAGGCTGAACGGGGCCGGCCTTATGATGGGTATGTGCACATACACCAGTCAGACCCAAACAGAAGATCACACCAAGAGGCACACCACCAAAGCGCAATGTGTGCTAGTCGTTCTGGAACACCATGATGACTAGATTTCTCGTATTTCATCCTAAATATTTGTTGATGCTTTTGTTGACGCTACATCCGTCTTCTAGCTGCTTATGAACCAAATGGTCACAGTATTAATTATAACCCCCCATCACTTTAATACAGTCATAATAACATCAGTTCATCAGATCAAGATCCTGCTTTCTCATGTCCCAAACTTCCATCTGGCGACAGTCTTTTCAGTATTGGGTCTGGAAAAAGGCCTTTGGAAAAAGGTCAAATCTCACTTCTCCAATCATTAATCAGGTCAGCATTAAACAGTAAACCTTCAGCTGTACAATCGCATCATGTGGAAACAGCAGGCTCAGCACTGAAGTGTGAACAGATATGTATGATCACAGTCCTTCACAGACTTCCTGATCACTGTCAGGGTAATTAAAGGGAAGGCTCGAACTCACAAATTTCATATTTCCTTGTGGTTAGTCTGTTTTGTGGGGCCTGCGCCTCAATTTGGCACCGTGAAAAGAATGACTCACCATTCAAAAACAAACGCTGCGAAATGTTAGAGAACTCGGGGTGCTAATGATTAAGTCAGCTTCAAAAAAATTTTGAAATCTGAATGAATTTTATTGTATTAATATTAATTAGTGCTGTATACCTGGCTGCAGTTCAAACAGGAGCTCAAGTGAAGCACTGATTGCAGTAATGATTTCATTCTGCTTTCCTGCCGTCATTATCTAGTGCGATTTAGTGGCACATGGGGGACCATGCAAAGTATACTCTAGTTGTATTCCTCATGTATTCCACGGAGTTGTATTCCACTATTTCTTCTGGATGTGATATCTGTTGCGTTCTTCTTTTTTTTTTTTTTTTGAAGATTGACAAGAGAGAACAGAATCTCAGTGCCAGAGGGCACGCCCTTGATCAGCCGCCCCCACATGGATCGCTCCCGCCGTTTTCTTATCCAAGATGAATCGGGATTCTGATGGGTTCTGTTCCTCCCTTGTGGTTTTCAGTGGCCCGTTATGTTACGTCAGACATAACGGGGGGGGTTCACATTCAGGAGGCCCCATCCTACCCCAGTCAGGGTGCCACCTAAGCTTGTTTAGACTTGTGCCTAATGCTGCTTGCTCTTTTCCGACTCTCAGTTTTAATGTCACCTCCCAGCAGCCTCTGTGTTTCCTGCAAGTCACTCCCCCAATCCAATATCCCCTCTTGAAATCCCCCCTCCTCTCTGAATCTGTCTTTATATTTGCACTGGGTTAGATCAGTTTGTCCATGAGACCACAGTAATGGCAGAAAAGACAAACCAATGTCAAATTAAAAACTGCAGAAGCTTTACAGCACTGCCAACAACAAGCGTCACCGGGACCTTTTCTTACAGTGAATTTAGCCAACTTGTGCTATCTGTGATTTTTAAATTAATCTTTTAAGAGAATAAAATGATGGTAACCATATTGATTGATTCGTTCAGTTCATTTGCTACATGATTTTCCGCTCATCAAACTCACCAGTGAAATTGATCATACTGTTTATAAGTGTGACACACTCTGTTTCGCCACCCAGAATGGTAATGATGTAGGAATGTGCGAAAGAGTCTGAAAGAATCATAAATAATAAGTATAAATAAAACAATAAAAGAGGCCTCCTCCAATGGAATGACGTCCCAGGGAGCGAACGGCTAAAGGAACAATCCTGAATGAATCTGTTAGTTCTCAATAGAACTGATTCACTGCAAAGACACGTGATTTCAGTCTCTAGTATGAACCCAAGCATGCCATGCGTCGGATCTTCTCCCGGGTATGCTCTCGCAAAGATGCACAGCTGCAGGTACCTAGTAGCAAAGCGCACCTCCAGCTGGTTACCGGCATGCCTGAGGACGTATTTTGATTAAGGGGTGCAGCTGCAGACAAAGGTGCAGTTGAGGGGTGGGTGGGGTGGTAGGGGGATGGGGGAATTTGGACCAAGGGCCACCGATTGACATGAGACATGAGACTTTATTTTTCAGTGCGACACAGTCTGCACAACTCAACAGACAAGCTTTCAAACTAAAGAATAGCTTAGCCTAGGTCATCTAAAAATTGTCAGTGGTTCTTTATTTTTTTATACAAAGTTCAGGCTTTAGCCTGTGAAGAGCACTGCCTCTCATAAATAAACTAAGCTGCAAATAAAGAATTCGTAGCTAGGCTATCGAGACCGTCAGCAATGTCCTTATCTCAAATAGGAATTAACAGCGGTAAGTGCTTGTCTTGTTTGACCAACCACATAAGTCAGAAGCTCAGAATTCCCACCAGGAAGTTGCACTTGAATGGCTGACATTCTGGGGCTGCTGATTGGGAGATTGAAGTTGGTGATGTGGCAGAATGGTGAACACACTACTACTGCAACGTGTAATGCTTGTGAAATGCTGCTCTATAGCAGTTTAAAAAAAGCACCTAGGCTACAAGGCTAAACCGAAATCAAATAATAGATGCTTCAGTTATTTTGCTTTGTGTATCGCCTAAGCCTACATTCCTGACAATCCCTGGTTGGTTACTGTCAGATATCAACACCAGGTTACTGGTCTGGTATTGTCATATCTCCCAGCCCCAGCTGGGGACCCAAAATCTTACTAATAAGGATCAGTAAATTTAGTGGTCCGTATAATTACAAATCAGGGGAAAAGTGGGACTTCCAGTGGGACAGTATACTCATATCTTCCATCCATCCATTTTCTTATTCAGTGTCATGGGGGGTCTAGAGCCTATTCCCAATGTTACAGGCACTAGGCAGGGAATAACCCAGGATGTGGTACTGACTGGTTGCATGGCACATTCACACCTAGGGGCAATCCGGTAACTTACATGAACCTAAGCATGTTTTTGGATTGTGAGGAGAGACCAGAGAACTTGGGGGAAACCCCATGATGACACAAGGAGAACATGCAAACTCCACACATGTGGAACCCTGGTGGACATGCGAACCCAGGTCCCAGCAGTGTAAGGTGACAGTCCTAACCACTGCGCCACTCCAAGAACGGGCCAGAATAAAATAAAAACAACAGTCTGTTTTTGCCCTAGCGTCAAATCCACAACTAGCCCATCAACAGATGCTTTCTGATGCTAAAGCATTCAAATCTCGGTCACCCACAAAATAAGGCAATGTAATGAAGCTAGTATTTCACTGGGCAAAGATGACCAAAAATATCATTGTAAGATATTTATGAGCCGGCTTTCTGCGAATGGAGAGTTTCTAAAACTTCCGTTTCATTACATTTCGCCGGTTGTATTATTATTTGCGGTTGTTGACAGGGGCTAGTTAAATGCCAATACTGTAGGCTTGTCAGAATCTCTTGTGAGCTTTCGTTCCCAGTCTGTGTGTGTCCGGGGGCGGCGGATGCAGGACAAGGCTCTATAATAGAGTCAATTCTTACAGTGAAATCCTCAAAATGGTCAAGCAAGTTGCATCACAAAAGTCCATCTCATAGCTGCTGTTTCATTGTGGCCAGCAATCAAACATTATAAAAGTTTGGCCATTAGGGAAGATATATGACGCTTAGCAACAATCTCAGTCTCTTCATCAAATAAAAGATCAGAACCATGAAGCACTTCTTAAAAAGAACCTGCACATTTTCCAGGGAAATATGGTCTCCTGTGTTGTGATGATGGCTGGAGGGAGGATGGTCTGTTTCCGTACAGGTGTACTCTGGTTGGCGTGTGAGAAAAGGAGTTGGGTGATGGTCAGTGCTTACACCTCATTTCGCCGCAGTGCGATGATGTCACTACGTACCATGATGCCAGACCAGTTGCAAACGTAACAATGCCATTGATTCCAGTTAACGTTTCCGTGATTGTGACGTCTCTCCTGAACGCCCTGCTGCTGTACCACTGTCCTGCCATCTGAAGCAGCACCAGCACCTGTCCACCCCCCACTTGAGACTCAAATGTTAAAACTGGGCCTGTGTGAATTGGGACCTTGCCATCATGCCCACTTGACTTCCTCTGCCAGCCCCAGGAGGATGGGCTCCCATTTGATTATGGTTCCTTCCAAGGTTTCTTCCTTCTAGGGAGTTTTTCTTTGCCACTGTCGCCTATGACTTGCTCACTGGAGGCTTTGAACGGGGATAATGTAAAGCGCTTTGAGCTAATGTAATGTAAAAATGCGCTATACAAATAAACTTGAATTGAATTGAATCCCCTTTGGATTAAAAAATAACCTGTGGCAGTCGGGGTATGTGATAAAAGACATAATTTGGTATTACGTTGTCAACACAAGGATACAAGGAAGACACAAGTTTATATAAACTCTCGCTACAACAAGGTCAAATTTTCTTACACTTTGGTTTTACAAGCTGGTATGATCTGTTTATAAAGCTATGCTGCTCCACAGAGGCATAAATCACATGTTGGTATAGTGCTTGTTTCTTTTGTTTGCAGAGTAACAAGAGGAGCAACATAGTGTGGAAAATGTGTAGCTATAGTATTGTTGGAAAAGTAAATTTTATGTAAATGGCATGTACTTACAAAGTAAACAACAACACCAGAAAAAAAGACCTTTAAATATTTAGCAGTAAAAGCAATTGCAGTTCCAGGGTTGTATGGTTTTCGTTTGAGCTTGTCATCACGGTAAACTTGTTATAACATAGACACAGCAAATCTCCCAATTTTTTTATCTATTATTTAATCACTGTAGGACGAAAAGAAGCCCATTAAAATGCATTACCCCAATGCGATCGTAAAGCTTTCTTGCATTCCTTGCAGATTTGGCTTGTCTCGCTTAGATGATTAATCCTCGCTTAGCAGATGCCAACTCCCACTGAAACAATGGGAGATCGGATCAATGCACTGCATCCAGCACTCCGGCCATAATGCACACTTGATTATGCTAAAAATGCACCGCATTTAACATGCGTCTTTGCCTGTGCGATGATGTCTTATGGCGTTGAAAAAGGAATCTATCTGCCCTACGAATTACATAAGCAGTGTGGTTTTTTTTTTTGGTGAAAAAAGTGCATATAGGTATAAGTATAATTATGTTTGCCAGGTTTCTTGTTTCATTACCCCTGACTTGCAAAGAAATACAGGATCATAGCCCCCACCCAAAAAAGTAGCCAGAATGATGGATTAGTGGTGTCCTGGGACCTGATTTAATAACAATGCAAAGCATTGTTACAGAACTGTGCATGCACAACATGTCATAGTTATCCCAGATTTGCATTGAAATGGATGGTTATGTTATTAAGCGCAGAGTGAGTGCCTGATGCTGGATAGCAACTGTACATAAAAATACCCATATTTCATTCAGGGCTTGGAACGAAATATGGGGGGAAATGATTAATTTTCAGGGTTTGAATTTTGAATGAACGAATGACTTGTCCCACCGCACAACTCCCCGTGTTATCACAAAGTATTGCTTTTTCTTTGTGCCGTCACACTACCAGTAATTTATTTAACATTTGATTTGTTATTATTATTATTCATTGTTAATAAAGATCAGGCTCAACTTGGAAAGAGAAATGATCTTTGAAGGGCAGTGGAACATTGATTATGGCTATAATTAAACATATTATTATTAATAATCTGATATCTATAGCAATTCCCCTAGCTTCAAATTTAAGAGTCTAGGGAATATCTTTTGCATAACAAAAAGCTTTCAAGTTGAAGAATCTTAGATAGAATCTGGTTCTTTCCATTAACACCCTGATACGATATGTGGCCGTATTGATACAATTTATATTACATGCATAATGCTATTGTAACAATCTACTATACTGTCTCCAGAATACCCTGAGAAAACCCTGCAATTTCTCACTGTAGCTTTTGCCTAACTGATACCATGCGCCTGACAGGTTAAATCTGAACAACATTTATTTTAATGCTGTTCACTTTTGTGCCAATTATTAAAGGCTGTTTGAGGATCCAGCAACTTTATAATTATGATTTAATCATGTGGAGATTACAGTGTGACACAAAAGTATTAGCAAGGTAACTGAAAGTTTGGAAAGAGTTTATAAAAGTGTTCAATGTGATTTAAAATAATAATAGCACCTCATTCGAATAACAGAGACAACACCTTACTTCTCTGCACCCCTAATAATAAATATGACTTACCCTTCACTCTTCATTGGAACCTCACCAATCATCATCAGCTCATTTTGAGAGGGAATACATTTACATTTATTTATTTACCAGAAGCTTTTGTCCAAAGTGACATACAAGCGAGGATCAGAGAGCAAGGTCAGTCCGTCCCTGGGGCATTTGGGGTTAAGGGCCTTGCTCAAGGGCCCAACTGTGACATCACTCACTAGTGACCTTCCAATAACAGGCACAGAACCACACACCACCCTAACCCTCCGCAGAATTTTTTGGAAGGAGTAGTGATGAGTGTTTAAGTGATTAAATCTGTGATGTACTTAAAGTTTCAAATACACAGTTTGGAACTATATCCCTAGTAGACAGTTTAAGAGATACACTTGATTGTTAATGCAAACAGCCTGCTCTTCTACACAGTGAATCATGTGGTTGCAACAGTATACAGGAACCAGGAAGGGTAACGAGGTTCAATAAGTGTTTTACTAAGCACTGGAATAATTAAGATGCGTGAACATGGATTGATTGTTGGTGCCAGATGTAGCAGTCCCAGGTCCCAGTGGCTAGAGTTTACAGTTTTTTTAATACTGCAATTAAACAAAAAAAAATCCAGTGAGTGGACGTTCTGTGGGTGAAAACACGTTCTTAGTGAGACTCGTTAAAACTGACAGGAAGGCCATATGTGCAAGGAGATCAGATCAGTACAACAGTGATGTGCAGGATCATCTCTGACCAGACGACCCATCTCCCCATAACGTGGGCTTGGTGCTACCTCAGAAGGAGGCCCTTAAGTGTATGCAGCAGATACACTGTAACGATACACAAAAGGAGATAAATGACTGGCAAAATGATCTCCTGGAGCTATCTAGAGAGGTCATCTTTATTAATTTGTAAGAAATCGCATTGATGTTTTTGAAATATGAGGTTTATTTGCTATAATTCTTCTTGATCAAAATAATTTCATAAGGCAAGTTGCTGTAGGCTGTTCTGCTGGAGTAACACAAGTAACATACAAATTACAAAATAAAAATGACTTTCATGTCACTTTTCATGCAGCATGATATATGTTAGGTAATTTTAGCCTCTCTCCAGATGGGCACTATGCTGAGTGAAGAGAGCAGAACCCTGGTAATGCATAAATGACATCGTGCCTGTACCCCCCCCCCCCCCAAAAAAAAAAAAAGAAAAAAAAACACTTAACTACAAGGGCATTCTGATTAACGCAACATGCTAACACGCTTGATGTAGTAAACCAGTCACATGGTACAGGAATGTAGGAAAGTGGGCCCTGAGTGTGGGCCTACCCTGCCCTGACCCGCGTCCTGCCTTCCCCACCTCAGGTCCCTGGCTCTGGGGCAGCAGTACTCCTCCCTGGGCTCCCAGCCCATCCTGTGTGGCACCATCCCTGGCCTGGTGCCCAAGCAGCTACGCTTCTGCCGCAACTACATCGAGATCATGCCCAGTGTGGCTGAGGGAGTCAAGCTGGGCATCCAGGAGTGCCAGCACCAGTTCCGGGGCCGCCGCTGGAACTGCACTACCATCGAGGACAACCTGGCCATATTCGGCCCAGTGCTGGACAAAGGTATGATCCTCACACACACACATCTACAGGCGGAGTTTGGGAAGCTCTGTGTTGAGTGATTACATAAAAGGTAGCAAGGAAAAGACAGAATTTGGCCACTTCATCCACAGGTTAATTATCTGACCCAATTAGTGTTTTTTTTCTCCCTTACACCCATGTTGTAGCAACTACAGATGAAACGATAAATATGCAGATACCCCAGGGCCCAGGACAGGGGAACTGTAGTTTAAACCATTATAGTATCATCCCGCGAAATCTGTCATTCCCGATCAATGTCAAATCGACCTGTGAGTCAGTGCCAACATGGCCGGTTCTAGCTGTACACAGAATAGGAAGTTGCAGAGGGCCGCAAATTGTCTGCATTGTGGAGGAAGTGAAATCATCGATTTTCTTGGTATGGGGGCCTCCCAAGCTTTGCCTAGGGGCCCCGAAAAGGTAGAACTGGCCCCAAGCACTGAACACGAAAAGTTACAGCTTCATGGAAAAAAAAACGTTTTTGAGTCATCAGTGGCTGAATATGTCTTTTGATATTAGAGAGTAGTACAGACGCTCCTCTACTTACGAACTTTGAACTTACGAACTTTCAGACATACGAACGAAGAGGACTGTAAGTCCAAATTGTGTTAGTTGGGCTCCCGTTTCCTGTACACATCATCAAATTTTGTTCTGTGCGGCAATTCCACCTAGTACAACTTCTGGCCGCTACTCCCGCCGCGCAGCAGCGTAACGTGTACTCCCGGCATCCCAGTTCTTTGTACTTGCGTATCGGTAAGACGTGCTGTCTTGAGATCAAAGTTTACTTAGTTTTTTAAATATTCTTTGCACCCACTATCCATCATGGTTGGTGAAAAATGTGGCTAGTGATGATAGATTTGAGTACCCTTAAAATGATGTTGAATAACGACTTACGAACATTTCAAGTTACGAACATAACGTTTGGAACGTAACTTATTCATAAGTAGAGGACACACGTCACAGTAATATGGGTTATAAGCCACACCCACACTCTGGTCTGCCTGTGACTTCTGCCTGTTACCCCTGTGAGGGTAGATATCTGAGGTCTCTCTTGCTGTCTAAAGGAACTGTTAAGACGAGTCAGCCTGAACCGTGCCACCGCAGTGATCACTGTAACTGATACTGATCACTGGATCATCTGAAAAGAGTTTGTGAACATCAGCTGGCAACAGGATCGTTAAACAGGATAGCAAGTGGGGACAAAGGTGCATTAATAACAGCCACATTAAAACTCGCAGTCATTACAGCAGCCTGGGGCGGCAGACGATATGTTTACGACTCTGCCTTTAAGTCTGCGAGGTACTTTTTGTAAGTCTTTGTAGCGGGCATTTAACGGCTTGTCGTTTGTTTCTGTGGTTTTACGTTTCAAAGGGAAAGGAGCACCTTGTTTAAAATGTTTGAAAACAGCCCTCTGTTCTAGTTAAGTTCTCTAGTAGCCCTATTTGTTCACACACAAAGCAGTGGATTGTGCCGAGGGGGCCCGGCCCCAGAGCACATCCAGCCTGGAGGGATCCACTGTCCCCATTGAGGAGGTAGAGGGCCCCCGACAGCCCAGCTATGAGACAATTATCATTTCTGTTTGTACTTGTTAATGACTGGCACTCGTTAATCACCAGCAGTGTAAACACGGTACTTTTCCAACGAGGACTGAAAAAATGTGAACAAAGGGTTGGGGGTGGGTGGGGAGGGGGGGCCACAAGTAGGCGACTGAATTAATGAGCTCAGTCAGTCCTTTAAATCTTTAATGATAAAGAGCTGATTTTGCTCGGAGTGAACCTCCTGATTGGAAATTAATTAGCCCCAGTGTCAGGAGAGTGCAGGGCAGAAACAGGCAGTGTGAACCGCTGTTGTTCCAAAACAAAATGATAAAGGAGAGGGAGGCCAAATGAGATTAGGGGCAATAGAAAAGGTCTGGGGGGCTGAGCGCAACCCCTACTGTGCAGGAAAAGCAGCGCGAGCCATCTCAGCGCGCCTCGGAGGGGCCCGCTCCCACGCACAGCCCATTCACACGCCCTTTTGACTCTGACATGAAAACAGGCTGAAAGGAGGTCTCTCCACAGTTCACCCGTCAGCCTGCAATGAGGCGGAAGGCAGGGGGTGCTGCTGAGGGGGAGCGGGCGGGCATGGCGGCGGCCGTGGCGGAGCCGGCAACACCGGCTCTGTGTGGGGGTGGCGGTTGGGGCTGGTTGCTGGAAGCTGGCTGAGGCTGTGTGTGTGTGGGGGGGGGGGGGGTTACTGTGAGCAGTGCCAGCTCCGGGCAGAGCCGGGCCGTGGAGGCGCGCGTCTCCAGCCCCTTTGTGCGGGTAACGCAGTGTGACACCAGAGGAACAAAGGCAGATTCATGGGCTCAGCAGGTAGCGCAGAGCAGCTCAGGCCCCGGCTCACAGCCAGTCCTCCTCGGGGCCCGCGGGGCCCGGCCCACGCTGGGAAAGGCGTCCCGGGGTCTGCCGGGGCAGCCGGGGACACTCGGTGGGCCGGGGAGAGCGCAGGGATATGCTGGATGGCAGGACGTTACTGTGAGAACATGCCAATGGCTGGCCAGGTTACGAGGCTGCCGACCGCGATGTATGCTAGGGAATATGGCTTATCAGTATTTATTCGTGATAGACTGAAGTCTCGTACATGGTGTCCCCTGCCCTGTGCATTCTGGGATAGGCTCTGGGTTCACCACCACCCTGAACTGGATTTGTGATATGAATGGATGGATAGATGGATTTGTGCTTACTGTAGCCCAACAGCAGGCACTTTTATCCAAAGTAAGTTCCACAGGTCATTAAGCTCTACTGGATCTATCTGGATCAAAAAAAGAGGCGCCCCTTTCTGCGGGATTATGGGAGTCACAATAGGGAAATCACCGCTTTCCTCCCGTGAGGAGTTTCGCTGACGAGATGGTTTCCGGCATAGCTAACCTCGGTATGTTCAGGACTCCCGAGAGACTCATAGTGATGGTGTGAGTGTGGAAGCATCAGAGGTCCTGTCTGTGACCCACAGCAGCCGCTGTGTCCTAGTGCAGCTAACAGCCTGACAACTGAGGGGGGGGGGGCGTGCTGTGAGACGGAGTCTAGCAGGTCTGTCAGAGAGGGGGTGTTGGCCCCCCGCCCCGGGCGTGGATTGAGGTTGGAGCAGGCCCACATCGCCGGCTGCCTGGCAGCCTGAAACAATGGCATCAGGTTACATAATAAGCTGTTGCGTTCACAGGGGGCGTCGTCAGCGGTGCTCAGAGCACGCCCGCAGAACCCTAACACGCACAGCTACAGCCCAGCCGCACAGGCCCCGCACATGCGGAAGGGGGGGGGGGGGGGGCATTCTAAACGCACCTTAACACACAGCGTTAGGCTGCTCTGTGACGTGACAGTACTATCAGGAGATGGGCGGGCTTTGTGACTGGACTGCAGCTGTCCGGGGCGGGGGGGGCTGTTACAGAGTGTATGCTCTCTTTTTCTCCACTGAAACACACTCCCTGTGCTCCTGCTTAGCCTCGTTGTGTGATTCCATCGGCTCGTTTTTGGTGCTGGCTTGTCAGAAGCATCTGTGAATATCACTGACAGGGTCTCAGGTATTTACTCTGAGCACAGAGCAAACTGAAACCTAAACGGGGTGTGTTATCCTGACGGGGATCACGTCACTTTAAATCCAGTGCCTGCTCGTACACAGATGGGTCGAATAGTTAGCCCATAATAAGCAAGATTTGGCCGTAAGTAGAGAAGCCCCTGTTGAATGGAGCTGCCCCATGCTGGTTTTCCTCTTCACGCTGCTTACTTTCCCAACTCCAGCTGAGTTAATCCAAGTGCACGGGGGCTTTCTCATATCACTGGAGGTAAAGTGACCTGCTGGTGCTGTGTTGCTCAGCAGGTGATTTTATACAACCGAACTGTTTGGAGTTCATTTTTACTGCAACAATTTAGCCTATCCAATGGGAGTCCTGGGAAATCAACCTAAATTGTCATCCTCTGAACTCAGATCCTTGACCACGAAGCAACTTATTCATAAAAAGTGTCGTCAGCATTATTCCCAGTGGTTAAGATGCCAGTTTAATCAGAGATCTGATGCTGTTCGTACCCTTTAGCGTGACTAAAGTTCTCCAGACATATCAGAATCAGAACCAACTTTACAGAATTCATTCAAGCGTAATGGGTCACATTAAAATAAAAACTAAATTACAAAAATAAACACTAAAATAACACAACATAGAGCTAACCACCCAGCAACATAAGATGTATATATTCATGCAAAGGATGAGGAGGGTGTAACAATGGAGGGAATATGAAGTGATAGAGTGTGAAAGGAATTGTTCCCGTAAGGTGAGACATGCTAGATCGACAACTTACTGTAGAAACAGAGGGTTTATGGCTCAGCATGTTTATGGCTCTGGAGAAAAAGCTGTTCCGATATTGAAAACTTTTACCTTTGAGTGACCGGAAGTGTTTAGCTGAGGGTTGTTTTGGAATTATCGGACTGTTTCGCAGTGATGTCTGCCCAGACTGATTCTCGATCTCCGATCCCCGTCTAGCCACGCGGGAGTCTGCCTTCGTGCACGCCATTGCCTCGGCAGGCGTGGCCTTCGCCGTCACGCGCTCCTGCTCCGAGGGGACCTCAACCATGTGCGGCTGCGACTCCCACCACAAGGGTCCCCCCGGGGAGGGCTGGAAGTGGGGCGGCTGCAGTGAGGATGCTGAATTCGGGGTCCTGGTGTCCCGCGAGTTCGCCGACGCCAGGGAGAACCGCCCGGATGCCCGTTCTGCCATGAACCGGCACAACAACGAGGCAGGACGCACGGTAACGACTGCCGGTCTTTCTTTGGCTCTTGGGGCTGACCGCCGATCCTGGGCGATCTTGGGGTCTTAAACATTCATGTGTTCATTTTGTAATTCTCAACATAAATTGTAAGGCTGAATAGCAACGTGTGCTGAGGCTATAAAATACATTCCTGTAGTTACCTGCAGTTACCTGTAGTTACCTGTAGTTACCTGCAGTTACCTGTAGTGGAATTCAGCTGCATGACAAGTGAACCAACCACAGCCACACATGAGACACCCAACATATAACACGTAGGAGGTGTGCTTGGCTGGAGAAAGTCCAAGGTGCTCACACCACTCAAGCTCTCAGTGACTTAGAGAAGGAGAAAATAAATGACAGAAAGAGAATGGATTGTTTAAAAAAAAAAAAAAAAAAAATCAGTGGTGTTGTGGGAGGGGTTTGGAGAGGCTGAGGGGCAATTGGAGAGACCACACGGTAACAAGGCCCAGCTTTGATCTGGGCTGACAGCGGCCGGGAGAACAAAGGTGCTCACACTGCCGACCCCCTGCCCGGCCCCCGCCTGATCCCCGTCATTCACGGCTGGGCTTGGGCTCCGACTCTCGCAGGGGCCCTGCGGAGATGCCTGTGGCCCGGCAAGCCTGGGACATGACATCAGCCCCCGGTAAGCCGAGGTGCCGCAGTCACCTGCCCATCCTTCCCCCCCCACAGCTGGGGTGGGGCGAGGGGGAGTCTAGCTGCTTTATAGAAGCAGCTGAAAAAAAATAGATGCACACCAGTTGTGATTTGCCTTGTTCCCCTGACATGTCGCCTACAGAGTTCCCTCACCTCACCGAAACGTCGACACGTACAATTAATATGCCGTCTTCAGAGCCCTGTGGCCCAAACCACCTGTATGTCTCCCCCAGGAGTCGGGACTGAGCCAGATTTGTCAAGGGCAGAGCCAAAATTGTCAAGAGTCTTTCTGTGTTTTTGAAATGCATTGACGTTCACATTTTTTTGTGGATTTGCCTTTAAGCACATGGCTGAGTATCTGTACCGGGTGAGGGATCTCCTTTCAGCCGGGTGTATCACGGGAACCTGAGAATCCCCGTTTGCCTTTTTCTGAAGCCGTCCTTCTGTCTCCATCCTGACAGACCATCCTGGATCACATGCACTTGCGCTGCAAGTGCCACGGCCTGTCGGGTAGCTGCGAGGTGAAGACGTGCTGGTGGGCACAGCCGGACTTCCGCATGCTGGGCGACTACCTGAAAGACAAGTATGACAGCGCCTCCGAGATGGTGGTGGAGAAGCATCGTGAGTCGCGGGGCTGGGTGGAGACCCTGCGCGCCAAGTATGCCTTCTTTAAACCGCCCACGGAGCGCGACCTGGTCTACTACGAGGGCTCGCCCAACTTCTGCGAGCCCAACACCGAGACGGGCTCCTTCGGCACGCGCGACCGCGCCTGCAACGTGTCGTCACACGGCATCGAGGGCTGCGACCTGCTCTGCTGCGGCCGCGGCCACAACACGCGCACCGAGAAGCGCAAGGAGAAGTGCCACTGCATCTTCCACTGGTGCTGCTACGTCAGCTGCCAGGAGTGCATGCGCGTCTACGACGTGCACACATGCAAGTGAAGCCTGCAGCTGCACGGGGGCGAGATGGGGGGGCACAGACTCACGATGACATCACACGCATACACCTCCACAGGACAGCTTCCCAGGCACAAACTCCCATAATCAAAAGCACTTCCTACTGGAAAGTCTGGCAAAGTCCGACCGTGAAGCAGCAGCACGCTTCCCGATCCCAACGTAGTACTTCACCTCTCCCTGTCCCTCACAACGCTGGGATCCCCCCCCCCCCCCATCTTTATTTATTTCTCTACCCCTCCATGACTCACCACTTTCTTCAGCACTGGGGTCCATACAGCTGGCAGGAACTGTTGGTAGCTCAGGTGCTTTGACCTTCCCTGCTGCCCAGGACTCCGCCTCCCCCCCTCTTGACCAGTACTGGCCCAGTGCGTCTCATCCCAGCAGCCAGGCGCTCGACCGCCAAACGCGCAGAGCACTGAGGCCACTGGATGCTCCGTAGCCCGGGATGCATTACTGACCTGCTCCTCATTTCCACACACTGTGCTGTTAGAGTTTAGAGGACCTGGTTTTATAGCTATGTTTCTGAGATCTGACCATTTTGCAGGAATTGATGTCACACAATGCAAAATGTAACTTTTTCTTTTTTGATGTTGTTCAGAAGTCTAACGGCCCACAGAAAATACACACCATACTTCACAGGCACCCTCCTGTTATCCAGGTTTATACCCCATACAACTGTGATGATTAATTTTCAAAGCTGTGCCAGTCAGAATATAAATACATTCCATACGTCCTAATAAGAAAAGTAGGCATGTCTTATCATTCAGACCCTTTCTATGTTTAAGACAGAAGTGGAACTTGTGCCCTTTAAAAACAATAGAGGACATTTCAGACCACGACTGAGATCACCTAAAATGTGAGATATTAATAATGAAATAGCATATGTGCATGAAGCCTGATGGAATTTGCACTTAAGATATAAGAAAAATAGTAGCAGTAAGAAAAAGGCTGTCGTCCTGTAACCCACTTACCTTCTCCATACTACAGTGAATTCTTCCTCCCTCCCACTCCACACACAAAGAAGGAGACTCACAAGTGGGCTGCAAAACAGCCCTGGGGAACAATAAGCATATATGGATGCATAGATGAGCAATAACAAAACTAGACAGCTTAACCCCGAGTCCTGCCTGTGACAAGCAGCCTGTAAACTGAGGGAATCTGGCTCAATGTGTGTGTGCGTGCATGTGTGTATGTATGTATGTGTGTGTGTGTGTGTGTGACGGCTGGAGGCAGGCAGGACGGCGCAGTGCAGTGGGGGCGACCAGCTTCACGACATCGGCAGCAGTCGCCATGGTTTCCACACGACATGTTCAGACAGCTGAAGTGCTTCCTAGCAATTATATTTAACAGCAAACATACAAGTTACAATTTAGAGTAGGATTTTATCCCCGTGACGTAGTCTAGTATCCACACTGTCCTCTAAAATACCCTCTTTCTCACTTCCTCTGTTGTTTTACTTGTTTTTTTGCTATATCCAAAGTTTTGTACAAAGTTTTAATAAGTCCCTTTTTATTTTATAATCTGAAAATGCTATGTTTTTATAAATATTATTTATTATACAATGTATATATCTGTATGACTGAACTAAGATTATATATTTGAAGAAAAATTCTTGTCTCATTCTTTTACTTCCAAGCCTTATACATCTTTTCAAGTTTGACAGGAACGTGGAAAAACGTGTATACAGGCAATGAAATAGACACCTCAGTTCATTATTCCACTGCAAAATGTACTTAACTGTCTGACATAGTCTTAGACCTTACATAATAAAATGAACATGACATTATCTATAGTTAAATAAAAAAAGGCTTTTTTGTTATTTCCATACGCCATGATCCTGGATAAAAAAAAATAACTCTGAATGCAAACAGCACATAAGGGAATAGAACATGGCTTTTAAAGAATAAAGGAGGGGCAGATGTAAAAATAAACAAAAACTACATGCATGGAGATTCTTTTTTTTTATTATTAAGTTTCTAAAGCACAATCTGTAATTATATCAGTTTAACATTGGAATTGGTTACATTTGCATAACCATGCTCTGCTGTAGGTGCTCTGCCCACAGTGTCTGCTTTTAGTGTTCTCACTTGATGACATGAACAGGGGGGGAAAAAATCACACACACACACACACACACACACACACACACACACACATACACATACACATACACAAAATCTCTTCGCATTTTTATTGAAACATCACATTTGAATCCTGCCACTTTACATGAGAAGCAGCTTTGGACTCATGCTTACAGTAAAAACGCTACAATAAAAATTTGTAGAAAATATCTGCAATGTAGACCCAATGCACACAGTCCAGATGCAAGCATATGTGCACACAAGACTGATCCACACATGGAATAAAATCCCCTTAAACACACCTGACAGCCGTGAGCTGGGACAAAACACTGCTTTACACTGCCCATGTGTCTGGTTAACAAACACAGCATCTACGGTACATGTGCACAGCCTGCTGTTCTCATTTCCCTGGCAAACTAATTACTCACAAGCAACCTCAGAAATGTTCAGCACATGCAAGGAGACACACCGCCCCTCACGTCAGCATCCCGCCGGCTGAGACAGACACATCTCCCCCATATCGACACCAACAAATCAGAGAGACTAAACATCCACTAAGTGAAACACAAATTCAAGGAATGGTTAATACATTCTATAGATTCAGACAGCATAATTTAAAAAATGTAACTGGATTAATCTAATTTGAATCACAACAGATGTTTTAGAGAAGAATACGGCTATACAAATTTCTGCAAAGGAAGAGAATACAGTTTTCTCAGCGAGTTTCCCAACATAAAGAAGGTATTCCCACAATGCACTGCATGTTCATGGTCAACATCAGTAAATCTGTGAAGAGCCTGTTCACTTGGATGGACTGAGGAACAAGGGCTGAGGATAAATGGGCACTAGGCAGTACATGCCACTTTAAATCAGCAGACACTAGTCCTTCACATTCAGAGTGCCTGACAACAAACCACAAGCACTTCTCCTCAACAATGCTATAAACATTTATTGTTATTCTCAAGTGCAATTTAAACTAATTCAAGAGCAAGTTAGAAGACTTATAATGCATTGTGAATCAAATATTTAAAAATAACCAGATGCCGAACTAGACGTCAGTATATCGAGTCATGCACTTTCAGGGGTATTCCCAGGGAATGCTGTTTGATTTTGTGTCTCAGGCCACCATTGAAACAGATACTGTTAGAAACATGCATGACTTGCTTTAAGTATTTGTCCTAAGTAGTTTTATACTTATACAATGTGCTGAATCTCAGTAATCACCTGCATGCCTACACCAGTGGGGTATCAAATTCATAAACAGTGCTCTTTAATGGGGGGGGGGGGGGGGGGGGGAAATATCGATGGCAGTGTCAACACTAAGACTGGAGCTGACAGATCAAGACTGAGTAACGCTTCTTTGCGCGGATCAAACACTCACTAACAATGATGTTAATTTAAATTGTCAATTTAAGTTATTCATTATAAATACACTCACACAATATATAGATGCATACATAACATAAACACCGAACAGGTACACCTCTACACAGCATAGAATGTATATTTTATATCCACAAGCATGACTGTATCTGAGTTTATATTAAAATACTTCACATATATGTGCAAATATATACCTGCAACATAGAACAAGACTGCAATGGCAACAGAACGGGACACAGGCTGTTTTTAATTCAAATTATACAAGAGTGACTAAAACTATATAATAGACGTATAGTAATAAGTTACTCACTGCTCGATAGTTAGGGGAGATTTATAGTAGCTACTGAAAACATGCAGGCGGGCAGTACAAAACTGAGGCCATTTAGGGCGGAGGGGGACACATCGCACTTACTGTCAGATTGTCAACATTTATAAGAGATGAAATGTATAATCTCTGCTTCTTGATGTCTCAAAGTCTCCCTGTGTGTTGGATATGGAGGGCGCTCTGCTGTCTACAGGAAGGAGAAGCAAGGGACAGTAAGCGGGGTGAAAACCAGAGCTGGAGCTAAGGGGCGCAGCCTAGGCATTGTGCTACGGTGCTGCTGCACGCAATGTTTAACATCACCTGTGCAGCAGTGTGTAGGGATGGGTCCACCAACATTTTTTCAGTTCCGATCTGATTCTGATACAGAACTGCCGATACCGATACAGATTCCGATAAAAGACCTTTTTTTACTTTAATATCTTAATTAATAAATATATATTTATACTTGTGATACACGAGGGGCTGTTATCACAAGCTGAGTACACAAAAGAGCCCAAGCTACATGTAGCTCCCAAATCATCCATTGCTGTTTCCATATTACTCGCATTGTCTCGCACGATTCCGTGAGCTTTGTTCAGTGGGATTTTCCAATAAGTGCTGCTTCCACCTCTCAAAGTTTTTACAAATATTGCAAATCACTGTGCTACTAGTTGTTGTTAAAAGCGCAAACTACTTCCAGATGGTCACCCTCTTATCTGATGTTATGCTCATCACATTGCAAATGGTATGCATATAATGTGGGCCAGTGTGTTCAGGCTAAGGGAGGGTCCCTTAGACTGTGCTGGTGTTAGGGGAGAGGATCTGGGGTAGCGTGTTCACATTAAGGGAGGGTCCCTTAGACAGTGCTGGTGTTAGGGGAGAGGATCTGGGGTAGCGTGTTCACATTAAGGGAGGGTTCCGTAGACAGTGCTGGTGTTAGGGGAGAGGATCTGGGGTAGCGTGTTCACATTAAGGGAGGGTTCCGTAGACAGTGCTGGTGTTAGGGGAGAGGATCTGGGGTAGCGTGTTCACATTAAGGGAGGGTTCCGTAGACAGTGCTGGTGTTAGGGGAGAGGATCTGGGGTAGCGTGTTCACATTAAGGGAGGGTTCCTTAGACAGTGCTGGTGTTAGGGGAGAGGATCTGGGGTAGCGTGTTCACATTAAGGGAGGGTTCCGTAGACAGTGCTGGTGTTAGGGGAGAGGATCTGGGGTAGCGTGTTCACATTAAGGGAGGGTTCCGTAGACAGTGCTGGTGTTAGGGGAGAGGATCTGGGGTAGCGTGTTCACATTAAGGGAGGGTTCCGTAGACAGTGCTGGTGTTAGGGGAGAGGATCTGGGGTAGCGTGTTCACATTAAGGGAGGGTTCCGTAGACAGTGCTGGTGTTAGGGGAGAGGATCTGGGGCAATAGAGTTACTAGGCTGAGTAATAATGTTGCTATTTCCAATCAGCACCACACCCAGTGTTGGTGTCACAGGGAATTTCAGCATAGCTACAGTTCTCTTTGACATGTTAACTGTGTGTGAACTATGAACTGATTAGTGCGCAGGACCCCTTACCATGAGTTACGGAAGCCTTCAGAAGCATGCGCAGGCTCTCAGACGTGCGCACTGCTGAGACGTCCTCTCAGCCTGGTGATCAGAAAATACAATCATGAGGAAAAGGCCTGAAATGGCAGAGAAACCTTTTGGGGACATCCTGGCACAAGCCACCAATGGGAACAGAGTGTCTGAAAGGCAGCCCATTGGCCCATGTCAGCAAGGCCATCTAACAGCACGTACTGGTTACCCTGAAGCTACTGGAGGCCTCAGACTGGAAACACACAACGCACAAATAGGCAGCTGTACTATTTAAATAATGGCAGGGCCTACGTTCTGTGAAATACATTTGGGACCAATCTACGCATTTCACATTTTGGCAATATTTTTCTTAAAAAAAGAACAATGATATTCAAATTCTCAATTCCTGATGTGGTCAGCAACACCTGAGAACTATTATGGATGTATGCAGGAACTGCACATTTTTCAGCAATTGTTTACTTAGAAAATATATTTAACTGCAGTACTTCAGATCTGTTCAGTCAGCAGAATGCATCTTGGGTAAGTCAGTAATATTTAATGCCTATCAATTAATAGGACAAATAAAGGCCGATGTTTATGATCTGCCAATTATCATGCATTTTGACATCTGATAATTAGCAGTTGCCCCTTTTCCACCCTGACCCACATCTTCAAGATCCAGGACCAAAAACCAGCCCAAGGATGCAAGAGGGACATTTAATATGCTTCTGCTCCTGACATCTTTGCATTTTGTTTAGCAACATCACTCTGGCCCCACAAACAGAAGATATATTTATTATTATTATTATTATTATTAAGATCAACGTCACTACATTTCAGCCATTTTTGACTGACCTGAAATGAATCATTTGACTGGCATTTAATAAATACACAGGCTCCCCGACGGGGGCCGGAGCTCAGCCTGCACACGCGACTCTTTTTGGCGGCAGACACTCACGCGCCCTCGTCTCCGAGCAGAGTCAGGAACTTGCTGACCCGGTATTCTGGGTCCATCTGAAACACAAGCAGCCAACACAGACATCCAGGTGAGGGGCTGCTCTCCATCGACATCGCGAGACAGCGGAGTGCGGCTACGTTGCTGTCAGGCTGTACACTTAGCCAAAATTCAGCCCCCCCCTATTACATTTTCCTCTAACAGCATCTTAGGGGGTGAAGCTCAGCTCCCCGGCGTTGTCGCACTGAAGCCGCAGAGCTGGGCTCCATGACGCAACACGTCGGCTCCTCACAAAGACGGAGACGCGGATGGGACTTGGGCCACTGCTGAGCAGTAATCCTTCACCCTGCCAGCCTTCCGCTGGGATCGGGAGAGCGCGTTGGGGGTGGCAGGGAGTGCCTGGGGGTGTCTGCGCTGGGCCGGGATGAGCGGATTACTGCGTGAGAGGGGCTGGTGATAAATCCGCAGGGCTGGGGCATGACGACAGCCATACCTGCCCCAGCAACACGCGGCTGGGGGAAGAAGCGCCCCGGGGTCAAGCCGGTCGGTTCTGCTCCCTAAACTCTGCACATACACTCCAGGAAGGAGACTGGGGGCAGCCCACAAAAACAGACACTCGGCGAGCCCTATGCTGACATATTAGTACTACCAATGACACACAATAGCAATATTCCACTAATTAATTGCTACCCGACCCATTTTAATGGCCTCATTATATGGACAATAAGCCCTCCTACTTAGGGAAGAATAAGAGAACGCCAAAGGGTTGCATTACCATTATTTCATAATAAATGCGACCTAATGATTTTCTGTCTGACTTGTATCCCAATTAGCAACACAACTCAACACCAACGTCAATAATTTCTTTTGATAATTTTTCTTGGCTAATGATACACAGAAGTGTCACAGTCATCATAAATTATTAAGGACTATTGTTGGCATTAATGAAAACATCTAATTATTTTTTGGATGAATGCAAAAACTTTTCTGTAAAGGTGCTGGATTGAAACAAACAAGAAGAATTCTGCTTTATTTCCTCCTTGTACCTATCCAGTATTGCTATGGAAATACTTTAACCAAGGGCTTGCATACCAAATTTACCACTTTGGCATCTGATCAATTATCTCACTCTTGCACTTTGCAAGCAGGTCTATCATTGTATATATACAAAAAACTGCAAGTTACTTTTCTATTCACGCTGATAGTACATCAGACATTCATAATTTGCTAAAAAACAGACCGTTATGCGACTACATGGATGATAAGACGACTTTGATTTGCTAGTGATCCTAACAGGATAAAATAGCTGTTCAGTTCTGGAGTTAAAACTCTTAAAACGTATGAGCAATTAAACAAAGCGTGAAAGGTACCCCTGAAGCCCTCACAGAGAAATCGGCGATAAAGTGTGGGGAGGGGGGAAGGGAAGAGGGAGGGAGGTGAGGAGGAAGGGAGGGAGGGATAGAGGAGCGGCGGAAGAACATTAACATCAATGTGTGAGCAATAACTTATCATTTGGAGCGCCTTTGGCTGTTTAAGTTAGAACATGAGCAAAGTCTAACTTATGCACAAAGTACGAAACGAGCAGAGGGGAGGAAAAAGTAAATTAGGGGAAATGAAAGCGGTGGGGGGGGGGGGGGGGGGGCGCGCTACTGTATGGGTGTGTGAGTGAGGTGGAGGGAAATTAGGTTCTGCTGTCATGTTGAAGCAGAGCAGCTGAACAGCAAGTCCCAGCAAACTCCAGCTCATACCTCTCCGGAGGAAACATCTCCCTGCATTCATGCATTCCACTGCACTTACACTGCGTTCTGCTGCGACAAACCCGGGGAACCACAGCAGGTACACTGGCAGCTGCAGTGTTACGGAGGCACTTTAGGTGGCTGCAGCCAGTTAACAGACACTAATGCAGAGAATCATTACAACTAAAGATACTCCGGTGTTTTAATCCAAACACAACCCAGGGCACTAACTGAAGTCATATAAACATTCCCACAACACAACTGCTAATTTATTTCCACTTATTTATTTCGCAGACACTTTTACACACAGCAACAGAGAACAGATAAAGCAGGGTTAGCCAGCACCAAGATCAATTAGAGTTAAGGGCCTTGCTCAAGGACTCAGTAGTGACATTACTCAGAAGACCCCGGGATTTGAACCAACAACCTTCCAATCACAGGCACTAGCCCTCAGAGTCAAACACCAACCTAATAATATTTTCTATTGATTAAACTCCTGTGTTATAAGCAGAGGACCTGATTCTGAGTCATTTGTGGAAGTTTTGCATACATTATCACCAGTGAAGCGTCAAACTTCAACTTAGACCTTGAAGAATCACCAGCACCTGCTCAGTTCAAAGACAGTTTTGGCTTGGCTAAGCCAGTTTTAAAAACATTGTAACCATTAAAGTCCCAACAAAAAACAAAAGGAGACAGTCTGAATGATCAAGGAGCGTGTCATCGATTTCAGGAAGGAGAAGGTGGATTTACACAGGCTGATCAGCTGTGCAGAAAGTCAACAGCTTTACAAGCTCACAACACACATCTGCAGTAATCAAGTACACACCAACATCTTTACTTCTTTAGACACCCGAGGTAGGTCCAGGTATCACCAGAAGTTCTCACCAACATCTACAGGTGCATGACACACTCCAGCAGCACTAGCTGATTTACGTCACTGCATGTAACCTGTTTGGCTTTAGACTCCAAAGCACTGCAGTAGGTAGTGAGGATTGCTCAGAAGATCATGAGGAGACATCTGCTTTCACTTCAGGAGATTTTTACCACAGGCTGCCTTGGGATTGCGAGCAGCATTAAGGACTTGAGTCACGCTACACAGCTGCTCTGCCTTCTGGCAGAAAGCACAGAAACATCAGCACTGGAGCCACAAGGCAAAAACTTACTTGCTGCCCACAAGCAATACAGCTATTGAAAAGCTGCCAATTATAAAACAGGCATCAGGGCACTGTAGAAAAAACAGTTGATCATGTGCACAATTTTATTTGTTTCATTTTGTGTTACTGTTTAGTGACAGATTTAGTGCCCGTTTCATGCTGTCATTCTTTGATTCCCCGACTTACTGTAATTGTGTTGTTGCAGTATTATTAAGTGACAGTTTTCAGGAGGCACATGTACACGAAATGACAATAAAGAAACTTACACACATTTGTTTTGACCAGATTCAGCCCCAGAGGAAAAAACTTCAAGCCACAGCCAGATTTTCCCCAGCCACAGCCGGTACTGCCCTGCGTTTGCAGCATTTAGAGGAGATGGAGCTCACTGGAATCGGGGGACCCCTCCTCACCTGCAGCGACATCTCGATGAGCATCAGCAGCTTCTTGATGCCAATCCAGATGGATTTGCCCTTGACTTCCTTAGCGATCATGGCCCGCTCTTTGTCCTTGAAGCTGCCGAGCAGCTAATGAAAACATATCGACAAAAATCTGGTTGCAGCCTCAAAGTCCTTGAGCAAACATCAATTAGTTGCTTACGGAGAGATTTGATAAATGCGTGGTTGTACACAGCAGATGGTTGGAACACCATAAAATTCTGCCATGCCCAAAATAATCAAGGATCATCGGCATCGTTATCACACTGTGTTTGCGTAATTCCCCACTGCCTCCAACTCCGTGAAGCTAACTCGGGTCTCCATTTCTCACCTCCAGTGCCTCTACCAGCTGCTCTCCTGTGGAGATGTTGGGTACAGGGATAGTAGTGCTGAAGGCGTCCAGCATCTCCATCTCCTGCAGGACATCCTTGCGGCTGGTGGTGCCAATGATCAGCAGTTTGCGCCCCTGCGTGACAAAATAAGACATTGTCAAGAAAATGGCCATGGATCTGGAAGCCCTATAGCCCCCAAATGTATTCATCCTCGTCTTCAAAGGCAATGGAGGCTAAGGGACATAAGAAATAAAAAAACACTTCTACAGCACATGTATGCATTGGTTAACACACACGTGTTGGTTGGTTTAACATGATTAACCAGATTTATCGCAAACGCGCCTTTCAGCAGGTCATGTCTGCATGGACTGTTACATAGTCATGCCCTCTATTCTCCACTTCCTATGGGTAAAGTACCAGTAAAGTGATATGCAAGCAGTACTTTAAGGATTACAAAGACGGCTGCTGCTCTGGGTCACCTGGCTCTTTGTTGAGGAACAGAGCAGTGCAGCTATTTGTTAACTGCAACTGTGTTACTAGGACAGCGTTTCCCGACCCAGTCCTTGGGGACCCCCAGACCGTCCATGTTTTTGCTCCCTTCCATCTCCCTGCCTGACAGTCCACATTTTTGCTCCACCCCAACTAGGAGCTGGGAGGGAACAAAAAGGTGGACTGTCTGAGGGTTCCTGAGGAACAGGTTGAAAAACGCCACACTAGGAGAATAGGGGTCTAACTGGCACAGTTCCTCATTCAACTATCGGTGCGTTTGAGAAGATCCCCTCTGAAGATCCAGGTGGAACTGCGAGGCAGCAGATTCCCAGAGGCCAGCGTTTGGGGAGCAGGGGCTGCTTGGAGGGATACTGGAGGGATTATTGTGTGGGCCTCCCCTCCCACCCCCCCATGGCGCATGGTGTGTGAGCCTGCATGCAGATGAGGTGCCACACAGGCGGCGGTGCTGCCAGCTTCTCCGCTCTCTCACAGGGCCCATTCTCCTCTGCCCCCGGCTCCCCACTGGGCCTGCAGCTTTACAATCCCGGAGAAACAGCTCCGCTCCCATTCAGGGCTGGCCTGCGGCTCGGATACACAGCTACACACACAGCTACTGACCCCGATAGCACACGCACACACGCTAGGGAGATCCAGCTAACTGAAAGGCTGAATTAATACAAACTGCAACATTTACACTGCTATTGTGTTTATGTTTATATGTTACTCAGTATACAATAGCATACAGAATGCTTTCAAAAATGTTTAGATGGTGAATTTGCTGAACTATACAGCAAAGAAATTAAAAAGAAGGTCCGTCACAATCTTCAAAAAAAAAGCTCTTGAAATAGTTTTTACAGGGTTGGAAGACAACTTTCTTCTAGACTTCTCGAAGAATCATAATAGCTGGGACGCGATCTGCTGCCACCTTCCTGCAAGCACTGGAATAGCAGCCGGACAATGGGCATCATGCTCGTGTAGAATACAAACACGACCACACAGCAAACTAACAACAAGTCCTGCCATGGACTCTCAGAGCGGAGGCCACCTCAGAAGCTACAGATGCCAGTGCATGATTGGCTGATGGGCAGCATACTCACACGAGGAGGGGGCTTCTTCAGGAGGACCAGAAGGGCTTGTAGGACCAAATTGGAGAAACGTGGCCCAATTGGAACATAATCTGTCAATAGAATAAAGACACTTTGAACAGAGAGCATTAACAGTGAAGAAACAGCCACAAAATCTCATCTCTATACGGTGTAAGCGTTTTTCTATAGGTCCCACCTTTTACCGTAAGTTACCCAGACGGCAAAGGAATGCAACAGAGCAGCCAAAAAAAAAGAAAAAAAAATGCAACCCTGGAGCGACACCTACAACTGCTCCCTTTTCTCCATTATGAAGTGTTTTATTACTTTGTTGTGATCGTTTGTTGATTTAATTTATTATTTTCCAATAGGGACTGCAATAAAATACTGCTGAAGTGAATTCAGTTTAATTATTAGAAACGGCACTCATAAATGGTTACCAAGAAGCTTTGAAGGCTCCTTAACCCGAAACACAAGTTCTGACCTCAGTGCATTAAGCAGGACAACACGTTAGTCCTGGATCAGTATTACGCACATAGCAGATCATGTAAACAGATAATGTACAGCAAGCATTTCTATCTTCACCTATTTCTAGCCAATTCACTTTTAATCTCTCTTTACAACACATACTTTTTTTTTTTTTTTGCATGGGGCACCTAGGTTACTCTGATCTGTCAACTTTTGGCTACCTGCTCCTCTTTACATTCCAGCAGGAAATTTGCATTTTAGCTGTTCCACAGGGCACACCTCAACAAAACTTTCCACCCTTGGAAAAAAAAATATAAACCAACCAGTGTAAACACGAATAAATCTGATTCACAGATGATCAATTGCTTGAACAATGACTAATTAGAAACAGACACACTATCTCGGAAAGACTAGATATTACAATATCTTAACATATACAGAGGAGCAGTAAATTTATGGTGAGGGTCTGTATTGTTGGATAGCGCAGACAATGAATCACATGCCATGTGGCCAAGGAACGATCCCAACCTGCCTGGCTGGGTCTCCTGAAAACAGTAAGGCCAAAATCAAAACAATTTATTAGGGAATAAGAGTTCATGTGTCCCAGTTCATGTGTCCCTAAATACACTGCAGCATTATAGCTTGAGTAGCTGGCTTTATTCACCATGAATACAGCCGGGTGTCATTAAAAGTTCACAAGACAGGACAAAGCAACAGAATATCCTGTCCCAAAGTGCTCAGGAAACATGCTGCTGCCTCACAGATCATATCAAAATGCGAACAATGAAGCTATTTTGTCAATAAAAATTAAATTCTCAAATTTTGATGAGAAGAACTGGCCACATGGTGATATTTTTTATGGATTATGAAGGATCAAAGAAATGGACTGAGAAGAGTAGGCTGCAGTTAGGCTGCTGTCTGGCAGTTGTAATCCAGGCTCTACCACAGGACTTTAGTTTATTTATGTAGGCACATTTGTGTCGGGGAACAAGGAGAGACATGGACTTACCAAGCAGTCGTTCAATGTCATCAACCACCACACAGCTCAGCTGGGATTTGTAGGCATCATCAAATATCTAGAAGACAAGCAGCAACAGACTGCTTATAGACACCGCAAGATGCAAGAATAACAACAGGTAGATTTGACAGGAAGTTCAAGACAAAAACAGACTGTGTCATTGTGCACACCACAAGTTACTGTAAATGCCCTTGAGAAGCATCCCCCACACCTTCTTGATGGTCTGACACTTGGCAATCTCGGAGTGGCCAATCATCTTGTCAGGAGAGCAAATTTTAATGAACGGGAACTGAGAATCTTCTGATATTTTGGCAGCCAGTGCCGTCTTTCCACTGTGAGGAGGACCTGGAGCACAAAATCAGCAGAGGTGACACAACTTCCTGCAGCACAGACAGTCAGTGGGACATTTCCAATATGGTGGATCTAGATCCACACCATAACACTGACATTCAAAGTGTAAAACCGGTTTGCTTACAAAATACAGTAAATCATCAAAAAGACGCTATAGCCAATAATTACATTTTTTTTTTTTTGCTTCAAATCAGTAAAATTTCAAAGAGTCTAATTTTCAGTGAACAGCATAAAGATGTAAATGTGCACATATATCCTTGTGTGTGTAGCACGTGTGTAACCATGGTGTAACCAACCCTCCAGCAGCACAGCGACCAGGGGTGTCCGGTCACTGTTTTTGGTCTGTTGGACTAACAGCTCCCCATCATCCAGAATGCGGGTTACCGGGTCGCCCCACTTGATGATGCCATTCATGATATAGCTGGCATAGTCCTCCTGGTTTGTGCCGAAGGCCTGAGGAACAACAAAAGACTGACTATCACTCTGTACATCCCCCTTTTAGGGCATCTCAGCTTCCTGAAGTATTAAGGCTAGCGGTAACCTTACTGAGACAGGACAGAATGGTTAGGCTCATCTGTAGGACATCTGGTTAGGAACTGTTTTAGTTCAAGTGAGCATAAGCAAATGGCTAGGCGTCAACTACATTCTAGGAGACGATGAAAATATAAAATAAATACTATATCACATTATACATCCTATATGCGATAAGGGAAGTCTTGTATATGTTAAATATGTTTTTGCCAGTGCAGTTTTTGGCAGTGCAGTTTTTGGTACATCGGTCACTGACTATTTGGCCTCTTTCAAATTGTTAGTTGCCTTGTAGATTGGAAATAGCACATACCAAGGTGCCAATTGCCAGATCTCTTTCATACCCAATGCACACGACTAATTGGCAGCATTCAGCCCAATACATCTTCCCTCTGTAGCTTTAATTGTTAGGTATTCCAGAATCCACCCACTGGATATACATCCACATATGTACAAATGTGATTATTCCTGTACTGAAGGCAGGGGTGAGAATACAACAAACTTACAGGCTTGATGTCATTTTCCAGGGAGGCCAAGAAATCCCCTCGAGTGACTTGTAGCTTCTCCGCTTTTTCCATGTCAACCTCCACCTTTGCACTAGCCTGCAGAAACATGAGGAGTGATATGGGAAACGGCAGAAACACAGAACACCACACTGCTCTCTTTACTCTGCAAAGATTCCCAATTTTCAACTTCAGCAGAAACACTTTCAGCAGCGTGCATGAAGGGGGACTGGAGAGGCAGCCGCTTCAACGTCTGAAACTGAAATTCAAAATCATCTCCTTGCTCTTCCCAAGAACACATCGCAAAGGTTTCCAAATCAAGGAAAGAAGTTGGCCAAAATATGCAATTAATCTCTATAAAACAGGCATTAGTAACTCAAATAAGGTTAATTATTCAAGCTTTCTCAATACAGAAACCTGCTGACACAAGGCTCTGGGAAGCAAAACAGTCATCACACCTGTATAATCCCTCAACAGGACATTTCAACACTATCAAATATCAGACACGAGAGAGCAGTGTGCCTCTGCCAGGAGAGCATCTCTCTCTGCAGGCACATGTGCTTTTTCCATACTAAACACCCTCACGTTGATAATGAGGGCCACAAACAGACCAACGTAACAATCCCAACAAACCCTACTTCATGTTCTGCCAGAACTAACAAACCTGTGTAGTTTTCAGTCATAAAGCACTGGAGATCTCCATTTTACTATTAATCTAGCGCAACAATGTAACTCTGAAATTAGGGAAACATTAACAATTTACCATGGCTTTCTTTCAGGAACAAAGGAAACTGAAATTAGAAAGTAATTCAAACTTGTAATTAGAAAGTAAGTCAAACGAAGTTAGATTCATCGCCCAATTTGTATTTCTGAATCAGACAATGTGATGCTCCACTAATCTTAATAGTGATCAATAGATTATTGTTACTTTCTTCAAATAACTTGGAAAGGTCTATCCAGAGCTAGGGGGGCATCACTACTGTATAAACTAGCTAACAAATGACCTGTTCATGTCAAAGTGCTCTGCACGGCTCCTTATCCAGATCATCCTTTCACCTGCTGCAACCTGATTCTGGCTGGCATTTACGCATTTCCCACAAGACTCCATCAACTCATGCAAAATTCAGCCTCTTACATGGTATGTTTCCCGCCTGAGAGGACACACTAGCCCAGCCTTATAAAACCTACGGCCTGCACCGCTCTTTATGTCAATTACGATGATACCCACCTATGGCAGAAGTTACGCGATATAGAAAGACCATATAGATAAACAAAAAAATTAATAGTTTAAGCCTTAAAATACCACTCCCACATGCTTTAAACACATGTAAACTTATTAAAACACACTTTGTAAACACATATATGTGGATGTCGGGCTAAGGATATGAGTAACATAATTCACAAAAAGTTTGCTCACAACAATCGGACCACAAGCAAAGCATGAGATAAGCAGAGAACTGCGTCTGGGAAAAATCCACGATATAGTGGGGGAGTGATAGCTGGACCGCGATATAGCGGGGATCATTGTAATGCCTATTGTGCATTCTGACATACCCAAACCTGGATGAATAAGGAGCTGGTGAAAATGGATGGGTGAGTACAAACCCATACCGTAGGAACGAGGGCTCACCTTGATGTGGCGGTTCATGGCAGTGGACTGGGCGGCACGAACCAGTCCTTCCAGCTCAGCACCACTGAAATTTTTGGTGTCTGTGGCCAGCTCCTGCACGTCCACGTCGAAAGCAAGCAGCTTGAACTCCCGCATCTTAGCCGTGTGGATGTTCAAGATCTGCACTCGACCCTTCTCATCCGGCAAGCCTGAGGAGCAGGGAAGGCAAAGAGTTGAGGCAAGAGTTTAAATGTGTGATGGAAAAAGGTCTCAACACCTCAGGCTGAACTGAAGCTGGACTTGGCGGGCTTTACCAATCTCCATCTTCACCTCCAACCTCCCAGGTCTCAGCAGGGCCTCGTCAATCAGGTCTGGTCGATTGGTCATACCTGAGATATAAAGAATAAAGGATAGACATTCGGGGGTTCAACCCAATATCCAGGAAGAGGACAGCGACCAGGTGAACATCTCTTTGTACAGTAGCTTTAACAGAAGAGCATCCAAAGCCAGTCATGAAAGAATCCCCCCCTCCCACTCCACACTGGACAGTACCGATGACCAAAATATTGTTGAGCTGCTCCACGCCATCTATCTTGGACAGCAGCTGGTTAACTACGGTGTCGTGGACCCCTGTGCTTCCCGCCATGCTGCCGCGCTGCTTGCAGATGGCATCGATCTCATCAAAGATGATTATGTGCAGGCCGCTGTTGGCACCAAGCTGGAAGGGATTGGGATGAAGAGAAAGGGTTAGGGAAGTTGCTCCTAAACAAAACCAGTCCCTGTGAATATCTACAAAAAAGCGATTAGTGTATAATGTACACATTTTCAGCATCAGATTTATCAGCCAGGTGAAACTTTAATCAAAGTGCAATTCGTATTGGGCACAATAAGTAAGGCAAACACCAATGAATAACATGTATTTAAATAAAAACTGAGAAAAGCCTATGTATTTTCACTAAAGGAATCTGGGCTTTTCAATAATAAAAGTGTTCCAATGAGAGAGAGAGAGATACACATACATATACATATATATGCGCGCGCACATTTATGGGGAAAAATCCATGTTTTAATTTTAAATGGTGAAAATTCCAATTATGTCCAGCCTTTAATATTAACAAAAAATATCTTCCAGGTTCTTACTCACAGATGAAACAGAGAGCTGGAATGCTGCTATAGACAATGAATGTTGGGTCACAGTGTTTTTGGGCATGTTTCAAAATGGCATCAATGAACCACAAACCGGTCAGTTTTCTGCTTTGCAGTTCAGTAATAAATGAAGCGACCATATGTGCCGCTCACAGTGCCATGGAACAGGACAGGCGGTCACACGCGGAGGCAGCTCTCGCTCCGCCCTCCTGTCTGCAGACGTAACATTTACGGCAGGTGTGGGGATGTGATTATCACGCGGGTCCCAGCGGCCCCTACGGGCTCTCCAGGATAAGGGCACGCTCATTAGGAGGTGAGGACGGAACCCCTCACTGTCCCACACAGACTGCCATGCTGTGTACTCATATGGGATACAATCGGGCTCGGGGGGGTGGGGGGGGGTGCTTTGCGTCCTAACCAGCGATTTGCAATTGTCATAGTAACCAAAGCTCAAAATCATTACGACAAACATTCACAGCTGATAAGAGTTCTCACACTATAAAAGGGTTCTCACTCTATAAAAAGAGTTCTCACATAGCCATATGAGAACGGATCATTCACTGAGCATGCATCTATCCATCCATCCATCCATCCATCCATCACCCCATACAGGCCTGGACCATACCCCAGAAAGTAGAAGCCATGAGACAGGGGACACCCTAGACAGAATGCCAGCCCACTGCAGGGCAAACACTACGGGCCATTTAGAGGCACCAATTCACTCAGCTGTGTACCTTTGGAAACCAAAGCGCCTAGAGAAAAGACCTGCAAACATGAGGAGGACATGCAAATTCCAAAAATACTGAGATGAACTGGAGAAAAGGTGGCAGCACTTAGCCTGCATGCCATGCAGCACTAACGGGCGGCTAAAGGCCACTCTCTGTATCACCAGCGCTCCAGGCCTCCTCACCCGCTTCTGCTCGTCCTCCGCGTCGGCAAACAGCTTGCGGATGTTGGCCTCAGACTCGCCCACGTACTTGTTGAGAATCTCAGGCCCGTTGACCACCTTGGGCTCGCGGGCGTTCAGCATCTTGCCGATCTGCCGCGCCATGAGGGTCTTGCCGCAGCCGGGGGGGCCGTAGAGCAGGATGCCCTTCACGTGCTTGCAGCCTGGGCACAGACAGAGAGCAACGTGATGGAGGAAGCTCATCGGGCACCGGTGGACTGGACAATCCAAAAAAACATCTATAAACCAAAGCTAAGAATGCATGTAAACCAAGGGGAACTTCTCCATGGGGCTGCCAGAAAGCAATCAGCTCCATCAAAGGAGGAGACATGGCAGGAGGTCTTGATTTTAGATAATATCCCATTCAGCTACACCCAACTGGTCGGCATTTACAGATACAAACATCATCGCAATATATGAGCATATAATGCTGTTTTTGTTTGTTTGGTTTCTTTGGTTCTTGGTTGCATGCTTGCTTGCTTGTTTGGCAGGTCTACTTTTTTCAAAGCAAGACACAGCTTAAGACAAAATTAAGAAAGTTCGGTGAAGTCCTTTATTCTACAAGGACATCCTTCTACTCTTGGGATCTTACTGCCAACCTTTTGTCCACAACTCCAGGTCACCACTGAGAACATTACCAGCTGCAGCTCAGGAGGTATCTGGCATGTTTTATTGCAACGAATTAAGCAATGTCAAACCGTGATACAGGCAGCCCCTTCTATTTCTGTTCTCTTTTAAAGGTCACGCTGGGACAGAGAGGTGACAGACTCCTTCTAGACTCTCATACTAGCATATTTTCTGGCTGGCTGACCTTTGAGGCAGGTGTCGTTCATCGCAAGCCATTTGTGCTCACAACCCGCCAAGCCCCCGACCCAGCGCTCTGTCTGTCTCAGCACCTGTACTCTTGAACAATCTGTAATTATACCCTCACCTTTAACTTATCGAAACCCACCATCTCATTAAGGTGGCCAGCTGTCGGACGCCAAAGGCTCACTGCAATGTAGATCAGTATTCTGAAAGGTCATCTCTCAAGCTGAGAATCGCAGGTAGAATGTGTGTGTGTGTGTGTGTGTGTGTATGGGGGGGGGGTGTCCCAGGGCACATGCACAAAGAGTCACTCAGCCTGTTCTCAGCCTATTTATGCTCTATCGTGACATAACTGCACAGTTTATTCCGTAATACACAGTTCTGATCAACCCTTTAGATGACAGTTAAAACACCTTTTGGTGACTACAAAAGTAATTTATGCCAAATAAAAACTGGGCAATGAATGGATGGAGTAGTGAGACACTGATACTCTAAAGTCACAAGTCAACGTAGGACATTGGAGACTGAAATGTATGGAAACCAGAAGGCCACTTCTCATAGTGCGTGTGAAATGGCACACAGGACATTCTATAGAGTACAATACACACAAGATCATTTGTGATTAGAACACCAAGTATCTAACGCGATGGGAAGAGAGCTCACCCATCTGCTCCACGATATCAGGCGGAAAGACGCGGGAGGCGAAGGCCCGCCTGAAGATGTCGGAGAACTCCTTGTCCAGACCTCCAATGCCCATGCGCTCGAAGTTCCAGTCCGGGTTGATGATGGACTGGCGCGCCTCCCTGGTCTTGGCCTTCCCTACGGAACGTCAAGGAAAAGGGAGACATGCAGAGGAGTCTGTGAGGGAAAAGGCGGGAACCAGAGGAGAACCGGAGAGGAGAGGGACATCACAGGAGGTATAGGGATCAACCGACTGACCCATCATATTATAATGATTAAGCACTTACTGAAATGATTCACACATACTGTAATAATGTATCCCCTCATAACCCAGGGTCACACTGGGATTAAATATTTCACTAAAGATCTCGATCTGCCGGACATTTTCATAGCACACTGATGCACCTCAGTCTTAAAATGCTTTTCTTACCATCAGTATCTACATATATTTATTACATATATTTAAAAGGAAAAAAATGAAAAATTAAAGTGAAAGTTATTCAGAAATTTATACTGAATTTAAAAAGTTAATTAAAAGTAAATTAAAGTTAAAGATCAATATTTTATGAATAGAATTCTGTTCTACAAGTATATCTGCTTGCTAATATCTTAATAGCGCAGCAGATCTACTGGTTAATATCACTTTGTTTGCTGGCAGAAAAAAAGGACTATTTAAAAAACAAAAAGCAACTTAAATTGGTATTGGCAACTAAATTTTTAAAAGTCTACTATCGCCTTATAATAATAGTAATACTGACTGCAGTGCCTTAAAGCTATCGGAAAAATGAATGTTTGTGCTGCCACCTGGTGGACTGTGTGTGTACAACAAGATAAACTTACCTGAGGAGTGGAAAAAAAAGACCTAAGCATAAAATAATTACTGCTATTATGGATAGTAGTACTTACAGGAAAATAATGAATGAAATTATTATTAGAGCACTTAAAAATATTAACAATTGTCATGATGTACCCCTACTTAAAACATAGGCAAATGGAAAATATACATTTTATAATAACTGGCATGTACAATAAAAGCCATATTTACACCTTAGGCTGCACCTACCAACCAGGGTGATAGATGAGTTCTCTGCTTTCTCAAAAATCACCTGACTATTGCCTAGCAACAGGCCAATGTCAATCTGCAGAAAGGGAGAACAGCAAAGGTCAGAAAAGCGATGAGGAGCAGAGGAGCACAAAGCCAAGCTCTGCTCTCTCCAAGAGAAATGGCATTAAAGGAAGGACCTTCCCTCTTCCGTCTCTCTGTACTGTGATCCAGCCCTCACTCAGATGTATTACAGCCCTTCTGTGTTCTGAAACACTAGCATGATCCTCTCATCTTCCAGAAACTTACCTTCTGCTTTTTCCCAGAGCCTTGCTCACCCCTGAGGATGCTAGGGTCCATAGCCTCAATGTCCTTGACCTGCAAGGCAAAGAGTTTGTCGCAGAAGCTGAAGACCAGCTATGAAGAAGCCATATCCATCAGACCAAAGGGGAGAAAGGAAGGAAGAGGGGAAGAGAGAGAGAGAGAAAAAAAAAGAGAAAGTTACTTTAATGGAACAGACTTTAACACAACTCAACACTGATTTGATTATCTAAAACAAGATCTTCAGACTGGAATCCTGAAGAATGACACGGACACAGCCACTACTACAAAACAGGCAGCTGGGCTCAGCTGTCAAAAGACTACAGCAATAGTACCAGACACCTGCATAGCGAGCCTTGGTGCTTATGCAATTACCATCCATCTCTGGACTAGGGGTGCGCGATCTGATAATTGTAGATTGTTCTAAAACTGTATACTAATGGATGAGGGTCAAGCCAACAAACCAACTGAATGATTTCCCGTTGAGATTGGGCAAATTATTTCCCATGTCCCCATCACGGCTCTCCGGCGTGAAGTTGAAAACAATTTGTTGCGTGCTAGGAGCGTACTAAAATTGCCCTGGTTTACATTTTATTACTTCTAGAATTATTTTTCTATGTAATCTGTTCACAGTTGAAGTTTAAAATAAAATAAAGTGTAACTTGGGTCTTAATGAGATTGAGGATATTCTTTTATGTATGTGCCACATTGAAAAGACAGATCGCAATTCAGATCGTGGATTGTGATTTTGTGTTTAAAGGATCGTGATATGATTTTTTTTGGAAAGATTGCCCACCCCTACTCAGAACAAATATGCAGAGTGCTGTATAGTGATTTAAGTACCCCCCCCCTCACATTACACAGTCCCAGTGCCTTACCTGCTGCCCCACACTGAAGCCCTGACTATTAAAGTGCTGGATGAACTCCGTCGCCATCTTATCAGAGTCATAGGGGCTGCTGTCTATGTTCTTCTTTTGCAGGAAATCTACCTCCATGGTCATGGTGCCAATGCACTGCTTGGTCTTGTCAAACACGTAGGAAGCCACTGTGGTTGTGGGAGAGAAAATGGAACACAGTAAACTCGCTGGACATCGATACTATGGCTACAAGACCGCCCTTTTCTGCACTGTCTACGTAACACTCAGCACATACTCTTAATGATATCCTCTATGTTTACTGTGGATGATGATGGTGAAAGTGCACAAGTCAGGTAAAAAAAAGGGAACAGTGTCTGTGAGGGAAGGAAGCGTGGTAACTGGTTTACCTTCCTGCTACATTTAGATTTAGAGGCGTACTGTGAATCCTAATAAATGTTATTTTATGCCTCACTTTGGATTCAGCATTATCAAAGTATCAATTCCCTTCCATAGACGTGTCCTTCAAAATTTTGTGTAAGGGATTTATACATCAGGAGGAAGAAACAACAGCAGCAGCAAAAGCGATGATGATGATGGTGGTGGTGGTTTATTGATCCCCGTGGAGAAATTCTCATTTCGCCGACCCCATCTTGCTCTCCATGACACACAGACACATATGTAGGAGCTCGTAAGCTTGGCAGTGAAGGGCAGCCACCTGCAGCGGCGCCCATGGAGCTGGGGGTTAAGGATCATACTCAAGAACCTACAGACGTGTCTATTCTGCCAGGACTAGGCTTGAACTAGAGACCTTTTGATCAGAGGCACATACACTCAGATTTAGGATTGTAAATATTAAGAAATATTGTTTTACACCCCGCTTTGGTTACAGTGATTTCAAAGTATACACTAACAGGTACAAACAGCTTCCAGATCAAAGGAAGCCATTGATGAAGGGGAATACAGCTGGCCCCAAAACATCAGATTGGTGGTGTATACTTTGATTTCCACATACCTTTAATAGACACACTTATGCAAATATCCCAAGTCTCTCTTCCAAGCTTAGACATGTATGTCCAGATATCAGCCTCCACATGCATTGCCATTATGCCCTTACCTTCAACCTCCTGCCCAATGGAAATTCCAGCCCATTTTCTCTGAAGGACAGAACAAACAGATTACTTTCAAAAGACAAATATGCTCTGCATAACCAGAAGGCCCATAACATGGCTACCAGCAAGTAAGCTAATTTAGCTACAGCATGAAGAGGCCACAAGCAATTCCATCCATCCATCCATCCATCACAGGGTTGCAGGGAACTTAAACGATTGTAGTGGTTAAACGAGCATGAACCATCTGATCTGTGTCATTGACAATTCAATATATGGATATTACATGATATTGCTGCAACTTTACCGATTATATTAAATGTACATTAGAATAAATCCAGACCACCCGCGGGCCAAGAAAATCCTGATTACTATAATGCAGCTGTAACAAAGAGCATGACTGAACAACAGCAGCAACGAGGAGGAGCGAACGTCAGAGAAAAAGGTAATAGAATTAGAGGCATTCCAAATGTAACTAGTGTGCTTCTGATAATTACTGACAGGTTAAAATGTCAATCTAAACATAAGCCATCTGGCATATCTTCAAAACAGTGCGATTCAAGCTTTTGTGTTATGGGGCAACATCAGAAGATTGGCAGCTTCTACTGGCACTTCTCACTGTGATTTAACTCTATTTTACAGATCTATCTGTAAAATAGGGAGATGATTGTTGTACCTGAAAGGCGCTGTTGCTTTCATGTCTACTGAAGAAGACGGGCAGAAGCACACAGGTGTCAGAGGTAATGGTGGAAATAGAGAGAGAGAACAAGGAGCATGCAGGAATGCTAGTAACAAGACAAGGGTCAGCTGGGAATTAGTATCACTGCTTACGTTACCATTAACTAACTGTGCATTAGCATAATTGGTTACCATTAGCCACCAGTGGTCACAATAGGTTAGCACTAGTCAGCTGTGCATTAGCATCACTAGTCATTACACAGTGCTCACAACAGGTAAACTGAATACCTGCATCATTGGTTATTACTGGCCAGCACCGGTCAGCGGTGAATTACAATCACTACATCTTGCTCTGTATAAATATTATTTAATCACTACAGGAAAAAGCTGCTGTGCAAACAAGCAACACACTTTATTAATTTAAAATTATTTCTGTTACTAAACCTTTTTGGGGAGATTTAGAAGTTTTAAAATGTGGTGACTAATGTAAACCATTATTTAGCAATTTAAAAAATTACCTTCTTCATCCTTCAAACTGGATTGTAAAAAAAAAACTTACTAAATTAAATTTGATAAAATTTCTATGAATTCTCTTTTTACATACTGCCTTTATAATCAGGAATGCAACATTTAAAACATTTAAAATAGACAATAAATAAAAGGAGGGTTTACATGGATAAAATCATAAACACATTCAACATGTTTAAGTGCCTGTTAAAAGGTACATTATATGGACAAAAGTACCTCTGCAATAAGACAATTCATGAAATATCTTCCCTTCTAGATATTCCATGGTCAACTGTAATTGGTATTTTTGCAAAGTGGAAGCGTTTAGGAACAACAGAAACCCATCCACAAAGTGGCAGACCCCGTAAAGAAAGAGCAGGGTCACCAAGTCCTCAGCCACATAGTGCATAATAGGCTGCGTTCACATTACAAGCCTGACTGTCCAATTCCGATTTTATGCTCATATTGGATTTGATGGTTCACATTCTTAATTAACTATCTGTATCCAACTGTAATGTGAATGAATGCGTCCTCCAAAACGGTTTGCATGCGCACTGATCTTATTGCACAAGTCATCTGCATCACCAGCAACAAAGAAATGCTCAGCGCATGTGCATGATGCATAGCCATGAATTGGATATGGATCCCACCTAGGTATCCCACCTAGGTATCCCACCTAGGTATCCCACCTAGGTATCCCACCTAGGACAACATATGAAAGTGACTCAAAGAAAGCCTTCAGGTTTTCAGCACCTTACACATGGAACAGACTTCAAGCTGAACTCCGTCTGCACAACTCAATACCCCTGAAGGAATTTAAAACTCTTCTAAAGACTCTGGAGACTAGGTTGTCTGTATGTAAATGTATATTCTGATTATGTTTTTGTAATATTATGTAAGACTCTGCACTAACACTGTGTTGGTCCTACCTTGGCCAGGTCTCCCTTGAAAAAGAGATCTGTGATCTCAATGGGACAAACCTGGTTAAATAAATAAATAAATAAAATCTGATTTGAAAAGATTCGATTTGCGTGTCCACTCTGGGAAAAAATCAGACCCAGTCACATTCAGGCAAAAAAACTGGATTTGAGTCACTTCAGCTTTTTACTGTGAAAGACGCCATTGCTCTGTTGACTCAATAACTGCAGAGTTCCGAACTTCCTCTGGCATTAAACCCAGCAGAAAACTGTGGGCTGGGAGCTTCATGGAATGGGCTTCCATGACCAGGCAGCTGCATGCAAGCCTCACATAACCAAGCGAAATGCCAAGAATGGGATTGAGTGGAGTAAAGCACTCTGTCACTGTCACTGTCTGGCATTCAGATGGATGAGTCTGGGTTTGGCAGATGCCAGGAGAACGTTACCTGCCTGACTGCATTGTGCCAACTGTAATGTTTGGTGGAGGAGGGATAATGGTATACGGTTGTTTTTCAGGAGTTGGGCAGGGCCTCTTAGGGCATTTTTCTACCACACCAGGGACTAAACTTTTGGTACTTCGAGACTGTATTGAGGAAAAAAATACTTCAAGGTGTTGGTTGTCCATATAAAAACTGCTACTGGCGCTGAATTACATCACAGCGCGAGGCAGGTTTTTTTGTACCGAATTCAAAAAATGGCTGTTGTATATTATAGGGCTGGATGATGTACAAAATTAATCCCAAAATCGGATGTTAGGCATATACAATTATTACATCACTAGTGAGCTATATTAAAATAAGGCTTTTTCTTACTTTGAACTTTTTTCTTAATTCTGTATCGACATTATAACATGGGGGTAAAATATTTTTACTCTATTATGTCACAGGAAAAAAAAAATCTTAGCAAGCTTTGCAATTTTAATTATTATTCCTTTTATAGATTCTTATATGTTATATTCTTATATGTATAAAAATCAGTTTAAAATTTACCTCCACTGCTTTTGCATGAGCACTGCATATGTAAGCCGAGACAATCGTAATCGTTTTCATCTTTGCCGTTTAAATCACTCGAAGACGGGTTTGTGAGAAATTTTCCTTGTGATCACATCGCTAGGACAACACACTATATGCGTGCTGTGTTACTATATTCAACAAAATACTTTAATTTCTTGTCATGCCATCCGGATCTTTTTGTTGTATATGTTCTTATGACCAAATCATATCTTTTTTTTTTTACTTCCTTTATCATTATTTTCTGAGTTTGCAACTGTTTTCAAGGTGGTGTTTGTATTGTGTTTCAGAAGCAAGCTATTTGTATAACCAATCAACAAAGAAAGCATTTCAAGTCCCACCCCAAAGTACCAAAGAAGTACCCCAGCTGGTTTGGCACTTTCGTTACTGGAACTTTTGGTACTGGTACTCGACTGGAAGTCAATGGAAAAGCAAACGTACTGAAAGTACCATAACAAAAGTACCATACCTGGTGCAGTGGAAAAGCATCCTTAGTTCCAGTGAAGGGAGCTCTTAATGCTTCAGCATGCCAAGACATTTTGCACAACTCAATGCTTCCAATATTGTGAGAACAGATTGGGGAAGGCCCTATTCTGTTCCAGCATGACTGTGCCATAGTGCACAAAGCAAGGTCCATAAAGATATGGCTGGGTGAGTTTAGTGTGGAAGACCCTGACTGGTCTGCACAGAGCCCTGAACTCAACCCCATCATTCAACCATTGGGATGAACTAGAATGGAGATTCCAAGCCAGGGTCTTCACATCCACAGACACACTCCATAAACTTGTGGAAAGCCTTCCCAAAAGAGGGGCAGCTGCTATAGCGGCAAAGGGGGGAGCAACTCCATACTGATGCCTATGGAATTAGAATGGGATGTCAAAAGTTCCTGTAGGTGCAATGGCCAGATGATACAATACTTTTGTCCATATTAGGATGTCCATATGAAGATGTCCATATTTAGATTTCAACCAAGTTGTTAATCTAGTTTTGCTGTTAATCAATGGCACAAAAAGAAATTATAACATAACATTAACAACAGACCTTAATTTCGCATTTTAAAGTGAATCGACCTATTTTAACTATAGTCAGTCAATTCATTTTTTTTATTCAATTTTCAAAAAGAATGGAATAAATTTTTTTTATTTTATTTTAATGTTTTTTTGGAAAAACATTTTTATCAAGAGCTTCACATCTGCAACATAACAAAATTTGGCTTCAAAGCACAGAAATAATAGCAAATTTCTAGTAAGAGCACTAATATATGTCATATCTGAATAGCTAAGGTGCTTTCAGCAGTTATGGGAACACATCCTTCTTACTCTATCAAGTGCTTTCAGAAATCAGACTCAGCTGATGTTTTTGGACTAATGTGTTACAGTGAATACGCATTCAGGTTCGGCTTCCTGCGAGACTGACCCAGAATATAATCACAAGTCAGTGAGACACTGGCTGGTTCACATCCTACTGCTCTTAAGCAACAGAGTGAAAAATATGTTCATACACAACAGAAATGATGTCCTCAAAATACAATCATGTTAATAAATTATACTCAAATTAAGTAAACTTAAAAGGCTAGTAATATAATATTGAGTCAAATGTTAATTTGAAAAAAGTAATTATCAATAACGGTGTCATTAACCTGGACCTGAACAGGATGATTAACAAACAGGCAGCAGCGCCCCCTACCTGTGGCAGACTGAAAGCAATGGTGCCTGGAACCACACTTTTGTGTGTTTTGATGGTGAAGACAAACTTGTGCGTGGGGGTGGTCTTCACAGTTACATGCCTGCAGAAGACAGAAAATGCATCACAAAACCATTGCAACTTTACTTGGGGAATGTCAACGATTGATAAGGTACTTCTGGTTAGAGACAAGAGGACGGTCCTCAAATTTGACATCGAAGGAATCTGGTAAATAAACTGACACACCTGAGATTTCTTATCTAGTGTGCTGACAGCTTAAGAGAACTATGGAAGAACCTAAGGACCCAGTCAATGGTGGCTACAGAGGCTGGGTGCACCACAGGACAGACAGGAACTCTCCCGTTTTCCTTAGTACCACTACAGGAAATTACAGCATTAGACACAAGCCCAGGCGTCCTGCTGTACAGTGCCTTGTTCCACTCAGCTTAAGAATGCATATTACACGCTTCATCTGTGCCCATACAAATGTCCTGTCATGCTACACTGATGGCACCTTGTCATCCCATCACCGGCTCTGCTTGATGGGCCATCAGTGATGTTAATATGATACTGCTTTAAGTGACGCTTAACACCAACCAGGCATACTCACTGTCCAGTCTGCAGATCATTGTCATTTGCTACAGCGCAGTTTGTCAAAGACAACTCGTCTGTCGGGCAGCGTGCTGCCTGCATATTCTGAATGGGGAAGATTAAAGAGAAACACAAACAGAGAAACAAATTACAGCACCAGGGGCTAACAAAACCAAAATCACTGTATTCAGCAGCTTAAACAAAAGCACCAGGCACAGAAAACTGCAGTGCTACTGAAATAATAGCAGCAGTAAAATGCTACAATATTACTGTGCACAAAGACTAAAACCTTTAAACGGTTAATGTGTAATCCTGCCACTCTGCACTGACATTCTGCAATAAAACTATACCAAGAAATTCTGCTTTGCCCTTTTGATAGGAAGAAAACTTCAGCACAAAATCCACAATATCCACCCAGGGCAATTATGCCATAGTGTCCAGTATGTCACTGGAAAGTCTTAATTACTTAATTAAGTTTGAGGGACACCCGTATCAGAATGGCAGAAACCATCACGTGGAATGTATTCAGAACATCACTAAATCACCTGAAGCTTGAAGGTAAAACCTTAAAATAAAAATTATAAGAAGAGAAAAGCAGGAAATCCAGTACGGATACACTGCTAGTACTTCCCTGTTCCTTTACCTGCACTCGTATCACAGGGTTCAGTCAGTCAGGAGGAATTCAGAACACTTACAACAAAATAAATCATTTTCAATTATGCACACTGGCTAACATGTATTTTACAATTTGTATTATTAACTGCCAGGGGCGCCGTAAGGGGGAGGAAAGCTAGGACGATTCCAAGGGCCCCTGAGTGACAGGGGCCCTACAAAATTAGGAAAATAACTGGATTGGTTTGGACTGGGGGGCCTAATATGATATGCTTTCATGGGGCCCAAAATCTCTAGCAACGCCCCTGTTAACTGCACTACATTTATCTAGCAGGCACTTTTATCCAAAGCAATACACAATTGAGAAAGTAGGGTCATGCAGTGTCATGCAGGGGTTAAGGGCTTTGCTCAAGGGTCCAATGGTGACATCACTCTGCCTACAGCAAAATTTTAACCAACAATCGTCTGACCACGTGTCCTAAGATAAAGCCGCACTGTACGTACTGTTAAAAGACTGCATCTGCAACGTACGAAAAAGGGAAGGAGGAGGTCCTTCTGATCAAATTTGACTTGTCATAAAAAGCCTTGTGAGTAAATAGTTTTACGTGACTAAAACGTCAACACAATTACCTTAAATCAGACAGTTAACTTATTTTCCTATTTCATTTGTACCCTGTGTACTCTTTAAAAATGTAAACAGGGAGAAGTGAAATATCCCAATTCAGTACGAAGAGGTAAGGATGCATTGAATTTCCATTATCCTGTTCCAAGAGATTCAGAAATAATCGTTTGCAAAGCAGTTACCAAATCCCAGGTCAGCATTTAGGAACTAAGTTTTATTTAGAAATTATAGGATTTAAAAATAACTAAGCTTTAATATAACGCCTCCAGTTTTATTCGTCGCTGATACTATTAGTGACAACGGCATACTGAAATAATAGCGAACAATAAAGCCTTATATATTAAAAAGTTTATATTTTAATAATGCTGATTATAAAATGTTACTAAGCAGCAGTTTTCAAGACTGTTTTCCCGCAAATCAATCAGTCTGGCTATCAGCAAGTTAGCACTCCTTCACTTCCGGGTGGGATGTGCTGACGTTGGCGTGACCATAACAAGCCTTGTGATCCGGTTGTAAGCAGCTTGCCCTGTCTCGCTGTAACAGATACGGCGCGCTTTCTTGTACATATAAACGTAATATTATTTTCTGAAAAAAATGTGACTCACCCGGGCTGCCATATTCCCGTGTAACGCTACTCCGCCTCAGCTCGACCAGAAGACCTACCGACAGCGAGCGCGAGAGCCGAACCGCGCAGCCGCGTTCGTCCCGCGCGTCCATACGCCAAACGAACAGCTTGGTGGCGCGTACGCAGAGACAGACAACTTCCGCCAACTTGCCTAAAATCACGTGATCTGATCCATCGTTACATTCAGTTGCTGAATTCTTTAAGCCCGTTACCCGTGGTTTTAAAATGTGTCTTGGGGTGATCGGATCGTAGGCGGACAACACTAAATACAAGTGTAAACGACCAGCAAGAAGCTTTGTTATCCGATCATACAAGCCACTTATCAAGATGGTCTGGGACGCATTTGACCACATGTCTTTTGTGGTGTAAATGCTAATGCGTCCTAGATGCATCCCCCACAAGAACGTTACGATAACTTCGCGGGCAGTAACGAAATGTAACAGAAGTGGTCAGCTGGAGTCACATTATAGACACAGGTGTAAACGACGCAGTGTCTCGACTGACGAATTATGATACGACCAAGTGTAAACAGAGTCAAAGTGTCACTTCTTAAAGTGTGAGGGTTCACCATGTGATTCGTGAGTTTATTCCTGCAGGCTAAGCACGTGTGGTTAGATTCATAATTATTGTCTTTAAATTGCCACTCCAGGTTTTCGTTGACCTCGTACACTGTGCTCCCTGAGACAGGCCTCAAACACAGCGCGATCATGTACTGGATAAGTGGGTGGAAGACATATGTAAGGGTAAAATTTTAAGTGTCCTAATGGCAACACAATTGAAACATGATCTGGTGAACTTTGAGTTGAGTATAAACGAACTTTGCTTTTATATTCTGTTTTATGCTACATCCTTCTATGACGTAATGCAAACCAGAAAAATCCTCCTCTGGATCCAAATAAAGAAACGTCCCCTGGGCTATTGTAGGGAAAGTCTCCAGGGCCAGGGTCATGTTAACAAGGTAGGTGATAGGAAAGCTGATATGAATAAGGGTTGCCGGTAGGGGATTGCCAGCTGAACTATGATGAAAAACACTTTTCTTGGTGTGCACGTTACAGATCACCAAACCTGCTCTCACGTGTTAATTTAATACAGTACTGTGTTTATTGTATGGTCATGTTTTATTGCACTATGTTTAGTCCCGTGTATAACCTGTTTTGCATGCACGTGGGATTATGGTCCTGCAGGAATGTTTCATTCCTCTATGTACTGTGCTTGTATAAGCTAGGGATGACACAATTCACTTCTGATATTTAGGTCAGTGTTATCACTATGCTTTACAGGGTACACGTACAGCCAGTAACACATGAACTACCGAGCACTGAACTGATGTTAGTGATAATGTGTGCCGATGGCTGAAATGCACAAAGATCACAAGTAGTGTTTCATTATTCATACCTCCACAAATGAAACCACTGTACAATAAATTGAACCAAGTTACATTTTGAGAAAATGGAAATCAGGATAGAAACAAAATGGACAATCATTTTTGGAAAAACAAAAACATTTATTTGAACTCATCTGAACATCAGATATACTCGGTAATTGTTGGACAGCAAGAACCGTTTGTACATTTGATATCGATGGCATCAACACATTCAAACAAGCGATCATTCTTCCTTTCCCCCCAGGGTATGGAAAAAGGGGTCTTACTTGGGGGGCTAGGTGCTATAATACAAAGTTGCAAACTTGGAAAATGGAATTTTCACACAGTGGGAGGACTGAACTTCTGGGGGACCATGAAAAACTGCAATTTCAGAGCCAGTAAGGATCTTAACAGAGAGCAGTATTACATATAGGTAAGCAAAATTTTGACACATTAAAGTAGCCAAATGGATCCTGACCAGATAATGAACACAAGCCCCCAGAAGCTTTCTAGTGTGTACCTCATTTGTTTCCAGAATGACCATCTAACACAAAACTCAAAATAATTTTCAAATTAAAAGATTGAATTAAAACTAACCTGGCCCCATTCTATTAATGACCACTCAAGGCTTGATGAAATCAAAACATGCATAAAAAATACACCAAAACTCACCCCCTACATAGATCTGCAAACATGGGTTTCAAACCTAAGTGCTGATTAATCATCTACTATACAGTCATTTTTGCTAAGACTGGATGAAACTAGAATAACAGTAGAAGACACCAAAAGATGTTTACATTTACAATTTCGAAGGCAAGCCAAGCTGTATCATTTACAAAAGCCAAGAATCAGTAACTATTTTGAATGTGGTTCGTGCTCCAATGAGTCGGGCAGAGAAACGTCTAAAAACAGCAGTTTGCAGGGTTAGATTTTGTCAGGAAATTGTTTTATTAGGACCATTGCAATTCAATACAAAAGGCAATTCTCTGTAAGCAGCGCAACTTGCAACAAAACTACTTTTCTACATATGTGGATAGACCCATATGAGTGATTCTGGTGATTTAAAAGGAAAGTAAAAACTCAGACACACACTTACTCGGTTGAAACTAAAAGTCGGACAATTGAGCCAAAAGGGGCAGAATCTTGCTCAGTTACATTGCATTTTGTGGCACTACAGATTAGTGTTTGCAGAAGACAGACCGAGTAGTTCCTAAGGAGTTAGAAATTTCCCACTAAATCCCTGCCTTTGTCCTCCGAAGAACCCAACAATCTGACCTTTCTATCACCCAAGAAAACAGCAGACAGCATCACCAAAACCCATCAATGGCTTGCCTTGAATGTACAGGACTGATGACATACGAAGCAAACACAAGTGCTCAATTAAAAAAGGGAGCTTGCAAAAATCCTCAAATCACTCAACAAAGACAGAAAATAAGAAACATAACCTAAGAAACCTTGGTATGGACCCAATTCCTGCTTGGCAGACAATTTCACCAGATTACATGAAGAGGCTCTTTAAAAACCCATCTTTACTTGCCGTGAAGACGAGAAGTAAATGGAAAAAAAAAGATTCTTACCAGAAAGCTGGCTCGTTGACATATGTTCAATGGCTACTCATGCATTGTTTGAGCAGTATCTGGCTTTCCATTTACTCTGCCCACAAAGTTCAATTAGACCAAATATGACTACTTCTGAGTAAGCACTTATCCCAGAAGACATCTGAATTTTAGTTTCATCAAAATACCAAGCAATGCTCCCTGCAGTAACCCTCAAAATGTTTTATTTCAAACTTGAGCCAGACATGATGTTTAAATACAGGAATATGTGGAAAAGAAAAATATAAACCATTAGGCTAACAGCATACTGCATTGTACTACAGCTTCTAACACATTAACGGAATAAGCGCTAACAGGTTTTTCCGAATTCTATGGTTTGACTGATGACCCAAACAGAGGTAGCACAGAACTATAGGGAGAAATAAAATGCAAAACATGGAGAATTTAGTTTATTGTATTTAAGAATGAAAACCAACATGTTCCATTGAGTTGGCATCAGTACAAAAGCAGCACTGATAGACTTTAATTACATACAGGTATGGATGCTTGGCAATGTTCTGTAAAAACAGTGCTGAGACAGAATGAATGAGCATCTAATTCAGCCCAGCAGAGACTTATGATCTTCCCGGTCTTTTTTTGTCCATCCACAACCAGTCAATATGCTTTTAGAAAGCTTTACAACCAGTGGGGCAGAGGTGAAAGGTTACCTTGATCAAAACCGTACTCAACGTGTTGTCAGATGTTTACAGTCTCAACACTGTACCTGGCAACAGAAGTAGTCAAGCTCTGCCTGCCTAACTGGTGTATTCTGCAGGAGGACTGTGTGTGTGTGTGTGTAAGTGCATATACAACACACACATACAGCCCACATTCATACACATACACCCACCCAACACACACACACACACACACACACACATATATGTATAGTTTTTATATGTTTTATTGTTTTTGTACAATATTCCCTGATGCCTGCTGGGGCCACTGAGTGTTGCAGAGAATCCTGAAAAACAACATCTTAAAAAGAAAAAAAAAAGTGATAATACAGTTGAAAAGTTTGTTTTGTCCATTGAAGGAGAAGTTAAAAACTGGAGTACTGCTTCAGTTTTTGGGATATTTTTTCTTGTTCCCCCTCTTTTCCCCCACCTCTCTTCCTCCCGTGAAAAGTTCCACATGCCAGTCACGCATTCTCCACTGCCTGCCATCTTGATTTCTGTGGAGAACAGACACGCGAATCAGCAGAATCTCTTTCCCCTCAACCTGAAGTGGGGGGGGGGGGAAGGGCATGATTCAGAATTCCCACATTTTATGGTTCACACTCAGACAGATTTCATGAACACAGAAGACATTAACAGCTTAGCTAAGGGGAGTTTAGGAGAAACGTGCGTCTCCTCAGGTTTAAACACTTAGGTCAATATGAAATTTCCACAACTTCCGAGAATGAACGGAAACCCTATGACAGCCAGAAATGTTGGTAAAAGCCAAATACCATTGGGGGCCTTGAAAAAAATTACCTGTGTGGGACCCAAACTGTAGACACCAGGTAGAACTCACCTATGTTAGTTTCTTTGCTTTATTGTAGAGTGAATCAACAACTTTGCTCATGTTCTGAATTGTTTCAAGAGCTGCTTCATAGGTCTTGTCTACTGGGGGTTCATCAAATATGATCAGTACACCTTCTCCCTGGTCCAGGATACCTTTGGACAAGACGGAAAACTCAGGAATGTAAACGGACAGCAAAATTCTCTCTCAAAAATACCCAACCCTGAAAGATCAAAGAAAACAGTAAACAATGCCTTTAACAAACATCTGGCAGTGGCCATGTTTATTAACCCAAGCACTGCCTACACAACAGAAGTACCAAAGGGCCACTGCATGTTCAAAAGTTCATTATCTAAAAGCATGAAAGCACTTGAAATGTTTACCATGAAATTTCTTATCCAAAATCATCTGTGATAATTTCCTCTCCACATCACCCTACAAGAAAGCAAAAGCAATGAACGTTGTAGCATATTCACAGTGCTTTGTATTTAGAAAAGTCAAGAGCCTTCAACTACTAATTCCACACTGAAGTCTCGCATATTGCAAAAATAAATAATTGGGTGGTTCTATTATTCATACCTTTGAGAGTTTTATGAGGGCCGATATGTGTTCTATCTGCAAAACAAATACAAATGAGTGAGGAGAAATTCTCACTGTCTCATTCAGTTCAAAGCACCACAGAGGGGAAACACCAGCTCCTACCTGCACCCTGGAGAAGGGCTCAATGACACGGATCAGGTTCTGTTCCAGCAGGTTGTCATACAGTTTTGTCAGGTGGGTACTGATAATGGGGTCGTCCCTCAGCTCTACTCTGTATTCTGTCAAAGCCTGGAAGCAAGAGGAGGAGGACAAGCTTCAGACAACAGGACAACCACATGGGATCTTTAGGGCCTCCCACAGCATTAAGGCACATCAAGGGCTAGAGGGCATGACCTCATTATTAAAACAGGAATGAAATTCACCTGGTTCTTCAGATAATGAGTTGCTGAGACCAATGTAATTCCAAAAAACCCACAGACCCAAGGAGCCCCAGAGAAGGACAAATTTCAGTAATCAGGTAAGGACATGGGACTCACCTTTTCAAAATCAGCCAACGACCTGTTCTTACTGGCTTGTGCCACACATTTCAGAGCATCTGTCTGCAGAGAAAGAAAGACTGATCACTCAGCTCTAGTACTGTCACATCAGTCAAGGACGCTAAAATGTTCAAAGGACTTCAGGATATTATGGGTATACGTTTCAGAAAAGCGGCACCAAGTAAATGCAGGATCTATACCCACCTGTCCTATTAATCACCAGCAGCACACTTTAAAGCTTCTTAATAACTGTCTCCAACTGAATGACATTTAAAAAGCAAACTCCCTCCAAAAAACTGCCAAAGATTATTTCTAGCATCTTGAAAATGACGACTGAAAAGCATGCTTTCCTAAGCCTACAAAAAGTACATTTAAAACCTGGAAACACGTTTTGTTTTGACAGTACTAATCCAGGTCACTCATGGCAGTTTGTTTCAAAATACATGTTTTGCATCTTTAAAAAAAATTCTGATAACATTACATGGATCAAGCACTTCATGTTTATTGAAGAAATCCACAGAAGGGGTCAGGCTTCTAGTGTGGGCCTCTGAGGCTTAGGTTGGACTCTCAGGCTTAATGAAAGCCAAGGGCCTTGAACATGCTCCAATGAATCATCTTAGCAACACCATCTACAAAATCAACTTTCTACATGAAGGTGTATCGGTAGTCTTGAGCTCACTTTTATCACTCTAAACCAGGACTCTAAACCAGGACTCTAAACCAGGACTCTAAACCAGGACTCTAAACCAGGACTCTAAACCAGGACTCTAAACCAGGACTCTAAACCAGGACTCTAAACCAGGACTCTAAACCAGGACTCTAAACCAGGACTCTAAACCAGGACTCTAAACCAGGACTCTAAACCAGGACTCTAAACCAGGACTCTAAACCAGGACTCTAAACCAGGACTCTAAACCAGGACTCTAAACCAGGACTCTAAACCAGGACTCTAAACCAGGACTCTAAACCAGGACTCTAAACCAGGACTCTAAACCAGGACTCTAAACCAGGACTCTAAACCAGGACTCTAAACCAGGACTCTAAACCAGGACTCTAAACCAGGACTCTAAACCAGGACTCTAAACCAGGACTCTAAACCAGGACTCTAAACCAGGACTCTAAACCAGGACTCTAAACCAGGACTCTAAACCAGGACTCTAAACCAGGACTCTAAACCAGGACTCTAAACCAGGACTCTAAACCAGGACTCTAAACCAGGACTCTAAACCAGGACTCTAAACCAGGACTCTAAACCAGGACTCTAAACCAGGACTCTAAACCAGGACTCTAAACCAGGACTCTAAACCAGGACTCTAAACCAGGACTCTAAACCAGGACTCTAAACCAGGACTCTAAACCAGGACTCTAAACCAGGACTCTAAACCAGGACTCTAAACCAGGACTCTAAACCAGGACTCTAAACCAGGACTCTAAACCAGGACTCTAAACCAGGACTCTAAACCAGGACTCTAAACCAGGACTCTAAACCAGGACTCTAAACCAGGACTCTAAACCAGGACTCTAAACCAGGACTCTAAACCAGGACTCTAAACCAGGACTCTAAACCAGGACTCTAAACCAGGACTCTAAACCAGGACTCTAAACCAGGACTCTAAACCAGGACTCTAAACCAGGACTCTAAACCAGGACTCTAAACCAGGACTCTAAACCAGGACTCTAAACCAGGACTCTAAACCAGGACTCTAATTCCAAATCCAGGCCTTGCTTTCAATTCTTTAGTACAGTGGTACCTCGGTATACATCCTTAATCCATTCCAGATCCTTGGACTTATACCAAACAAGGTTTAAGTAGGGGGAAATGATTAATCCGTTCCCATGAAAAAAACCTATTGTTATTGGCACATTATACATTGATGGGGTTGTATAAATTAAACACTGCTTAATACTAAAATACATAAATGCAAAAGCAATTAGATTAAATAAATGAAAATTTAATCTCACTTTACCCTCCTGAAAATACACAAAATCACGTGAAAATTCACAGAGAGTTATAGTGTGGGTTATTCACTGAATGATAGCATGGCACTGACACTCGTGGACAGTAGTGGCTGTTTGAGAGGTAAACAAGGGCAGCGCACGGTGTCGTGACTCATTTTGACCCATACACGTTCTAGCACGCGAGTTGTATAGCAAGTAAAATTTCTCACGTTCAAACAGGACGTATACCAAGTTGGACTTATGCCAAATCGGACGTATACAGAGGTACCACATAGTTAGTTTTACTGATTCTGATTGGCTGAAGGTTTCACACCTGGGTCACAGGAAGGCTGGAAAAATCAACAGTGCTCAGACCTTGCAACTGTGATTTGAACAGCCCTGCTCGAAAGACTGCCATTTATTGGAAGAGAAATTAACAAAACCTTGAACTCCTACATGCTGTTTTGCCTTAAATTCCATCACCTCAAAAGCACTCACACAAGACAGCATGAAGGGCTGTGAGGCACTAGTCAACAAATACTGTCCCCCCAGCTCACCACACTCCTTCCAGTTTACACATCACCGTAACCGGCACAAGGATCCCATATTCTCTGCCCTTCATTTGACCATATGACACTTGGATAAAGAAAGTCAATTTTGTAAGAATGTTGTGCAGAATTTAATTCAGTATTTGATACAATCATCCCCTGGAAGTCTGCTGCACTCTCATCTTCCTCTGTAACAACAGTTAGAATGGCAACACCACCATAACTCACTTCTGTTCACATCACACACTACTGTACCACCAAGTGCAGTTCACACCCCAAACAAAACATCTAGTTCACTACTGATACAACAGTAGTGGGTCTTCAACACCATCTCTCCACCCAAGAGAGCACAGTAGCATCTCCACTTATAGCGAGGAGGAGAGCAGGCCATCCTCACCATATTCTACCAGAGTACCACAAAGAAGGTCCTGACCAGCTGCCTCTCTGTCTGAAACTGCCACACCTCAGAGCCCAAGTGCCAGCAGTGCAACAGCTGCAAATATCATTGGAGTCTCTGCCCTCCATTCAGGATGCTCCTCACAGGGCCTCCAGCTCCCTGAAGACCCCCTTACCAAGTCACCGGAGAGGCTACACTCTGGAAAATAATCCAGAAACATATCTGCATTTCATATTTAAGAAAACATTTTTCTTAGCGCACACACAAAATTGACACTCCCCTGCTATGACCTACACATAAGGACTGGTACAGGACCAGAGTGGAACATTAACAAGTCTAGCCACTGTCAGAGTCACTTGTAATATGAGGTGAACTGAAACCAACATTTAAAAGCAAGAGTTTATGTAGTTAGACATACTAGAGTACATTAGTCAATTCTTTCACTGTAAAGTAGTTTTGGCCTTGCATACTCAGCATTTACAATGCATACTTGTTTAAAGAAAATCAGACAGTCTCAAACCAGTTAAAAATAGCTATTATTTTCTAACCTCGATATTTCACTGCTCCCTTACTTCCCTGGACCCTACATTAATAGTGGGCTATTTCATAAACCAACCCATTTACAATTATCCTTCAACACTGCACACCTTCATTGCATCATATGCATTTGGGAAGCAAGCTAACAACTTCAAAACAGCTAACATGAACAATGCCATATACAATTAAGATACTCCCATCCCTGAACAATGACTACAAGTTTTTGGAGTCAAGTTTCCCCAAAAAACTCCACCCCTTTCTTAAATGCTGAGAGTTTCAAGCCCAACTTAAGCAGAAACTTGTACATAAAATGCCACATAAAATTTGAACACAGTTTACCACAAAGAACTCATTCTAGGGGCATTTTGACTAGTGATTTTTCTTTCTACTTATATATGTAATGTATCTTTTGTGTTCTAGTTTACCTGTTGTTGTGCGACTTTGAAGTGTATAGCTCTTTTGTGAACACGCTGTGTTCTTGAAATGTGCTTTAAACTAAATTTTACAAACAAGATCAAAACTTCCCCTATACAGCCCCCAACTTAAAAAAAGACAAAGCTATTGGTAGGAACAAAGGCACTCAGAGCAAGGCATTTGGCCTTACCTGCCTCCCGGCGTATCGCAGAGCCAGCTTCCCACTGATCAAAGCCTGCACGTCCTCTGGACTAAAGAAAGACCAACAGCACAAGTCAATCACTGAGAGATCAGCACATGCTGCACCCTCAGACCAGCCGCTAAAACGCTTCAGCATTAAATTGCAATAAGAAATCAGATTTTCTTTCTTTCATCCAGCTTTCATTACACATCCTTACTCCCTTATTTCAGGCTCCTCTGCAATTATGAATATTTTGGTTACAATGTCAATCTGGTTCCCATTCTGCTTTAGCATCTAAAACACTGCAGCATACGCAAGATTTCCTGAACATTGCATAAGTTCATGAATAATTAAGGAGTCAAAATTTCTCAAGCTACCAGCTGAAAGGAACATTTTTTTTAAAACAGAAATCATGAGTCAGGGTCGATGTGTCAGCACTTACGAGTTGAGCATGATCTTGCAGAGGAGCATGTATTTGAGGGCAGTGATAGCCCGTGGGCTGTCAATGGAGTCGTAGCCTTCAAAGGCCTCATAGAAGTAGGAGTAGGCAGTCTTCCAGTCCTTCTCCTCAGCTGCATGAATGATTCCTGCATTTAATGACAGGACAGGGTCAGCTGCCACAGAGGGAGCACCTTTTAAAGGCCGCAGAGGCGGTGATCTTAAAGGATTTTCTTAATGGCTCTGAAAGTAGAACCTAGTAAATTTCACAGATTTCAAGTCTGTTAGCTTGATCCCTGCTGATTTAAAAAAAAAAAAAAAAAAAAACCTGGCTAACTGAATTCCACCATGTATGGACAACGGTAATGGACCAATATTTCAAGCAAGACTGTATTCGCCCCCCTATAGCCATTTACCTGGCTGCGGAGAAAATGAAATAGAATAAAATGATTTTCAGGTCATTTTTCAGTCTAACAAAAAGCAGCCCAGTTATCAGCTATTTCCTTTGTAATGCTAAAAAAGATGTTATGATCTGGGGCTCAAAGGCACAATAGAGAGAGTCTGTATTAAAGACAAAAAAAACATCTTCAAGCTACCAACTGAAAGGAACATTTTTATAAGAAACCATGAGAGTCAAGGTCAGTGCATCAGCACATCTGAGTTTATTGTAGCAGACATTCAGAAAACCATGTTGTGCATTTGTTCCCTTCACAAAGCACAATGAATTGGAGGAAAAACATCCTTATTTTGACAGAAGCACCTCCAGCACAAAGAAAGATTAATATTTGTATGGTGGCCAAGGGTATAGAGGTCTATGAATGGAGCAATCAGTTACAGCAGAACGAGCAGCTGCCAGTACTTACCTGACTGCATGTCCAGAGCAGCCTGCAGTTTAGGGGGGCAATAGATGGCGTTGGCAGTAGTCCTAGCAGAGGTGAGCGCAGCACGGGCCTTAGGCAGGTTGCTCAGAGCATGGTAGGTCTTGCTCTCCAGGAGCTGCACCTCTACTAGCAGAGCTTTGTCATCCATCTTCTTCAGCTCCTGAAGCAGCTGAGACCCTGCAAATTGGCAAAAAAATGACATTCTTAAATCAAAGTCCACAATACTGGGTATACATCCCAACATGCATTTCATCTTCACAATGACATCAGGAAATCTAGCACTGTACAGTGTCAAGAGAAGGTTCAGGATAGGTACCATGGGCAAAAATTAATTAGTTCTAGTAGTAAGAGAAAAAACTTCAAAATGCTTCTGAAAGTAAACGGGGAGCACATCTTGATCTTTTATCATATAAAAGAACTGGAACTGGAACAGAATTGCTTTCCATTGTTCAAGAATCAATCACAGCATTTTATGCATTAATAACCCAGATTTTCATAAATTTAACAATAATTAGATCTGGCTTTATTAAACCTTTTTATAAATCAGGTTTTTGTGAGCACAGGATATTCAGATAAATTAAAGAAGCCATAGAAAAGCTTAACACCTTAGGGCATGATGGGTGATCTCATACATGCTTCTCTGTCACCACAAAGACCCCTCTTTTAATTAACTAATCTGCAGCCTGGCTAAACTTTCCATTTTTTCCCCACTCATAATGTGAGCTGACTCACCGAGCAACAATGCCTCCTGGTACCTCTTGGTGTCGAAATACAGAGAAACCAAACGGGCCTGTGGAATGAACAGTTTATCATTAGCACTTCAAATACCAACGGTTACAGAAGCTGCTGCATGTTAAATAGTCATAAGATAAAAGGATGGATTCGGCAACTGCACCACTGAATATGGCAATTTAACATTTCCTGAAATTGTTGCACTAAAGCCAAAATCAGGCCTGTTTACATGAATTATGAATTAGTAAATTGGTCATTTTTTCAAATTCATGTTGCACAGGGCAGCTCTACAAAGTCATTAGAAAAGTTTAAGAAGCCATAGAATAATAATAAAACAATTAATGAGATTATAACTCCATAGACAATCTATTACAATAAACACCAACAGTCCTGAGATTCATGAAATGTATCTAATACATGAAGGCGGGCGATGCCAACCAAAGAGGCTACCTCAAGAGCCTGACGCAGAAAGGTCCTCTTCTCAGACTTGGCCCATTCAATACACTCCAGACAGAGGTCCACCTCCTGTCCAGTGGCCGCCTCCATATCCAGGAACAGGTCCAGCAGGGATCGCACCAGCCGGGCTGCTTTGGCCTTACTGATGGAGATCAGAAATGGCCTCACATACTTCAGCAGCCCCCCCAATTCTGTGGGGTAAAAGCACTGGTTGTAACCACAATTATCCGTCACCGATTTGCTCCCAGTTTTCGATCCGTATTGCTATAGACTCTAAGAAGCCATGGCGAGCTGGAGAGCGTTTTAAAGCCACTATAAGCAGTCCACTTTAAAAGAGGGGCAAAATGTGCAACTATTACAGGACATTTTAAGATGCAACCCCCCCCCCCCTCCAAAGGTAAGACACTATCTGAACATGGAAAAAGTAAAATCCTCACTATGGTGTCAGTCTCAGCTTCTGGCTCACATTTAAGTTTTTTCCTCCAACTTTCCCCACATAATTGCTGTCAACTTTAACATTTAGAAAAAAGAAAATGTTCAAAGTACATTCAAAAACTACATTAAATATAACTGCTCCGGCTATACTTGAGAGTGGACATCAATGAAAAGCCAGACATACAACACACGTGATTCAGCCATACCACCCAGCGAGTACACCTGCCAATAAGGGCCATCCCCACCTGCTGCCTGCCCCGTCATGGCTAGGAGGGTTCCCAGCTCCAGGATGCTCTGTTCTTTAACTCTCACCGCCTCCTCGTCATCTTCTTGAACATCTCTCTTCACTGTTGGTAAAGAGGAAAATGTTGCGTCGCCATTAAAAAAAAAACAGCATAAGTCAATTAACAGTTTTTTTTTCAGGAGCATTTACCCTCCTCCCCCAAATACCAAGACCATTCAAACGGTGGAAAATACACATCCATCCCTTTAAACTACATTTAGCCCTATATACTTTACGGTTGGCTGGCGCGGACTCACGCTCATGCATGTTTTTAGTTACAAGCCGAAGCAAGTACGAATTTGCCTTCTGTGGGGTCATTGGGCTAAATTACCACTTCGTTTTCATGTCACTTTAAATGCGAGTCTACGCTGTATGTCGGGTGCAGAAATAAATGTCTCTTTATAAACATTGTTTATACCAACGTACATCAAGCCAAACCTCACTCACACATACACAGAAAATTTCGTATTACTTTATTATTTTATATTTACGTCTTTAATCTTCAGGGTCGTGGGAGGCATTGCACACACCCACACCTTGTCACAGGTGAGTCGCTCAGGTACAAGCGTGCCACCAAAGTGACTCAGAATGAAGCGTCAAGATGCTTTCATGATACAACCATCATACTTCTAAAGATTCCCTCGAAAATCAAACGCAGCTGTCTAAATTCATACACTTAACCTGTGGCTTATGGTTACCTACCCTAATTATGCCAGTTCTGTACATTAACGAAATTACGCCATGTCCTGTATGGACAAAAATGTACGCCGTGCATGTCTTCACATAGCTATTCAATTAAAAAAATAACTAACGGAATAGTTTTAGGTAATTTCTCTCCATTCATGTTAGTTAACAACCTACCTTCTTAGCCCTGACTCGACACCTTTTTCAGGTAGCATGAAATGTTCCTTACCAGTAGCGTTAGGTCCGCTCTCGTGAGGTAAAAAACAAGTATCAAAATGAATGAAGCGAACTAGTTGGTTGGTTAATCTTCTTGTCTGTCGATAAAGACCCTTTTTCAACAGCACCGCTTGCAACGCGGCTATCCATGGCTGCATACATCCCGTGCGACTCATTTAAAAGCACTACCGACTTTCCAAAATAGACAACTTTTTATACACAACTCACGCTTTAATTTTGCAATTAAGCAACAGATTTCATTTTGATGAAACTAAGCAGAATGGCGTTATGTGAATAAAATGATGCGGGTTTTGGGTTTCCCGGCCTAGCTAGCCACGTTAGCCGTGCGACGGTGAGTCAGCAGCAAGCGAGCCGGCTCCACGGAAAACCGACAGTCGGTGACCGAACAGGGTATATCTACAATCCAAGCACAGAGTGATTTCTTTTAGGCTAGATAGCAGCAACTTACCTATTGAATGAAGAATATCGATTGACGCGTTGCGATCCGTGTTGAGAAGGGACTGAGCTCTCTGGAACTCAACCGCCGCGGTCGCCATCTTACTAACTCACAACCTGCCAGCCTACAAATAAACTCGATAGCGGTGGAATAAGAGAGCATGCCGGGAAATTGAGTCATACGTTAATGCACGTATGTGCAGGAGCGTGTACGTGCTACGTATAGAAATTCGGTAACGGGAATTGTAGTTGTCTTCGTATTTGTGTTTTCCCCATAAACATAAACGTGTTAACTCATTTCGTAAATGTATTAGCATTTATTCCCGAAGTAAAGCCTGCATCACCGGTTAACACAGTGTAATAAAATGCATTATTTTAACGTTCTACTTTATCGACATCAGGGAATAATGTCCTCAGCATGCATGTTAATTGCCGTCCTGCTTTTAAATATGTTTTTAATATGTTCACTGAAAGGTCATTCATCATTTATATGCGGACTCTTCGTCTTGTGTTCATTTTAATTACATGGTTACTAGTTGCACATAGTTAGTCAAAATTAGCACATACACACTCACAAAGATAAGATTTATTTATTATATATACTTATATATAAGTAAATATAGGCTATAGGCGTACACACAAACATAGGCACATATATATGTGTGTGTGTGTGTGTGTGCGTGTGTGTCTGTTATGTTTAATGCTTTAAATGAAGATGTTCAAGGGTTTCGGGGTATTGGTTCCAATAAATTCTTTCTCGAAATTGTTTTAACTCAAAATTAAACTAAATAGATTTTCCTTGCATTTAAACGGGCCTACTTATAAAAGAAAACAGAAACCAAGTTCATCTGTTTTTGCACTGCCATTCCAGTGACGAGGTGCTGAGGGCGGGCTGATTTTCTGGCAACACGATTATGTGAGATTCTGTGACGAAGCGGCGATTACAGCACCGCGGACAGAGCACACAGCGGCGCCCGACCCCCGCCGAGCAAAGCAGTCCGCAGTCTACAGCGCCCAGCGACGCTCCGGAGCGCTTCTCTCGCGGCCGAGGACCAATAGCACAGCGCACAGCATCTTCGCCCTGCCTGTTGTACCCAGATCTGCAGAGGACCTGCGGATGCCTGCGTCAAGGCGTGAAAATTTGTTTGTTCCTTTAAAGATCGACCTTCATGTCTTTGGAGCTTGGATATTTTTATGTTTATTTGTTTTTGAAAGGCATTACCTATGAGACTTTTGAGATATTTTAGTGCGAGCCAAATTAAGACAACGACAAAAAAACGAAGAACATTTGTTTTTTCTTTCTGTCTATTATTGAAGAGGAAAACGTTTTGCGATTAAATTCGTTTATGATGCTATTTGATTAAGACGTTTTGCAGCGATTTTACATTAAAAAGATTACGCTATATATGCAGTAAACCTGGAAAAGACGGGCATAATTAATTTCATAGTAAATTTGTGTTAAGAAATCGTTTTGGTTATCCCTGCTATATGTGACAATACACTGCAGTGGGATAACTGGGATCAGTTCGAAGGAAGATTACCAGGGAATACCATTTTCCACATCGCATTTATTATCTACCGACCACTCCATTTCAGAACCTTGGACAGTAGCGGGTGACAACGCGACGCAGACTCAACACGACAATATTCAGTCAGGATCGGAAAACATCACTACATTAATTTTGTCACGGAACCTTTTTGCCCGAGATAAGATAAAACGAAATCCAGTGAGTATTTTGTGTTGTGCTGGTTATTGTTCTTCCATCCAATTTATCTTTACCTACGTCTTAAAAGGCTGCACTGCCCCCGAGAAAAGGCGTGCATATGATTTATTTGTGTCAACTAATGAGCATCTTAAATTGTAATGACACAGACGACATCACCAAAATATAGAAATTACCAATTTTGTGATTAATTGTTTTTTTCCGGTTTTTTAACCATGTCTTGTGTATGTAAAATTGAATGGCAGACGAATTACAACGTCGTATAATTCAGTAAGCTATGTGAAAAACATTCAGCTTGCGTCGTAAAGTGTAGGAACGTGACTCGAAATTGCGGTGTTTATATTCGGCTTCCATTTCATGGCTAAGATGGAGGCTAATAAGCTGGAGATTGATTTCAAATATTTAAAATACGTCGTCTGAATTTGAGTTACACCGACTAATATCAATAATATATACATATTTATATGATCCTAGTTTAAAAATAACACAATTTAGTAGGCTATTTCTTTATTATATGCCATATCCCAAGTGTAGAACTCGTCACAAAACACGCAGGCAATCTTAATCACGATTAAAATAAGTATACTGTAATAATATAGTAATAGAAAATGTATTGTTATATTAATGCTTTACGATAACTTTCGATTAGATTTTATAGATTTTAGCATTACTTAAATACGTACAATAGCCAGACTGTCATACATATATGAACAAAAGCGACATGTATACATCAATAAAAGCATGTGCTTTTTAGGCCTATAATAATAATAATAATAATAATAATAATAATAATAATAATAATAATAATAATAATATTAAATATGTTATGGAAACGTTAAAATGCATTTTAAAAATAATTTTTTTTTATAAATAAAACTTCATATTATTCTTTATCATTTATCATTGTACAGTAAATATGTTTGCATCTGGAATAAGTTCAGTGCAGGCATTTTGACGTTTCATTTCAGAACATCCCATTTCAGTAACAAATTCATTTCAGCAGCTGTGGTCACTATACAATGGACCTGCCCCAGTAAGCGTCTGTGGGATGAGCTATGAGAGAGAGCTGTAAGGTTCAGACACCGGTGGATGGATGAATGCCTGTACAGGCATTACACAAGAAATAGGACAGGATAGCCCAAAATACATCTTTGAGTACCTTTTTACTATATTTAACTCTTTTGTTGGGGATTAAAATAAACCTCAATCCTCAACATAAAGGCAAAATCTTGCAATGTCTGGACACCAATGAAACAGGGATAGCACGTATAATAATTATATAATATGTATAATATGTATTGATCATTAATGAAGGTGAAAAAGGTGCATGTGTATGCAAATGATATAGCGATTCCCAATTTTGCGTTTATCACCGTCGCTGCAGATGCTTCTATCTCAGCCTTCATGTGCACTAGCACACACCTGTCTCCTGTCAAATTAAATACAATATTTATCACACAAAAATTACTACTAAAGACCTTTCATGATAAATACTGAGAGAATCAAAATAATTCTGTGTAATCAGATTTGTAACAATGACACCTTTTCTCCTCCCACAGGCTGAAGTTCCTCTGTTTCTCCAGGAAAAACAGGGAAATAAAAGCAGCACTTAAAGTCTAGGGATCCATCATCACAGCCATTACAGAGGAGTCTTTTACCTCGGTGTCTTTGCTTGAGAGAATCTGGCTCTTGTAGGCAGGATCTCCAGACTTGGAAGCAGTGAGGCAGACACTGATCCTGCCTCACCTTCTGTATTTGGTTCGCTTATACGCCAGTAAGGCTAGCATCTTTTTTTGCTCTTGTCTCCGTCGCGCAGAGCACCATGGGCACTGTGCTGTCTCTGTCCCCCAGCTACCGGAAAGCGGGGCTCTTTGAGGATGGGCCCGCCACTGTAGGCCCCTATACAGCTGTGCAGAACAGCAAGAACGCCAAAGACAAAAACGTGAAGCGGCACTCGCTTATCAACGTGCTCCCTTGGAAGCGTATCGTAGCCGTCTCAGCCAAGAAGAAAGGCTCCAAGAAAGTGCAGCCCAATACTGCCTACCAGAACAACGTCACCCATCTTAACAATGAGAACCTGAAGAAGTCCCAGTCGTGTGCCAACCTCTCCACCTTCACCCAAGACTCAGCTGCCCCAGTGATCCCTGGCTCCAAGACCTCCAGCAATGTGGCTTCGTCTGTCAAGAAGGTACCCCTGCCTAGTTCCACTGCTGTCCCAGGTACTCCAAAGCGGGTGATAGTGCAGGCCTCCACCAGTGAGCTGCTACGATGCCTGGGTGAGTTCTTGTGCCGAAGATGCTACCGGCTCAAGCATCTGTCGCCTACAGACCCGGTGCTGTGGCTGCGCAGTGTGGACCGCTCTCTGCTGCTCCAGGGCTGGCAGGACCAGGGCTTCATCACTCCTGCCAACGTGGTCTTCGTCTATATGTTGTGCCGAGATGTGGTCTCCTCAGAGGTGGCCACTGAGCATGAGCTTCAGGCAGTGCTCCTCACCTGCCTGTACCTCTCCTATTCCTACATGGGCAACGAGATCTCCTACCCCCTTAAGCCATTCTTGGTAGAGAGTTCCAAGGAGACCTTCTGGGACCGCTGCTTGTCCATCATAAACCTGATGAGCGCGAAGATGCTGCAGATCAACTCTGACCCGCACTACTTCACCCAGGTGTTCGCTGACCTCAAGAACGAGAGTCAAAAGGAGGAGGAAAGAAGCCGGTTGCTCATCGGACTGGACCGGTGAGGGACAACAGGGGTGAGGGTGGGGTGGGTGGGTCGAGTGGAAGACAAGGCAGTGGTCTACTCTTGTCTGGCATTTCTCAAGAGAGTGGTGATAGATGACTAGGTTTACGGCACATTCAGTGAAATGTGCCATAAAGGTAGCATACAACTTGCGGTTACAATATGTAATAATAAATCTAAACTGAATAAAGTTGTGGGAAATGACTGATACCATACACAGTATGTTTACCAATGCTATGGCGCTAGATCGTTCAAATGGATTTTAGTGCTTTAAACTGCACTAAGATGGTTGGAGATCTGTTTACTGATTTTGTACATGGCAGAATGAATGAAGATGCAAACTCTTCCCTCCTAAAACTACAGAAGCTGCAGAGGGACAAATGTCTTACCTGGTTTAACCTACTACCACCTAATGCAGGCTTAAAAGACTGAAGTATTACACCAAAAAAGAGGAAACGAATGCATAATGTCTGAAGTACTTTAAAAAAATGTTTAAATTAGTTGTTTAATTAGTTAACATTTCCTCAGGACCTTGGCCCTGAGGTGTATGTTTAGATTTAATGAAATGCCAGGCTTGAGCGCATCCTCTGCTTCTTATATATACATGACACAAAAATATTCAAAGCAAAAGAGGAAAAAAAAGAAGATGAAAGCAAAACAAAAGAAGAAAAAAGTTAAATAATCCCAGAACTCAGAATGTGGATTGGACCGAACATGTTGCAGTCCCTCTGTTTCTCCCTCGCTGGTGTTACTGAGGGTTCAATGTGTTAAATGCCGCTCTGATGTCATAGGGCGGTCTTCGGGCTCTGTACACTTAGCTGATCTCTGCCAATATGCATGAGCGAACAGCGGCAACAACAATCTCCCTTTGACTAACTGGTACTGATTGGTTGAACGTTTGTGTCCCTCACAGCGGTGGTGTGCAATGAAAGTGAGAGCAGTCGGAAGAGTATGGTCTCAGATATGCCATCCATTACTGGGTCCTGCAGTGCAAAACCAGAACAGAGGCAGGAGCATGAGGGAGAAAGGAGGGAGAAATGATGCAGGGCTGATTGAATGACCATGAATGCAAAAAAAAAACAATTGTTAATTATGACCTACTTTGTTTTCATCTGAAAAGAAATAAATTAATTTTAGTATTGCATAACAGGCTCTTGGCAACCAATGTTTATTTATCTACTCATTTACTTATTTTTAGAATTGTACCCTTGTGCATGTTTACCATGCAATCTGTGTGGTATTAATGAAGGTCATAGTTAGCTTGCATGCATTTCCCGTCATATCTGTGAAGCAGGTGCATCTACAGAGAATGCTTTCTTTTAAATCAAGAATATTCAGCATTGCTTGAAAAATGGACTATGAGTTCAGTTTGGATTTAATCAGAATCCTCTTCCCACCTTTTTATTGTTCACAAACTGTCTTAGACTAGTGTCACACCTTTGATGAAAATCCAGCAGGTCTTGAATAACCACACCAAAGGTCAGCAGGCTACGTATGACACACATCTTTCAGTTGACACTGAATGTTTATCTGAACATGGTTTTATTTATTCGCTTCATTGGCAAAATAATTTTAGAATTACAAATTGTGTATTCTTCATTGATTCAGTGATTATCAGTAATGAGAAGGGAATAAGTCGGAACTTGTCAAAAGCTCTTAATGAGGCAATTTTAGAACACAGAAGATCTCGTAAGAATTTCGTTGGGAATTTGTGGGAGTACTTTTGACAGGAATGAAGACTGTGGATGTGATTAAGTCACTAGAAAAATGATTAGTGAATATTTTTTCTTTGAAGTCTGGGATGTAGAGCGGTCACGTAGAAATATGAAGAAAGCAGGGCATCCATCGATCTGTTTGGTACTGGGCATAGAGCACTGCTGGCTGCAAATATTTATTGTAGAAGTTCGCCTAGTATTTATAGCAATTAGTTAATTGAAAAAAAAAATCAATCTGATTCACAGTGATCAGTAGTACAGATGCAGATCATTCTGAGTTAGAGAAAACTGCAAAGAAATTGTTTTTCTCATTGGGGATTCCGCCAAGAGAACATGAGGCTTTTTGAGAATGGTGTTAGTGTGATACCTTAATGGCTGACGGCAGAGACCAAAAGCATGACAGTAGCAATGTATCAGTGCGCAGGTGAAGCACAGGGCAGCCTCGGCTGCGTGGGGAGCGTAAGACTCACCTGAGTTTGGCGGAACTTCTCTATTGCAGACCCCAGTCTGTAAGGAAGCCAGAGAGAAGCCCACGACATCTCCAACAGCAAACAGCAAAAACGGCCCGGGAGTCTCCCCTGGGCTCCCAGTCTGCAGCTGCTAACACAATGTAATACAGCATCATTTTACAAGCCAGAGAATTAAGAATGGATTACGGTCACAAACGAGAACAAATGGAACTTGATATACAAAAAGAAATTATTATTTGCCCACTTTATTACCACACCAACAGAGATCAACTGTGCATGCTTTCTTTCAATATTTGTGTCTTTCAAATTCCGTTCTCAAAACGAAAAGAAAAAAAAAGACAAATATATGCACACATTGATTCATTTTCTTTATCACAGCAGTTCCATCCTGAAAAGAATGGGTTTCTTATCTTATCAAACTTGGCTTTGAATGCTCCATACATGCTTCTTCAGCGCTGGTTTCTTAAAGCAAAGAAGACACAGACATGTGGGACTTGTACTGTAACGGTGTGGCGCCGTGTCCTGTGAAAGCAGTGTGTCATGAAGCTGGAGATGCAGGTGTAGTATCTGCTGTGCTCATGGACTGAGCCTGCCCTAGTGACTTTTAATCTACAGTCAAGACCACGACTGCCCATTGTCCCAGTGGGTAACGCAATAGGGAGAAGCAGCTTGACATGCGATACATTCTCAAGCTTGTGGGGCGTGGGAGTCTTTTAGCGTCAGTAATGGGGGGGCACTTTAATCCCTCTGGCTGACTCTAATTCAGCTACCCTGATTCACAGAAATGTGCCATTTTTCACTTGCAACACCAAGTAGTTGTTTGGAAAATACTTTAAAAAGCTTAAAAAAGGAAAAAAAAAAAAAAAAAAGATGAGTAATTGTTCAAAATCTCTTTGGTTTTTTTGTGTATCTTGTTGCGTACATCTTTGTTGGAAAAAAATAGTGTTATTAGAATTTAATGAGAGGCTTTCTCAATGACTGCATGTGTGTATGAGTATGTGTTGGATGACTGAGTGTGTGTTTGTACTGATGAATGAATGAATGAATTTGTTTTCTTATGGGGCCAAGGGACACAAGGAGTGGGATGTCTGAAAACAAGAAAGGAGCGTTTTGGGTGGGGTTTGACTGTTGGGAGGGGGTGGGACCAAGGTGTTGAGCCAATACAATTGTTTATTTAAAAAAGCTGTCGCTGTAATTGAACCTTCTGTTTGTTTGTTTCAGCTTATTTTTATTTATTTTTGTACTGTGATGGAAATTAAAATGCACTGATCGTTCATGACGCACAAATGGGAGATGTGTCTGTGTCTCTGTCTTCAGGTCCTTCAGCATCATCATTATACCAATACTCACATTTTTGGTCAGTGCTGACTGAGGGAGTCTACAGGTCCCAAGAGGCATTGTGATGGTGTGTCCCCCCCACCCCCCACCTTCACGCAGACCCTAGTGCCTTCAAAAAAGAAAAGACGACATGGGCAGCTTCCGGTTAAGAGTTTTTTTTTTTTTAATGGACAAATACAAAGATGATAACCCAGCATTATAAAAATATTGCATGTTCTAATGCAGTTTTACTGCACTTCATATTGCCTTACATGTATTCAACAGTGCGCTTGCATGCCCACCACACAATGAACAAAATGCATAAATCACCATGAAATGCTCTACCTCCACAGAGAGGGAAAATGATTCATATTTAATCTTTCCCGTGAGTGGGGTTTCAGAGCAGCACACCCTTGTTGTTTTGCCTGATGCTGGGAACGATGTGCACAGAATCACCACAGATTTCACTTAAAATAAAACGTGATCTATAAACATTGGACCAAAACTTTGGTTTCTCCATCAGGCAGCATAAAACAGACTTACTGAGGAAATTATATTTCCCAGTTAATGGAGAAACAAAAGTTTGATAAAGCCATCATATGGGGGCTAATGGTCAGGAAGACTGCTGTTTCCAAGTAGATTAAATGTCAAAAATTAAAGAAAATAAGGAATCAAGTGGATTTTACTGAAAGCATTGCTAATGCTGCCTATTTTTTTAACTGAAAGGCAATGAGCAGTAAAATGTGAACATGACATCCATCCATTTTCCAGATCATATGCAGGACACATTAACAGTAAACTGAAAGCTCATAGGAAAAGGCAACATATTGATATCTATGAAGAATTTTTTTGAGGCAAGCAGGTTCCTTCTGCAGCCTGATCACTAATCCGAAAGCCATGAGCACACTGTAGTTCTCCTAGGATTTCCTAGGTTAATATAATAAACCTAGAAACCTAGAACTTCCCAGATCGATTTATGTATCCTAATAATGTAGATCCATAATTTGTCACATGACCATAAGTAACATTTGCTACTTGGCCAACTATTTAAGCACAGACATGTGCAGTAATATAACCACTTCTTCCACTGGTGAGGAGTAGCATGATTAGGCCCTTTTCATGTCCATTTCGAACAGTACTCCAGTGTTCCCAGTGAATCAAGTTTTGCTTTCAGGTCTAGAATGTATTGAATTAGATTTTGAGAGGTGCTTGGATTCTTGGATTCTTAATTTCTCCACCAGTAGAAAGTCGCAACAAAGGAAAAGCCAGTGGCATGACTGAAGAATCTCCCTCATACCAAACAATTTCTGTGAGAACAAACATACAAAACACGGGCTTTACTGTTTCATCAAAGAATTCTACTAGTTTGCCCGTTTCTGAGTGAAAGACACTGAATCACATTCACATCCAACTGTGGGCACAGGTCCTCCAGTTCTCATGACATTCTGTGCCTCAATCAGTCAAAATTCAGGATTCCAAACCTTGGTGAAAAATCAAAACAGAACCTCTGCATTAGACTCAGAGGCAAGATGGAAGAGAGGTACTGCTGCTTCCAGTGGATTTGCATCCAGTGTTGGGAAAGTTACTCACAAAAGTGATCCATTACAGACAGAGATGGAAAGTTCAGGTCCAGAAAGCACAAATCCAGACCGAGGTTTTGTTTCATCCAGCACTCCATGACTGTGACTCTTTATACTCAGCTGGTGATTTAGCTGGTGACCCAGGCTACTTCCCCAGCACTGACTGTATTCCATGTCCCAGTCCACTAACAAAAACTAGCACCCCAGTACATTGCAGTCTAGAGGTCCAGTTAAGTCCATCCTGGTTCTTTCAATCAGGACCCCCATTAATGGTAGGAGCTGAAAGAGGACTTTAGGTACAACACCCAAATTCACTGATGCTAATTTTCTGCAGCTCACAATTCTGCACTAATGCAGAACCATGAAACTATCTGCATCTTTGGCCTCTGACCCCACCTGAGGTCCAACAGAAAGGACACTTACAGGCTGCTCCACACACACTGCATCCCAACTAACTTCTTTCTGTTCGTATGCTGCTGCACGGTCACTCCCAGCAGCTGCAGGGCTGGCAGGACCTTCATCCTTCCTGGCAGTGTGGTCTCCTCAGAGTAGCCCTCAGCACAAGATACAGACAGTGGTGCTCACCTGCTCCTACCTCTCCTGTCCCTACATGGATAATGAGACCATTTACCTCCTCGAGCCACTACTGGTTGTGAGTTTCAAGGAGAACTCAAAGACGCCACAGATGAACTCTGACCCAAGCTACTTCACCCAGGTGCTTGTTGACCTCAAGAACAAGAGTGAGAAGAAGGAGAAGAAACATGTGTCAGGCTGGATCGGGGTGACTGTGAGTGTGTAGAATAAAATAAGGCAGTGTCCCACTCTCATTTGGCATTTCTCAAGAGGGTGGTGATGGGTAACTGGGTTTAGGGCACTATGAAGGGGATGTATCTTGAAGGGCACTTTCAACCTTTGGGTACCCACTGACTGCCCCTGACCTGCTGAACTTTTATTTCCCACTTGGTTCTCTTGTGCAGTTAGAGTTCTTTGGCGAACGGTCACACCAATGCAGGCTGAACAGCGATGCATGGCTGTGCGCCGCTGTGCTAAGACGCAAGGATAGCATAAGCTAATATAACACCCATATTCAAAAAAAGGGATAGAAGTAATCCAGCAAACTATATGCCAATCAGTTTAACTAGCATTACTGGAAAAATAATGGAAGCTATAATCCAAGTGAAAATGGTAGATTACCTGGATGCAAATAACATTCTGAGGGATAGCCAACATGGATTTAGGAGAGGTAGATCCTGTTTATCGAATCTACTTGAGTTCTTTGAGGAAGCTACAAGTGAAATTGATTACAAATTAAAAAGGCCTACGATGTGATCTACTTAGATTTCCAGAAGGCCTTTGATGTTGTCCCCCACAAACGGCTCTTGCTAAATCTCAAAGCTGCAGGGATTTTAGGAACTGTGGCAGCTTGGATCGAAAACTGGTTAACTGACAGGAAGCAGCGAGTAGTTATTAGAGGCACAATGTCACAGTGGGCTTGCGTTCATAGTGGGGTACCGCAGGGTTTAATTTTAGGACCACTATTGTTCCTAATTTACATTAATGATATTGACACCAATACATACAGTAAACTGGTTAAATTTGCAGACGACACCAAGGTGGGTGGTGTAGCAGATACTGATCTAGCAGCAGAGAGGCTACAACGGGATCTGGATTTAATTAACGACTGGGCTGATACTTGGCAGATGAAATTTAAGACAGATAAATGTAAGGTAATCCATGCAGGGAGCAGAAATATAAAGTACAGATATTTTATGGGTTCCACTGAAATAAAGGTAGCTGATTACGAGAAAGATCTCGGTGTGTATGTTGATGCTTCCATGTCCCATTCTCGCCAGTGTGGGGAAGCAATAAAAAAGGCCAATAGAATGTCGGGTTATATCTCTAGGTGTGTGGAGTTTAAGTCAAGGGAGGTGATGTTACACTTACTGTATATAATTCCTTGGTAAGACCCCACCTAGAATATTGTGTGCAGGTTTGGTCACCATACCTTAAGAAGGACATTGCTGCCTTAGAAAAGATGCAACGGAGGGCTACGAGAATGATTCCTGGTGTTAGAGGAATGTCTTATGAGGAGAGGTTAAGTGAGCTGAATCTGTTCAGCTTCGAGCAAAGGAGACCAAGGGGGGACATGATCCAGGTCTATAAGATTCTAAGAGGTCTGGATGCTGTTCAGTCAAATGGCTATTTCAATATTAGTTTAAATACTAGAATTCGTGGCCATAAGTGGAAATTAGTGGGAGAACATTTTAAAACAAATTTGAGGAAGCACTTCTTTACACAGCGTGTAGTTAGAGTATGGAATAGTCATCCTGTTAGTGTAGCGGAAGCTAAAACCCTGGGTTCCTTTAAATCAGAGCTAGATAAGATTTTAACAACTCTGAGTTATTAGTTAAGTTCTCCCCAAACGAGCTTGATGGGCCGAATGGCCCCCTCTCGTTTGTAAATTTCTTATGTTCTTATGTAAGTATGGAGGAGATGAGGCAGGGCTCAAGGAATGACCTCAAATGCAAATGAAGTTTCAATTTGTAGCAATAACCTTTGTGTTCTTTTGAAAATGAATTAATTTTCATTATTACAAGTGCTTATGTACCTACTCATTTATTTTAAGTATTGCACCCTTGTGCATGTCTGCCATGTAATCTACATACTATCATGAGGGTCAAAGGCAGAGGAGAGAGTATGACATGGGGGACACAACTTAATATAAAGGCAAATGTCTATTTATGGGGGGGGGGGGGGGGGTGAATGAAGCCAAACTAAATACGGGGTGTATATGCCTCCCCTCCTTGCCTGTAATGGTTATCTTGCACTCTTTTTCCTATTATTTTTGAGATGCAGGTAAATCTACAGTTAAAACATGTACATTTAGCACTTTGAAACATTTTTAAATAAGTTAAATCTATATTTAATCAGAATTCTATTGCCATGATTTGGTCTCCTCACTAAAATCCAAATCTTGCATTTTTGTATGACACTTCCAAAGTTCCCCGAGTTGTGATTCTTCAGCTGATATTGAACATTTATTTAAAATGAGTTTTTTCCACTTAATTAGTCAAATAATTTTAGCATCATTAATTGAGTACTTTTACGGGCTAATAAAATGAGTGAGTGAAAATGATTAGTTGCCATTGGGTGACACACCCACAACAAAATTTGCTCTTGACACTTAACCCATATGTGACATTATAACATAGGAGGGGGCAGCTAATTCAGAAAGCGAGGAGCAGTACCTTGCTCTGGGTCCCCCGGGGCTATGTGGGCAGGGACTCAAACCAGCAATCTTTCAATCACAAGTGCACTTCCCTCACCATTAGGCTGCAGTTGCCCCTAGCAAGAAAATAAAAACATAAGAACATAAGAAATTTACAAATGAGAGGAGGCCATTCAACCCATCAAGCTCGTTTGGGGAGAACTTAACTAATAGCTCAGAGTTGTTAAAATCTTATCTAGCTCTGATTTAAAGGAACCCATGGTTTTAGCTTCCGCTACACTAGCAGGAAGACTATTCCATACTCTGACTACATGCTGTGTAAAGAAGTGCTTCCTCAAATTTGTTTTAAAATGTTCTCCCGCTAATTTCCACTTATGGCCACGAGTTCTAGTATTTAAACTAATATTGAAGTAGCCATTTGGCTGAACAGCATCCAGACCCGTTAGAATCTTATAGACCTGGATCATGTCCCCCCTTAGTCTCCTTTGCTCAAGGCTAAACAGATTCAGTTCAGCTAACCTCTCCTCATAAGACATTCCTCTAAGACCAGGAATCATTCTCGTAGCCCTCCGTTGCACCTTTTCAAAGACAGAAGAATCACCTATGTCACGATTTCTCAAAATACGAACAAGGATATCCTTCCCAGAATGGTGCCAGGAATGAGAGCCTGATGGCAGCCTGTCCACGTAACAGGCACAGACTTTCTGTGCTCAACTGGGCAGGCAAAAACAATTGCCAGTCAGGGTGGGTTTCCTTTTGGGGTTGCTCAGTAAATTTTGCGTGACCATCGGAAGTTGAAGTGGGGCACTCAGGACTTACAAGGGAGGCACTTTCGATTGTTTGGGCAGAAGGAGCAGGTGCTCAGGAAAGTGCAGGAAAGACCCACATAGATCAAGCCATGGCAATAGAGACTAGAATGTGGAGTGTTTCCTCTCTGTGGAAGATAAAAAGGTACTGGCTAGATATAGTCGGCCTTACACTGGAGGCAGACCTCTTAATTTGGTGTGGAGTTTCTGCTACTCTGGAGCTCCCCATGGTGAACGGCAGGAGTGGGGATACTTACAAGCTCCGGGCTGAGGGCTGTGCTGCTGGAGAGTTTCCCAGAGGACATGAGAGTTGCCTCTACGTGACTACAATCTGGAGAGGGGAAAACTCCGACTTCCCCCCCCCCCCCCCCCCCCCCCAAATGCATCAAAGACAGAAAGTGGGTGTGAAGGAGTACTGCCTACTGACTCTGCAGTCCCACTGGTGGACTTCAGTGTTTATGTGAAGAATGCTGGAGATAGCTAGAGGGACGAGACTGGGAAGAAGGGTCTCCTGGATCTGAACCCAAATGGTAAAATGTTAATGAACTTTGGCGCTATAGATGATAAACTGCATACTCATGTTATCTGGCTTGAGTTAGACAACAGATGACCACATGGATTTGATGCATGAAGAGGAGGCCAGATGGACCAGGACAATCCAGACAAGCACTCAGGGTTTGCTGGGAATATCTGGCTGAAAGTTTGATGCAAAATAAATTTTAATGCACCTCTAGCATGCTGAATGAGGTTAGGGTCATCATGCCTGAAAGTATCACCTTCAAGTCTCTAATTGTTCCAGCGGCTGAAGACAGTTGATACTTCCTATAGCAGTAACCCACTAGGAGCCACTGGTGGACACCTGTGCTGAAGGAAGCTGTTAGGCTGAACAAGGTGGACTCCAGGGCAATGTTTGCATGAGGGTCTCCTGAGACAGCTGAAAGATACCAGCAGGCCAGAAAGGTTGCAGGAAACTCAATCACTGGGGGACAACTCTTGCATGGGAGGAGTTTGGAGAGACCATGGAACATTAAAGATGTTTGGGCAAACTGTTTTACACCTCAGGAGCAGGTTCAAAGTCTATTCAATTCAGTCTGTTCAGGGGTAGGGAAGAGCTGACTAACACTGGGGTTGCAGAGTGGTGGAAGGAACACTTTGAGGAAGTCCTCGAGCCAGTGGATGTACCCTCTCACCAGGAAGCAATATTGTAAATTCTGAATTTACTGAAACTCAATACAGTGGTTATAGGCCTAAATAGTAGAACAGTTGTGGGGGCAGAGTTCTGTCCAAAGAAAGCACAGTATGTTGTTGGGGTAACATGAATGACTAGCCTCAGTGTTGCATGGAAAGCAGGCATAGTATCTCTGAACTGACAGTGTCCCCATATATATATATATATATATATATATATATATATATATATATATATATATATATATATGTGTATATATATACAGTGGTACCTCGGTTCTCGAACTCACTAGAACTCGAGTTTCTTGAAAGTCGAACAAACCAGTTTGACCTAGAACTCGATCTGAATATCAGAATTCGAACCGTGAACGCTGACCTAATATAAAATAAATTGCACGCGCCAGGAAATGAGTCATACTACAATGCAATTCTTACTTGAATGCCTTCTTCACAGACTGGACTATTAACCAAATAAAGCATCGCAACATTACAGTAACTAACAATAAATAAACCACTAACTTACGTGTACTATTAGAGCATTTATGTCATTTATTTAAACTTTATTTTACCAGGTAAATTAACTGAAAACCAGTTCTCACTGCTTTACGTGATCTTCGGGAGAAATTGCAGATTACGCATTGGAACTGCCTGGGATACAAACGTCATGCGTGTAACTAAACTCTTCAGCCAATAAGGGCAAAGGTGTGTCCTCACGGAGGCGGTTCCAGTTTGTGCAGCCGGGTGAGAGGTCGCAATGCATCTAACCATAATGCATTGCGTCAGGATCAGAATGCGTTGCTTTAAGCCAGCGCTGTAAGCAAGCCGAACGCACCCAATGACCAGACTGGGGAAACAAACTGAAACGTGGACTTAATACAGAGGACTAATGACAACAACCAGAAACAGCTGATCACTTGGGGATCCCACACAAGGTTAACGAGGGGGCGTGGCACACGGAAGGAGCGGACAATTATTTTTCCATTATTACGTATGGGAACTCGAACTTTTTAGCATTCGATCCGAAGTCCGGAACGGATTAAGTTCGAGAACCGAGGTACCACTGTGTGTGTGTGTGTGTGTGTATGTATATATATATATATATATATATATATAATAAGTACAATAAAATAAATATGGACCAGAGTGTAGGTTTCAACTATACAGGGATCATCAGAGGGTTTTTGGGAATATGGTAACAAAGTCTACATATGCGTTTTACATTTGGAGAAGGTAAAGCACCATACTGTGGGAGGTACTACAGGAATATCGGACTCCAAGGCGGCTACTTAGTGCTGTTTGGTCCCTATTTGAATGCAGTTGTTTGCATCCTTGACAAAATCAAAATTTTGGCCTCCATCAAGAGTCCATTTATCCTCTATTTCTTTTCATAAATTTCATGAGGCATAACTGCAGCTAGAATGGTGTGTGGGGTCTTGAAGTGACATATGTGCTATTTGCAGATGATGTCGTGCCTTTTGCTTCACCTGAACAGGACCTCCAACAGGCACCTGAGCAACTTAAAGCCAAGGATGAACTGGAGGGGATGAAAATTCCAACCTCCAAGCTCAAGGTCATGGTGTCTGCTCAGAAAAGAGTTCTGGTGAAGGTAGCGAGTGCTCATTTTCATGAATAATGGAAGGAGAATACATGAGATTGATTATTGATGTTGTCGTCCATACCTACAGTCAAAGCTAGGGATAATGACTTAAAGAACAAGGTCGCTAGTAGAAGTGGGCACTACAAGTCACCCCACAAACTTTGCACAGGATTAAGATCTGGAGTTCTGACTTAGCCATGCCATAAACCCTCTGTTTGTTGTGAGACATTAATTTGTGGATTTGCTCGTGTGTTTAAGGTTACTGTCAAAAGCCATTAACAGTTGAGCTTCACATTCTTCTCAAGTAGTCCTGGAACAATTCATGGATGAATATGACTAAGGCAGCAAAACCAAATCATAAAACTATCACCACCACTTTTTACAGCTGCCGTAAGGTTCTTTTGTTCAAAGGAAGGTTTTCACCCAAAATTGTCGCCTGGCATCATAGCCAAACTCTGATTTGGACTCATCTACCCAGAGCATATTCTTATTGTCGTCCTAGCCTTCACATAGGTCTGCCAGAAAACTTGTCATTCATTTAATAAATCTCACGGGCATTTTCTAAGGAACTTAGCGAGCTATTTACCATGACATGGCTTTACTAAATACTTCAGTGTCTATGACCAAACCAGACCTGACAACTTCAAGTATTTCATTTGATGATTAATGTATGGGTGAACAAACTTTTACAGGTAAGGAAATTACATTCTCAAGGGATGAATAAATGTTTGTAGAGTGTACCGTTCTTTATAAATTGTTAAATATCTCCTTTATTTACCAATATAGTTGAAATGAAAACGAATAAATGCACAAATGTGTCAACAAAACATTTTACGGGGTGTAATTTTCACTTTCTGATTTTGTAAGGAAATGAGTAAATGGGCCAGTTAAACGGGACACCCTTCGCTGCCTGATGAGTGTAGACTCTCTGGAGTTGATGGGGCTTCTCTGTTGCAGACTCCAGTTTGTAAGTAAGTCAGCAAGAACCCCACAGCAGCTCTGGCGTGACGGGAGGTCGTTACATCTTCAGTTTCAGCACTAAAACTAATACTTTTTGATGGTTTGCTGGTCCTTGCAGGGTCCAGGTCTTCAGAAAGGGTGTTAGAGCATATGTCCTTACAAAAAAATCTAAATATCTACAGGGACTCCCTGTCTGGACCTCAGTGTTACATGCCAACATGAAAAGGGCATGACCCCAGGCAGGTAAAGGTGTAGATTTACAGCAGTATAAGATGCTACACCAAGGCGATTGGCTTCCACGTGACCTCAACTGAGTTAAAAGCAAAAGAAAAACAAGAGAATAACAGGACAGCTTCCGGTTAGGAATTTTTTATTGACAAATACACAAATGATCCAGCATTATAAAATGTTGCGTGCTCTAGTACATTCTTACAGCACTTAATATTGCCTTGCATGTATTTAACATAGTGCTGATATATCCATTAGAAGATGAAGACAGGCATACAAAAACACCAAAACACATTTAAAATGCCCTAACTCCATATATGGAGTTTGAAGTTTTGGTATTTAGTCTATGCTGTGGGCTGCACATCACACTGAGAAGCCCTTTTTGTTTTGGCTGATAGTGGAAGCAGTGTGCGTAGGATTACCAAAGGGTTTATCCTGTCAAAACACCTCATCAAATATGCTGATCAAGGACGACATGTATCAAGGCCACAAAACAGTTAAATACAGTAAGATTTCTAATTATTTTTAACTTTATTCTATTCTATGAACAGAACTATACCTGATCTTCAGGGGCACCATGAAGGGGGGGGGGGGTTAATTAGGATGATTCCAAGGGTGAATGGGAGCCCTAAAAAGCTTGAAACATGATTCGATTGGTCTGGTTTGGGAGCTCAGTATGATATGCTTTCACAGGGCCCAAAATCCAGAGGCGCCCCCCTTGATCTTCCTAGAGATTCTGATTTAACACCCGGTTTTAGATATATATGTATATTATCTATGTATATCTATATATATATGTATAATATTGGACCTATTGCGAAATACCAGATCACAACGATACATAGGTTTTACAGGTACATCAGCATCTAACCACATCCAACAACTTCACTTCTCCATCAGGAAACTAAACAGACAGACCCCGAGGAAGCAAAGAGCAACCGTGTGAAGCAGAAACATAATGCAAACATCGAGTTTTAAAATGACAATTACGCCTTGTCACTAATAGACAAACCACTGCCCTCACCTCATCTCATACAAGATGCTGGGCACTGTAGGCCCTACTGGAGGAATAAAATTAAAGTCATCAGGCTCAACGGCTGTGAAAACACAAAGAACAAGCTGCGAATGGTGGAGACAGAGTTGTTTCGTGGCTGAGAATGGGGTTCAAGAGGGGATCGGATCTCTGACTTTCCCATAAGAAATGCTGCTATCGTTATACGGGGAAACTAGCTGGATGAACCGAAGGTAAGGGCTGATGGTCAAGACACTGCTTCCAAGTGGAATGACTTTAATGTTACAAAAAACAAAACAACAGAATAGGATTTTAATGCCAATGTTATTTAAGGCCAAAATTGCATTGAAAACAGCAAAATGAGTGTCAGTGATACATCCACTTCCATAAAAATACCTGATTGTAATGATAGGTGATGTCACAAAATAATCATTAAAATTATATCGTAGAACATTGTATGCACCATGTATATATTGGTATAAACTGTAAGCACTTTTCATAATGGTTCCCTTTAAAATAATTTATAGGTTACAGAAAACAAACACACATTCATTTGCAGGAGAAAGTTAGCTCCCTTTACCTCATTTCCAAGAATGTTGTGATTTAAACTTAAAAAGTAATTTTGAGAGAAAAGACAATGAGGAGGAAGTAACACGATTAGGAATTATTAAGCATCAGCTTCCCGTCACAAGGTCAATTACCCAGAGCAGAGAAGTCTCCCCAAATGGGATGGCTACGAGGGTACAGCACCCTCTTCCACGCTCTACCGTCACCGACCACAGCAGCGGCAGAGTACAGAACCACCTGCGCTCCCAGCAGGAGCGTGTGAACTGCTGTGATTTAATTAAGCCTGATAAATGAACACTCCGACTCGCTAAATAATTTTTCTGAATTATAATTCCAATTTTAAATAGCGTTTAACATTAAGACATCCAAACACAAAAAAAGCCAAGGCTTGGGCAAGGGCCAATGACAACATGTGGCCAGATATACGAGATTCCAGTTCTGAAAGCTAGAGGCACATTCGGGTGTCTGTTAGCAACCCGTTTGCTCCATGAGATCCTACATCTCTATAGGTCGATTCCTTTGGAGATTTATGCGCTAAAGGATGTTCGTTTGCAGATCTGCTAATTTCGGACCTGACACTAGCAACATGGCTAAATCCACAGCAACAGCGATGCATTAAAGCAGAAATGTCAAGACCGCTGAATTCTAAATGTGGCTACAACAATTTATGGGTCGGAACATTGTCTGATCTTCCTTCCTCTTTGCTCAAGGTATGGAAATTATGGGACCAGTGCTGTTTAATGGGATGGCACAATTCTCCGGTCTGGACAGTAAGTCTGGTAATGAACAGGAAGCATCAGTTTGTTTGGGAGCAGAATATCTTTTTGTACACACCTGCATCTAAGATGCTGAAACTACTGAAGGTGAGAGGATGTTAAATGAAGATGATTGAAGCACTGAGGTCTGGGTGAGGAAGAACTGGATTGGCAAAATGGGAACGAGCACAGTACCAGAACACGCTGCCTTACTGGCGTTTTCATCCAATTGTATGAAAATGGTGAACTGAAGTACTGCACTTAAGGCATCATCTCGCATTTTTACCCCAGTTTTGCTTGGTATACAGCCATGCCTGCCCAGACATCACAGAGGGGGGGCAGGCACACCTCGAGCACGGCGGCTGCCAGGCCAAAGGCTGCCTCTTCACACTACAGGTCACACGGAGCCACGGGAAGAAGCTTCTGCCAACTGGAGAAGAGAGACACACGTCTCACTGTAGGAGGCCGGCACCCTGTGAGGGGGAGTCAGGTCTGCGGATACAGCGGACAGACAGCGCAGCCAGCTCACACCCCCCCCGCCCCCCTTCTGTTGCAGAACAACGCCAATTATTTTTTTTACCTCTGTGCAGCTCTGCCTTAAGCCTGGCAGGTGACACAGCTCAGACTCAGACTCAGACTCTGCATTGAGTCATACAGCAGCCAGTGGTACCTGGGAAGAGCGACTTTGCTGATGATATTCAAATTCATTGCCAGAGTAACAAAGTCAAATGCATTTTTTGGTGATTTCATTGAATAGGCTTCACCTGCCCCCCCTCCCTAGGGGTCCCAGCACCTAAACTTCATGTTTTGCTGATGTTTAAGGACCATCCACAAACTCTCTTTGTAATTTAATTGTAGCTAATTGGAAAGGCATGTTATGTCATATGTACACATGTAGACCTCCTGCATACCCAGACAGAGGTGTTTTTATCAGCTACTCCATGAAATTAAAATTAATTTGCAATTACAAAACCCCAACGCAATGATGTTGTCAGAAAATATCACGGATTTCTTTGAGTTTGGCACTCGCTCCCTCTCCTGGAATTGCTCTAACTAGGCCAGACACCCTGGGAGTTCCCTTTTAAAACTCCCCACATCCCTTTCAGTCAAACAGAGTCAACATTTTGCACAGAGACTTGTTGAAGCGCAGAGGAAAGGAGGGGGGCACAATGATCAGAAACATGTGGATCACAAGCATGCTCACAAATAATGGAATAAGCTCAAATAAACACCTTTGATTTTCACTTCAGTACCCTACTCTGAAAGACTACACTGAATGAGGACTGAAAGCACGAATGGTGGTAATGTAATGTCATTTTGACATCATCATGGTTATAGATTGACTTATGTTGGATCTCCCTTGATAATTGAAAAGTATGTCTTTTTCATAAACTGAATTACCTGTGTAACTACAGTCTGAAGGATGTTTAACTCTGAATCTGAACAGCCAGTCCAATGCAACAGAATACAAGAAAATTTATATACCATGCCAACTACATCATAAAGAGTGTTGCTGAAGAGGAAACAGCTTTGTGTTTAATTAATGTCATTTGAATTGGGAGACTCCAAAACCTTGACCAACGAGAGTAAGACTGCATGATGGGAAAGTCCTGTCATTCATATAATATAAATACATCTTTATATATAACTACAGAGAGAGAGCTGTGAAAATATTAATCCACCAAGGCATTGATTTGGTTAGACTATTCCAGAGCAGGACTCAAACAGCTAATTAACTCAGGCTAGAGACAAACTAGATGGTAACGTTAAGTGATACCACCATTGTGACAGTTCACAAATTAAACGGCCCTTTATACCCCCTTAAGACCTTTTTACCCTTGATCTTAAGGAAACTATAGCAGGGGCACAATCCATCAGAGAGCAGTTTCAGCTAAGACATTGTAAAACTACATATTGGGATGACCTGTAGATTTGTTGACTTGTATGTTAAATACAACATCATTAGCATTATAGTCTGTAATCTGCAACACAATGCACACAGCGATATTGGAGTGATAATAATTAGCTGTGTTTGATCTCACTTTTTTTGGAGCTGATCAAGAGACATTTGGGATTCAAGGATATTAGGACCTGCAAGCCCATGTGTAACCTATAGCAGGTTTAAGGAAATAAAACATACTGACTAAAGTAAAAATCTGAGAGACAACATACTGCACAATTGCCTAGTGATAGCCCATCATTTCACAAAGAAAACATGAACGGATGACACGAACAGTCATTGGCCATCTCTGTATGTCTCCCTGAGATCCGGATACTAAGGCATGCACGGCATTGTGGGAGTGCTGCAGCCATCGACTGGGTTATAATCAGAGTCAGCGAGACACTATGCAATGACACACACTAATGCTTCCTGTCTGCTGTCATCATTAGCATTTAGTGGGTGTGTGAATATAACACACACACACACACACACACACACACACGGGAATGCCTATCATTCATACACACGCACACACTGAGTGTAGGTAAATTTATATAAACAACATATATAAACAAAAGGATAAGAAAAGGTGCAAAAATGCATATAAATTAAGATATTTCGCTGCTTCTTTAAAAGCAGTTTTTGGTTATCAGGATATGCTCAGCACACCCAGCTCATCAAGCCAAGCTAACAGATATTAGAATGCTGCTTAAAACGAGTACTACAGGCACTGTTCCTTGAATATCTGAAGCCAGCCTGTAGGACACGTGCTACGTGCAGAGCCACACGCACATGCTTCTGCTTAGGGTGGCATATACCTGCTTCTTTGCTCCCTCCTTGGCAGTCAGCATGTGCACAGAAAGGTGTGCCACCAGTGACCGGCACACAAAGGCTACACGTGTGATTGGGCAGGCCATTGTCACATGGTCTTTGAAAGAGGGGTGTGGCTATTACAACAAAATATATAATGACTCTTGAGTTACGCCAGATATCTTGAACAAAATGCCTCTTTTCACATAAAAAAAATATAGAAAAAAAAAGGAAACAGTATTATTAGTTTCTAAACTGACATTAATGAGTTATGTACAGGTGTGTGTGTGTTTCATACACGATTAAAAATCACATCTTAAATGCTGTTCGGGTGGCAAGGAGGAAGCATATCTAAGATTTTTCCACAATTCGCCTTTTGTTCTCTTCTTCTTTGGTATGGCATCACTGTGTATATCTTAACAATTTTTCATCTATTTTTCCCCAATTAAAAATGACTCCCTTAATAAGGATACCAACAGGAAAACGTGTCCTCAAAGGCGGCTCTGAAGAGAACCCCCCATTCCGGCCCTTCTTAGCTCCCCGGCACAGCCAGGATGTACCCAGAGCGGCTCTTGATGAAGTCCGGCTGAGATTGGTTGATCTTGGTTTCCACGACGACGGTGCACTTCCTGCCATTCATGCTGCATTGGATGGGACTGACCACGCTCACCTGCAGCTTCCGCTTCTCACTGCACAAAGAGAGGGAGAGAGAGAGACAACATGGCCACTGTCATTGCAGGATGCTTTCAACACCGCCCACAGTCTGAAGAGATACCAGATCTTCAGAAATCCAATATTCGGAAGATCTTTTTGTTTCTTTGTCCAGTGACGATCTGTCTACATTGAGCTAAAAAATTGGAGAGATAGTGACACACACAGGATCTGAGGGACACAAACGGGGGGGCGTGGCCGCTGACCAGGGATGGGGGGGGGGGTTCCCCTCTGTAAATTTTAACGATCAGGGTGGGCTCAGGAGATTTGTCATGATCGTCGATTATCAAAAAAGGGCTCTTTGAGCATAAAAGGAGGGGACTTTTATTTGTTCAGGCGAAAGCGGCAGGTGTTTGGGAACCCCCCCCTCCCACGTGCTGGGTGATACGACGCTGAGAACATTAGGGATATTCACAATTTCCCAGAGCCGGGTATTCCATTTCTGTTCTTTCATAGACAGGGCAAATTGTAGGCAGTGCGACTCAAATAACTCTGCCTAACAGTGTCTTTGGGAGATGCTAAATGAAGAAATAATAATAATAATAATTGTAATAATACTGTAATTGCACTGTGTGTGAGATGCTGAGCGCAGAAGTGGGACACAAAGACAGGAGCGCTGAGCAGATGCTGCCTGCTGTGCCCAATGCAGCCTGACCCATTTGCAGCCGGGGGGCACCCCGCCACACCCCCAGCCCCTCCGCCACTTTTCACCGGCAATTTAATAATTAATAATGACTAATTACGGAAGCCAAAAAGCAACATCTGCTCCACTTTCCTACTTGGCTGTTACTATACGAAAGGCCAGACAAGAAGCACAATCTTCTTAAAGATCCACCCGTCACCGATGACCTGGTTCCTGCTCAGGTTTACGGGGACCCGGAGACCCAGGGCATCAAAGGGCACTGGCACACACACACACACACACAGACACACACAGACACACACACACACACACACAGAGACACAAACACACACAAACACACACACAAGCTCAGCTAAATTCTTAGCATAGCAGGATACTAATAATATAGTGTATTACATTTATTTGTGTGTATGTGCCTGTCAATGGAGCGGCTTCCAGTCCAGAATGAGGCCCCAGCCTGTGCTGCCTGAGAGAGACTTGACACCCCCCCCCCATGACCCCGATCAGGATAAGAAGTTAAAAGATGGATGGATGAGTTGATGGATAATTATTAAATACCATCATAAGGCATCTTGCTTTAAAAAGCTAGGAACAGGAGATAGTGATGTATGCCAAACAGTGGCCACGACACTAACAAATTCGGAAAAGATTTCCAGTGTCATTTTTAATGCCTGGAACATTCCAGGCATGGAGGCTGCTGGTGCTGACCTGCTGTGGGTGAGCTCTTAGCCCAGGGAGCTTTGGGATGTCAGCCGTGAGCCTGTCACGTCTGCTTAGAATGTCAGGCTGAGCAAAGATCTTTCTCGCCAGTCGTCATTCTTCAACGATCAGTGATGTGTGAGAAATGCATGACTGCTGTCTAAATGACTGAACTAAATGGTAAAGCAAGGTGTCACTTACACTCCATTACAAATCTGACACACAAAGAAAAAAGTAAGTCCATCCATTCCTATAGATTATACTCAAAATGCTGGGCTCAGAGATGACTGGGCAAGTAATTCTTAACGTTTGTAGGAGAATACATGCAATATCTACCTGCCATATTCATAAATCGCTACAAGTGATCACAAAATTTACAACTGATTATTCCAGCTTCACGTTTAAGGGAAGTTCCAAAAGTAGTATCTTCTTTTTGGAAGGCATCTGGCTCTCTTGTGCTCCTCAAAATATAAATCAGACACTAACTCAAGTAAGATTTATCAGTCAATTGGTTACTTAATTGTTCAGGGATACTGAGCAATTAATCAAAAATATGGCTAATGAAGCGAAAAACCATTCACAGCATCTATATATCTATTATCGTCATTGTTAGACTGTCAAGTGTGAATATACAATAAGAAGCATGTGAAATGAGGGCTGGATGCACAACAACAAGCTCAGTAAGAGGGAAAAGGACGGAGACGAGATCATCACAGCATGAAAAAGCAGCAGCGAGGGAGACACCACTGCTTGACAGAAGTGAGGGAAAAATAATGAAAGCTGGGTGTGTGAAGAGACATGCTGGCACTCTGCTGTGCTGGTTTCTGGGGCTGAACTGTCATGGCAGCGCAAACACTGCAGGTAATTTAGAAATGCCGATTCTCCTAACTGCCTGCCCCTGCACTACAGGAGGAATAATATATAATAAAAAATAAAAATGAACAAAAATGTTAAGATTTTTAACATTAAAAAAACAGAATGACTACCACAAAAATGCTAGTTTGCCACATCCATGCCCCTGTTGTCAAGGCAATACTGGCATCTTTGCGTAGTCCGACATTGTGGCCTTCAGTTCATCTTTAACATCTGTTGTCCTTTAAAGGAAAAGCTCACTGATCTGGGATCAGAAGTCCCTGCACTCCCTCTCTGGGTTGGGGGTAGGTACCAAGGCTGCAGGCCACTGAGGCTCCGCTGCTCTCACACAGGAGCAGGAGCAGGAGCAGCCAGGAGCTGCTGAGCAGGAACCCGGCGTTATGTGCAAGGAGGCAATAAGTAAATGCATTTAGCTAAAAGGAGCGTCACTAGTGGCTGGCTGTGACGGCCGTTCACTCTCTCAGCTTCACTGCAGCAGTGTGCATCTCCTCCATAGCTGCTCGGTGCTAATCGGCGGCCTCGGTCCCAGGCCAACTGGCAGAAAGGACACCTCTCTTGGCTAAGGTCACCGCAGGGGCTCTCGCTGACAATGACAGGGCAGCCACAACCACCATCCAAACTGCCCACCCGGCTAATCTGTCCTTGTACGTTACGTGAGGTCAGTCTGCAGTTCCTTTCTTCATTTACATATTACGATTTCAGCTATGAGATTCAGGTACTACAAATTCCAGCCCCACGGCTTTTGCTGTGTCTGCTCCTTTATTGCAGTCCTACCTCGGTCTGCTCCCAATGGACGATCAGCAGCCCCCAAATCTCATTTAACACTCACACTACTTCTTATAGTGAGACCACTAAACATGCTCTTTGGTTCATTATCATCCTTTCAAATTAAAACATGTTAATGGTTAATTATTTGGGCAACATTAAACACTTGATATATGAATGACGAGTCATTCTTACGTTAAACACTCATTTATACTAGTTTGTTTGATGGGGAATAAATGAACCAAAAAAAATGAAGGAAACAGCTTTAAATAAGTCCATAGATAGTGATTCTGTACTTCGCTTGTTAAAAAATGGTAAGATACTGAATAATAATACAGTTGAATGGATTCCAGTTAATCTGACTGGAAGAAAAATCAGCCTAGACATCAGGCAACAGAAACTGGATTTAGAGAAAAGGATCCATTATGTATTAGTAGTGATTTAGTCATTTTCCTCTGACTGGACATTGGAAGGAGAATGAATTAGGAAAATAACCACTAAAACGTGTCAAAATAAATACAGTTAGAAACTCAAATACTCTGTGTTAAGAAAATAAAGTAAAAATATGCAAAAAAAAAATGAGAAAGCAGTAGTGAAGCGAAATAAAGGCAGAAAACTTTGCAGTCAAGGTAACTGGTACCATAAGTACACAAGGTCTTGGTAGCCATATGCAGAGCCTCCTGTGACTCAGCTAGGAGGTTTTTAGGAAATATTACTTATAAAAAAATAACTTACGTATTGTAATAAGGTTACATATTGTTACTTTCTTGACTTGGTACAGGGAAAAAAATCCCTCAAATTCTACACACCATGTAACACAGTGTCTATACATTCTGGCACAAAGAAATGTCGGCCTGCTCTGTTACCACAGCAACCGAATTAACTTTTCCATCTGTCACTGCTGGCCCTGTTAGCCAATGAGACGCCAGAATCGATTACTGTCTCCATCTCCCTCTGCTCCATTCCCCTGTGCTCTGTTTATTTCTATCTTGCCAGCTAACCAGGGAGGTAAAAGGCGGTCTTGAGTGACTGGGGGGGGGGGGGGAAACGAGGTAGACGGAGCAGATTCGGAGGGCAGCCTCCCCATGTCTGCTGGCAGCCTGCCTCTTTCCCGGGCCCCACCCCGTGAGCCGCACCCAGCCTGTGGCATCGCGGTCTCTGTTTATGTCCGACACAGACGTACAGGTGCGTCGCCCATCCTGCGGGCTGCTGGCTCGCTCGCACCGTGGAAATGATGCAGGCAGGAACACGGAGCCTTTGTTTTTCCACACACAGCCCATCTTAGGTTACAGTGCAATCAGACCAGGAAAGATGTTTACCTCACGTAGCATTTGCTTTACTATTAATATCACAGCTAAAATTGAAAAGGAGACACAAAAATCTGAGCTTGAATGAGATGGGAAGGGATGGCGACGGCGATGACGAAAGCATCACACACGCTGTGTTTGGTACGCTTCTGCTTTTGCTCTGTAGCAGCCGACCTGTTCCCACCCCCTCCCACGACATGTGGCGCGACAAATGCCCCCCAGCCAGCCCACGCATGCTCCACGGCGTCACTTTTCCTGGTGGAGAATCGATTCCTCCCAGAGCTGCGGCTCTGCCCTTCACGCCATGCGGCTCCGCGTCCCCCTATTCTCCTGTCGCCGCGGCACGGCGGGCGGGAGCGGTCGGCATGTGGTCGAGAGAGCCTGCCGCATCCAAGCTGGGCAGAGCCAAATTATCAATGCTCATTCTCTCCGCTCCGAGCCGCTGCCTCTCAAACACAGCAGCCGTTAAGAAATGCAGGGATCAAAAGAACTCCGGGATACCGAGAGGATGCTGCCCAACTGCAAGCTTATGAGACTCTCGAATGTATAAAACATCTTACATAAATATCATCAAACAGAATAAATAAAGATATGAAATAATCTATTCATGCATCTCCATCCTCTCCTCGGTCTTCACCACCACTGCAGAAATGAATCCGCAGTCCATGTCAGCTATTTCCCCATCTGTCTCCCGCCCTTATAAGGAATGTGTAAGGAGCCACTGTCCTCAGCCGCTGCCATTCACAGAAATGTAAAGTGTTATCATTTGGGTCACATGGCTGTGTTGCCGTGGGGATTTCAGAGTCTGGCTCATAGCGACACTGAGCTAAAACAAACGTGCTGATTAATACAGCTTGGGAGAAAGACCTTAATTGCTAGGTCTTTACGGCGGTGCTTTGTTTGCCCAACACAAAGGCGCGTGCAGTGCATACATTCGACCATGGCACAGCCTGCTATCATAAACTCATGCAATACTGACTGATACAGGGCATTTTGTGTGTGTGTGCATGATGGGGGGGGGGGGAGGGGGGTCAGAGAAGCCATTATAGCCTCTGCTCATGAATGAACAAAGGCATAAACAAAGAGGAGAAGCTTCAATCCTTGGAGCACAACATTCCCTTGGAGGTGACAGAATGCAAGCAAAGCATGCCAGGCGGCGTTCAGAGGACGGAGTGCACCATCTCTGTATATAGCAGGGCAGGGGAGGGCAGGTTGCCTCCCACACTCCGCCGGACAGTAACAACACATGGCCACGGCTATTTTGGTCGCCGAAGAAGCCCTGTGCATCACGCAGACACGCGCATACAGCACCGGGGCCAGGAGCAGGCTAGCGAGACACGCTTCATGTGGGATTATCAGGACTAACAGAAGCGGCCAAGGATCAGCAGGACGAAAAGCCCTGTGTCAGGTGAAACTGCGGATAGGGAGCTACTGGCCAGATGTGTGTATAGGCAGTGTGTAGAGGTACATTTATTTATATAACACCATTCATACATATGGGTCATTCAAAGTGCGTTACAGAAGATAAAAACATACCTATGCTAAGAAAATGAAAGCTGACAGAACGAAATCTACAATGACGTACATTAAGGAACACTGCATGCATTGAAAATGTTTAAAAAAATGTTAAAAAGCTGATTTTACACAATTAGCCAAAGGTACAGTGGATTAGACAGAAGTGTAGATTTAAAAATGGCTACAGCCATATCATGTCTAAGATCCTCTGGTTTTGGCAGAATAATAGCTAAAAGCCATTTCACCTTGCTTAGTTCTAGCTTAAGGAACTGCTAGCTTGCCAGTCCCAGAGGATCGAAGAGCCCTGCTGGGTTTGTAGGCTTCAAGCACCTGAAAAATACATTTTGAGCCTAGACCACTAAGTGATTTATGGACAATTATTTTAAAATCAATCGCTTGTATAGCTGACTCAAAGCCAGTGTGAAGCCTTAGACACTGGGGTGACAGGCTCTGCTCCCTTAGTTTTACCAAGCAATCTCGCAGTGGCATTGTGAGAGAGTTGTTGTTATAGAGAGACCAGACAAAAGAACAGTACAATTAATATTTTCTGTCTATAATAATAATTGATAATTTAATGCTAATTTTCATCTATAACCCCCCCCCTTCGAGTTGCATGGGGCTCTAGGGAATGTTAGAGGCTAAGGATGAATACACCCCCACCCCGTCCCCCACCCATCATCGCAGTGCTTGACAAATCACCCCATCTACAGCTTCCTGTGTATGTCCCCCCAACCCAGCTAATCCAAGCCTCACTGACCCACCTACTCATCTGCACCCTATGAAAGCTTAAAACGATCTGAGTAATATAACTCATTTTCATCTCACCCCCCCCCCCCCATTTAACATAACCAGGAGGTTCTCTTCCTGCCCTGAGCTTCAGCATCAAAACACGTCTTTCCCCAGCAGTAAGTAAAGGAAGACAAAGAGAAGCACATTCCTAGAGTCAGCAGTGAAATGAGCTGAGACTGAATGCAGCTGCATTATGAGGCTGCGGGGGCTGTAATTACCCCGCACCATCAGCTGTGCGACTGTTTACTACAGCAGGAACCCACTGTCCCCCGTCCTTCACCATGCAGATGCGCTCTGTGATACCCAGAGTGCCGGTTCATTCATGGCTCCGTCTTCTCTCTTCACAATAACCGTTCTTTTTTGTCAAACATGACACTGAAGAGTCCTTACGCTCCGGCATAATGGCACTGGTTGTGTTTTGATTATAGGAGCAATAAGGCTATACTACAGTTACAGCAAAGCATCATGAAAATTCACAGGGAAATTGCTACACTTGTCGACATATGTACAAGAAGTTCAGTTAGTGGTTAACAGCTAATGAATAAAACAATATCTACATATGTATCATGGCCCAGGGAAAAAGCTTGCGCGCGCGCGCACACACACACACACACACACACACACACACACACACACATCCATGTAATTATATATTTTTGGGAATTATATCTTTTTTTTCCATTAATTTCTTCAGGAAAAATGTTAATACTAACTATGACAACCTTAACCCCAACCAACCCCAAACTATAACCATAAGTAACCAAACAAAATACAAGAGTTTTTGCATTTTTAGTTTTTTCATTGCAGTCTTTTATAAAATAGAGTTTTCCCTTATGTGGACCAGGAAACTGGTCCCCATAATGTAAAAAAAAAAAACAGGTATTTGGTCCCCACAAGGTAAGGTATACCTGGACCACACACACACACACACATCAAAACTTTCTGCAGCCAGCGTGCTTCATAAATGCCAGAGCTTATTAGCGACAGTTACATAAGAATTTGTTTAGTGTGCAGCAGCTCAGGGCGAACAATCCCCCCCCCCAAGAGCTTCAGGTTAAGAGGGTGCAGCTCTCCTACTCACGTTGAACTTAATCTTGATAATATAAAAGCTTAAAAGGGCGACAGGAAATGAAACTCAAAAAAAAATAAAAATAAAATAAACAGAACGAGCTCGCTATAAAAATGGGGCCATTATTCTCCAAAGCTTAAGAGAAGCCACCCCTCACGTTCAATATTTATTAATCCGTAGGAGTGCGGCAAATCTACTGCAGATTTATTTAATTCGGCCTCCACCCCTCTTCCTGATGTTCAAATATAGAAGCCCATAGCGCCAAGGAGGAGATTTCAAAGTAGGTCATTAAAAATAAGTACAGCATAAAACACATTACGGGTATCACATATATGGACAAACGTGTATAGTTTAAGGAGCACATATACCGTATATGCATGTGAATACGCCCACATTATTTTCAACAGACTGATCAAAGCTGTTTGCCCGCAAACGGGCGGAGGATCAATGACAGGAAGAGAAGCCCAGCGGCGCAGCCGCGGGGAGGCCCTGCCAAGATATGATGAGATCAGAGCCAGGGAAGCAGTGATCGGCGCGGTCAGCTGCAGCTGCGAGGGGGCGGGGCTTTGAGGGGGCGGGGCCACGTCGTGACAGTGCCGCGAGCTCATTTAGACATGGGAGCTCGGCCGTGAGCAGTAAACACGACCTTCCGATGTGGCATGTTCACTGGAGACAACTGGCGACGGGTGCGGAGGCTGTGAGCCCGGCGTAGGAAATTCAACAAACGCCGTCGTTTCAGTGGCTCAACAGGCCTCCCGTAAATCGTAGCCCACCGATCAGCGTCATCAGTGCAAATACTGCCTCACCAGTGTGGCACCAGCAGAGCTGCTACTTCCAAAGGTGAAACTGCTGCTTTGCTTCACGAGGGAACAAATCTGGCATCCGCATGTATGGATAAAACACAGTGCTGCTACTGGAAATCCTTCAAGGCATGGAAACACCATCATATTCCCATTTGCATTTAATATTAAAAGCCGGAACACTCTAGCGATCCTCTGATCTGACCTGCAAACGATTAGCGATGCACATGAACATAACCATGGGGGTGAGCATCGATGCACCGTGCACTGAGGGTTTATGAGTGATTATAGGGTGTAGGGTGCGTGTTACCAGACGAAAGGTGAGGAATAATGAACGTCAGTGGAGATGAGGGGGAGAGGATCACAGGAGGAGAGTGGATATGAGGGTTAGGGGAGAATTTCCATGTGTTTTAGGGTTACAGAGGCAGATAATGGGATTGGAGACCCATTACGTTACTGGTAAACAGGTGAGCCTCACAGGCCAGCATCACTAAACATCTGGCCTGGGCCAGAAAATATAAAGTAGGTCAGGATGAGAAATCCAGCTACATCTATTAAGCCCCGGCCCTCCATGACTCCACCCTATTTCAACGCCTCAACCCCTCCATCCCCAAGCCTGTATCTCACTGCAGGCAGCTGCAGAGATACATAGTGTAGAATGGCAATGGGCAGAAGGCCACGGGAGAACTGTCTGTGCGTCCGGGGAACGGCCTCGTCTTAAATAAAAGAAAGCCTGCAGAGCCTATGAAGGACGGCACTGAGCACGTGCAGAGCATGAAATCACACGCTCACACCTCAGACAGAAGAGAAAGGAGGGTATCGCAGAGGCACATTCACTGGGATGGAGGTAAACAGGATGATGAGGCGCTCGAGAGCCGCTCTCGCTTTCAGTGGCAGGACCTGTCATTAGTATTCTCAGCCAGGAGGGTTATTAATGGACAAAATGAGACAAACATGGACCGGCTGGTTGCTATGGGAACTGCATCTGCAGCGAGCAGGCTAGGAGGAAGAATCAGGAGAGAGAGAGAAAGAGAGAGAGAGAGAGAGAGAGAGAGAGAGGGTGAAGTACTGAAAAACAAGGAGGGTGTCAGACACAGGGGGAGGGGCAGGGGGAGAAAGATGGAATGTGAAAAACAGAGAGACAGAATAGGAGGCATGGAGCTCAGTGCAAAAATTTCAACCCAGCAAATGACCTTGAGAGAGGTGAAAATCAAAAAAAAAAAAAAGAAAAAAAAAAAAAAACCACATCATCTAAGACACATCTGGGGCTGCCTTTGTCTGAGAGCCTGCCTGTGCTCTGTTAGTGTCAGACACAGGAACCCCCGCCACACCAGCTTAATGAGCATCGCCGGGGCGACTGGGCGGGCGGGCGGACAGCTGAGCTCTCACAGCCCGACCGGCCCGGAGGATCCGGCCCCGGGAAAAAGAGAACAGGGAGAAAGTGGGCCACTGGTGTGCAGGGGATCCCAACCTCGGCAGAGACAAAAGAACGTACTTAGAACAGAACCAGGAACGACAAATGGGTCTTAAACCGCCCCCTGGGATGCAGACCCAATTTCCATAAGACATGTTTGTTTCCGGTGGTATCGGCTGAGCGTTTTATTCCAGCGGGGTTGGGGTCGGACAGCCCACCCCCCAGCCACAGGAATCGCTTATGAGGACACAGGTGCTTCATTGGCACCCACGGCATCCCAGATTGTCCCTGTGTCCCGATTAGGCAGCAGAGTGCAACTATTCATTTGTTGATCCATTCAGGATTGTCAGAGTCCATTACGGTTCGTTCGGACGGCTGGGCCCGTCGCATCACACAAATGGATGCAGCTCTCTCCCGGCTCGTTGCCCCGCCCCCACGGCCCAGTCGTTAGGCAGGGTCAGGCTGGAGAGGGAGGGGCCGTCCGGGGGAACACGGAGCCCATACGGATAATCTGATCTGCCAAGGAGACTGGGCTGGATCGATGCAATAGGAGCCCCTGCTGAGTCACTCAGAGAGGAAGGCCAGGGACGGAAAGGGGGGGCGCAAAAGGGAACGTGATCAAGGGAGGCAGGAAGGGGCATGAGGAATAACAAAGGGGTCTGTTTTTTTATCCTAAAATATCACATTGGTAAGTTAATGGAGCAAAGCAACCACATCCTGCAGTCTGGGTGCAAAGTCCAGCTTCTCAGTTTTTGAGGTAACAGATATTATAAATAAAGCTGTATCGATGGATCCCATTTAGTTAAAAATAAATAAATAAATCCTTTTTTCATTTCTTCCGGCGCAATGTGCAGCTTCCTGCCCACTAACCTCTGTGCTTCAGTGAGTGCATTTAGCTGCACGAAGCAGCGATTTAACTGCGTGACACAGACACACCCTGCAAGGGCAGCACTGCTTCACTGTCTCTCACTCGCCGACAGACGTCCGAGGTACGAGATTATCGATGACGGGTGGGGGGGCTGGGCCGCACGTGGAGCTGACATTTCTGCCAAGTCCTGAAAAGCACGCACTAGATAAAACGTTGCGTGTAGGCATGCAGATTAACGCGGTTTCCTGCGTCGGTGCCTGAAGGTGACCCCGTGACAGCAGGGCTTAAGGAGATGCGCTGCAGCACAGGCTCTCCGAGGGGTGCATCTCACTCCCCAGAGGTGTGACCACCATACATGCTGATGCAGGCATGCCCCCCCATCGACGGGAGCGCTGAGCTGCGGCAGTGACGTTGGCATCCTAGAAAAGCCGGTGATGGGGACGGCGGAGGCGGGGTGGCAGGTGAGACCGCAGCTAAGTAACAGCCGTCGGGGAAAAAAAGACCAGACCACTGCTGTTGGACCTTTGGGATTCTTACTCACACTGGCCTGCTCTGGAAAACAGTCAGCTGACCAGATGAATAAAATCAGTCAATGATGCCGTTTAACCCCCTGAGGGGGGGGACAGTGATACTGATATAAGCAAGGCTAGCAGGTATATTACAGCTGTGTTAAGGAGGCACAGGGCAGGACACAGAGCAGATAGAAGGATAGAGGAACAGATCTGCCCCCCCCCCCAGCCCAAAGGACGGGAGCACTGCAGAGCACCCAGCCTCCCCCATGGGTTGCATGCTAATCATGGAGCTCCACGCTAAATATAGAGCAGACCTGAGCCGCAGCGAACACAGGACCTTAAATATTTCATCTCCGGAGGAGGGCGGGAGGAAAAGAGGGAGCGATGAAAAGATGGAAAATGCTACATGATCATCTGCATGCCTGGCGACATTGGGCAAGAGGTATCGATCACGGGCAGATGAGGGGTTTGGGCCCCCGGGGAAATGAAAGAAAAATAAAGCCCCCAGGTATTAGGCTGAGTCACTTACAACAGATATCTGGAGGTGAAGGGAGGAGAGAAAAAAAAAAAAAAAAAAGAAAAAAAAAAAGAGAGACACCATCCACCCACCATCCATAGATAACGAGCATTTCCACATCCTCCAAAATGTACCCCCCCTCCCCAGCAAAAGCCCGCATGGAACAGAAGCCGGTACACTGTGGCGGAGTGACAGGCAGCGGTGGCGTTGCGGAGCACTGTCACCCTGTCCTTGCGTCACCCGGCCCCCTGCAGTCCCCACTGCTGCTGACAGGCCCCCGGCCCAAGCTAACATCCTCTCGCAAACGCAGCGATGACTTATTCAGCGCGCCGACGCATCCTGCATCCGGGCTGCGCTCCATCCGGCGAATACCGGAACCGCCCCGAAACCCGGGGTCACTGGATGACACACTGAGGTCGTTTTGCTGCGCTCTTACTCAGAGTGATTAAGGCGATCGATGAAGCGAAGCGCACAAGGGCCTGTTTGCATCCAGGCTGCAGCAGATTAATGTTACATGGGGGTGTGATGCATGCAGCGAGAAAATCCAGAAACTATTGACGCATGACGTTCTGCAGAGCACAGGGAACGGCAGACGCTCTGAACACCATGTACGTCAAGGTGAAGGGGGGTTTTACTGAACTGAGCCAGAGAGAGTTAAACCTCACATGATTAACTACCAGACTCAGGTATTAATATGTGAGGACCTGCCTGATTCAGGGAGAAATCACCTGACAACAGGGCCACACTGCTATGGACCACGCAGCTGAACATTACGACGGCTTCTTTTTTGCAGAGTTTAAATGAGAAACAGGCTGCATGCGGAGGTAGACTGCTTTAGCAGATCTTTACAGGATGGCGCGACACGGTAAGTGCGATCTTCTCAGGAGGCGTCATCTCAACACGGAGACCCTCAAAATAGAGCCGGAGCAGCTGTGACGCCCTCAATTTCAGCTGCTGCCTGTGCAGAGACAGCGCACCCCACAGGTGGGTGCAGGGATAACACACAGCACGGTATGTGCACATGTGAAACACACACAACATGGTATGCACAGACACAAAATACACACGGCAAGGTGGGGCAGACACTGAATACACCCAGCAAGGTATGCGCAGACGTGAAATACACAAAGCAAGTTATGCGCAGACATTACATACACACGGCAAGGTGTGCGCAGACACTAAATACACATGCCAAGGTATGCGCAGACATTAAATACACACGGCAAGGAAGGTGCAGATGCGAAATACACACATCAAGGTATCCACAGACCCAAAATACACACACACACACACACACACACAGGAAGGTACACAGACATACAGTAGGTACACACAGAATAAAACAGAGGCACTCAAACACACAGACATGAAGTGCACACATACAAATAGACACACAGACACCGGTATGAAATTCACACACAGGCACAAAGAGGAAGACAACATGTACTGATGCAGATAGACAGAGATGAACAGACACACACATAAACATACAGAACCTTAAACCCAACCCTAAACCCAACCCTAAGCCCAACCCCAAGCCCAACCCCAGCACTCGGCATATACAGGAGCTGGAGTCCTGGGAGATGCGGAATCATGACAGTATCTCTAAGTATACAGACATGTGGGGGGTGGGGGGGGGGGGGAACTCCTGCCAGACACCCAGCATGCAGGTGAAGGTCATCCAGGTTAACAGCTTCTACAGCAGGTTGAGTGGATTAACGAAATTTACAAAGAAACTAAAATAATTGAACCACACTAGCGCTAATAAGCCAAATAAATCAAGCAAGCCAGTTTGTTGTCTGAGTGACATGGTCTTGTCATCAGCAGCAAAAATCACTATTATTACTGTACCATTAAGCACGGCCACAGAACTTGAAGGTTTCAAAGAGCTCTGAACAATTAAAGCTTTTCTTTTGTGTGCCGGATGCTCTTTAAAGTCGACGTTAAGGATTGTTCTGGAACATGGTGGGGACCGGGGTAACTTTGGATGCAGGGAATTGAATTAGCAGAGAAGACGGTGCTTCCTGCAGCTCAGGGGTAATGACAGACCTTCAGGAGGCCAGATGTCTTAACTGTGCTCTAATGAAGCTGAACAAAGAGAATGTGACTGCACTATGGCATCTGGCAGCGTTGAAGTGCCATGAGACCAAATTTTACTTTACTTTGTACAAAGAGATACTCTGTATTAGACAAAGTTCACGTCTTTCTCTGTAAAATAGAAAAAATGAAATGATAATTTATTGATCCCAGTGGGCAAATTCTCTTTTCGCCGACTCCACCTTGCTCTCCATGACACACATGTAGGTGAGAGCAAGTTTGGCAGTGAAGGGCAGCCACCTGCAGCGACGCCCATGGAGCTGGGGGTTAAGGGCCCACAGACGTGACCATTCTGCCCAGGCCAGGCTCAAACTGGCCCATTACAGGCATAGACGCTTAGCATACTGATCCAGGATTAGACAAGTCATAACTCTCTACAAATCGGGGGTGTAAATCGGGCGTGTTCTCATTTTTAAGACACATTTGGGAGCTTCTGAAGACATCAGTCACCTTATTATGCTCCTGTCTGACTTTCCATCCCAAGAACCCCCTTTCCATCCTAGAATTCCCAGTAGTGAACATGTACCAGCATTTTACAGCGTGCTAAATATATCATGACTCAGAAGGTTGCGACGCGGGCAGCAGGTCTTAGAGGCAGCAGAAGGTCCCCAGAACACAGAGATGCTGGTCAGTGACGGGACTGGGAGTGAAGAAGCCTGCAGGCTGCCCCTCCCCATCATGGACACCCACTCACCTTCTAAAGTGGCTGAGCAGGGTGCCCACCAGCTCCCCGATGCGGCTCTCGCCAGCGGGCACCATTCCCTGCAGGCACACGATCAGGTCCCGGCTGTCCTTCGTGTGGAACACCACAAGCTGGTCCTTCCCAGGGGACACGCTCAGCCCGGTCACCTAGGAGAGGGGACAGGGCAGCATGGAGCCTGATACATCTGCTTCTCGCCGGGAGACACGACCACCAACACAAATTAGTGTGATCTCAGACAACCTATTTGTAGATAACAGGATACATTTTATTGATCCCACAGGGAAACTGTGTTACGGCTTGTAAAATCCGATTACCCGATTAGATTGTGTTTTTTTCCAACGTCTGACATGCTTAACACCTTGAGAGTGCATATTTTATATTTGGAGAAATTGAAAATGATTCCCCTGCATCACTAGGTCAAGTACTATCTGCTTAAGGTGCCCGAAGAGGGTAATGAAAGTGAAGAACCAAAACACCAGCTGCACAACTCCACTGCTGTATCTGCTGCAACAGGCCACTGTTTCCACAGAGAGCCTTGCCAACAGTCTCCCCTCAGAACAAACAACTCAGCTCTGCAGCAGCTAGAGGGATTCATTTCAACTGGCAAAAAAAAAAACAGGCTTGGTTACCATGGACAGATCAGCCACTGAAATACGTCGGGCTTCAGCAGACATTCATAGTAATATGGTACATAGTAATATGGTAGCTTCCTCATTCCTGGCTCAGGCCGACAGGCCCAGATCTACGGGGTCTCGTGCAGCAGCGAGACAGACACCCACAGGCTAAGGAGAGCAGCCAGGGGGATCAAGCCCCGGCGTGGACGAGAAACCGGCACCAAAACAAAGCGACGGAAGCCAAGGAGGCACGCAGCTCCCCGCGTTTGATCCGCCCGTCCAAAGATCCAGAGACAATCCCTGCCAGTGCATAACACTGCTGTCGTGCACCTGCTGCTAAACATGCGGCTGTCGGTCTGCAACACAGACGATGAATCTTTCAGCCAGTATTTTCCATTGTCTTGAGTTGAACAGCCATGCACAGCTTACACTTTAATGCTTTACATAATTAACTGCTAGGCTAAATAGCATTCCTGTTCCAGTATAACGTTAGTGTGATTATTGTGATATCACCCATATGAGCCAGACTCTGGGTTGAAGCAGCTATATTGACAGGGCTGCCCTCCGGAGGGAGCTAAACACGTCTGCGGTTACGCAAGTCTGCTCTACCCACCCACACCATATACACGGCACACAAGGGCTTGGGTGACCTTCACTGCAAAGCCTTTCAAGGTCTTAAGGTGGATAAACTTCATCAAAGGTCAATGAACCCAAGACATTCACTGCAAAGACCAGACAAATGGTCTTGGTCTTTAACCACAAAGGCAGATATGTCTCCTGTCTTCGGGATGCTGTAGAGCAGGTCAGAAGTTCAGAACAGTTTGGGGCGGAGGGGAATCACATGTGATACTTCCAAGGATAAAAAAAGATGTGTGAAGTGGAGGAGAGAAAAGTGGGATGGAAAGATGAACCTTGGAGAAATGATAGAAGAAAGGAAGATAATACAAAACAAAAGGAGAAAGAGAAAGACAGACGTTTCTGCGGGGAGCAGAGAGCAGACCGAAGAAGCAGATTTGTGAACACATGCCTGAATGGTACCAGACATCAGCTGATCCTCCCTCCTCCACAGTCACCATGACAACCCTGTCTCCTGGGAAGTTGGCATGACAACGGCGGAGGGAGAGAAACAGACTTGGGTAGGGAACTACATCGTTAAGGAATGGGCGGGGGGGGTGGAAGAATAACAGAGATGTTGATACAGAAAGGCATTTCTTTTAATTTTGAGGTTCTTTGTTGACAGGGAAGAATAAAAATGATAAAGAATCAAATTATTGTCTTAACAGCTGAGAACCACAGGCAGACAGATGAATCTAGTGAAGACAAGTGGCTCCACTGAGGCAGCATGGATCCCCGAGACCATCTATTTCAGGAGCACAGACGCAGCTATAGATAAAGGGGGCGGCTGATGAGGGTTTAACAGGACAATTCAGTCTTTTGATCGTCTGTCGTTTAACCCTTGGTATAGCAATCGGGACACACTAAAACCTGAATGCGGCTCTTAAACGGCAATCCTCTTTTGCATGAACAGTCTTCCTCTGGCAGAACTAGAGACAATCACAAGGCAGTGGCCACTATCTATCACTATCATTAACTGCGTTCATTCTGCTCCTCTTGCAGCCACATTGAAACCTCTCGCTCCCTCCTTCACATTCCTGCTGAGCTGTCTGTACTGAGGGTTGGTATATAAATATCGCCTCCTTTATTGCATTCCTACAATGTTTGTCCTTTCCCCATCTGTCCTCACAGCTAAATAGCTTTCACAAATACGGCATTCAATTCAACCCTCCAAGACGAGCATTAGGTACCGGCTCTGATTGCCCTATCTGCTGTTCAGCCGTATTTCATTTTCGTTCTCCCCACTCAGATTTATGCTCTGCTGAACAGTAATACATCGCCCCCATTTTTTAAAGGACCCTCGTCATGGTAACGGTGGTCAGTCAGCAACCGGGGCCCGTCAGAGCAGCTTACGCTTATGACGGGGGGGCAGCAGTGTCTATGCGGGATTATATGCCTTCACATTCCCATCCATAATGGGGAAGCCGTGCCTTTCCCAAGGTCATCTTTCCAGGTATAAGCCGGTTAATCTTGCTATAATCCCACTGAATATTCAAGGTTTCCTCCAAAATAGCACTTACAGCAAACAACAAAGCTGTGAATGCGACGTACTGTTGCCAAATCAAGTGAAAAGATTAAATGCGAAGGAGACCTTCATGCTTGAGATTAGAGGAGGAGACAGTAAGGTCCTCAGGGGACACATCAAGGCTAGTGCTCCAGGCCAGGCACACTGTCACTGGGGATTTATCAAAGCAGATGTAAGGCTCCCAGTATTTCAATAACCCTGCAGCAACATCAACGCAACTTAAGTACAGTATTTCCACTCTGGTAAGGATAATATTAGTGTTTTCATGTAAAGGAACTGCTCGATCACTATGATCACTTTTCAATTAAACCTCATTGAGCTGAAGTCACATTTCCCCAGAACTTACCATATGTCGATAGTGTACTGAAATTGAAACAGGTGCCATTTAAAGGATAATAAACAGGAATTGTTCATTGCAATCGTTAGGCAGATATCAAGATGCCAAAATTAGGCTTAGTGCTTTGGCATGCATATTTGGTATGCCATTTCATCCCCAGAGCTAATCAAAGCCGCCGTTTAGGAAGACGGAGAGACGGCTACACATACATTGTATAGCGGGATGCTCTTCATGGGCTTGTACTGCTTTAGGGGGTCCATTTTGTAAAGGTGCCGATCAGTGATCAGCACCGCCCGGTCTTCAGATTTATGGAATCGATTGATCTGCAACATACAAGCCGTCGATGACATCACCAGCAAAGGCTCCAGTTTACAATTTTAAAAGTCAGGCTGAGAAGCATTCAAGGGGTCTAGATAAAATGGAATTCAATAATAATCTGAGGTCACGTGCCACGCATTTTAATGCAGTGATACCAACGAACACAAATATTCCATACATTTCAATACAAATATCTAGGTCCATGATTTCCCCGTCACTGGTGCTGGTTTATCTAATACAGGGACCTTTCCTGTGGCGTAAACAACATATAAGGGTCAGGACTGAGGCGACTGAGTTGCTGTTACTGCCGGACAGTGGTGTCGTACCTTTCGCACATTGGAAGAGAACAGAACCCTCATGAACTTGTCTTTGCGCTGCAGGTCGCTTGACACCAAAGTGAAGGACGATGCGGTTTCGGGGCTATCTCGCTTCTGAAGGCACAGAGGGGACAAAAACCCAACGCAGTGCATGAGTGTACCACCATCTTCCTAAAACACACCCAAAACACCACCTGTTTACACACTGGATTAAACACCCCCCCCCCCCACCCCCATTTCCTCTCACTCACCAGGTAATTGCCTTCCCAAGCTCTCTGTATGCCCAGGTCAGTCCTCTGGCCCTTCAGAGACTCCAGGGTGGCTACCTTGGCCCTCACCTGCAGCATCTCCTCGGGGGACAGGCTCTTAATGAGGGTCCAGGCCCACCACCTAAGCGCAATTAACACAGAGGGGACTGCTACTGACAGCACGCCTCTCCAAAGGGCAGAAACCCCAAAACCTCCATTCATAAAGCAGGACCTTTGATTACTGTCTGAAACACACAATGGTTTTTACACAATGGTTTTTACTGGTGTTACGCAAATGTGTATTTACTGCACGGTGCTGCACTTGTGCTCTCCATGCATTTGCAGCCTCTGTCCGTTCTTGTATGTCGTACCGTGCTCCCGGGGGCTATTTCGGCCCACTGCATATGTACATATCGACAGGACGATGGTCAAGATTAAGGGTAAACAAGAATGGCAATCCAATGACTACAACACTGACATAGTGTGACAGTATCACAGTGCCATTACAGGAATTCAACAAGGAGGCGGTAAATTGTATTATTTTTCCTCTCTTAATGGGTAATGTTTATACAGTGCTCACAGAGTGTCTTGGGATACTTGCTTAATTCAGTAAAAATATTGCAAATTTATTGGTCTTGCAACAATTACTTTATTCATTCATTTACAAAAATATACATTAGAAACAAGGTGTTTTCAGTAAAACATTCATTTAAAGCAGCAATAAACCCAAATTATAGTTCCAAAACAGCCGTTATGAGCATCCCCGCACTTTCTGTGAGCACTATATGCCTCAATATTTATATTCTATTTATTAGTTTCATTTGCACTACGACTTAAAATAACGATATTTTGTCTCAGTGAATGACCCATGTAGCATAGAGCTGAAGATGACAAAAGATTCTTTGACTTGACTATAAAGAGAAAAAAACACCCCTGCAGTAGTTTCATGCGTCTGCGGTTCAGCTGCGGCATTTGGGCCTTACCTACTGTAGATGCTCCTCAGCGCCTCCTCAAACTTGCGCAGGACTTTGGGAGGCATGGGCCACTTGACGTGCTTGCCGTAGTCCTTCATGGCACGGACGTTTTTGAAACGCCGGTTGACCTCGCGTATGTAGGACTTGACCTTGTAGCGGCGGTAAGCGCGCACGATGATGAGCGCGGCTCGCATGCGCCGGTAACGCATCCGTGCCACTGTTCCACGCCACACCTACAGAAGCCACAGAACGTGCGATCCTTCATTGGTCTCTCAAAAAAGATTGCAGATACACACAGGGATACAACGGACACTGCACACAAATACACCGCTGTTCAGTTTCATACAAATGGCGCAGGCCAAAGTAGCTGTTAGCCTTTGCTAAAATATGGGCTAAGTACCTGAAATCCAAGAAGTAGTGGACAATTGCCTTGCTACCTGCATGGATGAGGCCCTTCTCTAAATACACCAACTTATACAGATAAGCTAGAGAACCAGTGCAGCTGTGTAGGGTCTGACTGCACAAGGGGGTCCAAACTAAGTCATAAAAATAAAGACAGACAGACTTACAAATGCAATTTATAAATAAGAATAAAATGTTTAAAAACCCATATACCTCAAATTAAAATGTTTATATGCAGGCAGAAGGGGGGAGGGGGGGGGGGAAACATTATCTGCCTTGTATTCTGTAACGACTTCATCTGGTCCCGTATGGAAGTCATCAAAGACACGTGTATGAAGCTAGATTATATTTACTGTATCATGATGAATTACAAACGTCTGTAATGAAGCTTCCCATAATAAGTGAAGCAAGCCTACAAAATCAAAGACAGACTTCGGAATAAACTGTAGCCATAATAAGCCAGAGCTGCTATAGATCTCATGTCCCGTTTTACTGGCATTCACGCAAAAAAACACATGCTAAGATCAGACATATCTACATTTCACTCTTAGGGAGCGTGCAACAAAGACGCCACATGTTTCATGGAGGACAACATCACGAAGCTGCTTCTGAAGTCCGCTCAAGCAGAGAGGGTCTGCGGAGATCAATATGAGGATCGATGGGATCGGGGTGAGCTGCCCCACGTGCCTTTACTGTCCAACCCCTGGCTCCCTTTGCTAGGATCATTACGCTCTACCCTCTGTGAATAATGGAGGAGGAGTCGAAGCGGACAGAGATGGCTTCCAGCCAGCTTCATGCTTCTGAGGAGTTTGCGGCCTCACAACTAATATCCAACCGGACTACTACACCGCTGAGAACAAAAACATCAGCTACAACCACCCCCAAAGAAAGGGATGGATCTAGGGCAGCATGGGGGCAATTTGGGCTGTCACACAGGAAAGGGATATTTCACTGTAGCCGGAGGGGGTGGGCCTGGTAACTTCAGTGCAGGATTGACTACAACATCTGAGGACAATGACATGAATGCGCCTACCTTATATGCACCCAGGAGTAATGTCAGGTATGCACCCGGGAGTAATGTCAGGTATGCACCCAGGAACTTACTCTTGGGTCAGGTATGTTGAACCTTGCTCTGCTTCAGCAACATGAGGCTTAATGCATGAACGTGAAGCTGTTCATTCCATCCAGATTAAGTACTCATTAATGCGGTACTGATGCCGTGGATTCACACCTACGTCCATGCGATTGCGTAGTTAGCAGGTACTCCGTTTTCCTCACGCAGCTGGTGCCTCTAAACTGGCCATGGTGTGGGACTGTGCCTACGTGTATACACCCTGCGAGCGGAGACGGGCTCTAGGGCCACTGCAACCCTGTACCCTACAAGCAGGTACGGAAAATGGAGGCACAGTATTTATTCAGTATCAGCTAAAGAGATCAAGTATACCGTACTCTGACTGCCCGTAAAAAAAGAGGAGGATGGGTGAGGGTCAGGGAGTACCATTCTACAGAATCTGTCTAATAACAGGAGCAATATATGAATGCAGGCAGGGCATCTATCAGAATGGCTTGGGCAGCAGTGACAGATCTCCATCTCATGCCATTGCATGGTTTAATGAAGGCTGTTGTGCTTATTATCGGACGGGAGGAGGAGAGGTACAACACCCCTGAGACCCAATATAACAAAGGGCACCGCCCCCCCCCCCTTTCAATCGCAGCACCAAAATTGCTTCTAGAACACTCCGGCACAGTGCGGCCTTTCGGCCCATCTATCCAGTGAACATTTACAAGCTCATGAAAGGCAAATTGAGATCACACGCAACTTCCGTCTTTCAGTGACACGAAACCGAGCAAGTGGTGAAAAAATATTGCAAATGAAGGAGGGAAAAAAAACGCAGGTCACATTTCTAAATGAAAAGGGTGCAATCGGCGTTCCCTGATTATGCTTTTTGCAGAATCATAACTGTTTATTATTCCACAATGATGTCTGATTCAAGCTTTGACACATTAATGGATCGGAGAGCAGCTTAATTTCTCTGGCAGCAGTCAAACACACAAACCGCACGCGCACCGTCCTGGAAGCTAGACGCTTGAATGCCGTGAACCAGGTGACGCTGTGTTCCCTATGCTGCCTGGGCTTAATGAGCGCGCACGCGCGCACTAACAACAGGGCCGACGGAGGCCTTAATAAACTGGCCGCCCATTAGGATAAATATGGCACAATTAGGCTCTGGAGAATTCCGGCTCGCTTTTCTCAGCGGCGCTCGTTGTTAAATGCAGCTACCAGAAGTAATTGGCCCGTGCTCATGGATCGATGACTTTCTCTCAAAAAGAGAAAATGTCCCAATTAATTAGTGGTTCAAAACCCCGCCACAAATACACCCAGAAGAACACTTATGAGCCAACTTATGTGCTGAATGGGATTTTATCTTATTTGCATATTTTGATATTTTTAATTAACATTGGACTTCATTTTATAAAATTGCGATTGAATCATCTTGAATATGACTAAGGAAATGGCATTCTCCTAAATGGTCAGTTCTATTGTGGTTCCTTCCCACCGGATCAGTAACTGTGAAGAACGTGATACAAGGCAGATTAGCAGATAAGGAGACTAACCAGAGCCTTATCAGTAAATTGGGCTGGCTGCTCTGGATGGCGCGGGCTGCCGGTCCGACACCAGCGGCCTCTGGGATGCTGTGCTGCCTTTTATTTATCCCCTCTGTGCAGCCATTTGTCAGTAATTAGGCAAATAACGGCCCGCGCTCGGGCCCACATCCATCTCCTTCGGGACAGCTGTCCCCACAGCCTGTTCAGCCCTTACTGTCCCCCCCCCCCCCCGCCCCCGCCCCCTTCGCCATGTCTTTCTTAAATTGAAAATCATATCGGGCTCCCTCAGAATACAGGGACATAATGGGAGCCCAGGTGTCGAGCTCATTAGTGCAGTTGCTTTGAATGAGGACTCGACCAATCTAACGTTACCTAATCTAATCACGTGACATGAGCCATTAAACCTCATAATGAGTGTTACTTCAAAGGGTCTATTGTTGCATCAGACAAATTTTATCTGCATAAATCCTTATCTATATAAGTAAGAGGCACAATAATAGGCATAATAAATTAGATGCATTAAAAATATCATATATAATCAAAATTCTGAAATCAAAAGGAAAAAAAAACAGAAAACAGTGTGTAAAAAAACTAATTTCTTTTACATTCTACATACCCACGTACCCAGTGTACATACCCACATGATAGGCACCTCATCCAGGGCGTACCCAGTGTACATACCCACATGATAGGCACCCCATCCAGGGCGTACCCAGTGTACATACCCACATGATAGGCACCTCATCCAGGGTGTACCCAGTGTACATACCCACATGATAGGCACCCCATCCAGGACGTACCCAGTGTACATACCCACATGATAGGCACCCCATCCAGGGCGTACCCAGTGTACATACCCACATGATAGGCACCTCATCCAGGGTGTACCCAGTGTACATACCCACATGATAGGCACCCCATCCAGGACGTACCCAGTGTACATACCCACATGATAGGCACCTCATCCAGGGTGTACCCAGTGTACATACCCACATGATAGGCACCCCATCCAGGGCGTACCCAGTGTACATACCCACATGATAGGCACCTCATCCAGGGCGTACCCAGTGTACATACCCACATGATAGGCACCCCATCCAGGGCGTACCCAGTGTACATACCCACATGATAGGCACCCCATCCAGGGCGTACCCAGTGTACATACCCACATGATAGGCACCTCATCCAGGGCGTACCCAGTGTACATACCCACATGATAGGCACCCCATCCAGGGCGTACCCAGTGTACATACCCACATGATAGGCACCCCATCCAGGGCGTACACAGTGTACATACCCACATGATAGGCACCCCATCCAGGGCGTACACAGTGTACATACCCACATGATAGGCACCCCATCCAGGGCGTACCCAGTGTACATACCCACATGATAGGCACCCCATCCAGGGCGTACCCAGTGTACATACCCACATGATAGGCACCCCATCCAGGACGTACCCAGTGTACATACCCACATGATAGGCACCCCATCCAGGACGTACCCAGTGTACATACCCACATGATAGTCACCCCATCCAGGGTGTACCCAGTGTACATACCCACATGATAGGCACCCCATCCAGGGCGTACCCAGTGTACATACCCACATGATAGGCACCTCATCCAGGGTGTACCCAGTGTACATACCCACATGATAGGCACCCCATCCAGGACGTACCCAGTGTACATACCCACATGATAGGCACCTCATCCAGGGTGTACCCAGTGTACATACCCACATGATAGGCACCCCATCCAGGGCGTACCCAGTGTACATACCCACATGATAGGCACCTCATCCAGGGCGTACCCAGTGTACATACCCACATGATAGGCACCCCATCCAGGGCGTACCCAGTGTACATACCCACATGATAGGCACCCCATCCAGGGCGTACCCAGTGTACATACCCACATGATAGGCACCCCATCCAGGGCGTACCCAGTGTACATACCCACATGATAGGCACCCCATCCAGGACGTACCCAGTGTACATACCCACATGATAGGCACCCCATCCAGAGCGTACCCAGTGTACATAACCACATGATAGGCACCCCATCCAGGGTGTACCCAGTGTACATACCCACATGATAGGCACCCCATCCAGGGCGTACCCAGTGTACATACCCACATGATAGGCACCCCATCCAGGGCGTACCCAGTGTACATACCCACATGATAGGCACCCCATCCAGGACGTACCCAGTGTACATACCCACATGATAGGCACCCCATCCAGGACGTACCCAGTGTACATACCCACATGATAGGCACCTCATCCAGGGTGTACCCAGTGTACATACCCACATGATAGGCACCCCATCCAGGGCGTACCCAGTGTACATACCCACATGATAGGCACCCCATCCAGGGCGTACCCAGTGTACATACCCACATGATATGGCATAACACTGGGTACACCCTGGATGGGATGCCTAAGTCTGGGGTAGGCTGCATGCCCCCATGACTCTGACTAGGGAAAGTACTTAGCAGAGGGAAGGATGGATGGATGGATGGATGGATGTGTAAGGTTGCGTCATAAACATTCAATGTCTGTGTAGTTTGAATGTGGCTGCGTTGTGGTGCCCACTCAAATCATATCTGGGAAATCAGCACCCACCCTCAGGGGATTCTGCAGGGTAACAAGCACAGACAGAGCCGTCTGGCGCCGCGGCACTAAGCGGCAGCCGTCTCACCCAAATCTCTCTTCAGCGATAAGCCATTTCACAGCCGAGGACATTAAAGCCACACTCTGGATGCTGTTGCTCTACAATGGTAAATAAGAGGGGCCACCCTGAAGATCTCTGCAAAACTAAATGCAATTCATAGAGTATCTGCGTAATTTTATTGTGACTAATATTTCTTATTTTGACTTCAGAGAAGAGAATGCAAACCTTTTGCAATTACTGTTACTCCAGGTTTGACACCAGCTGCCTGTACATATGGACCTTGGTAAAATACTACCAGGTCTTTCACATGATAAAATGCATGCATGTTTTAATATAGTTTTGCTTATCAAAACTCTTTGCTTAACCAATATTTTTCCGTAAGTCAATCTGTCATATTGGCAACCAGAAATGGTTTTGTATGTTACCATGGCAATGACAGCAAGGAAGATAACTGATCATCTGAAGGGATAGCATTTTTGGCCATGATACAGCAGCGTTCAGTACAACTGCAATAGGTTCCACTTATTTCCAGAAATCAGCTGTAGTCTTACCTGCTAAAAAAAAACAATCAGCAGATTCTACGGAAGAGGATTTAGGGCCACCATGAAAGTATTATTTGAATTCTGACTTTTTTTCTCAGAATTCTGTTTAGAAAAAAAAAGTCAGATTTCTGAGATTAAAGTCAGAATTCTGAGAAAAAAGTCAGAATTCAAATAATATTTTCATGGTGGTCCTAATCCTCTTCCGTAAGATTCACACAGATGTCGTCTTTAAATTATTTTTTCCAATTAATGGTCAGAAGTCTTTAATCACCAACATGGTGGTCATAAAGGATTCGTTAGCTAACAACCTAAGACAGGAGTCATTTTCTCTTGATCACCTTCTCCACTGAAAACATTATCACAATACATGAGGCTAATTTGTTTTCTCATTGCCTACTAATGACATACAGTTTTGCATAGTTAGGTAATGTATTTGTTCATATAAATAAAATAAAGATTAAGATAAACATAAATAAAGATTTAAAATCAACCATTTAGTCAAGCTGTTTTTAACAGCATAAAAATATGCGGAAATTTCACTGGTCATGCAGTGTGTTTGTAGCCGGCAGGAATTCCCCCCCTTAACAACATGAATAATTCTTAATGGAAATCTCATGATATTCTGACAGTATAATATTTTCAGTGGAAGGAAATAATCACTCAAAGCAACTACGAAATTCAAAGATACACTGAATAAAGGCACTAAAACACTGCAAATTTCACACCATTTATTAGAAAAAATACAGTGTTTTCTTCAGTTGAAACCATATTGATTTTACTGCACAATAATGAGCATCTAATACCAACAGCACCTCAATTACCTCAAAGTCAACACTCTCAGGTGTGGCACTGTGTATATGCTGCTATGATCCCCAGCGTTAATACAGCAGTCTGCAGCAGGGGTACATTACTGCTGCAGAAGGGCCACAGCCTTTGAAGTGACACCGGATTGGGCTCTGTAGGGAGAACAGGAGGCTGCCCCACCTTCTCTCCATTCCACTGTTTCACTTCAAACAAACGTGGCATCAGCTCTACCTAAGTACAGTATCACAGATGCTAGGCAATACACATATTACTGTGTACAGCTACAGGTCAACCTATCAGTGGAACCTTTGTGTCAATCCATGGTGGATTACTACTTTTGTTGTTTAATTTTGTTTATTCAATGGTGTAAGGAATATTAAAATCAGTATTAAATAAGTATAATATAATATAAATATATGCATTGTCTTATTTTCATCATACTTTCCTCAATTTTGGAACATCCCGGTGAATCCTGGGTATTGTTTAAAACTAGGGATGGGCCGATCCACATTTTTCCAGTTCCGATCCGATTCCGATACACAACTGCCGATACCGATACAAGAGCAATTTTTAACTTTGTAATACTTTATATTTTTTTAAGCTAATAAATACAGATGGAAAAATGTATGACAAAAAATATTTAATTAGGTACTGTTCCACCTCGTTCGTATGTCTTGTTTGAACCATTTTGAGGCATTTGCAGTTCAATATGAATATCTTCAAAGCAAGTATACACAAGTAGCAAATTCTTAAAATTTGAACACAATTTTTCTCCTATTGGCGTCAGCTGAGTTACACTTTGTTGCGATGGCAGCCCCTCTTGTATCACAAGCTGCAGCCAGTTTGCAGGACAGTCCAGGTTAGCGACTCCCAAATCATCCATTGCTTTTTTTGTCTCGCAGTTGCGTGCGCTTCGTTAAGTAGGATTGTCCATTAAACGCTATTCCCACCTCTCAAAACTTTATTTTACAAAGATTGCAAATCGGTGTGCTACTGGTTTCTGTTAAAAGCGTAAAATACTCCCAGATCGTCATGTCTCATGTTACGAAGGGTATGCGTATGACGTCACAGCAGGCGGAAGTCACTGTACTCACACCCACCGAGTAGCAAAAATGACTGAGGGGCAGCGTTAGCGTTAGATTTGAATGCTGCAAAAAAAACACACGTAAAATGGGAAAGAGCTGTCGTGCGATTGATTGTACAAATAGATTTAACACGGAATAGGAGCAATCTTTTTAGAGATTGCCAAAAACTAAATAAGTAAGTATAGGACGTGGATCGGTCACGCATGGCTGGATCGGCGCCGATATTGAAGATATGATATTGAAGAAGTATGAAATGTTTTAAATAGAGAGTTCTTCAATATCAGACATAATCAAGGTCCATCATATTCTGACTACTTAGATTTATGATTTTTAATAGCTGCATTCATAATAAAGGCAATTTTAATTTACATCTGGCCTTTATAAATTAGCGTAATCATGAAATGCCAGTCATTTTCTAATTAACAGATACCTAATTTTTTTTCAAGAAACTGAAAGATTGATTAATATGTAGCCCTACTATAAATCTGCAATGGTTTGCTTGAGGGGCACAAATCAACCAAAATCAAGTCAAAGAGCATACTTTATTTTTTATAGGTGCAATTATACCAAAAAAAATGTAAGACACCAATCATTTCAGCCTGGCTGGACAGCCAGATCAGTATTCTGTAATGGCTCAAAGTTAATTAATTAAGGTGTTGGCTGGAACAAAAGGCAGTTGGGGGGGGTCCCCCAGGACCCCCCCCCCCCTTTTAAAATACCATTACTTGCATAGGCTGGACAGTTTTGAAAAATGCTCAATTCAAAATGTAATGAAAGTCAATTACAGCGTGAATGAAAATTGAAATGTAGTCTGTATGCTGGCAAAAATATATGCTTATATGCTTAGTATATATTTAAACACGTCATCTTAATCATTTTTGTGCCATAAATAACAATAAACAATAAATCCTGTGAAACAGCAGCTTAAACTGTTTTAGGATAAGATTTTGAGCATCTAACATGGTTAAGCAAACATAGGGTTTTAAAATTCAAGGTGTAAGCCTGTGATACAAATCATTATCTGATGTCCATTTTCTGAGTCTCTAGCAGTCTAGTCGGCCGTAAGAGATAATGGTTTATTGCGGAGGTAAAATGCTAGGTGCCACGTGCCCGGCGATTTCATTATGCTACACAGCAATGGCTCTTTGGCACATAGCTGCTCTCAAGGCTGCTGGGCTTACATTGTGTCCGAAAGGCAAAAAGCACCTACTCACATATCACCACACAGAACACAGGAGAGACCGAACTGGCCTTTGGTTAAACAAACCATTCATTACAATTCGTATAATAACAGGATTTGTATTTCAACTCATTCACATTCAAACTCATATACAACTGTGGTCTAACTGCCTGTAACAGTGGATTTGTAAAACAGGTACATAAGCATATATAGCATTGGTGAAACCACCCCGATTGAGCATGTATAAGGCGTCTATAAGCATAAGATTTGCAGCATTGTGTGTTTCGGACCAGTTGCACAAAACATGACAAATTTCAGTTTCCTAATGTCAGCCCATTCAGCCGTCGTCCTCCTTAAAGTGGCCTTGAACATCTCCCTTCCTGACACGATGCTCTCAAAGCGGCTATTATGTCCACTAGTGTTAATTTCGTCAGACGAGACGAGACGAAATATGTTCGTCAACGACCTTTTTTTTCATGACTAAGACGAGACGATGACAAGACTGCACCACTGTCCAAAAACGCTGACTAAGACTAAATTAACATGGATTATTGTTGACGAAAAAAGACAAGACGAAAATGTTTTGCATAAAATAAAAACTAAGATAAAATCTCTCTTCATTTTCGTCTACAATCGTCTCTGCTTTTTCATCAGCTGTTACGGCTTTAAAATATTCAGAACGATTTCGCGGCTTCGCGCTGTTGCTCAAGTTACAGGTCTCATACTCCTGCTGAACACACAACACACAAAGCGAACACGAGTGACGAGCGACGACGACATGCTAGGTCGAAGGAAGAGGCTCGATATTTGGTCGCATTTTAAGTACAATGATACTGACAAAAAGTCAGAATGTGTCATCATAACTGACGGGAAACATTGCGGACAAAGAATTTCGGGGAAAACACCACCAACCTTAAACGACATCTTTGTAACTTAAGTTGTCAGTCGGAGTCTGTTGGGACCCAGCTTTTGAATTGTGTTGGTTAAAATAAAATGCTCTTCAGAACAGGTTAATCATTTGTGAATGTGTCTCCTAAATCAGAAATTGAAAACCAGACACGTTTAACATTTGCATTCAACAAAAATCATTCAACAAGTGTATTTTGTCAGGTAATTATGACATTTAACCAATGTTTGAGATATGTGAAACACTTTTTTTTTTACTGAAATGTGTATCAGTAATAATCTCAGTAATAATGTGTTATTTTAAAAAAGACTACAATTTTTTGACTAAAGCTAGACTAAAATATATTGAGTTCTTTTTTGACTAAAACTAGACTAAAATTAAAAGACTTTTAGTCGACTAAAACTTGACCAAGATACCTTGAGTTTTCTTTTGACTAAAACTAGACTAAAATGACGAGACTTTTAGTCGACTAAAACTTGACTAACAAAAAAAGATATGTGAATGACTAAATATGACTAAAACTAACAAGGACATTTGGCACAAGACTAAGACTAAGACTAAATTAAAAATAGGTGACGAAATTAACACTAATGTCCACCGATCTTTCAAAATCCTTGAAACACAGTATGACAGCTAAGAATTCGGTACATATCTGTTCCCGGCTAGACAGGGTCCTCCTATCCAATGGCCGGTTACCACTCGGCCCACTCAGTGCTGCATTCCTCCTGAACCGCCGAATCCATTGTCTTTGAATAATGCTTCCTCAGAGCACCTCATTTTGTTGTGTTGATGTTTCCCCCGATTAGAAAAGGTCCTCAATTGTATTAATTTTCCCCCCCACAGGAACGATCACGTAGGTGTATTTGCATATATGTGCTCTAGAGCGGCCACCAGTGTTGTATGTTACAGGATTGTCCCGTATTGTACATTAGAACGCTGGGTACCCCATCGAACTGATACAGGGCACAATTTGTCCTATATTTTGCAATTTCTCCCCCCCGGCAAATTTTATTGCGAGGTACTCAAGGTGGGGGGAGTTTCTGTATTTCTTCAGATGAAAGCGGCAGCCCCAGTGGGCACACGTCCCATTATCCAAACGGGCATATTTTACAATGTGATTATTTATATACTGTGTTTGGTGCGATTACCTTGCCGATAGATTAACCCTTCATCCAAGAACAGGAGCAGCCTTACAGCCCCCAGACCCAGGGAAGGCTCTACACAGTACAGAGTGGGCCGGCAGCTATTAAAATTTAATTAAAAGCAGCAGCCATGAATAATTGAGGGGGTCTATGTTTTTGTCTTGTTGGCTAATTCCCTGTCTCAGACTGGTGTGGCTGATGCCCACGACGCCAAGAAGAAGATGGCACACTTCCCGCGGCCCTGGCTTAGCGCCGCGCCGGCTGCCGTTAGCATTCCGAAAGGTCAGGCCTCCGGATTTTTATTTAGCTCCTTCTGAGGGGAAAACAGTTTGTCCTCCTAAAATGAAACTGAAAAACAATGCAAATATAAAGTGCCGCTTAGTTTTTCAAAAAGCCAAAGTGAGGCAAGGCACCTTATGTGAGCAGAAGGCTAACTGCTAAGGTTGCTAAATGACAAGGAACAAGGAAATCTTTACTGTTTCTAAAGCAAAATGGCCAGTCTGTTGTTTTTGCCATAGAATCTCTGCCACAGGTGTGAATAGAACTACACTACTACCATTTCATCACCAAAAGCAATGTCTGAATGCTTCTGGGAAGACAAAGAGAAAACCTAATTCAGTTAGCATCTTGCTATGCTAACACAGGCTGCTCCCCTGGATGCAATCCAGCCATTGTGTCTGGTTTTTTCCTCAGCTATGGTCAGTTATGCTGATGATTGGCAACTTAACTTGGCTTGTGCTGCTAAGATTACAGTGTGGGCCAATACATAAGATTATCATGTCAGATTCTGACAACAAATATGGAGCATAAAATTTTGGATTATTTCTGCTTTTTGACAAAACACGGGAGCAGGAGATCAAAAGGCCATCTATTGTCTTGCAGACAGTGCTGAAAGCGAACGAGGAAGTCACATGATGGAAAAACGTGATCTAGATGCTCAACACAGCTACTCAGGTTTTTATAGCTATCGTTCTATTACTGGACGGGTTCTTCTGCCTCACCTGCTGCGTTTGTGAATTTTGGAAAATATGCCCTCCTTTTAAAAAAGCCACAAATCCAGGCTGTTCAGGTAGCTTCAGTGCTCTACATAGAAGATGAATCGTCAAGTGTTTGTGGGGAGAGGCTTGTATCAGTGTGACTGGGGCGTCTCTTATGCTTTGGGCTCTATTAGCACAGGGCGATCTGCTCTGTGAGGTGCTGATAAAGGGATTGGCAGGCACACGGAGGGGATTTGGGGCTCAGGAGATGATCCAGAGCCCTAAATAAAGCTCATGGGGGGGGGGGAAGAAACACGGAATGAACGTCCCAGGTCCGCTCAAGAGTTACGGCAACTGGAAAGCGGCACATGTGTCCGCATGTGATCTGTCCTACTGCATAAACTGTGGAAGAACATCCCTCAACTCTGGGCAGAGATCAGCCAGCACCACCTCGCTCTCGAGCTCCTCAGACCCGCCGAGGAGCCGCGGCCTGGCGACAGTCAAAATGTCAGGCCTCTGCCGACCAAGCTCACGGTCCTGTGTTGCTAAAGGTCGTCATGGATAAGCCAAACAGCGATGAACTGTCTCTCAGGCAGTCAGAACTAGGAGAGGAGAACGTGAAGGTGTCTCACTAAAGCACACTATCACTATTTCGAGAAAGAAAAAAAAATAAAATCCCCGGATACCGTGAACGGTACATCGTTTAATTAATTTGCCTTTAATTAGGGACGTGATCAGCATATATCCAAATCTGACCGATTTCATTTGTACGATGTGCGGAATCACTTTGAGAGTACAAAAACCAGAAAGTCACCGTGTGTCCCTATGACACTGCCAATTCCATCCTGTAAAGACACAGTAAAGGGCACCTTAAGATGCCAGCATTCTGCCCGATCTCACACTGCACCTGCAAAATCCATTCTGCAGTCAAATGGCCGCTGAGATGCCAAAGGTCACCACCAGGTTGTAGGCCATTCACGTCGCATTCACTGCGCTTAAGTGGAGTTTATCGCAGGACAGAGGGGACAGGCTGCAGGACGAGGCCACACCTAATAAGGGCAGGAATACACAGCGGTAACCAAAGGGAGTGACCGTGAGGGACACAAGCAGCAGGGGGGGGTCACTGATGCAGTTTGTAAGACATCACGCATAACCCATACGGCACTTACACTGTGGTCACTAAAAACAAGATGAACTCTGTATATGAAATCACTGGCTATACATACAAAGGCCTCCTATCCCACAATCAGACATAAGATAGGAACTGGAAAAGACTGATATCAAATATCAGGGCCTTAAACCAATAAACCATATAACTATTTTGGAGCAGCGTGTGGGTCAGTGGGCTAAGCCTGTGTGCCTATAATCAGAAGGTTGCTGGTTCAAACCCAGCCTCAGCACGTCTGTGGGTCCTTGAGCAAGGCCCGTAACCCCCTGGGCACTGCTATGGGTGGCTGCCCTTCACGGACAACTTACTCTACAAAGACAATTTCCCCATGGTATTAAGTATTAATATAAATTCAAAAAGGAAGATGCAGAAACTATCTGTATGGTAACATTCTGGCCAACACACAGCTTTCTGCTGCTTGGTGTGTGCAGTCTGCATGCTCTCCATGTGCTGTGTATTTATCTAGCAGCACACTAAGGTCAACTAGTGTCTCTAAACTGCACACACTGCTTAAATTTGTTTGGCCCCTGACCAGGATGACCCCTGCATCGTGCCCTCTGCTTCCTGGAATGGAACCCAATGCCTATCTTTATGCTTTTTAGAATTATTAATAGAGTCCAAACACCATTATTACCAACACAAATGTACTTTAATAGTAGGAGACCTATGATGACATCGCTCTGCTCATGCAACGGTTTTTGCAACAATGCAAAATGCCATATTTATATACGAACACAATTGTCTTAAAGGCACATTATTTTATTGTCTTTGCTGGTTACACTCTGAACAAAAAAACAAGCAGTATAGCTGTCAGTTAATGTATGATTATGGTAATGAAGCAGATCTTTTGCACAATAATGAAACCTAGTACTTAATATAATTCCCTTCAATTAAGTCTCAGGTATTATAGAATATAAGAGTAGGGAAAATAATTTCATACTTCATTGAGAGAACATGGATTAATACCCAGATATTAATATTCATACAGACAGATTTAAATGTGCAACATTACTACGCATTCAAACAACTTGCTCCTCAAGTGGCACTCAATCAAGGCTCGGTAATACACTCATCAATTCTGCACATTCGACTACTACATTCCAACTTTATTGAGAATTCCCATATGAAAATGCATAAATCCCATCTCACTTATTGTGCGGAGTGTGAAATCCTGCAGCCGTGTTTCGCTCTCCAGGCTGAGCGCCAACGATTAAACAGCATGTGACCGACTCCCAGCATCCAGCATCAAACATCGCAGTCTGTTTCTGTCTCAGAGACGCAGCTACCGTTTTTCACTAACAACGTAAATGTGCTAAACCCCATTTAAACTGTTTACATCAGTGACATAACAGTTCAACAGAATTACGCAAAAAGGCACCATGGTTGCAGTGAGCAGCAGAGCACAGGAGGCCGGACTCACACAAGCGTCAGCAACCTGAACTCATTCAGAACCCAGAGGTGCCTATATGAGAATTTGATCTGATTTCAATACGCCGCGAGGCGTGATCACCGATCGATGGATGCCGGCGACTGATGAAGCGATAGGAGATAATGGGTTTTCACGCATCACAGAGCCATGAAGAGAGACGGCCATGGACACAAGGACAGGACCTGAGGCTGGGCCGCCCTCGCTAATTAAAGTAAGCCCCCCCCACAATAGCACAGCCTCTCCCTCGGCGGCTGAATCCGAGGTTACAGCTATCGATTCCACGCTTCGGCATCTGCCCCCATTTCCCGGAGGCGGCGGCACTGCCGCCATCATCCAGGTTCTAGCTGTCCGGTTCTATGACCTGGCCAACCCTGAGAGTGCAGTTCTACGCTCCGTCGAGTCCAAGGTGCCTGGTTCTGAAATCACAGGCAATACAAACAAAAACCAAAAGCCGCAGCAGTTTATTCTCATGAAGTACTTAGGAAAATGTTTTTCTGTCTGTGATTCTAAGATGTATATAATAAAATATAGACAGATAAATTCTCTAAACTAAAGCCAGTATTAAACACATAGCCTGCCTTCTGTTTTCAGCTTATGAGCAAAGCCACAGTGATATTGTATATCCAGTCTTCAATTACTTTCACTAGAAATGGTCACACCTGCATCATTTCCAGGTTTCCTGTGCCCTGTGCATCCTGGGACAAGTCGCTTTGAGCCAACGCAGCTCGCACACATTTTATTGTCGGGGGCCAGAGTGAATGTGGCAGCCTTACTGTAAAGCCGAACTGGAGAAGTGGGGGGAAAGATGGATGGATGGATGGATGGATGGATGGAGCTTCAAATGCAACAGGGAACATGCCATTTACCACTGGATCCCTCACCTTACTTTAAACAGAAAAGCACCGAAACATTTAGGTACCTCTTATGCATTAGGATGAACTCACAGACGATTACGTCACCAACGTAGTATGTAAATTGCTTAGATGGATTGATTACTTGAAATTCAGATACGTCGTCCATGATTAACCCATAATATTATTGTGCCGTGGTTGAACTGTATAAATGTGTTTTTTTTTACTGATTATTTGTATAACTTATTTTTCATGAGTAACTTGTTTCTTATAAAAGGGGCCTGGATGCTCTGATAGTCATAAAAATTCTTGTCCTGGAAAACTTATTCTGTTTAAAGACACTTATCCTGTTGTTTCTAACTTATGGGATGCTTAAGCTGTTAAAAAGAAGCTCACCTTGCGATTCTCTAAGGGCTTCTTCCTGAGGGGGAGAATAAATGGTTCCATATGTTCCACTGGTAAGATGCATATCTCGTCCTCAAGGAAAGGGGAGGATCGGTATATGGGACACTTATCTTGTGTTTAGGACACAGAGGACCTTATCTTGTTTAGCAGGGTCGGGAAGGCACTGAGCAAGCAGTATTACCTGGACGGAAGTGGGAATTGGAGAACGCATTGGCTGAGGGGAGGGGTGAGCCTGGCCAGCTCGTCCCCTGACCACACGCAGTGTCCAATTTAATATAAAGGGAGGGGGGAAAATTCAGTACTGACCGGAGCTCAGCCGTGGGATAGAGCGCGCATCGCCCGGCACTTTCTCGGAACTCGCGTGTTGGTCTCCTGCCAGGACTGAAAGGGCTCCCCGGTCCATGTGTGAAGGTGGGTGATGAGGGTAAATAGCTTTGCAACTGCTTATGCCTTTCATTGATTCTTGGGAGTAATTATCACCGCTTATGATAATATTTTGTAACTTCTTTTATGTTTCATTGCTTCTTTTCTGCACATATATTCATATCTTTGCATGTACTATTATTAGCTATAATATATATACTATTTGATACCCCTTGTAGTACGGGGTTATTTTGTATTGCTTTCGATACGATAGCTTGGTATTGATGTTAATGCAAAGTTATTTTGTATTACTTATTAAAGTGTTTTTGAGTGAACCTAAGCGTGCCTGTTTGTTCCTTCGAGAGCCCTATATCCCTCACATCCATTTAAATACACTGTGACACACACACAGGTTTGTAATTATATCTTGGTGGGGACTCTCCATTAATTTTCATGGGGAAAACTCCAATCCCAACATGACGACCTTAACCCCTACCCAGCCCTAACCTTAACCATATATAACCAAACAAAATACGAGACTTTTTGTATTTTTCGTTTTTGGATTGCATCCACAGATCTTTGGGGGGGACCTGAAAAATGGTCCCCAGAACGTCAAAATAACAGGTTTTTATTACATTGTGGAGCACATTTCAACCCCACAATGTAATATAAACATAATCCACACACACACAAACACACAGGAAGCCACACCATGACAAGAGTGGCGTATCATCCACAAAACGAACAAAACAATCACATCCGTGTACTGTACCATCATAACAATGCTATCATTGAAACCGCCTCACACCTCCCAGAATGCTTCAGCCACAATGACAGGAAACATAATGTGACAACGACATGGAAACCAGAACAGACTAAAAAAAAACAATATGAACAATGAGTGATGATGTACGATAAAAAGGGCATCAAAACATTGTTCTGAGACCATCCATGAATGTTTCCATGAGACAGAAATATGATTTCAGCAGTAAATGACTCTGCGGCTTGAATAGCTATGAGTAGACAGACACAGGGAGATGAGTGGCCTTCGTAAGACCTTTGCAATGCAACCCCACCCCACATTCAATGTGCATTAATCTGCCTGCTATTCACCAAAAACACCCATGTCTGAAGCCTGCATGAAGTACAGATTAACAGCTTCCGTGCTAAAGTGAGCAATAACACAGTTAGTAATGAATGGTAAAATTAATTTGCTGTAGAAAATATGCGCAATTACGCGACTCGTTTCTGAGAAAGCCTGATACCCTGAATGCCGCACGGATATCATGCTGTTACACAACAGCTGGGTAACCAGCAAGCAAAGGGCTGCACCTTTACATTCACCTTTATTCAGCAGGCGCTTTTGTCCAAAGCCTTGTACAAGTGTGGAAATAGAACATTGCAAACATACATGCTTGAGTCCTCGACTAGGCATAAGTGTAGCTAGGCTGAGTTTCCAGTGAATGTCCAGGGACAAGTGTAAGCAGCATTGGCGCAATAGACCTTCCAAACAAAGCAAGAACCCAGTAAGACTATGCATTCAGCAGAAATTGCAACGTTAAGAACATTCAGGGAACATTCATCTTCCTTTCCGCCGCTACAGGTGAACCGATGAGCACAGAGTCACTGCAACTGAGCTGAATGGCCAGAACATTCCAGTGTCTATTAAAGCAGCAGCTTTCCCTCAGATCAGAGGTGGGAACTCAGCTGCATGAAACTGTCAGTGCGACTAAACCGGCCACCTTTGTGTTACTTTGTACTGTGGCTGTTCCAACACTGTGAAATCTAAAGAGCTGCTGTGGAAAATGTACTTTCGAGATAATTTGGCTGTGCAATTTTTTTTGTTTTACGTTAACGGCAGTAAATAAGGCAGTGATACTGTAATCCGCTGAGAATTCCCAGACGGCCGAAAATGACCATTCCACACATAATGTGGCCAGGAAGATATCAGTCAAAAAGTTTTTGATTTACATAGGCTAGCTCAACATACTTCAAATGTATATACTCACGATGATAGCTATTGCCTTCTCATACAAGAACTGACATGAGATCGCGCTTGATAGTATCTCTATGAACACGATGAAATGTACACGTAGATGCAAACCGATTTTTGTTTAGAATTTTCTTTATCACATTAGTAGAGAAATATATCTTTAACATGATAATCCCTTTAATGTTGGATTTGGACTTTGCATTAAGTGTTAATTATGGGAAAATATAGACAGAAAAAATTATATTTTAACAGAGTGAGAACAGTAGGGGGAGCCATACTTTTCTGAGATGCACAGGGGGGCGGGGAGGATGAAGGGGTCAAAGGTCAGGGCTCCGGGGACGCACCTTCTGCAGGAAGAGGACAATGCGCTGCACCATCTCTGCCCGCTGCTCCTCCAGAGTGAAGAGCGTGCGTGGCGTGCGAATGAACACCTTAGTCTTCCCGTACGCCACGTCATGCTCGAAGCCACAGCCCTGCAGCAGCCGCATCACGGCCTCACGGTCCGACGGCAGCTCGTGGTTTGGCCAGGTGAACTGAGAGATCATTTTGTACCTGGAGAAGACAGGGAAGGAGATGCGTATGGTCACTAACAGGCTGGAAGGGGCTTTTCACGTAGTGTTGGCAGGTAATATCCAAAAAACAGCCTGAAGGACCTACAAGAGCACAACGCTACACAGCTGGACACAGAAACAAACCCTCAGGGAGAGGCAAGCTGAGCAGACGGTCGGGAACAACACTCTTGACCAGCATAAACACTTCAAAACTAGCCCAAATTGCAACCTTCATGGGCGGAGCACATTGAAAAATACAGGCCATCACGGCCTGTTCCACTGGTAGGACAAGACGTTTCTATAATGATGAATGAACAGTGATTTCCGTCTATCTGTGTCACTTCATGGTGATATGAGAGGGTGGGCTGGGTTGGTGGCACAGTGAAGAAGCAATAGCTTTGAGGAGGGGTGTCACTGGACAGAAATATCAAGTCTCATTCTCTGTTTGTTACCAGGTTACACACTGCGTTGCAATTAAGCAACTCCCCTAGCTGATACGGTATGAACTTCATAGTCTACATCCATCCACTTATCCTGGACAGGGTCATGTGGGGGCTTGTAGCCTAACCCAGAGAGCACAAGGCAGGGAAACACTCTGGAAAGGACGCCAGTGGGTCCTTATCATACTGAACAGAAAGCCCAACATAATGAGGGTACCAAGCAATATCTGATCATGTTACTACCCGGCTAAGATGAGGGTCATTTTAGGGAACGGGCGTGATTGTAACGGGCATCTCCGGCGTCATTAAAAGAGCCACCCTTAAACCTATTAGCGAGCTGGGCGAGGCGGCGGGCCACTTTGGGGATTTCCTACCCCCACAGGAGCATTAAAAGGAACTGCAGAGGGACTCTGGCCCCTGATCATCTAATCTGTTAAGTGCAGGAAACCATCTGGAGCAGTGGAGGAGCACAAACGTGGAATGGGCATCATGTACCCCTCTAAGTGGTGCCTTTGGGTGCCTTAGAGGGCATCTAGCACCGGGGAGCTGATGAGCAAACAGTCCCTTATGCGAAGAACAGCTGGGTACCTGATGCATCTATGGGTGAGGACGGGTACAGCCTTCGATCTAACCGTCCCCGTCTCCAACAGCTGTGCAATTCCGTTTTTTAATGCAATTCATAGCCCAGGCTATTACACTCCAATTAGTTTCTACCTATTTGCCTACCTTATTTCCTAACATATTTCTATACCTATTACAAAATCACTTAAATGAATCACTGTGCTTACTGAAAATAGGATAAAATAAGCCACCTGATGTTATAACTTAAAACGTCTGAAACTGATTGTGCTGCGTAATGAAGAGGTGGGTTTGAGCACTAACCTGCCCACCCATAACATCTGTAGATGTTGGTACCCCCCCAAAACCTGCTCGGTTCAGGGGAGTCTGGTAAAAATACCGCATATTATCTGACAGTCATTAGGTGTTTGACACAGTATCTGCTATTGGGGATAATCCAAGAGGAAATTTTGACCTTGATCACAGTCGACACCTTGCTTTTAGCAAGCAAGCCCACTCTTAATTTTTCAATAATGTTAGCATGGCTGGGGGGGCTGAGCAGCCAGGTGACCAGAGAGGATTTTTTCCTCCTGACTTGGGGACCTTTTGCTTCCTCTCCTCCACTGTCATCTCGCTTTCTTTCTTCTAGGTCTTTACATTTACATTTCCTTTTTCCTCTTTTTGTATTATTCTATCTTCATGATGTAATGCATCACAACACACCCATGTAAAGTGCATTGGGGCAACTCTGTCGTGAAAGGTGCTATATAAAAATAAAATAAATTGAGAATATAAATACAATCAGGATAATGCGCCCACGGGTAAACTCCCCCAGAGGCGGACTGCTGGCTGGCAAGAGAAGCGGGACCATAAAGCAGGAGCCTACGTAGATGGTCTGGGAAACAAAATACCACAAAAGTATGTACAGGAAGCAGGAGGAGCTGCTGTTTAAGTAGAAAACTTAGCAGAGGGAGGCAGTGATGCAGTTAGCAGCAATACGGCTGCTGTTTGGGAATGCTCAGGAATTGTCACTGATTTAGACTATGTTTGAAAAGTCTCCACTGATGTGTAAGATGTTAAAATGTCTCCAGTTCTAGGAAGCATCTGTGCAATTATGGAAAATGTTCCTTTTCCTTGCTGTTACTTGTCTACAGAAATAATACACGCACACGCCAGATTTCCTGTCTCAGATGCTGTCACAGAAGGTATGGGCGGAGATCAATGTGCAAATTCTGAAAATAGGCAACCAGCAGTCGCAGAAAGACAAATTTGTTAACAATTAGCCGCGTTAGCTTTTCTAGCTGTGCTTTTTAGCCAAAATGATGCATTTTGAGGGAACTGCTTTGCACTTTTCAACAACCCAATGAATCCGTAATTTTTTTTTTTAAATGATAGGGCCTAAATATTAATAGAATAGAACAGAATACAATACATTTTTATTATTTTTTTTTTAAAGAATTTCATTTCAAAAACCAATAAAGAAAAAAAAAAAAAAACTGTCCTGATTAGAGAGCTCTTTTTGTCATGATTGTTCTGCTGCTGCGTTGTCATGGCCACATGACTGTGTCCTGGTGCCGGGGGCTGTGCGGACGCCGTGACCATGCGGCTCACAGAGCACCAGACCAGACCAGGCGAGAGGAGAAGAGCAGCGGCCGGAGCTCCTACCTCTGCAGGAAGCGGGGGTAGGTCTGCCGGTAGGCAAAGCCGGCGCGGCGCACCCGCACGTTCTCCAGCAGGCCCAGGTACTCCACCTGGTGGCAGCAGCGCTCCGGCTCAAACAGCAGCGGTGATTTCACGTCATTGGGCTTGATGCAGCGAACATAGTAAGGTTCCTGCAAGGTCCACAAGAGGGCGCTACTGCAAAAAAAACCTGCACCTGCATGCAACTTTCACTTAAATATGTATTTAAAGCAGCCATGTAAGATGTTTATAATCTGAACTTTACCATGAGCAAGTTTTAAAATCATGAAGTAATCCATTAGGACTAACTTCAGACAAACAAAGACAGTACATCAACTTCTGTTAGATCTAATGACTGTTTTATTAGTACTCCTTAGCAAATCTTATCCAGAAAGGGTTACTCCGTACACAGGTTTTTGCTGAAACTCCCTTATTAGATTACTAATTAGAGGACTGATTGGCTGAAGAGTCCTTACACCTGGGTTTGAACAGCTGGCCTAAAGGTAAACCCAAAATCCTGCATACACACCGGCCCTTTGCCGATAAGACCACCCGCCCACAGCTTAAAATAATGTAGACATACAATGTCTTTCTCAAAAGACAGGTCTCACTTTGATTCAAGGACAAGCTTTCTGCACCGGATGAAAGCCCTTGCAGGTCTGGCTAAGAATCCCTATAGCATGCCCCACCTTGCAAGCCAAGTTGTCCACCAGCAAGATCATGGAGTTCTTGAAGAGCGTGGCGGCCGTCAGGGGCCGCTTGGTGACCTCCGTGATGCTCAGCTTCCCCTCCGGCCACATGCCCTTCAGCACGGGGTTGGAGCTGAACGGTGGACAAAGGGAGAGAGCCAGAGAGAAGGGCGAAGGGAGGACATCGAGGATTAGGGAGGATGGTCTTGTGAAGCTCACATCTCTCAAAAGCAAGTTGAGTGTGACTAACTGAACTTCCCAACTGATTTATCAAGGGTATTCCAGAACTATGCCCTACTGGCAAGTGTGTCTATATTTATTTTTTGCTGAATTATTAGTATAAAAAGAAAAAAACCTAAAAAAAAAAAAAGAAGAAAAAAAAAAAGAAACTTTAAAAATTGAGAATTTTAATTGAACTAGGCTCCAGGAGAGACACAAAGGATGACTGAATAAGATCGAATAAGGTCTGAATATTTGTGGCAGAGAGACCATGTAAGGTCAGTACTTTCATGCACAGCCTCGCTGCTGGTAAGTGGCAGCATACCGCTTGCCCTTCTGGATAAAAAGGTAAACTTTGCTGAATCTGTTCAGCCAAGCAAAGGAGACTAAGGGGGGGGGGCATGATCCAGGTATATAAGATTCTAACAGGTCTCGATGCTGTTCAACCAAATAGTTACTTCAATATTAGTTCAGATACAAGAACACGTGGCCATAGCTGGAAATTAGTGGGAGAACATTTTAAAATGGATTTGAGAAAGCAATTCTTTACACAGCATGTAGTTAGAGTATGGAATAGTCTTCCTGTTAGTGTAGTGCAAGCTAAAACCCTGGATTCCTTTAAATCAGAGCTAGATAAGATTTTAATAACTCTGAGCTATTAGTTGAGTTCTCTCTAAACGAGCTTGACGGGCCTAATGGCCTCCTCTCGTTTGTAAATGTTTTATGTTCTTAGCTATTTATGGCATAAAGAGCATGACACAGTTGTTTCAGTAGGCAGTACTCTGAGTTCATACCTCTAGGCTTACTACCTTGGCTGTTCTGCGAGTACTCCAGTTACTTTGGGTACTCCAGTTTTCTCACACACAGTCTAAAAAATACATGGTTCCAGTGAACTGGCATCCCTAAATTAGTTATAGTGTAGGTCTGTGTGTGAGTGTGTGCTCTGCTTGGCACTGGCATCCCAGCCGGGATCTAAAGCCGTAGCCTTAGCCAAAGCAAACTGAATGCTTCATCTGGGCCCCCTACAGAGTATTATCAATGCATTACATCAAATACAGACTGCCCCTGACTTACAGCTGGGTTCCATTCCAACAGGTAAGTCCATTTCAACATGCAACCTATGTTGTAATTGTATAATCGCACTGGATTTTAGGTGTGAGAATGAGACTGGGAGGTGTGTGTGTGAAGCAGGAGGGTCACCCGCAGCAACTATCATAGAGCACGCAGTGTGCACTAGGTACCACAGCCCTGCCTGGCGAAAGGCTGTCTGTAATTTATTTTTACATACATTACACGATACATTTGCTTGTGTGAGTCGTGGTAAATCACATGGGTTGTAATTTGGGGACAATCTGTACATCACAATGCAGCAAGCAGATAGAAGTGTCAATACTCAACCTGTTATACAGCAGCCTCTTAAAATCCTGAAAGAGGGTGTCTTTGTTCTTATCAATGAAACCAACCACAGAGTACCTGCAGATGAAAAAAGAAAACATTTTACTCTGAGGGGGAAAAAAGCATCAAACCTAAATTATGACGAGAAGAAAAGGCAAAATGAAAAACAATCTTAAGTGTACCTATTACACAACAGCAGAAGTAGACAGAGAGGAAAGTCTCAAACCCATCCCTGGGGGAGGAAGTCCAATTATAGGCCTGTTTCTCAGACTGAACCGTGATCCAATTTACACGACACAAAGCACAGAGCATAGATTAAGAACGGTGTATTTATATTCCTTGATATTTGAAAGCACGTATTATCCAGGGTGCTGTGGATAGAACACCACAAAACCTTACTGATAGGATGATATTTCAAGCAATTTCTGCACTTCATTTTGACAAATGTTAGATGCACTTGATGATTGTTCACTGTTGTTATGCAAACATAAAAGAAATGCGGGAAAATCCGGAAACCATGGCGACCAGGGAATGTAACATGCAACTGTAACTACCTAAGAGTCCAGAGGTGGAAAGTTCAGGTCCAGAAGCTACAAAATCCAGACCAAGATTTTGTTTCAACCAACCAGTGGAGTATATTGAATCACATTCACAGAGAACTCTGGTTCACCGAGACAAAATCTTGGTCTGAATTTGTACTTTCTGGACCTGAACATCGCACCCCTGTAACAGTCACACAGACTTCCTTCGTATTCTAAGGCACGGGACCTACAAAAAGGTCATTCAGGGTGTATATGAAGCTGCGACTTCATCCATAGCACCCAGGCAAGGAGAAACGTAGGGCTTGGTGCTGGGTCGTGTGCGCGGGGAATTTCCATCTCATTAATGAGCAGGGCCTTGTTTCTGGAGAGTCTTGTGTCATTTGCTGTGTCATTACCCAAGCCCTTGCCCTGTAATGAATGCCTCAGCGCTGAGGCGCAGTGACGCTGGAGGACAGCCTCCGTGTGTCATACTCACATCACGTTGCCCGCATAGTGCCGGATGCGGAAATCTCGGTCGAACTCCAGGCCCTTGTCTGTCGGGGAGAGCTGAGGGTGGGGGGCAGCAAAGGAGCACCCAGAGCCATGGGCATAGACGAGGGGGGTGACAGAAGAGAAGAAACAGAGGTTAGTTTACATTGCAGAATATGCAACAAATATGCAAAACATGAAAACAGTCCCGGGAAACACCTGGCAGTCCTTCCTCAGCTCCTCAGGGTTCAGCTTTTGTTAAAGTCACTCTTTTACTGTGCAGTGATGACCTTCCTCCCCCCAGACAACTACAGTGAGGTTAGTGGTGCACAATAAGCTGCCGAAACGCAGCGGTTTTGAAGCAAAGAGCACAGATAACAGGCAGGAAACACTGCCCATGAAAATGCATGAGGAAGGAGCTTCCAGTAGGAATCAGCTGAATATATGCGAAATATACAGTATATGTATGTGTGTGCATTATATATAATTATGTGCTTGTGTGTTTGTGTGTGTGTCACATGAGTGGATGTGTGCATAATGCTTGCAGAAACTGTGTGGGTTATGCATGTATTAGATTGTGGAGACAAAATGTCCCCACAGTGTGATGAAAATCTGTTATTTTGATGTTTTGGGAACCTTTTTTCAGTCCCCACAAGAGCAAACTCAACATTATAAAGAAAAAAAACAACACTGTTTTGTGACTGCAATCACAAAATAAAAATGTCAATGGGTGTGCTCAGCACCACTGTAATGGGGGAACAGAGAGCACTATTACTGTAAGGGAGAGTACAGGGTGTTCAGTAATAAGGTACTGAAGGAATACTACATTCTACTGTAACACTCAGTACTAAGAGAGCGGGTTAGTACCTCGTGCTCAGGACTAATGTAGTAGGTTAGTACATAGCACACAGTACTAATATAGGGGGTTAGTACCTAGTGCTCAGGACTAATGTAGTGGGGTAGCACCTAGTGCTCAGTACTAATGTAGTAGGTTATTACATAGCACACAGTACTAATATAGGAGGTTAGTACCTAGTGCTCAGGACTAATGTAGTGGGGTAGCGCATAGTGCTCAGTACTAATGGAGTGGGGTAGCACCTAGTGCTCAGTACTAATGTAGTAGGTTATTACATAACCCCCTGTATTAGTACTGTGCGCTAATACCTAATGCTCAGTACTAATGTAGTGTGGTAGTACATAGCACACAGTACTAATATAGGGGTTTAATACCTAAAGCTCATTACTAATGTAGTGGGTTACTATGTGATGCTCAGTACTAATAAAGTAGGACCACAATTTTAATTGTTACTTAATATTACTTTCTATTTTTGTTTTAATATGACACATTGGCATAATACTTTGAAGCAGAGCTAACCCAGAAATTAATTGAAAAGGTCCATTAATCTTGGTACAATAGATTTAACTATATAACAAATGGTGTTTTGAGAAACTGTCGCTACTGCCAGAGAGGTTCAGTCCCGGGTCCTTATTGTGTGGAGTTCACATGCTCTCCCTGTGTTTGTGTGGGTTTTCGCTGGGGGCTCCGGTTTCCTCCCACGGTCCAAAAGCATGCAGGATAGGTTGATTGGCGAGTCTAAATTGGCCCTGTACAGTAGTTGTGTGAGTGTGTGCGCCTTGTGGTGTGTTGGCATCTGCCTGTTCCCGCCTGTGCCCATTGTTCCCGGGATAGGCTCTGGTCTCCCCGCGACCCCAGTTGGGATTAAGCGGTTTCAGAAAATGGATGGATGGATGGATGGATGAACACCAACCTTGTGATTGCTAGTGCAGATCCCCAGCCTCAGAGCCACCACTCTGCCCGAAAACTACTACAAGGCTTAATCACAGCTAAAGCTAAATAATCAAATCTGGGTACAACAGCAGTATGATATAACCGAGAAAAAAAACATTTCAACATTTACAACTGCTACCGCCACTAGGGGGCCTGATCAGTTTGAGTATGTTGAACACAACCAACCGGCAGACACTAAAGTAAAACAACTTGGATTTGGAGTCCATATTAGAATTTATACTGTTCAAACTGCAACATTTATTTATTTCAGCTTTATTTAAGATTAGCGATCAGGTCCTGAATCCCCAGTTCCCCAGGCCTTGGTGTTGGTGGTACACACCCCATCTGCGCTTTTCATTAGGCTATACTGCTGCTGGATGGACTTTAGCAGAATATGCAGAAATCCCTCAAGTATTTCAATAAATATCTGAATAACTGATGGTTTTGAAGTCCACAAATAATGCATATTAACTTAGGGTAATGTCTTTGACATTTTATAGCAATTATTTTCCTAATTAAGTAGTACCTTATCACTGGGTATAAAAGACCACAATTCCATGAGGGTAATTAGGCCCGGATGGCAGGGTGCCTTGGGGAGCAGATCCCCCCCCCACACACTCCTCCAGTGCTGAGGCTTTGACTCCCATCTCCGTTCAGTATGTGTGCAGTCGGCATGTTCTTCCCGTGCTGAGCAAGCTTCCTCTGGCTGCTCCAATCCCCTCCCATAACCCAAACACACTAGAGCAGGCAAATGTTAGCATCTCTCAATTGCCCAAGGAAGGGAGTCCCAGTCATTCTGAATTCCGCGGACTGGTTTGTGTCACATCAAAATTAACACAGACCGGTACTGCAGCTGGGGTGCAATGGCGGATCGATTTCATAAGTTCATAAGTTCAATCTTTTGCTTTTTTTCCAGATGCAAGCAGAACATGTGAATGGGACAGGTTGTACAAAAAACGAACAAAAAAAAAAACCAGAAAATGTATATCACTTATATTTGGAAATTAACCAAACACTCCACAAAACCTGCAGTGTTCTGCAGCCCGGTGGAATATCAGCTATGGATGAGGGCTGGGAACCATTATCGCAAAGAATGTGAGAGGATGCCCCGTGGTAGACTGGAATCCCGTCGAGGTCGATCCCTGCCTTGCGCCCTGCGTTTCCTGGGATAATCTCAAGGCTAACGCCCGACCCTGTATGGGATATTTGGTCCAAAGATGGATGGGTGGTAATTAAACCTTGTTAACACAACAAACAAAAGGCAGAACACAGAGAAATCCCCCAGGAGCAGCCTGAAGACCTCAGCTCGCAGATAAAGATGACATTGACAGCGGCCCTTTCAGCACATCACCCACCAACATCAGCAGCCTTTCACAGTCTACATTAGGGCTCTCTGGGGGTCATCTGAGACTGATAACTTTCACAGCACCGCCACACACTCCGCACCAGTGTGTGTGTGTGTGTGTGTGTGTGTGTGTCTGTGTTTATGCGAGTCCCTGCCAGCTCATTTCTGTAATGCACTGGGTAGGCTTTGTTAGGGCTGTAGGGAAATTCATCTGCTGCTACTGTCAGGAACAACAAAAGGCCCCCAGAGGGCTTCTGGGGAGTAAAGACAGTTCATACAGTCTCTGCTGTAGTTATATAACGCCTGCTGCCATTCATAAAATATTAGCTCTGACATCAAAGAGAGGCGCTTCTGCTCTCATTAAAACATATGGCAACAGAGATTCCTCTGCAATCTGAGGAGTCAAGTCCTCAGAAAGTCAAAATAACAAAGTTGGAGATAAGAAGCAACTAAGAAAGGCAAACACACAGCCAGCAAACGCTATAGACCCAAGCTCTAGGAGAAATTAAAGCAGCTGTCACCATTATTTTTATGCCCGCATCTACAGGAGTATCCAGACGAGATTTTCTCCTTGTACAAGTCTGCGTTTCCAAGAAATGGGTGCGGGTTGGCTCACATGGCCAAGCTGAAGAGCCAAACTTCATTCCTGAAGGACAGGGCACATTTATAACCTGAGGACAGAGTACCAGAGACCCATCTGGAACGCAGCTCAATAATAAGGGGAATTCTAAGAAATCAGACTTTCAGAAATCTGTGGCCTGACCAATTTCCAATAGCCAATAACAATGGGAATGATATTTCCTTACTATATTTGCTCAACAACATGATGCCCACATGAGGCCGGGCTATCTTCTGATCTGCAGGCTCCTTCAGCCTGGCCCGAGTCCATCTCAGGCTCCCCCTGGCAATGCCAACCCCAGGTCATCGGTCATATGACTTCCCAGCTTATCTGTCACATGACTCTGCCACTAGCCACAGCCCTAAAACCATCAATTCTGCTTTAGGTTGTGGCATACAGTGACAAATGCAGACAGGGGAAACTGAGACCTTTCTGACTGATAAATGTGAGCATCAGGTTCAGAGCTACGGTTTATAGCTGCAGTTTACCCCTTCGGCTTAAGCTGGCTGTACTTACAGGTCCGCCCTGATAGTTCTGTAGCCTTTGTTCCTTTGCATTAAATATTTTTAATACTCTGGTTTGTATTGCATGGTGTTGGCAAAGCACTGCAATGGCAGAAAGGCTCCTAGATACAAGAAATGTGCTACTGACGCATGGTGCCACATTAAATTACACTAAAGCGACTTCACTGCAGATTTAATATTGTAGCTATTGATATGGCCGAACATTTTTATTAAAGCACCTCAGGAAAACACCTCCCTGCTGGGCGCTTGAAACAAAAATGCTTTGGTCAGTACTCCAGAAGATTAGCCAGAATACGGCCATTTTCTGCAGGTAGGGGATTGCAATGTTAGAATTCTGTCTGGTCCCAAGAGGGTATTGCAGCCGTACGTCTAAATTTAAATAACGTTTAGTGTTTTGAACTGTAAGTATGTTGAATGTTGCCTACTTCATCATGTGCGCAAAGCAATGAACTTAAAAGAATGCGCTACCTTTCAAGAGACGAAATCTCCAAAATAATGTGTGTGTGTGTGTACGTATACAGTACTGTACACAAGAATGAACATATCTGGTAGGCAAGTATGCATATGCCATAAAAAGCGACACGATATGCATGACAATTTCTTGTTGTAAGAAAAAACAGAAATGCATATAAATATATATATATATATATATATATATATATATATATATATATATATATATATTTTTTTTTTTTTTTCTATGTGCACTGCTATGATAAAAAGTGTACTTTTTATGGCTAATTTATAACCTTCATACCATGAATGAAGTAAGTTGCATGGTAATTTGTTGTCATAGCAGAGCAAATGCAAATAAAATAAGTACGTGCCATCAGAAGGACTTGACATTTGTATATACACACAAACACAAACACACAGACACACACAAACACAAACATACAGACACACACACGTGACGTCAGGATGGGGGAAAAAAAATTAAAAAACCCAAACTGAAACAATACAAATGACTTTTGGAGTGACCAGGAGGATTTTGTTTTACTGAAGCATGAACGTAATGTACATTAGATATAACAGGGACATACAACCTGACAAACATGCATAACCTTACTTAAACTAATATAAAAGACACAGTAGTTACAGAGGATATACAGTACCAGTCAAATGTTTGGACATGCCAAGCCACCTACAAAGGAGAGTAAGGGTGTGTCCTGATCTGGCCACCTGACCTAAACACAGTAGAAATGGTTCTGGAGGAGTTTGACTAGAGAGTGAAGGAAAAGCCCCCAATAAGTGTTCAGCATATATGTGGGACCTCCTTCAGGTCAGCTGGAAAAGCATCCCATGAGGACACCTCATGGAACTGGAGTAGGGGAGACTGTAGGGTCAGCCAGTCCCTGGAGCAATTGGGGTTAAAGGCCTTGCTCAAGGGCCCAATGGCGGGATCACTCTGCCAACCCAGGGATTTGAACCAGCAACCTTCTGAGTCCCAACCCACAGAGCTGCATCAACCCCCCCCAACAGACAAATTATTATTTTTTGTTTTGGGGCAGCGTGTGGCTCAGTGGGCTAAGCCGTGTGCCTGTAATCACAAGGTCGCCGGTTCAAGCCCAGCCTCAGCACGTCTGCGGGTCCTTGAGCAAGACCCTCAATCCCCAGCTCCCTGGGCGCCGCTACGGGTGGCTGCCCTTCGCGGACAGCTTGCTCTACAAAGAGCAAGTTGAGGGAGGCGTAAAAACTATTTCATTTCAATTATTATTAATTATTATTATTAGTATTTTTTTGTCCAATACCTAATCCATATATTATTTTATAGTTTTGATATGTTTAAAATTATTCTAAAATGTACTGAATAGTCCAAATACACCATTCTATGGGTAGGTGTGTCCAAACATTTGACTGGTACTGTATGCATTAAAAGACAAAAAGAGAAAAATCAATGCCCACAACACAGCTGTAGGGTTTCCATCACCAGTTACATTCTACAGCAGACGGCCTCAGCAAACACTGTGGATGAACCTGAGGAACACTTACTGTCTGCCCCCTGAGGCTGGAGTGGGCGAGATGATCAAAGTGATCCTGGTAGATGCTTTGATGCACTGTAATGCTCACTGCGAAGCAAGCTAAGCACAGAACTCTGAGGTTTGGTCAACTGCTGTTACATGTGGACTCTAGCTGAAATCAAACTATGATGTGACAAAACAAAGGCACCACGAGGACTGAATGCAAAGCAGAACAATTAGAGAATGAGCTGGCCCACAGCCTGAGTGCTCGAATCCCAGCCCAGAGTGGAAAGCCGTCAACAAAGCTCACCAAGAATGTGTACTGCAGCCTACGCTCCAACTACCCCGTAGGTTATGCTTAAGCCCAAGCGGACTGGGCCATATGTCAGGCTGGACCTGTCCAGTCATCACCACGTTCCCCACCAATGCAAAAGCCACAGCCTTCATGCTGCCATGGAAACGATTCAGTTGTGATTCTCCGGCTGCAGCCCAGCAAACCACCTGCTTCCCACTGCCCTACACTCTTGCAGACTGGCACTTTTACCTCAGCAGGAGAGCAGGTCATGGGATGTACCTCAGCCAGAGATTTCAAACGTCTCCCTTTTGTATTATGGTTATAAACAAAAATAAGGGAGAAGCTGCCATTTTTGCGCAGCAGCCAAAATGATTCTCATCAAAATCTTAAGTCCTTAATGGAAGACTGGATGGATGGAAAAATAAATAAATGTACCAGCAGAGACAGCTTTGTGGAAAAGTTCAAAACAAAACCACTGGCTTCTACAAAAAGTCACAGCTGTATAGGTGCAGCTGATCAATCATTGGATACTTTTCTACATATGGCATCATGCTTAGCCCTCATGGAGACCTGCTGCCCTGGCCTGTCACACGGAGGATATCAGGAGACAGCTGCTGCTTCAGCATTTGCTACAGTATGCATGAAAGCTTCATCGTAAAAGAGTAAAACGCTGTCTGTTTTTAGCACGTCGGGCAGCACAATACCCTCGTACTTGAGAAAATAAGGTCTGTTCATGGTTGCCGGCATAAAAAAAAAAAAACACTCCTAACCTAAATGTCAGTGTCAGCAAATAATTAGCAGTATGCAGCACAGAGCGGCAGGCGTGAGAATCAAAGGCACTTAGCGGAGCTCTCCGCGGTGCCGGGCGCTGAGGGAGCGGCTCACGCGTCTGCTGAGGCATCAGCCTGTGATGGATGGTGTGCAGGGAACAGTTCAGGGACTCACAAACATGCTCTACAAGCGAAAACCACAGTGTCATTATTACTGTCAATCAGGTGACAGTATACAGTGGGCAAAGTAAACAAGGCACATTCATGGTTTAACAGCACATCCTTTGAGAGAATTTGCCGAGTTCAGTTGCTTCTGCCCTTGGCTAAACAGCGAAACGGTCTCACAGCCTAAATATAACCAACCCGAAGACTAGAGACTGTGAAATCCCTGCAAGGTCTTTGATGTTGAGCCAGCAGAACATGTCGGGTCATACTGCAATCCACAAAAAAATTGTCTGAAGTTTTTGCATTCTGATTGACAAAGAGAGCACATAACTTTGGCCATGGGTTGTACTATAAACCAGATGAGACACTTTAGATAAGTCTGGACTGCAACAGCCTGCCTTGGTAGAGTTATCAAACTCAGCCACCGCAGGAGCAAGACGCTAGGACAACTGCTGACAGGGCAAAGACACGTTCTGCAGAGCCTGCTAACCGCTAACCTCCCCCCTCCCTCATTATCTCTGCGCTTCCCTTCCACGCTCACATTCTCTCGTTCCATTCTTAAAAGCAACCCGCCAGGTCTTATACCAAACAGGATGGACAGAAAAACCTTGGCTTTTAAAATGAATGATCGGAGCGCAAAACTGCCTCTGGTCTGTGAGGCTGTAAAGTAGATGCTGCTTTGATCCTGAAAAGGGTGTTGAAAGGGGGGGAAAAAGCACATTAAAAATGAGCTGGGGCCCCGATACAAATACAGCATGAAGCAAATTCAGAAATATATCAGTCTGCAGATTCAACAGCCAATATGCTTCCAGCAGAACACTTAAAAATACTTAAAGTGAAAAGATGCACTGTCTTTAACAGCCTCTGTGTCTCTTGTAGTCACTTAAAAATACGGACTTGGGCGAGCTGCACCGTGTGGAGCCACGTGCTGCCATTGTGAGACTGCCTTCGCATGCAGCCGTGGCAGAGCGCCTGCTTTGCAGATGCCGCATATCTCTGCACACCGAAAGCTCACCATTCACACTTCCCACGGCTTCCGTTTCTTTCTCTCAAACATCGACATCATGTTCCCTTCGGTCCCCGGAGACTCTGTGACTTGTCGCATAAGCGAGGCAGTGGGGAGAGGCTGTAATCAAGGCGGTGCACAGATCCGTCACAGATCCGCGCTCGCTGTGACAGCGCTCACTGTGACAGCGCTCACTGTGACAGCGCTCACTCATCCGTGACATGGCTCAGTTTGGCAACCCCACCCCATCCCCAGCTCAGAAATACAGGCCTCTATGAGGGTATTACTGACCAAGCTCCTGACTCAAATACTGAATGAGCTGTTTATTTGTGCAAACAGACCGATAGAGAGCGGCTAAAGGCAGGCATCCCTGAGCTGGTCCTGAACTGTCAGCAAAAAGCACAACAATCCAGGTCAGATGCATGACGCTCGGCTCAGTGCACAGTGTGGGGGAACCCTGCCACCTAATGGAGAGAGAGAGAGAGGAGTCTGCACCGGGTTACACTCAGTACCAACTGGAATCAGACAACCTCACTTGTAAATAGGAGGCAGAATAACAGAGCGGGGATGACTAAAAATATCCGGGGAGAGCAGGGTGGGAGGGGTGGAAAAATACAGACAACTCATGCTGCTGACTGGATTCGTTGCCATGCCAGTCTGCCTCTTCCAGACATCCTACTGCATGGCAGGACACCGGGCTGACTTTCCCCGATTGGCTATCAGTGACATCACTACTTAGACCACAACTGCGACGAGATGGAAGTTCCAGCACTGCCCCCTTGTGCTCATTATGCGCAAAAGCAGCCTTTATGCATGTGGGCTACGCATTCTCATTTAATATAGGCAAAATCTGAACATCAAATGTAATTACGCTTTGATGTGCATATGTATGAACATGTTAAACAGAGAAAGTGTTAGATTGCCAAGGTTGCTTTGAAATTTAAATTCTCTTAAGATCTGATCATTGTGATAAAAAAAAAAAAATACATTAGGAAGTGAATAAAAGATCTGAAAACAAAAAGGAGACTTAATCAGAGAAATTAGACACCTAGACTGGAAGCACTTAGACTGCTCTTTGGTACCTTGCGGCTGGTGAAGTGGGGGTGCTTGGCCAGCTTGCCATTGAGGGCCTGCAGGAAGACCTCATCCGTCACCTTCCCCACGTTCATGCAGGCCTCGTCCAGCACGGCAAATATGCCCTTATGCTGCTGCTCCACCAGGTCCACGATGATCTGGTTGTTGAAGTAGTCGATCTGCACCAGGCACAGGAAGAGACCGGTCATTTAGGGAAGGTGCACCTAACGCTGGTCCTGGAGAGGCGGGCTGGAATTTCCATGCAGAAGCAAGCTAAGCAGAGCTTTTATTAACTTATCTAGAGCCGGAAAGTCACGTCATCTGCAGCACTGCTAATGCAAAGGAAAACATGATGGGCGGGGCGGGGGTGTGGTTCTCACATGCTTCCAGGGGATTCCCTCGCGCTGGTACTCCTCCTGCTCCTGCTTCAGCACCAACTGGATGAAGAGCTGCTGGAGCTTCTCATTGCAGTAATTGATGCAGAACTGCTCGAAGCTGAGAGGGTGACAGAAGCAGGTGGAGGAGGGAAGGAACGAGGAGACGGTAAGGAAGAGTGGGAGAAAGGTAGAAACGGAGTCAGAGCAAAGTGTCAGTCAGAACCTTCTGTTCAAAACTTACAAGTTAAACCAAGGGTAGGGAACCTGATCTATGGAGAGCCAGTGTGGGTGCAGATTATTGGGATGGCCTCTCAATCAGTGGTTCTCAATTCCAGCACTGGAACCCTCTCACCCTCACCTGCCCTCCATAGGTCAGGTTCCCCACCCCTGAATTAAGCATCTGTTTTTACCTGACAAGTTTAAAGTGCTTTAGTACAGTGTTTCTCAAACCAGTCCCCTAGATCATCCAGGTTTTTGACGAGGACTGTCTGGGAGTCCTCTAGGACTGGCTTGAGAAACACTGCTTTAGTAAATGACAGTTGTTATATTAGCTGTTTCTTCAAAAGATTATACTGCATAACCACATGCAACCGCACTGATAACAACCTTTACCTGTTGTTCTGGAAAATCTCAAAGCCGTAGATGTCCAGCACTCCGATAACCGTGTTCTTCCCGTGGACTTTGGCATCGTAGTTCTTAACCTCAATTATGTCATTGATCCGGCCCACGATCCAGCAGAAGAGGCGGTCATAAATCGCCTGTGGGGGGGGGCACAGTGAGTCCAGGACCAAGAAGTCCCAATATAAGGGACAGGATGCATCTGCACAGAGTTCAGTTATGATTTCCAACCGCAAATTTAAATTTAAAAATGGATTTCAAAAATTAGAAGGCTGTGGCATTTGGGGTCTCTGAAACCTGAGACTTAAAGCGGAACAGACCACGGGAGCGATGAGAGGGCCTTGCCGACGTACCTTAGCCAGGGCGTCGCGGCCGTAGCTGGCTTCCTGCGGCGTGTGCTGCTTGTCGATGACATCACGGCCCGTGGCCACGGTGCGGTAGAGCAGAGCCTTCTCCACGTTGTCCTGCTTGGTGGACAGCAGCTCGCCCAGTACGGACACCAGCTTCCCATTCTCGATCAGCGTCGTGTCCCCGTCATTGCCAAACTTCACATTGCCCTTCGACAAGACATGTGGGGATCAGGGGGGGGGGGTCATACAAGCTATGTGTTTGACATGCATGCTATCGATTGGCTGTACCAAAGGATACCAAACCCTTCCTCACTGGAACATCATATCAGTTGCTATTTATTGCACATTCCTGCTCATTCAATTCATTTTTTTTAATCTTAATATACAGAGGTACAGTATGGGGCCTGTGCTGATCACAGTATGTTACTGCACCCACTGCACGACAAATCACCTCAGGGATGAAAACCTGAGAGCAGTTGTGCAGTGGGTGATACTTCAGCACCACACTAGTCCGAATGGACCAGTTTGAGTTTTTTTTTCCAGTGGCTAGAGTGCCAACCCTGCCACCAACCACCAAATTTCCAGTAACATGGAGGGTCTGCTTGCAGGGCTGGATGTAGATAAACATCATACCCAGAACTAAGCAATTGCAGGCTAAGGGCCTTGCATAAGGACCCAACAGAGTAGGATCACTCCTGGCATTCATGGGATTTGAACCAGTGACCTTCCGATGGCTGGTCCCCACCCTCAGAGCCACCACTCCGCCTCTTAATATGTCCATGTCTTAATATATCATGATAGCAGGTACATCTACCCCAAATATATAATATGGCATCATTCCCCCGACCAAAAAGAAAAAAAAAAAACCTTTACAGTTAAATGACTAAATTGTGCCCCCCTCTACAAAAAAAAAATGCCTTTACAGTTAAATGACTAGATTGTGCCCCCCTCTCCAAGATCAAACTCTCCTACACCCTTGCTTACATATTTATGTTCAACTTTTATTTTTTTGGACTATGACCAAGAAGGAGGAGGATATCTCTCAGTGTATGACCTCTGCACTACAAAGCTGAGGAGGATGATGAAGATACTTTGCCTTCTGAGAAATGAGATTAGTTAGGCCGTGGGTGGATGTATTAATTTTTATAACCCTGACATTAAAACACTGCAGAAAAACGCCAACACCGTGACAGAACAGGCACTGGAATGAAACTAACAGTCATGCAGGGACCAGTGCTTCTCACATGCGGAGAGTGACGGCCACTCTGCATACAGTATATATGGCCAATAGCCGGGACACCTGGGATGTGAGAGGGGCTACTCATTAGGACCATCATTAGCTAAATCAGAGGTCAGAGAAAAATCGAGAGGGATCACTAGCAGGGCAGGGAAGCGGACATACAGTGAGAGGAGGAGGACCAGCTTTTGGTTAAGTGTTAAAACAGCCAAACCGACAGCCGAAAGCCAGACGTGCTGACGTACAACCAGAGAGACAGGCCACGAAGGTGGGGTCACACAGTACCAGGTGTAGAATGGCGGCCTGGATCTTGTAGACCGTCTGGATCTCCTCAGCAGTAAAGCCGATCACCTTCATGGCGTCTGCCACAGCTTTGAAATCTGCGCTGTCATTTATGGACGACTAGAGACAAAGAGTGTGAGGAGTTAGGCTAAGTCAACTGAAAGAAAAGAAGAGCAATGTCACGGTGACGGACCCCACGGGTCAGCGTCTTCTAAAAATCTTTGTTTTTTTTTTTTATTTCCTATTTAATTCCCTATACAAATTGGCTTCATAAATTAGTTTAAGGCTACCACCTACCACTAATGATCTGGCGGACGTGTGAAATCCACAGGCACAGATAGCTCGTTACAGTTTTAGTACTCAGATTCATTCGATTAGCTTTGACTGGTCTAGCCCACGTACATGGAAGCAAATGTTACAAAATCCATGCATAGAGTAATTCTAGAATGTAAGTAATCAAGAAATAGTTTAAATTGATTGCAAAAGAAAGGGGAGGTCAACGTAAGGAATGCAACCCAGAGGTAATGTGATCCCTTTTTCTGTTTGTGTGTGGAGGATTTTTCACACACTGGTGCCAATCGTGCTGCTTTACATCAGCATATAGGAATGGCAATAACCCAGTCTACACCTCATAAAAGGTAATTTGCACAACCTAGCACATCTATAATCACAATATTTGTGTGTACTTGCATGTGAATAACTGTATCACCATCAATAAAGTTCCTTGTACATTCTTGTCAATGTGGTTGGTGAACTAAAGACATTATTCCACTCCTAAGTGATGCAGAATAGAAACTTGCATGTAAATGATCTACATGCATCTTCAGGGTTATCGTGGGATGAAGGTTACATCCCATAAAATGCTGGCACAATCCTGGAATCTGCATTGGTATCGGCACCTGTGTATCAGAATCAGATTGGAACTGAAAAAAATGTTGATCGGCCCCACCCCTAGTTAACGGTCACAAACCTCTACAAGGCCACGGAGATTTAATCAAGAAAGTGTTCCTGTAAATAAGTCAGCACAGTACAAAATGTACAGACTCCTCCAGCTATTTGTGTGGAAATCTATTCCATGATGTCACCTTGTTTATGTTGTTGATTTCCCCCCCCACCAATTCATTTAAAAGATCGGTACTGAGATGTCCGCATTAGCGAGTGCCAAGCCAGATCTGCTGAGGGTCAAGCCAGGCGGCAGTTCTGTGAAAACCACAGAACCGGAACCACGCAAGGCCTGAACCGCACATCAGGCACATTCCTGTGTTCTTACATCATTAACCCTTTCTGACCTTTATACAGCTCTAATTAGCAGCAGGGAGTTAAATAAACATAGAAAGTAGTTATTAGTACAACAGTCAAGACAATACAAGTGAACACCAACAGCACTCAGACACAAACTACATACACATGGTTAGCTGCCATTAAACAATCAACATTTCAAACTATACAACAGCCCTTTTCCATTTTCCAAGTGCAAGGCCAAACCATCTGTGATAAATACTATATTTTTGGCTGAACTGACAAATAAGCTGCCACACCTTGACTTGTCCTCCCACTTTGATGTAGCTGTAGACAGAAGGGTCCTTCTGGATGTGCAGGGAGCGCAGGAGAGACTCCGGCCCCCCTTTCACAAGCTGAAAGAGCCGAACAGGACAGGGAGGTCAGGACACAGCAGTAATGAAACCTCATATAAAACAAATATTTAGATCAGGCCGTGTGTAGCTCAGTGAGTTGAGGATCTGTTCTTGTGTCAAAAAGGTCATGGTTTCACATCCTGTAGCCAGCAGCATAATAATATCACCGTTGGGCCCTTGAGCAAGGCCCTTAAACACAACACTGACTCCATCCACAGACTTCCTGCACTTGTATGATACTTATATTTATCATGAGTCGGGTTCCCATATGTCCAGGATTCCTCCTACATTTGGTGTCTAGGTTATCATGAGTAGGGTTCCCATATGTCCAGGTTTCCCCCTACATTTGGTGTCCAGGTTATCATGAGTAGGGTTCCCATATGTCCAGGATTTCCTGGACATGTCCTCTTTTTGGGCCCCTGTCCGAGGGTTTTTCCAATAGTTGCTGGTTTGTCTGGGTTAGGCGCTGCAACCCGTTTGACCCAGTGTTGCAAGTTACAGTGGAGTACCAGTTTAAGGATTAGGCACCAATTTTCAATATACAGCAGCCACTCCCTAACATCACACAGTGTTTGCAAGGCTCATGCATACGTTTACTTTACAAATGAAACGATATGCACATACCTACATGTCACGCTGCTCACCAGTGATGTCAACTTCCGGACACCAGTGTCACTTTGACACTTTATTTTTGTCTTCCTGTAAATGGTGAATTGCACTGTTTGAAATAGCTTAGCCAGCTATGAGGTCACCACGGTCTGGACCACGGAAATTTTTTTAAGAGCTAAAAATAAAACTAAGCTAAATGAATTTTTTTTTTCAGCAGTTGAAAATGTCTCTAGGTGAAGGGCATTCTTAATTCAGTTAATTTGCTGTTAATAGTGTCTGTTGTGTGTGAGAGAGGGTGCTAGAGCATTCAGTAAGAGCATGACACAGGATGCACGACTAGGCAACTGCAGACGTGCACCTCACTGAAAGCAGCTCAAATTTGCGTGGTGTGCGTGTGACCATGAAGCATCGTGAGGGAGGGTGAGCAGGCTGCGTGTCAAATCGGTAAGACAAAACCATAATCATTATTTGGAAAAAATGTTCCAAAATAGTGACCTGCTATAGCGTCTGGAGTAAAGGTAAATATTTGAAACATATACAAAAATGCAAGCTAAGGCGAGGCTACTGTGGCCCTGTTAAAGGTTGGGTTTCTTTCATATTACACTAAATGGGTTAGCTTAGGCTAACTAACGTTTCACATAATGTCAGTCATACAAAATAATAATAATAAACAGCTTATGAAGAATTCAGTATCAGTAATAGAAACATTTCAAAGCCAAATTTGGATATCAAAACTAGTGTACTTGTTAGATTGGAGTGGAGTGGTGTGTTAATATCATTTTTATGTTTATATATGGTTACAAATAACATTAAATTACATGCTTCATACCCATAATATTTTGCTGTTCTATAATGTTCTTGTGACACAGATCTAAATTCCTTCAGTAAGGTACATTAATGTAGGTTCCACATAGCTGGGTGTAACGTATCAACTCATCAATATGAGCTCTAACCCTAACACTGCCTACGCCCCAGAAAACAGGCTGCACAGAGCAGGGCAGACATGTCAAAGCAATTCAAACAAAGCACACTGCATGGTTTTCTTACAAAGAAGTAGGGTTGTAAAATTCTAGGAATATTCTTGTTAATTCCCATACTTTCCCGTTAATTCCCATGGAAAGTTTCTAATGTGGAATATTTCCAAAATTCCCCAGCTTAACTTCCCATGGAACGGAAAGTTTCAGGAAAATTTCCAGAAATTTTCCAGCCCTTTGCAACCCTACAAAGAAGCCAAATTTACATCAGAATTTGTGTTTTTCAACAATAAAAATGTTTCTTGGAAACAGAAACAGGCCTCCTGTATGTAGCGTGACGAGAGCCGCCCCCGTCATGGGTCTCACCTCCTTTCAAACCCAGAGTTGCCAACTCACACATCTGGCCGGACACTCAGACTCATGCACAAAATCTTGCAGCAAATCTGTTTTATTTGATCTTGTAGTCTTGTATTTGGGTTGGTTACTTATGGTTAAGGTTAGGGCTGGGTAGAGGTTAAGGGTGTCGTGACTGGGATTAGGGTTTTTCCCATAGAAATGAATGGACTGTCCCCATTTAGATAGGAAGACCAACTTTTGTGTGTGCGTGTGCGTACAGAAATTGAAAATCTCACTAAAGCCAGCTGACCAAAGTTGCCAACCCTGCAAACCCTGGCTACGGCCCAGGTTGTTTGCTTGAAGTTTAACAAAGTCTAGCTTAGTGTTCTGTAACAGGTCAGAGATAATTCATTAATATTCATAAGAGAAGTGCTACCTGATTGGCCTGTGAACATGCGATCTCGTTAATATTCATGCAAGAATCGCTACCTGATAGGTCGGTGAACGTGGAAACTCATTAATATTCTGATCCCCGGACACGTCGTCTTTGTTGTCTAACCAAATATGGTAACCCTAATCATGAGGCCCATCAGCAGATACTCACTTGGTAGAATGAGTGGAAGCTTCTCTCTCCTTCCTGTTGGACGATGACTCGGGACTAGGATAAAAACAGTGTGTTTGAGGGCCCATGCAAATGAGCACAAGCCAGTAGCTCAAGAAGTCCTTGGCAAGCAGAGAGAAAATTCTGCCATTAAACATGAAAAAAATAATTCTGTGACTCATTACCATAGTTATATGTCAAACACCACAGAAAGATAATCTGCTGTCAAGCGTCGCTTTGAGCAACAGGTTCAGAAAGCCTTCCTACCTTCTCCAGAAGATAGTTGTTTATGTGACCGCCGATGGGATCTCCTTTGAAGTCAAAGTTGATGTCCATGTACTTGCCAAAGCGGCTGGAGTTGTCGTTGCGGTTGGTCTTGGCATTCCCAAAGGCCTCCAGGACACAGTTAGATTTCAGCAACATGTTCTTCACCCTAAAAAAAACAAACAAACACAATGCTAAACAAAACCCACAATGTACACGAAAGCTGACACTAGTGATTTACAGCTACTTCTAGCTTCTTTCTAATGGTGTAAAAAACACGTGATGAAGCTTATACACAGATCGCTGCAGACAACGGTAAAAAGCCTAATAATCTGCAGAAAGCATGCAAAGAATGATTTCACTGTACTCCGTGCACAATAATAAAAAATAGCCTTGAAACAATGAAACCTTGAAGCAAAAGAAACATTTGAAAACACTGATAATTGCATCAGCTTTTGACTTCACAAAAATCAACAGCAGTCATGTCGTTATGTTTTGGCCTCAATGAATCAATCCAACATGGGGTACGGCACAGTCATGCAGCATAAGCGCACCACAGGATCCTCTGTTCGGACTCTAGTGCAGGTGAGGGAGGGAAGGGATTGGCACATCCTTTTACCTCTCCACCTCGGCTCGCTGGCTGGGGTTGGTAATGGCGGCAATGTACTGCATTATGTATTTGCTGGCTTCTGTTTTTCCGGCTCCACTCTCACCTGTGGCAGAAGCACAGCTGCTTGTAAATTTCCCCTAAAACAGGCACTATAATGCACCTTGACAACACAATGACAATCCAACAAATCGCCAGAAAAAAAACTTGCTTTAACACCTCAGCGGTTTACGTTTGCATTTAGTTTTTGTTTAGTTTGATAAAAGTCCAAAGAGTCAAAGGTCAGCACAAGCAATAAGTACAATGAACAGCAAGGAGCTTGGACACATAATCAGTACAAGCAATAAAGACGGGGTTAATTATTACTCTGAAGTGGAAAAAATGCAACATTTTCTAATATGAAAAGCAGCATGCCAATTGCAGGTGTACATGCTACTGTATAATACATAACTGCTTAATAAAAAAGGTGCATAGAAATATTAGTTATAGCCCATATAAAGGAGACAATGACTGGCCTGTTTAACGGTATTTATCATACAGCTGAAATGATTAGAGCCTGAATGCAAAAGATTATTCACAAGCTCAAAAAATATAAAGATAATAAACTGGAAAAACAAATGCTATTTAAATACTATTTTTGACTTGGCACAATTAAGCATTTGTTTTGTTATTTGTAAGATCCACTCCCTACCACTAGTGGGAGCCTTAAGTAAGCCTTAATAAGACTGCTCAAGTGTGCACGCATGCACAATGGGGGCAATTTAACTGGGACCCCAATTTACATATTCAGTGATTACATTTTTGAATTTGGACACAAAATTCCATCAGTATCACACATTAAAATACATTTGACTGACAGGATTTGTTGCCATGCACACGCGTAAACATTTCCTTACTAATATGAAACCCAGTATAGATGATGACAGTGAAAATGATAATGTGAAGTGTCTCAGGATCACGCAGGACAGCCCCCAAACCTGCAGCACACAGAGGTGTGGCTGTCACTGCCTCTTCTGTCCAAAGTGTGACAGCAGAAGTATTCTCATAGCAGAAGGGGAAAATAAAACCTACTTCAAGCTACCAGAAGAGGAAGTTTCAGAAACTCCAACCCGCTATTAAGACTGTATTGCCGTTGCCCTGGAGACACACAATCCCATCCGCACACCTGAGATAACAATGCACGTGTCTTTGTTCCTCCTCTTCATCGCTTTGTAGGCGGCGTCGGCGATGGCGAAGAGGTGGGGCGGACGCTCGTATAGCTCACGGCCCTTGTACTGCTCGATGGTGTCACGCCCGTAGATGTTCATGGCACGGTACGGGTTCACGGACACCACCACCTCTCCGATGTAGCTGTAGATCCGGCCTTTCTCAAACCTGTGGCCCAAAAAAGAGGAGTAGGATTTCACAGCACATCCTGCTATGGGCCTCGACTTCTGCAGGGTTTGCATCCTCATTTAGTCAACTGGAAGATGTCCAAACTGTCCGAAAGGTCCCAAGCCAGCACAATAATATCCGCATTAAACAGCAAAGCAAATGAACACAAGCCACAGAGTGATGCAAATACAAGATATGAGAGAGATTTTGCTGCACATTCCTGGTAATTAGTCTAATTAACATATCAAGAATGGTACATGTTAAAGAATACAACAGCTCATCATTGACTTACAGGTCGTAAGTCGATTTGGTCGTAAGGGCTGACACTATTCTATATGCAAAAACGATTATATGCACAGTATACTGCATATGTACAGTATACTGCATAATAAAATCATATCATCTTTAAGTCACATTGTTTGATGTTTTTTAAACTTTTTAAATCACCATTTTCTTAGGTCATCGCTACCGGCAGTTGGGGCAGAAATTGTCATACGCTCACGCTGGGCGACACTCGCACTGCCAGATGCAGGGCAGTCGCGGCCATATATCTGAGGTCTGGGAGCGGCCGTGAATTCCGTCATTCGTAAGTCGCATAGGTCTAAGTCGCATAGTTCGTACGTCGTAAGACCTGTATTAAAATGGATAGCCGAACCTCTCATTGTCCACTCCTTTGAGCTGTGATTGACAGATATGAGGGACATGACATCCTCTAACAGATAAAAACAGGGGATTTGAAATAAATAAATGCAACATGCCAAACCTGGAGGAAAATTTATTGTGCAAGCTTCTACAGTACAATGAAATCTTAGGCTTCTGAATAAACTACAAAGTTCAAGCACTAACATTTTAGAGCCACTGCTAGTTACCTTAGCCTAAGTAGCTGGGGGTATGTGTCTTCCCTGTAGGACACTAGGTTCCCAGTTTAACCAATAGGGTCTTGCGGCATCGAAAGTAAAATTAACACTTGACAGCCATGCAGGTGGGTGGTAATTCCAGGAACCCCCACACAAGTGCTGGATGGCTCTACACAGTAGGGGGCGCTCTAAGGGGCCTCAGGTGAAATACAGCAAAGTACATCGTGAACTTGGCTCTGAACACCTCCATAGAAAACAACTGGTCATATCTTTCTGCTAAATGGCATTTGCCAGATCAGCAAAAATATTTTTTTAAAAATCCATGTATTCATGCTTCAACACAGGCCAGACATGAACAATCATCTGGTATGTTCAGATCCTATCTGGCTGAAATTGGCCCACAGCACGTAACCGCAAAGTCGTCTGTTCACACTAACCTCTGAAACTGCATAAACAAAACAGCAAGGTGTCTGCAATGGTGTGACTGAAACGTACACACCACCCACTCAGTCACTGAGACGTTCAAGGTCATGGACTCAGATTAATATAATAATGCAACCCCCACAAAAAACGTACAGTTCGCATATGCACGAAAGGAGGTTATCTAAGCTGCACTTGCGATGGGCTTCTTGGGGGGGTGAGCTTCAAAAGCCTGGAAACACATACTGCCGTCTTCTCTCGCTCGCCACCCCCCCCCCCACCCCCACCCCCACCCCCGCTGCCCAGTGTAAACAGCGCTGACCCCATGAACAGGGCCTCAGCAGAGCGCCGCCGTGTTTCCTTCCTCCCCAGGATAAAGCGCCCATTTTCCTCCGGCCTCACCTCGTCCTCTCGTGCTCCCCGGAGACGCCCCCCACCACCGCAGGGACTTGGCCCTGTCCGGGCCTGGCCTCCCTGAGGACAGTCAGGCTATGACCACATAAGCGAGAGCCCAAGGTGCCACGGTGGGATGACGCGCCCATATCACTAGGTATCACCTCAACAGCGCGTGGCACTAAATGTCTGGGGGCAAATTATATTGTTAAATGCTGACTTAACTGTTGTTTAAAATGAATTAATGAATGAAGCTTTACTTTCTATTTGAATAAGTATGTGTACATTAGAATTCTTTAGTTTGCACATATCCCATATCCCATCTTGCTCTCTTTTGAGAGACACACACACACACACACACACAGATGCACTGATTGTAATTTTCTTGGTCGATTCTGATTTCCAGTTTTTTTGCAAATATGACCTGCCGATACCGATTTTTTCCGGTTCCGATTTTCTCAGCTTTTCTTCAATACAATGTTATTTCCATAATAAAAGAAATCGATAAACTTTGCAATTTCCCCCAAACTGCACTAAATTACAAGATCTTCTCTCACACAAAGTGCTCTGTGACTGGAAAGTAGTACAAATAATGAACTGAAAATGAGCTGCTGTACAGCCAACTCTATCCAACATATTATACCAAACATGAGAAGGTGCAACAGATTTAAATAACAAAAATAACAAAACAAGTGACTTTTATAATTTTCCAGTATGGTTAAATTCACTCAATAACACGACATTGATCTTTTTCTGTTTTTTTACTTAAAATAAAAAAGTCCATACAGTAGGTTACAAACCTCCAAAAAAAACTTGAGTGCTATTCTCTTCCAAATAGGTGCAGGGTAATATTTATTAATACCGACATCGCATGTTATGCACATACAATTCGTACATCAAGCACGCTGAATATTCTGATTCCTGGCCAGTCAATTGGTGCGTCTCTAACATATATTGTACTCATACATAGTGCTGGGCAGTATGACAAAAAATTTGTATCATGATATTGAAGATTCTGCCGGTTTCACAAAATATCCCTTTTTTTTTTATGTACTTTTTTCTTTGCTGCAGCAGCAAGTGTTCACATCAATAACATTCATTTACAAATGTTTTAAAAAATGCATTTTTATTAACTGGGCTATTTCAAAAGTCGTTCACATTTAGCTTGATAGTATAACAGACTCGTTTTATTAGACAGATGTATATTCAGCACGATAGCGACGTTTTATTGATTATAACCTTGTACTTAGCTTGATAAGAATTATTTCACTGACATGTTTCATTAGATAATGTACATTTAGTTAGAAAGAAATGTTTTATTAATTATAACCATATATTTAGATCGTTAGAGACATGCTTTGTTGATTATTATCGTATATTTAGCTTGATAACAGCATGTTTGCTTGACTGGCATGATTTTAATAATTATTACTGTGATAAAATCAATAACATTAAGAATTTTGCTTTACCAATATGCATATAATAATTGCAGACCTAATTATCTTACACGTAATCCAAATTGTCAGGCACAGACTGAAGCAGTAGCTACGAATCCCATATTGCGGAGCAGTTATATATGGAGAATTGCTGTGTTATACAGTAGTTAGTTAGTTTTTTTAGTAGTTAGTTAGTAAGAAAAGCATGCAAAGTTAACCCAGGTCTCCTCTCAATACACTCTGCACAGCGATCCATGTGCTGCCTATTGAAGTGTTACAGCTGGTGCATCAGCCATCCTGTGGTTTGCCAGTTTATGAAACATTCATACCGTAAGGGAAATTAAAACCGGTATACCGGATGAACCGGTATATCGCCCAGCACTAATATATACAGAAAAGGGCCACACTCAGGGACCCAGGGATATGGCTATTCTGCTGACACCAAGGGGCTCGAACCAGTGACCGTGCTGAACCGCACACCACCCCCATCACCGGGGTATCGTCATTCTCGTGTTGCTAAAGGGCGTGGTGAAACCTAAGAATGAGACCGCAAATGTCACCTCAAGCCCTGAGTGCTTCCCCGCTATTCAGCCGTCAGCTCACAACTGAAACCCCAAGAAAGGTCAACAAGATGTTCCAGTTTGACCAGGACAGACCCTGGTCCAAGCAGACTCTCTGACTATGTGTCCTTTTTACTACACACTTGGGGAAAAAAGCTAAACGCAAAAAAAGACTCATACACCCCCTGATCGCCTTCCTTTTGTACTTCAAGCCAGAGTGACTCAACCCTGGCTGCTTCAAGGTACAAGTTATAACGATTTTAGCTGACCTCCCAGTTAGCTTCTATGGAGTTGCAACTTAGAGTCTCTCTCAGTTTAACTCATCTCAAACTAAAATCAGCAACTTTCATTGTCATTTTTCTTGGCTTTTACAACAAATGTGTCTGGAAAATGGATGGTGAGACAACTGCCAAATGAAAAATCATTCAAAGTCATTTTTCAACTTTTAAATAATTTTGATTCATCATGATTTTTGTTCTCATTTAGTTAAGAAATTACAAACCAGGCCATGATAAACTGAAACAATGAATATTTTAAGGAGCAAACTTATTTCTTAGCTCTCAGAAATTTCCCATCTCTGTACTGCTTTGAGCTTTATGTGATTTGAAGTCATTGGCTCGTTAACTGAAGGGCCCTATTTCACCAAGCTGGAACAAAGGTCACCATACAGGTTTTGCCACAGACACCGGGCAGAGAAACTCAACTGCGTCCATAAGGGAACTCTTAAAGCAGCACTATCTAAAAAGGGACACAACTGCATATTACATACCCTAACATCCTACAGGAATTAAGCAACCTCCGATTTACAACAGAACAAACACTGTGATATAGTTTTGCTGATAAAATCTGCCAAGCAGGAGCCATAATAAATTTCACAGAGCATATCGCGGTATTCCATATTACCGAAAAACCTGAAAAGCCTACTACAATACTAATTTGGCACATAGTTATTAATAACTGAAGGTCAACTGGCTTATATTCGTCGTCAAGTGTGCCTCTCGTAAGTGTGCTCTCTCGTCCCAGATACCCCCCCACCCCCACCCCCATTCCCCCATGCCCGCAATCAGCTTCAGCACACATGAGCAGGGAACCAGCTGGCAGGTGAACAAACATATTGTCTCAAGCGGGAAGCCTAATACTGAAGCCCACGCATAAAGCCCCGCAAATGTAAACCATGCCAGGTATTAAATTATTATTTGAGGAGACTAATATTTGTTTTTTTAACTATTTTGAAATATCTCCGTTTTTAGGCAGGTGCCAGGAGATCACGTTCAAGCGATGGCAGGTGACCCAGAGAGAGGCCACCGCACTCCAGTGACGACACGCGGCCGGGCTACTGGTGGCACTGCCTGCCTGGCTGCCCCCCGCTGCTCATGAAAAGGCTCTTTGTGGCTGGGGGCCAGGCAGTATGCCGCTGGGCACCCGCTCCATTGTTTGGCGTGTTCAATCGGCAGCCTGTGTGCCGCTGGCTCGCTCACCCCCCCCCTCCCCCACTACCTGCCCAGCCCGCCCTCGCCAGGCCGCACACAATGACACGTCAGATGGTCGCAGCAAAGGTCAGAACTGCGATTCAGTCTACGGGACCCAACCAGGGCTGTAACAGAGAGGACGCCGAACGGACAGTGTAGCCAACCATACAAATATTCATTACAGCTTGGGTTTCAGAAACCAGGTAAAGATGATCCTGGCCTATTCGACTTCTTTACAAATGCTAATAAAAGCAAGAACAAAGACTAAGTTATAAAGATATCTGTAGTTACAGGGGCAGAGTACAGAGGTACAGAGAAGTACAGAGAATATAGCATTAAACTGAAAAATAAATGAAAGGAAAATGATATTTTCTGACTGTGTGGACACAAGAATCTTGGGGGGAAAAAAAACCCCAGTTCCCTTGTTTGTTTATTAGTGCTTCTACTTTGACAATAAAACCCAGAACGGTACTCAGATAAAGTCAAAGGTCATCGTGCCTCTGAACCCAGCTGCAGATCCACCTGCTTTTCTGTGGCTCTCCTTCCCATGTGAGAAAGGAAAGACAAACCATATGATGGAACAGATGCAGTCTGTCTTCTTTTAAAAATTACGTAACTTTACAGGCATATGGATTTGGATACGGAGTCTGGGAGCAAGCCGAGGACGAGGGCTGGCGGGGAAAACAGAAGCTCCCCAAGGCGAGCAGCCTCCACTCTTGGGGCCGCCAGCAGAAGCCGGCCAGCTGGAAGCTGCTCCAGGGTGGTGCCCAGTCTCTCAGTGTATTTCCTGCCCTTCCAGACACACTTCCTCCCACAGCTGGTCCCACTTATCGTCTGCGGTGCACAGCCGGTGTCGTCCACAGCTAGATGGCACGCTCCCTCTCCCTCCCTTCCTTCCTTGAATTTATTCCCCAAATTCTTCTCAGCTTTGCATTTTCTCCACTCCGTTAATTTTCTCCTTCAAGTTTCCTCCCCATCACCTAATTCCTTAAAACTATTACTTATCTGACCTGTTTTCATCTCTCTCTCCCTCTCTTCCTCTCCCGCCGGCAGGACAGAGCAAAGCCACCAGCCCGACGCCCCCTTACAGTCATCTATCTGCCATTTAGCCCTGCCGCTGACACATCCAGCCACTGCTCATCTGCTATTCTTGACGGAAAACCCAAATTCCTAAGCAGAAGTAGAGACCAGAGCTCAGCTACGAGAGGCACAGTATCGCCTGACCATCTATGAGCAGGCTGCAGTGCAGCACATGGCCAGCCAGGCACACCCAGCGCTTCCAGCTTTGTTTGGGTGAGATCGGGGAGTTCAAAGGATCTCTGTGAAATACACCCTCACAGCGAGAAGAGCGGAAGCAGGAAGGCAGCACGCCTGGGTCAAAGCCTTGCTGTTGACGTGCTGAAGCCAGGTTTTAAAATCTTTCTGGCAGACCTTGAACATCACACTGCCCTGGCAGTGACATCAAGTTAGGTAGCAATCCTGATCGACAGCATTAAGGGTCACCGTTCACTGACAGCGCTTAGTGACAAGCTTAGGTCACAAGCTGTGGTGGAAAGTGTCCTGGTACCATTTCCAATTCGTAGTTTCGGTTTGCATGCGTTCCCAAGGAAAGCTAAGACAAACGCAGGCAGAGAGCTGGGGAATTCATCCCCTTCCGCAGGCAGTAACAGTGCAGTGAGGGAGCAAATGAGGACCAGGTCATCATGGCATGCAGAGACATCCACAGCTGCTTGTCTTCTTCCAAAGTCTGCTTTCCTTTAACGGTGTCTTCGTTTTTACGGCGTCAGTGGTTTCCATAATACTTAACATGTGCCGCAAAAACAGACATTCCAAAAAAACCAATTAGCACGAGGAACAGCTTCGCAAACAGACAGGAAAAAGCAAATCGACACTATAATCTGATAAAGTTCCTGTGACACAACTAAAGATGGAGGAGAGGGAACAACAATTACCACTGTGAATCCAGGAGGGTTTAAGGTCAGCTGGCAGCTGCCATGCCAAACCCACTAAGCCCCTTAACCACCCAATTATACCCAGTGTTTCCCAACCCGGTCCTTGGGGACCCCCAAACAGTCCACATTTTTCCTCCCTCCCAGTATTAAAAAAACGTGGACAGTCTGGGAGGGAGCAAAAATGTGGTCTGCCAGCGGGTTCCTGAGGACCAGATTGGTGAACACTGATATTGACACATTCCCAATTCTTATTTCCTCTGCAAACAAGCGCGTCAATACAGCACGCAATTTCAACATCGAATCTCTCCAAATTTTCCATTCAATAAACAAACAGCAGATTGAAATCAAACACAGTAACATGATATCCACACACTACAGTCAAGGGATGCAAAACAATCCAAATTGTTTTCAATCACAACTGCCAATTAAAATGTGACTTTCCCACTGCAATGCCACGCCCCAACATGAGCAATCAGACACCTTCTGAAGACGGTGACGTCTCACAGGAAGCTGTTCACCTGGATGTTCTGAACGGAGAACTTGATGTGAAAGACATACTGCATACACAGCAGAGCACAGCTCAGAGCATGAACACAGCATGACGAGGCAGAAACCCTTACTGTTCACAGCCAAGATACAACATGTTTTTGTTCTGCTAAACATGACTCAATAGCTCATTTTGAGCTGATGTACCAGGACAGGGCATGGTGTGCCAGTGCTGGCCTGTGCTTCACGATTTTCCCAAGTCGTTTCCTGTCCAGCTGGTGCAATCATGATTACAGCCCCGTCAAATCCGCTGACAGAGTCGAAGGTGACAAGGTCATAGGCATGGTAAGTGCAAGGGTGACAGTTCCGGTTGGAGGCAGGGTAATTTATGGACAGGCTAGTTTCATATATTCACCAGATGCTTTTGTTAGAAATGACTCACCGCTTATGAGTACAGAAACACCCAGCAAGGCCTAGTGGTCTGACCTAATACAAACACAGACAGCCATCTGAGAGTTCGAGAGGGGCATGGTGGCAGGATTGCAGCTAATCTGCAATAGCACCAGCATGCATTTAAAAATTAAAAAAAAAAAACATGTTTTGCAAGTTGGAAACAGTGCAGATCTTGGCCCTAACTCAAATATATTTTTAAAATTCTTAAAAATCCTTTAATCCAGTGTAAGAGCAGTTGTGAAAGCAGAGTACAGTGATCCCCGCCTATCGCGGAAGATGCGTTCCAGACCCATCAGCAATAGGTGAAAATCCGCGATATAGAAAGACCATATAAACATTTTTTTTTTTTTTATAGTTCAAGCCTTAAAATACCTCTCCCACACGCTTTAAACACATGTGGACTTATTAAAACACATATATGTGGATGTAGGGTAAGGATACGAGTAACATAATAATAATAATAATAATAATAATAATAATAATAATATGTAGTGTATGTGTGTGTGTGTGTGTGTATATATATATATATATATATATATATATATATATATATATATATATATATATATATATATATATATATATATATATATATATATATATATATATATATATATATATATATAAATAAATAAATAAATAAATAAATAAATAAAACACACACACACACACACACACACACACACCTCTCTCTCTGTATACATAATGGAATATATAAAAATAAAAACATATATGGCTCGTATATATTCTTTTCATCCTTCTTGGTGTATCGTACCATCGATTCATTCAAGCCATAATGGTGAGCGACGTCCGTGTAAAGCTTTCCTTCCCGAGTTTTACCTTCTGCTGAATGGTGCTGGCGCTTAGGCTCACTACTACCAGAAGGCTTAGAAGATGCAGGACGCTTGGGAGCCGTCGTAGGGCTTAAAACAAAACGAAAACAATCGGATCACAAGCAAGGTACACGATACGCAGAGAACTGTGACGCGTCGGGGAGAAATCCGCGATATAGCGGGGGATCACTGTAGACTATTTTCAAATGTATTATGTGTTAAAATTCTAACTGCCACCCTAGTCAGGGTCACCCTATCCCAGTCCATCACGGGGCACATGGCTGGGATACACCCTGGATGGGATGCCAGTCCATCACGGGGCACACGGCAGGGATACACCCTGGATGGGATGATTGTCCATTGGCCAGTGAGACCTGTGTGAGAAAACTGAAGTACCTGAAGGAGACAGTCACAATAATGCGAGAACATGTCAACTCTTCACACTCAGAAGGAAGGCAGGATTCAAACCTCCAGCCCAGTAGGCGTGAGACAATAGTGCCAGAACTCAGCCTCTGTGCATTGTCATTATTTAGCCAATGTACCCTAATGTCAATGAGGCTGACCGTCTAACATCTATGTACATTTTAGTTCAGCGCATCAAATGGAATTCCTTATTTGTACTCCAGACATAAAGCATACCTTAGAACAAGGTGCAAGCCTGGCTGCCCTTAAACCTCCATCTGATTTCAGGTGAAAAAACCTCACAGTCATGTTTCTTAAACCGTCTCTATCAGGCGAATCACACAGGTCCACAAGTTAGTAGTCAACCATGTTGTGGCTTCCAGTATTTATTTTTTTTGCCTTTACAACAATCCCAATCCAAGGGGATCAAAAAATTCCAAGGGATAAAGAATCTTAAAACAATCCTACTCCCAAAGTAAATACCACCCATCTCTGAACTCAATGCCGTCTGCCCGCATCTGATAAACCTGAATCATCTTGTTTTGATCTTCCTCTTCAGGAAGATAAAGAGGTGGAGTCCCAGCAGTAAACTTGCCTTCCGGTCACCAGATCATTCCATCGTCAGCTGCACACAGGCAAGCTACTGCCTGAAATATTCTGACACACCCACAAAATGTCTACACATCTATAGCCAGCGCTTTACTAATGGGCCTGCATCACAGCGGAATAGATCAGAATCAGAATCAGCTTTTTTTCGCCAAGTGTGCTGGGGCACACAAGGAATTTGTTTCCGGCAGCTTGAGACTCTCATACACAGACAATAAGCGACACTATACAAACAATAAATTACACTATACAAGAAATACAAATGTGAAAAATTATAAATACTGTAGTATACATATACACATGTGGGTAACATTGTGCAATTAAGGTGTGAGGTAGAGAACAAACAGGGGGGAAATTGACATAAGGCAGGTGACAGCTTAGCTGTTTATCAGGGTGATGGCCTGAGGGAAGAAGCTGCTCCTATGTCTGGTGGTTTTTGTGTACAGAGTTGTGTAGCGTCTGCCAGAGGGGAGGAGCTGGAAGAGATTGTGTCCAGGGTGTGACGGATCTGAAATGATTTTATCTGCCCGTTTCCTAGTCCTTGAGCCGTACAAGTCCTGGATGGAGGGCAGGGGGGCACCGATGATTTTTCCTGCTGTCCGTACAGTCCACTGCAGTCTGTTCCTGTCCTGCTTAGTGGCTGCTCCATACCAGACTGTGATGGAGGGGCAGAGGACAGACTCAATGACTGCAGTGCAGAATTGGATCAGCAGCTCCTGTGGAAGACTGTACTTCCTCAGTTGTCTCAAGAAGTACATCCTCTGCTGGGCCTTTTTGAGGATGGAGGAGATGTCGGTCTCCCATTTCAGGTCCTGGGAAATGGTGGTACCCAGGAACTTGAAGAATTCCACAGTAGATACTGTGGTACAGAGTGTGGTACACTGGAAGCAGTATGCAGGCTGTGTCCTTGTGTGTACATGTGTAATAGCTCTGAATGTTTGGGAAACCAGAGCCAGAAATAAACCTACTGGTTAACAGAATCTGATGGCTGCTCCTTTTGTTTGTCCTGGCATTCTATTGTCTGAGATCAGAGCTACGTGCAACAAATAAGCCCTGCCCACTCTGAGCTCAAACTGTTTACTAATCGGAGTCAGGAAGAAGGCTATGGGGTGGGGTAGTAAGGGTGGGGGGCACTGTCAGACAGAGATCCAGGATTTAACAAAAAAGGCTCAGGGAGGTGTGGGTGTTCAGTTAGGCCCTGGCACCGTCCAATAAGCTAGCTCACGCATTAACACTCTGGGCCATTACTTACACCGACTTAGAGTAAAAGAACAGATGCGACGACAGCCCGGAAAGAACAAAAAAAAAAAAACATCTAACAAACTCAGACGTTACGCAGCGGCTATTTCAGGAAACATCTGTAACTGGTCGTGGAAACGTGTCAGTGAGGACCATGCGGGGAACGGGGCTGGGATGACGGCAGCACAAGAGCCGTAATAATCACACCCTGGGCCTGGAAAAGGCGGGTCAGCCTCCGATAGATTGGAGACCAAAAGGAGGACTGAGGCCCTACGTCTATGAGTACCACAGGGCGGACCACAACAATACAAAGGCAGTCCAGTCAGCAGACAGAAAGATCATTGTGTTCTGGGAAAGACCACCTCTTTTGTATCCAAAACTTTATAGACCACAGAAAAAAATGCGCACAGAGAAACTGAGCCTAAGCATGTCCCGGGAAACGGTGTAATGCTTCAGCTACGGAGATGTTTGCATGTCTGCACTGTAGAAATCTCCAGGAAAACCACACACATTTAAAGCAAAAGCAGAATAAGCACATGAGCGTGGAACCCATACCAGTGAGGAATCAATGTTCCATGTGCCCAAACTGCCAGACAATCCAGTAATTAACTTCCGGTTTTTGACCAGCAGTCTGTCAGTATATGAGGTTCCTATGTGGATGGAGAGATAGGAACAGCTAACTGATGCTAGTGCGGCTAGTGCTAATGCTAAAGCAGCTACTTGATGCCTTTTATGGAAACGGTCTAAGCCGGTTTGTTGTGCGGTGGAGATGGCTGTCAATGGCGAAAGTGGGGGAAGGGGGTAAAGAACAAGTTCAGAGAACAGGTAAGGATGAAATGGAGAGGAGAGACAACACAGCATGGGCCAAAACGAGAACGGCCGGCACGTGCCCGTCAGCCAAGGAACACAGTCAACGAGGGAGACGTCTGCGTGGCGGCGTGCTTATTTTAGGAAAAAGGCTCGTCTCAAGAACACGGGCTTGTTTATGCAAGGCTGGTAATGCGTTTCAGATTACAGGGGGCTGTGTGGAAATTCCTGTGGCAAGACTGGCCTTTTCATTGCAAGAGAGAGGGAGAAAAGGAACTGTTTTTAAAAATTTGTCCATATGAAGGTCCCTTTGGGGGAAGAGACATTTTTTCAGCCTTAGTAAGACTTTTCTCCTCTTTTTTGGGCCTAGACCATCTTAGTAGGCTCTGATGAAATGGGGCACTGAAACTATAGAGAACAGGGAGGCTAGGGGCAGCACAGACTGCACTGTCACAGTCTCATTTACAGTCTAAGTCAACTAGCAGTAACCCCTCCCCCCCGAAAAAAAAATCTCCAATTCAGTGGGTCCCAAGGACTTACTGCCTTATTTTGCATTCCTCATGACATACAGTGAATAACACATGAATGATAATTACTAAATGCAGCACAAGGGCTAATCTTACAAAATAAATAAATAAATACATACATACAATGCATAGGTAAATAAATAAATAGACATGCATATGTAATTACACACACACACACACACATATATATTATACACAGATACATACACAATTATATTTTATTTTAAATTTTATTCTTGCTTTCCGTTATAATTCTGACTCCCTTAATCTGAACACTCGAAGCTATGTCCAATTCAACGTTCTTCTTGCGTCTGTATACATTTGGACTGAGGGGAAGGCAGCTCATGCAAACAAACCTAAGTGAAAATCCAGCATTTTAGCTATAAACACTTCCCACAAAGCCCTGAAGAAACAGCGCACCCACAAAGTGAAAAGTTTTAATAAGGGACTCTTAGAGATTTAATAAGAGTGCACTCTGTATTTTAAAGCTAAAATTAGCTGTGGCCATGTGGGACCGGTGGCTTCTCTCAGAATAGAGTGTTCCCTTGCATTTTCTCTTATTCTACCAAGGGTGGGACAAAGGGCAGGGAAACTGGGTGATCTGGCAAGGGGGGGGCGGGGGGGGGAGCCCCAGGCCATAATGGCTGCACCTTCACATTAGCTTTAGCCAATGGGGCGTTAAACCATCAGCACACAGAGGCCTGTTGATAGGGGCAGCTCACACAGCAGAGACACGCTGTTTGCAGAGACGGTCTTAACCGTGACCTCCACGCACCCCTCCCCCTCACGTGCCCCACCTGAGCCACACACAAAGATTTCCCCTGTGCCTGTTTTGCTCTTAATGGCTGCATAGGCATCGGTTGCCATGACACATGATAGAGCTGTGAGCAAGTTTTTGAGCAGCTGGAACAAGAGACACAGAGCGCCAATCTGTTATGTACTTTAAGACATGACTGAGGTGTCAGGTTCTATTGCAAAGGTATGGCACCTGGTACCAGACACAAAGGAAAAAAACCTCAAGTGGACAAACATACTTGAGGATATACTTAAGGAAATCCAGCAATGCTTTCCTGATACTTAGCTAAAAACAAAACTTCTGACTTTGGGGGTGAAACGAGAGAATCTGGAGGAAGTCCATGCACACTGCACTCACATAGAGCCAAGGCGGAGACTCGAGCCCCTGTCTGTGGAGGTCTGGGCCGCCCATGCTAACCACAGCATCAGTGTGAATAGATGACTGTCCATAATGGAAAGCGAAGAAACAGGAAACAATCTAGCTAGCAGTGAACTGGATGTAGATGTGCCTCTTGGTCCCAATGACAGCTTCAACCAGACAAGAACACAAGATTTCCCTAAATAGCTGAATGCCTCCATTACATTTTCTCCTCGGATTAACTGGTCAATGATGTGCCCAGGTTGAAGGCAGCCTGTTTTGATCAGTCCTGTGACTATTATTTACACTGTAGGGCAGGGGTGTCAGACTCCAGTCCTGGGGGGTCAGAACCCTGCACAGTTTTTGGTTTACCCTCGTCTAACACACCTGATTCAACTCCTTGTGCTAATTACTACACAGCTATTGAGCTGAATGATTTGTGGTAGAATAGGAAAGAAGTAAAGCTACACAGGGCTCCGGCCCCCCAGGACTGGAGTTTGACACCCCTGCTGTAGGGTAATACTAACAAACTAAGGCTGATTTGATAGGATTTCCTCATGCCTTGGCCTAACATCTATTACCAGAACCCAGGGCATACAGATTCTGTGAAATCCAGCAGAAACTAACCCTGTTTGCTTTACACCATGTGAATTCCTTACCACCAACAAGGAAGTGGCCCAACAATAGATAAGATTGTTATACCCCAGTAATTAGGCATACTGTGTGTGTTGCACATTGTCCTCTAAGTGTGTATTCTATCTCTGTCCTCTGAATGGATGGATACTGGGTTTTTTCCCTCTTTGTGTGTAGTTTGTTTTAGATGATGGTGACATATGTTTTTATACTGCTGCTATTTATATAGATTTATACTAGTGTGCCACCTACTTTAAAATATAGTGTGTTTATTATAGCAATGTGAAGTTACTTAGACAATAAGATGTTTCTCTAGGAAAGAAAAATAATCATTTCTAATTATATAGTTCGCAGCTCTATAAAACAAGGTATAATTGGTACCTTAAGAGAAATTAAAAACAGGTCTCTTAAAAAAAGACTCTCTTCAGATATGCAGGATCTAGATCAACAGCATGTACAAAGTACCAGCTGTTCTTTCAGAGGAGAGAAATAAAACGAACTGTTAAATATTGGCATTACAGTAAGACCTGGCTTACATTTTAATAGCAGCAGAGCAAAAGTCACAGTCATCCAGTATCCAGTGGAAAATGTTATCCGGAATGACCAAAGTACAGCAACAGTCATTCTGTACTATTCGGCAGAGGTTCGAAAGAGGCCACATTGATAGCTCTGGGGAATAAGCAGGAGCATCTAGCCACAGTCAAACAGTCATAGGACATACTGGGTATTGAATATGACTGCAGAGAATCATCAGTGAAGTACAGTGCGTAAATGTACCAGGCCGACTTTCCCCATATAGGTGTTCATTTCATTTGCTCTTTTCCCTCCACAACAATTTTTTCCATCTCAAAAACATTGTGCTGCTTTATTATGCACTACACAAGATCAATAACATCATTGTTATAAACCGAAGTATAAACTCTAGTATTTTTTTTATGCTATTTACCATATTTAAGACAAACAACAGTAACACTGCCAATTTTTTTTCAAATGTAAACAGTTGCATCAATTACTTTTAATGCTTCCCTTGGTGCTTTTAACTATTTTTCAAAATATCATGCAAGCGTACTGTACAGGCAAACTGAGATAACAGGACATCACACCATCATCCCATACGCATCTTTATATTTCCTGATCAGACTAAATCACAGGTTACAGAGTGGAATGGACATCATCAAGTGCCGCATGCGTTACTCTGCTTCAGCATTAGAGTTACTTGTTAACTGTTGTTACTAAGAGGGTTACAATGCGGGGTTAAATCAGAATCAGAGAGGAGCGGGAGCCCTGTGAGGTATGGGGTGGGGGCTTCCTGAATAAGCCGGTCTGCATTAGTTTATTAATTATCACATGTATTTATGATGCAATATGCGCATTTGTTGGTATGCTGTATTACCACTTTAAAGAAATGCAAAATAAAGTCAAATATATAAAAAAGTTAAATCAAATAAATCAAAAAGTTATTTTTACTCCATATGGGTATTGTGCAAATGGCGTGGCTAAATACTACTTGATTTTTTAAAATATAATATGTAAGTGTTACTTAAAAGTGCACTAAAATAGCTCATCGATCACTATTAGTAATATTTATTTGTAATGTCTCAGTGAAAATGCATTTAAATATCAAATTATTCACAGATTACTTCTTACTAGCTACACTGCTAGAGCTAAGATATGTAAGAGAAGCTTTGGCACAGGTACAGTAATAAAATACGAAATAAAATACAAAAACACCGGACAGAAATCAAGGCGCCATTTAGGAATCTCTCATCCACTCATGAAATAAATGTCTGGCCAGAGCTGCTAATGAAAAGTGACATTAGAGCTGATGAAAAAAACATTTTTTAAGCACAAAACTTACTTTTTATTAAACCGTTTACTTTGAATCTTTCACTGAATTTTGGCACATTTAGAAAAAAAGGTTCATGTTGATGGAGACGGAGCTGCTATCCGGAAAGGCGGGGTTTGGGCATAATGAGGCGGAGCTGCTATCTGGAAAGGCGGGGTTTGGGCATAAAGAGGCGGAGCTTGGCTCCATCGATATTTAAACCCTGGTCATAATTCTCCAAAATTTTATCCAGACAGGGTCCAGGCATTAATTTGGATAGTACACAGTTAGGGTGAATTAAAAAGCATGCAGATGTGCCAATTCAGTCAACTGAATGCATCTCAGTTTCATAAAAGGAAGCCGAAATAGCGAATAATCTACAGAGACGCACATGCCACTGAGACGTGTTTCCCAGACCCCCCCCCATTCAGCGCCTCTTCCCTTCCCCTTCCCGGTGGGTGAGCACAGAGGCACGGTGAAGCAGCAGGTCACACCCTGCGTAAACAGCCACTGCACTGGCTGCCGCGGTAACACCAGCGATGACGTGTGTTCCAGCTGCTAGGGAAGTGGGCACACCAAAATATTTTGATGTCGACAAACTTCAGCCTTATTCATTATTAGCAGGGCAAAACCCAGAATCAAAACATGATTAGCTTTACTTTCCAATTAAATATGTTTTAATACCCTGCAAGCCTTGTTCCCAGTAAAAGATGAACAAGAATTACCTCCCAACCACATGGATAACATGAATAGTATCTGTTGTGCTAGCCAGATATTGAACATGTGTCAACATCTGGCCATGTATCTGTGTTCCATAACCACTTATTCAATACAGGGGCGTTGTAAGTTTGGAGACTATGCCAGGATGCATTACAACAACAGAATACACTGGGATGGATTCTAGTCCATCTCAGGCCAGAATGTCAATATTTGTGTTTTTTTATTTAAATAAATTGGCAAGGCTGCATAAGCAAGTGCAATAGTTACCTGTATTTGTCACAAAGAAATATTAAGATGACAGACTTGTAACTTGTAAAACTTGTAATGCTTTAGAGTTACTACTGTTATTACTAACAGCATACAGATTAGACATGATTAAAATGCAGCTGTTGCAAAATACAAAGACACAAATAGCAAATGAAAAGGCTGACACCCCTGCGTCACACCAGATCAGCCGGCATTGTTAGTCATTACAGAGACGGGGCTGCTTTCTACATTCCATTACAAATTACACAAAAGCAAGAAAGACAGGAAACCAACAAGAGGCAGGAATTCAGAAATGCCCAAGCTCCCTGGAATGCCTTTAAGCACTACGCCCCCTGCTGTCCCTTACTACTCCACGTCTCTATACCATCAGTGTATAGAATATTTCACCAATAAGCTGGCACTTTCCATCGTTTTAGACATGCTGGTGCCTCGGCACTGTTACATGTTGCCTTGGGCTGCTGAGGACAGAAGGATGATTTGCTTGCTAGTGAACGTTTAGCTCGCACTGCACAGATTAGCTCATTTCAGTCCCCCTTGTCTCCAATTGATATGACCTCTTCTATGCCATAACAGCTAATGATACCAAATCATCAGGGTGTGTGCAACAAAGACAAGCCAGTGGCTGATCTGTTTAGGTTTCAACGAAACAATTTGAATACAAAAAAACATTGCAATTACCAACCCCCTGAATCTATGTGGTAAATACAAATGCTACAGAACCCCAAACAGAAATAAGCTATAGATACTATGTCTCTTCAGTCTTTATACACTGATAATCCAAATATGCTTTTAATATGCATGCAATACAAAGGTATCCCTTTCAACTAACATTTCATGCATTATGTTAATTTGTTTAGGATATGGCACTACGCCCAATAGCAACGAATTTTCATCACAGGGCAAACATGCGTCAAGGAGCTGAGAGCCTGAGACGACAGTAAAGATACTTTATATTTTACCAAATAGCAGTGAAAAGATTGACTGGGTTTAGCTCAGACGATTGGAATGATGCTCACAAAAGTGAACGGAAATTCCAACGGGCTCCACGCCCTGCATATCAGGGCACCGGTTTCACAGGTGCAGCAAGGACCATGCGAGGAATGCACAACTCAAACACTGACATCTCACCATTTATAGTCATCTCTTTATATTGTTGGACATAATAAAATAAAGAAAAGAAAAACTCGTCTTGATATCGGTGTGTCTTTTTGCATAATTGTGAACGGTACGTGTAAACGCTCACGCAAAGTTTAATGTTACCAATCTAAAACTCTTACTGCTATTAAACTAATGTTACGGCTATAAAACTGTGTATACAATTAAGAATTAATAAATATAGTGGCAAATTTAAACAACACGCAATGCAGCTGACTAGTAGAACTTTGCCAGAACACCAAAACATAACCTTTGTTACTTTCAGACAACGTAGCACTTGTTGCATATCGAGGATGATTCCAATCCATCATAAGAATATGAACAAACAGCAGCATTGTGATAGATCACGTAATATTTAAAATGCAAATCTGATCAAATCCGCAGTTTAACACCAGACCCTATAGGCACACGTACCCCATGTCTGAGATGCCCCTAGTTACAGGGATGTAGGTCAAAATAATGAACTGGTGCACTTACCTGAGCTTGAGATTGGCCATGAAATCATCCAAAGAGACGTTGTCAAGAAGCACAAAGTCCGCCTTGCCGAACTCCAAACTCTCATGCTCCGCCATAGTGCTACTGAGAATGTAGCGTTATATTAAGTAATATCTGGTTTTCTATACAAATCCAAAACAAATCGAAAAGCTTCCCACACAGTTGTATCAGGATGAGTAGTTGATGTGACGGTGGTGGTGGCAGAAGTTGTAGTAGTAATGATAATAATTTTATTAATAATTTATAAATTCAACAATGATGCAAAACGTTAAGTGATGGCAATAACTATCATCTTCATAAGTAACCCGATGCCTGATAATATTTGACATCTGCAAGAATAATAAAATGACTATCACTTGTTTTCAGCTAAGATGTTGGTTGGAAAATGCATTTAACAGAAAACACTGCAAGAATGAAACCAACCGCTTCAAGTCCCGGCTCCCTGATTAGTTCGGCAACTTCAAAACTCGGTCCACAAGTAAAAACAGTTCTATATATGGAAGCTGAATGGTTTCATTATCATTTCCGATGAAAAGTGTCCCTTTGCCGTTATTGTGTCCGCCGCCGCCTTCCCCACTAACGCGACAGGGCGCGCGGACTCCGCTCTTCTACTCGGCCGGCCGATGCCCCACCTCACCTGGGCCAGAGGCGGACCTTTCAGCGCTTACCGTACTGCCCAGAATAGCCGTAGCCCTCAAAATGCCAACTTCCAGAAACCCTAATATAACTATTGACCCCACACAGATGATTATATTAAGATACCTGGCAGCAGTCGGCAGGTGGTGCAGAATAAGCAATAGACAAAGTGTGCGATCCTGTTGTTTTTTTCTTTTTTAAGATTAGTGTTATGCGTGTCTTACCAGGATGCCCTTCCAAGGTGATTTAGGTTTCTGGTACGGTTTTATTTTCGAATGTGACAGATCTGCCATCTAGCGGATTTTAAGAAGAAAATGCTAAATAAATAACGCCAAAGAAACATAAACTGCTTAATAATCAGCCTAAACTCGTATTTTTGTCCTACTTACTTAAGTCATTGATGTTCTAGAAGGAAACCCTCCCAGGTCCGGGACTGTTTACAGTACTCCAGCCCCGGCTCTACGTGCGTAGTTTGCATGCTATCCCAGTGTTTGCCTGAATTTCCTCCCACAAACAGCGATATCCTTTCTGGTGGAACAGCAGTTCTAAGAAAATGAGCGGATAATAAAAGCTTGTTCATAAGAAATTTCGGTAACATTTTACTTGACGGGGCATGAATAACATTGCATTAGGCTATTACTTGTGTATTAATTAACCACAAACGAAGTATTACTTTCTTTCCTCTAGCTGTTTTTTGTCAGTGTTAATATACATCAGCGAGGGATGCATAATTAAATATATCGATCTACATATTATCTATATCAGCAAAGATTTTAATCTATATAATTTAAAGCATTATATATATTATAGTTGTTTACTTTCTGCTGTACATACGCACAGCTAAGTATTTATATATAAAAGTCCTCATACAAATTTAGTCAAATTCTGGTTTGGGGAGGTATTTAAAGCATAGGAAGCAGAACCCCTAGACAGATCCTCCAGCGTCAGATCCTAGGAGCAGTGTAGTGTGTAATATCGTACGAAAGTAGATAGGCCTATTTTGATACAATGTACTTTAATTTTATGACAGAATAAAATGCGTGTATTGTAAAAAAAAAAAAATAAGAACAAGAAAAAGATCTGACCCAGATATGCTGTTTTCACTTTTGAAGTGAAATGAATTTTTAAAACGATTGTTAAATGGTTCAAATTTAACCAGAAAAACATATGCTTTCACCGAATTAACGACTCAATCTGGTATGAATGACGTTAAATAACGTCTAATTTTGGTTCCCCAATCAAAAAGTCGAAACAATTTGTCACCTTGTTGCAATTAGCACCAGCTGACGGTTATATAATAAAGGGAGTGTCGGCTGTATGGTTTCATGTGCTCTATTTTTAATCCATGCCCATTATTAACTGTGAGATACTGTACATGTGCATATTTGTTACTGATGTGGGATAATCAATAGTATGGCTAAAATGGAAAAGTTTTTTTTTTCCTTTTTCTTTTCCGTAAGGGGTGGGGGAAGGGGTAGGGTGATTCCAAGGACCATAATTGACAGGGGCTCTAAACAATTTGGGGCACTTTGCATTTGTCTGGGTTGGGGGCCCAGCATGATATGCTTTCATGGGGCCCAAAATCTGTAGTGGCGTCCCTGACCTCATGAGCTTAACTAGTTTAAGAATGAAAAGAAGGACATAAAAGAATATCAGCATGCAAAGTATACGTATTATTCCACTCAGAGACCCAGATAAAAGGTGTGTGGGTGGGGGGGGGGGCATTAAAATCTATGTGAGAGATGCACACACAGCCACAAAACACCCTTTGGAACCATTTTACATACCGCTGTGGAACATGTCTGCATTTCATCAGTAACATAAAATGAATAACAATATTCTCTTTACACACAGTAAAAAACAATAAACAAAACAATATTTGTCATTTTGAAATGTGCATGCAAATGTACGTTTGTACAAGAAAGCACTTGCATAAAGCATAAACAGTCATATTTATATAACTGTGCCATTCTGCTGTTATATAAAAACAGTCTGCTCTTTGGGGTGGTGGAGTGGTTTGCACTGTAACCTGTCAGATGTAGGGCTGTGGTTTGATTCCCACCCTTTATTCTGTGTGAGTAGATGTTGCATGTATCGATTTACTCCAAAAACAGGCGGATAGGTGAACTGGTGTCCTCTAAATTGGTCTATATTGTCCATTGTGTGAGTGTGTTCCTCATACCCTGTATGGGGTGTGTCTAGTGCTGCACCCTAACCAGGGGAGCCACAAAGTGGGGGGGAGGTAGTTAGGATGATTCCAAGGGCCCCTGAGTGACAGGGACCCTAAATTTAAATTGGTCTGGGGTGGAGGCCCAAATTGGTATGCTTTTATAGGGCCCAAAATCTCTAGTAGTTTGTTCAATATATATATTAACCGTAACCGTACCCTGGATAAGTGACATCTGATGGATGCCTGCGGCTGTGCCATGTCACAAGCTGCAGAGTGTAAGAAGTGTTGTTGATAGAACATGCTTCCTTTTACACCACCTGTTGATTCTGTCCCTGCTAACAAAGGTCTGATCCCTCCTGCACCTCCCACACACCTTGGCGTTCACATCTGAAAATAGGGGTAATCTGGGTAAAGCCAGTAAAACTAAGCTAAAGAGAACAATAAACCAGACACTTAATTTGGGCCGTTACCTGCACAGTAAGCCAAGTAGCAGTTGACTGGCTTGACAAACCTATAGAGGGGATCATTTCCGGGGCGTGCTTTGGCCTGGACGGGCCTGGATTTGAACAGGCAGCAGTCAGACTTCCAGGGGCTGCAGACCCTTTGGGTCACCATGCCGTCTGTCAGCAATGGATGGAGGCCTTTCAGCCACAGAGGGGCGCGAGTGCCAGACCTGTTTGCAAGCACACAGCTCTCGGGCATGCACATGGCCACCCTGCCCAGATACAGGCAGTACCACGCACGCCAGTTTACCTTGTAGCCACACCTCACATTCTTGGAATGGAAGTTGGTGTCTCTCCATTGCTGGTGCAGTGAGGTGTAGAGGCAGCATTGGTCGACACAGGGGCTGTGGTCTGTGACCTTCTGTTCCCCGATGGCTCCGCCCACGAAGAGTTATCTGCTGTCATCACTATGGGGAAGCATTTAAGTGTCTGATTTAAATTAAGGCACAAACCATGTGTGAGACAATCAATGTCCCTGCAAACACAGTATTCTGGTCACACGTTAAGTGCTCTGATGGAGGGACAGCCTTGCACCTTTGGCAGGATGCATTCTATTATAACCCATCACATTCCAGGATAACAGCATAGGGAAGACAGAACTGAGTATTCCAGCCCCTGATCCGAACTTCTCAGAATTTCCTGAAGCGGCCGGACCACTTCTGGAAGATGAGCATCCGTCTTTAATATCACGTTTTGGTTTCTGTTGTATGTCAGACTGAGACGGGTGCAGTGAAATCCTACAGGCAATGACCAATGACCATTCCGCACCCAGGTACCCGACAGTGCCTTGGAATCAAAGAAAAACCATGTGTCCACTGACCTTGTAAACTCATATTCATGCGCAGTGTGAGTCGAATGCAAACAGGGACAGGGATCACTGGGGCACATTTCCATAGCTGTGGTGTCCAGCTAGACAGAAATCAAATGAGATGAATTGCCAGACCCACACAGCAATGCCACGGACACTACAGTCAAACCTCGGATTGACAGTGTTTTGCAAGATGAGCAAAATTTTTAAATAAATTTTGACTTGATAAACGAGCGAGGTCTTGTAATACAAGTATTACGTATACGCTTTGTCTGCCGAGCGTCACGTGATCACAGCTGAGCCGTTGGTTCTTCTCTCTCTCTTGCGGGTAATCTCTTGTGGGTAATCGTCTCCCATGCTCGGTCTCAGTCGGCGTGCCTCACTCGTATAGTCAAAATTTTGTAGAAAAGCACCACCCGAATAAGGGCGTAGCAGTGCGAGCGATCAGTCTGTTTAACGACAATGCGGTGTCCACATTTCTGCAAAATCGAAAAGGAGGCAAAAGCAGCTGTTAAGGTTCCTTGTTAAAGTTGCACAAAAAGAAAAAGATTTCAGCAAGCCAACAGATAGCAGTGATTCCATTAGTTATAGTGAAAGTTGTCCTACAAAATAACCCTCCTCTTCTCCTTTCTCTCGTCTCCCTCACACCATCCACGATTCTTTTCAAAGGTAAAGTGCAGGTTAATTTGTTTTATGAATCATCTGAGTTTCCATTATTTCTAATGGGAATATTCGCTTTATATACGAGCGCTTTGGATTACGAGCACGTTTCCAGAATATTATCGAGAGGAGTTACAGCACGACTTGGTGGCAACTCCAGTCTGTACTGGGAACTGAGAAGGGCGGCTGTGAGGGCTCTGAGGGCAAATAAGGAGGCGTTAGACGAATCTGTGAGCAGATGACACATCATCTGTGGTCTAGTGACCCCCATCCTGCTTACAGGGGAATCAAAGCATTATGTACATCTGAATCTGTTCCTCGGAGATTTGCAGTCAGGCCAGATGATGGAATGGTCCTTACGGATGATACTACAGTTGTGACCCACTGGGCCGGCTACTTTGAGCAGTTGTTTAAAGCTGATCCTCTTGCTAGGATATTGGACATCTCTGGGTCCACAGTTCTCAAGGCTGATCCTCCAATCAGCTGTGAACCACTCAATCTCACTGAGATTGTGTGGGTGGTGAATCAGTTTGGGTCAGGGAAGGCCACAGTAATCTGTGGTATCCAGGGTGAAATTCTCCAGGCTGGTGGTAAGTCTGTCCTTCTGGCATTGCAGGCAATCTTTGCTTCCATTTGGGAGTCAGGTGTCATCCCAACTGACCGGAAAATGGGACTCGTAATCCCTATTTGGAAAGGGAAGGGTGATCGCCTGGATTGTGGCAACTATAGGGGGATAACACTGCTTTCAGTGCCGGGGAAGGTCCTTGTAGGGTCACCCTTAGCAGGATCCGTGATCACTTGCTCGTCAATCAGCAGCCAGAGCAGTCTGGTTTAACACCTAAGAAGTCTCCATCAACCGCATCCTGGCACTGAGGGTTCTCATAGAGCACAAGCATGAATATCGGCAGAGGTTATTTGCAGCCTTTGTCAATTTTCATAAAGCATTTGTCTCAGTTGATCGATTTGCCCTGTGGGACATCCTGAGACTTCAGGATCCCCCCGAAGCTGTTGGACATCATGGCCGGCCTGTACACTGGTACTGTGAGTGCTGTGCAGAGTGGAGGCAGAACCAGTTGATTCTGGGGTTCATCAGGGGTGTGTTCTTGCTCCTGCTCTGTTCAAAGCTTGCGTGGACTGGGTCCTGGGCAGGGTCGTGGGGTCCAGCAGCTGTGGGGTGTCAGTTGGTGAAGAAAGATTTAGTGATTTTGACTTTGCCGGCGATGCTGTGATCTTCACAGAGTGAATGGAGGCTCTGATCGGAGCTCTCGAGAGACCGAGTGAGGAGTCTGAGTGTCTGGGATTGTGAGTGTCCTGGATAAAAACCAAGATCCAGGCCTTTAATGACTTCTTAGGCACAGCCAACAGTAGTGCGTCTATCTGTGGGGATGATGTTGACCTCATTGGGAGATTCACTTACCTCAGCAGCGACACTCTGGTGACTCTTCCTATGAAGTCAGTGGATGGATTGGGAGAGCATGGGGGGTCATGAGGTCACAGGAAAGGGGTGTGTGGCGCTCCTGATATCTTTGCAAGAGTATGAAGGTCCAAGTCTTCAGAGTGTTGGTGCTCACTGTGTTGCTGTATGACTGTGAAACATGGACGCTATCCATGACAAAGCAAATCCTGATGCTGAGACAAAGACTGGACTCATTCGGAGAATCCTTGGGTACCGCTGGTTTGACTTTGTGTTGAATGAGCGGCTGCTAGAAGAGTCCCGAATGAGGCACATTACCTGCATTGTGCCATGTGGTGCGTTTCCCTGATGGTGATCCAGCTCACAGGATCCTTGTTGCTGAGGACCTGAGGTCCTGGACCAGGCCAAGGGCATGCCCATGTAACACCTGGCTGTGGCAGATGGAAGGCCATTGCCGGAGGGTGGGACTGGACCATGTGTCTGCCTGGGGGGTCGCTGGGCAGGATCCCGAGAAGTTTCGCCATATGGTGGGAGGGGCACCGTGCTGCATCGGCACATGCACCCCAACCTGACCTCACCTCCGATGAACGTTATGTCCTCATGCTTATTACTTATGTAAGAGTCAGGCATCCGACTGGCAGTACTGCAGGCTGCAAAGATCGACCACAATGCGGCAGCGAATACCCACCCCTGGAAACAGCAGTCAAAATATGCATTGGTAATGTGTAAAACCATAGGCCCAAAAATTCATTTTGAATAAGCAATCATCATCCCAGATATGCAGGAACCATAAGGCATACAGTGAGAAAGATATAAGATGTCAGCCAATTGTTAGGTACAGTACCTGCACAAGGACACACGATGATTAACTCATTAAGGGTCAGACTGGGTGTCCCTGGTTAGTGGGCAGGAACGCAGGTGAAAATGGCATCAGAAAAACAAATAAAGCAGCAGTTAAGCCAGGGCTGCACTGGCAGCTGTGGCTACGGTAGCGGCAAAGGAATGTGGCCACTGCCTTAGCCAGCAGGCCGTCGGCAAACCCTTCCAGAGTCATTATGGAGAGCTAACAGTTTCATATAGAGGCTGAGAGGCGAAGTTTCACCTTCAATTTCAGGGCAGGTCTCCGGCAAACAATGACTTCCAAGTCAAAAAAAAAAGTGTGGAATAAAAGAAGGGAATACAGGAATAGCAGAGTCTTTAAGTGCTGTGGTCAAGAGGAATTCATGATTCATTTCTAAGCGTCTTTGTTGACGAGCATGTTTTATAGGGTACATTAGAAGTAATTTATTGTTAGATGTCATTGTTGTTTAATATTATACAATATTATACAACACCATTATCAAAAATGCTCAATATTCAAAAGTCTAGAAACTTGAAACATGACTAGTATAAAAAGATTCTTACCAAGACCATAGATATTAGAGGTAAGTCTTCTCCTGTCCTGGTTTCTAGAGAAGAGAAAAACGTTTCTAGAGTTTGTGAAAGTGAACTCAATGCAGTTTTCGACACCAATGGATGAAAACAAACATCTATTGAAATATATTGAAAAACTTCACTATTTAATATGTTGTTTGTTGAAAGGTGAAACTTTCTCGGATTAATAATACCTTATACTGAAAATATAATAGTAGTCAAGTTACTGTAATGTCATATCATACATAAAATGAAAGTGATTCTGCAGAGCATCAAACAGGGAGGACAGGAACAGGCCAGGTCAAGTTGTGGAGCATGCACTGATGAACAGCTGTGCAACAGATGAGCCAAAAATATCCAGGGGTGGGGTCTTAAGAAAAATAATAAAAGTAAAATAGAAAACAATACATAACAGTACACAATAATAATACACAGCAACAACAAGAAGAAGAATGACACAGTGTAAGTAATACAGGCATACAGTGGTGCAGGACAGTGCATATAGACAATAAACAGTGCATTAACAAAAACATAAGATAAAATGCAAATTTGCATTTTATCAGCGTTTATGATGTTTGGTTGGAGTTAAGTGGTCTGATAGCCTGGGGAAACAAACTTGCAGGTCTTGGTGGGGGTGGATGGAATGCTCTGGAACCTCCAGATGGAATGGAGATGAACAGGCTGTTTGGCAGGTGCACGGGGTCATACAGTATGTGATGGAGTACAATACTATAGAGATACTTTAAAATAAAGTATCAATTAGTGCTTATTATTATCCGATTATAAATTACAATGCATGCAGCTGACAGTTGCTCTGTGAGTTAGGACTTCATGCCTGTGTTCAGCATGGAGATCTTTTTTAGCAATTTAAAATAAAATTGCACATATCACATTTTTCTATTATTCTGTTGTTGCTGTATCGTTGTTATTTTATCTTATAGTGTTGCAGTCAGTGACTTTGAACAGCCATTAAATGCCACATCATTCACCCTTGTTGTTCACTAATCTCCAATCAGATTTTTTTTTTCCTTTCAATGCTTAGTAGAGAAACTGAATGCCTGCAGCATCCCTGCCTGTCATTACTCACCTCTTCTTCTAAATATTACAGTAGATGTGTTTGCTGTATATGTATTCTGGTGAGGGTGTACTCACTGGTCGAATTGCAGAAACATTTCATGATAAAATTGCATTCCCCTGACATAGTAAGTAGATTTACCTTTATGTGAGTAAAATTGCATAGAAGAATTTAGGATGGGGGGGAGGTATATTTTTTAAGGGGACAACTGGAGCCCAGTTGTACTATCTCCATCAGTTGTACTATCCATCAGTTGTACTATCTCCCAGTTGTACTATCTCCATCGACCACACCCTGGCACTGAGGGTTCTCATAGAGCACAAGCACGAATATCGGCAGAGGTTATTTGCAGCCTTTGTCAATTTTCATAAAGCATTTGTCTCAGTTTATCGATTTGCCCTGTGGGACATCCTGAGACTTCAGGATCCCCCCAAAGCACTGTAAGGTTAGGGACAGTCTGCTGTGTTTGGCCTGAACAGTGGTTTGGCAAAGCTGTACTGCACACTGTTCAGGTTCTGACCAATATATATCTGTTGTTGTAAATAACATTGCAGCCAATGGAAAAGTATGTGGATTTGCTAAAGCCCTGGCAGCATTTTCATTGCATGTTGACTTCCATTATGGTCGGTAATATGAACAACTAAGCTAGGAATGTATGCATTTATGGTTTGACGTGTAGTCGGGAGTTTTGTTAATTTTGTGGCGATAGGTTTGAGAATGTAGTGCAATTTTACAGCAACTGTACTTAAGTAATTTAGCAATGTAAGAGGCAAGTGGTTATGGGAATTTAAAACCACATGTTAAATAGCTACAGTAAAAAAGGGAACATGAAATAAATAGCTTGCCAGAGCAAAGGCTTTGCAATAACCATGTAACAATTCATCAATCTAATTTTGAACAGATGTGGGGGAAAATATCTTTCTGCAATTATTGCTTTAAGTCGACCTTTATATTATTTCATATTTCCCATCCACATACATGGCAGCCTAGCTGCAGTGAGACCAATGAGATGGGATGGGGGAGTTACAGTGGAACCTGCTGATTTACTCTCCTTTCACTCTGCAGCTTGTCTTCATCTTGACTGGTTGGTGCTCATTCCAACCCATGAGATTTACATGGCAGCATGGGCTAAAAAACCTGAGCCTCACAGGTAGATTGTGACACTTGACACCCATGAATCCATCTGTTTAACCAACCCCTTATGCTGGACAGGATCATGAGGGCTCAGATCGTGGGAAGCTACCCAGATGGAATACCAGTCCATCTCTGGGCGCACACACATACACGCAATGAAGAGAAACCAGTTAGTGTAACACTATACCTCGAAAGCCAGCGGCATTATCATTTCATCAAAGCAAAATTCCCAGTTATACAGAATCATGTTTGTGTAATTTCTTTACAAATTATAAAACAGCACCCCCTCCTGGCAACAACGTCACCTAGTTGGAGATGAGGTGGCTGGCCTGTTATAAGGTAAAAGACATATTCAGCTCCTTCTTTGGCCACAGTCCAGCCTAAACTATATTCTATACACTGCTGTATAAAAATGCGTAAATAATTCAGAGCTGGCTTAGTCAAAATCAGAAACTGATTGTCACTGTTCTTTTTCCATCCATCCATTATCTTTAAACACGTGAGCAATGGAGAGTTGCAGTGAACCTATCTATTCTAGAAATCAAGGTAAATTGCACCCTGGGAGTGATGTCTGTACAAATGAAGGCACAAAACAAACCATATAGATATATATCGACATATAGATCAAAATATGTATTACGGTATTTATAGATGAGCATGAATAAGAGAAGAAAATGCAGCCAAACAGCTCCAGGTCCCCACACATCATGATGCCATATGCTGCATTAATGTAGAATACCTTTCTAGATTTTGAATTTTATGGTAGCTATTTTTTATCTGGCTTATACTGGTCAGGGTCATTGTTTTTTTTTTGGGGGGGGGGGGGGGCAGTGGGTCCAGCCAGAACAGCAGAGTTTAATTAGCTGTAGCATTGTTATGCAGGGGGATGGTGGTCACTTTTTGCGGCTCTACAATATGTACAAAATATATCGTAGAATATGGAGATTATTTATCCATCTCAGTGGGAAAATGCTCTTTTTGCTTCACCCCATCTTGCTCTCCATGAGACTCACATGCAGGCATGAGTAAGCTTGGGGGGCAGCTGAATGGGAGCTGGGGACCTCAGCTCTTCCTCAAGGGCCCATGGACATGTGACTGTCCTGCTAAGACCAGGCTTGAACCAGTGACCTTCAGAACACAAGCACAGAGGCTTAGCCTGCCAAGCCAGTAACCACCACAGGAGCAGATGTCTGGGTGCTGTGTAGCTCAGTGGGCTAAGCCTCACTGCCAAAGAGCGGGAAGTCCCCAGTTTGAGCCCTAGCCTTGGCAGAAAGGTCACCTGTACAGTATGTGGGGCCTTGAGTAAGGCCCCCCAGCCCCAGTGGCACTGCACACTGGCTGACAGTGCACAGTGACCACCCCCCCACCCTGAATGTATCCTCATTTCTTTGTGTATCTCATGAAGAGCATGATATGGTAGGAAAACAGAAAATTTCTCCAAAGGGATTAAAGTTTCACTATTCTGTATTATTCAACGTGGTTTTATATTTTTCAGTCAAAGATATATATTTCTTACTGGTGTGTTCAGTTTGGCTAGACCTGGTAGTGTCAGTTAATGTTGATCTGGATTTTTCCTGCATTACAAAAAGCCGAAAATAATACTTTCCAGGGTGACATACCCGAATAGTTATGGCAATGGAGTTAAAAGTTCCATTTTACTGCATCACAATTTGACGGTTTGACAGTCACTTAAAGGACGATGCCAGAATGTTGCGACCTAATTGTTGTCAGCGTGCTGAGCCTGTCTCACGGAAAACTTGCCTGAGACAACGGCAGGAACCAGCAGGATAAAATAATGCATCATTCTGGCAGGAAAAGGTACTGAGCCGACCAGGAATGGTGCTATCAAATGATGTTAGGAGTTTTATTCAAAACCCGAACATTCAAACTGAAGATTATTAGGCATGAAATAAGTCATAGTAACTGTCAGTATGGATAATGGTAAAGTAAATAGGTGAAAGTGATTAATTGTCATTGTCGACACACCACAGCATGCAACAATGAAATGTATCCTCTGCATTTAACCCATAGCAGGGGGCAATTCAGCGCCCAGGGAGCAGTGCTTGGGGGCAGTACTGTACCTCGCTAAGGGTACCTCAGTGGTACCTTGCTGGTCGGGGATTCGAACCAGCAACCTTTCAATCACATTTCCCTAACCAAAAGGCCACCACTGCCACCGACTGATAGATAGATACAGTAGATAGATAGATAGATGGATAGATGCAAGCATGTCATTATTTATCATTGTACAAACACACGTACATGGGAATTAATTGATATTTTCATGTATCACACTTTGATCCCTTATAAGACCCACAAATACAGGTGGAATCCAAATCAGCCAACTATCCAGCACCTTTGTACAAGTTTTTGGGGTTCAAACCCACACAGCCACACACTGTGCCAAATAACCATTGCATCATTATTCAGAATCATAACCTCTCTATCTGGTTGACATACCAGGGCATAAATTATCGTAGCACTTCTAACTGGGTACGTGTGTCAGCTTTACACACTCATTTGGCACATATTTGTTGTTGACAAATTTAATCGCACTTTCATTGAGCTTCAGTACTTCTTATTAAATGTTGATAAGTGTTTCCACCAATTTTAACTTTGATTCAAGCTGAGCTTAATAACAGCTACTCAGAGACCTTGCTTTTTTATTTCCAAGCACATTGTTCATTTGAAAGTACTTTCCAGGCCTGACATCATAAGCCTTCGGCACCCTTGTGATGAGACACATCACCACAGGGTGGTGCCACAATCACACTTAACAGTTAGGCAAGCATTGATTTGATGGCAGGCTTTATCATTTTCACTCACGAGAACACAAATCCCTAAGTCAAAATTTTATAGATTGTTCTAGTCTTTTGTCAGGTGCTTAAGTTTATTTTTGGTTTTAGTTTCTTGTCATCCATATATTTATCCTTTAGCTTTTTTCTGAATTTAAAATAGCATTTTGAAGGCTTAACGATTATTGTATTCAGAGTGCCTGTGTAGAAATCCCACATTTCACAATAGCTGCAATGTGAGATGATCTCAGCGTTCTGGAAATCATCTGTGTGTTCAGTACCTAGAACCACGACTTTACTGATGTTTTTCTGTCAGCAGCAGGAACCTCTGACTGCTGCTGCCCCCCGCTGGTCACTTCTCTGTCCTGATCTGAGGGGGTCCGTCTCTCAAAGCCCAGTGAGATTATTTCCATGCACAGATGACAGATTCACACTGTTATTCTGGGTGAACTGTGATGAATCCTCTCCCCAAGCCAGTGCCAGAAGCATATTCACCCTTTCGGCTACCCCATTGTTGATGGTGTCTGTTTGGTGTCTTAGGCCCCTAATTAACATCAATATGGTTTATTTTATTTCCAGGTCAGGTTTCTGCCTTTAATTGCTACCCTTGACTTGTTTGTATGTTTTTTTAAAATCTATATTTATGTAAATATTATTTAAAATTTGGTCACTTCCAGTAATGGAGCCTTTGAAATGTATACCCAAAGAGAATAACAACGATAAATCATGGTTAATTTTTCAAAGGAAAAGGTTCAAAGGGTACAAGCGGGATAAGTTCTTGACGTAGGTAGCGTGATAGAGAAGGAGGGATGACTCCTAGGTGTCTGATGGCAAATGTGCACAGACTCATAAGACGTCAGCTCTCAGCTATAGCAGTATTGCACCCCAGCTGACTCTTGCCCCGTTTTATTTTCTTGCATCACATGAGGCTTCATGACTTCTAGAGCATGTGTTGACTAAGTTCACACGTCACCTGAGGAAAACAGCTTTGTTTGGGGTAACTGAAGGAGTCTCTCTCCAGCACGTAGCTCTAGCTGTAGTGACTCCTTGCAGCTTTTCAAGGGCAGTATGCTGGCAGATTTATTTGCATAATAAAACAGCTTTTATCTCAAAAAGTCTATACAAGCCTTATATATCTATGTGCTTAGCTCACTACACCTACGGTAACTCAGGCTAACATGGGATACATTTCAGAATTTTATAAGCTGCTTGTTGGAAATATCAAGATTATTTGATTGACCTATAATGACAAAACAACATGCCTTGTTGATCTAAAACATTCTTTTTGGTCCTAAAATCATTTAAAATGAATATTCTCCTATTTACCTTTGTTGTTTGTTCTCCATTTTACATCATTTATGTGTATCGTGTAAAAAGAATTAAAAATACGACACTTGTTTGCTTAGCTAGTTAAAAATTAGTCATCTGGTCGAAATCTAAATAGTTATCTAAATGGACTTCTCTTGCAGGAACAGTTTTACTAACATATGCACAAAAGCAGTTGGTCAGGCTACATTATTACTAGATCTAGAGGCTGCTGGGAAACATCTACAATGGTAATTTTCCAAAGTGTATTTACATAAAGGGTATAAAATTGCTCCAACTGCTTCTCCATCCACACGCCTATTTTAGGAGTGCTTTGAGGAAGTCTCTGGCGATACCCGAGTACCAGATCGCTTCCCTCCAAACTGACACACCTCTCCAAGCAGCTGTTTACGCAGAGCAATGCTGACCTTTCCCTTACTTGGGCAAGTGACAAGCAGCGAGGCAGAAGCTAACTCCCATGCTTCCTACCAGCTGATCCAGGTCCTTGTGCCCTTCCTTGTCAACAACAAGTCAGACACCACAATGTTCTACAATGTAGAGAACGTGCAAAACAAGAAAAAATTGTGGACCAGCTAATTCCATACATTAATGACAATGCCGATATGCACTCTGTGGCCAGTTTATTAGGTACACCTGTTCTTAGTGCAATCAGCCTTTTAGACGGGGAATCATGTGGCTGCAGCTGAATTCATATGACCTGCAAACAGGATCAGGATGCTCCAGCATTAGAATAGCTAAGACAGGTGATCTACGCCAATTTAAATGTGGTGTGATTTATGGTGCCAGGCATGGTGGTTCTAGAAACATCCACCCTCCTGGAATTCACATGCATCACAATTTGTAGAAATTACGGAAAATAAAGCAATAAACCAAAAAACAACCAATCAGGGGCAGTTTTGTGGCTGAAAACACTTTGTTAATTAGATAGATCAGAGGAGGATGCCTTGATAAAGCTGACAGGAAGGCCAGAAGTGCAAAAATAACAGCCTAGTACAACAGAAGTGTCCAGGAAGGCAACATTGAAATCACAGGGCATCAACCCTTGAAATGGTACTGGTGACAAATGTGACACCTAATGAAGTAGCCAGACCTTAATCATGTGTGTTTCATTCCTCTTGTTTTAGGGTTTGTGCTGCTAACAATAACCAATCTTCCATTTAAAGACAATGGACAATGATGTATTATTCATAAAATGTAATACATGGTCAATGAAACGTACCTATGAAAAATTGTTAGCTTGTGTTAATGTGATTAACCGAAGTTGGAAAAACAAGTGACAACTAGAGTCTGGCACGGAAGGGTAACGTTAAAGAGGCATGTCATCACATTTGAATAGGACGACATAAATACAGAGCAATTCCAAATAATCAGGTTGTCCATGTTCACGCCTTTGGTTTTGCTCTTATTAAAACTGGTTTTGTTACTAGATGTGAATCAACCCTAGGTGATTCGGCAATTCTAAATAATTTATTTGTTGATGCATTTTAGTTTTTAAATGTGCAATAGAAGTAAATAATCTAGATATTTTTAAAACACAAACATACTGAATCAAGGTTGTTTCAAATGTGATTGTTAAATAGAGTTTTGATGAGTACCAAAGTTGTTGAAGTGCAAGATCATACTACCTTGTACATAACCTCTGACGACAATCCCAATGACTTCACTTGGAAGAAGGTGCCAACCCAGTAATGAGGTCATATTTATTGGAGCCAAATATTGTCATTCATACTGCCATTTTCGAATCACCCCCTTGGGTCAACAATTTTTACTGGTGCCAACCCTGCCTCCCACTGCTGCCGTCGGCAACAACTTTGACCATCGCCATGGAGATGTTTGCAGTAGGGTAAGGAGGGAATGGGCCTCCACATGGACTTTGACCACTACTGATTTAAGACCACAGTTGCCTGTGAATCCTTGCCAGCTTGTCTTGCATTTTCGCCAAGCTCTCATGCCTTTCGTTCCAGTTCTATATTCGGCGTATGACGTCATACCTGGGTGCCTTGCATAGCCTTTCATGTGACTGATCTCCTTACCTTCTGACAGGCCCACTGCCTCTGGCGATTTTTGAACTTCTGCCTCATTTGCTGGACATACCAACCCCCCCCCCCATGTAAATCCCTGATACCGTGCCTAAAGAATTAGCAGAATAGATATGTTAAACAATTTTCCATGATTTTTATACAGTACGCGCTAACACAACTCTGCCATAGTCAGTACCAGACTCAGATGAGAAAGGGGGAGGGCTTTTCGTAAGCTACCCACCTTATACCCATAAAACACATACGGGCACCTCAGTGCTGGGAAGAGATGGATCTTCTGCATAAATATTGATGAAATCATGTGGTGAAAGCCAAAGGTCCTGAGAAGCTATGTGGCCAACTACCCTTCTACAGTACCATCCAAGAAAATCAACACTGGGACATGGAATGTAAGGACAATGTCTGAAACCGGGAAGACCTTACAAGTAGCAGCTATAGATTTACTTTACCTGGAATTAGTCAGACCAGAAATGTGCAGTCTTGAGTCTCTGAGGAGACCACAGGAAAGATACTGCTATACTCTGCACATGAGGAGGACAATACTCCAAATATCGAAGGACTAGTGTTGATATCATCCAAATCCATAATGTGGGGCTTTGGCTCTCCAGTTGAAGGCGTGGGTTTGACTCCAGTCTCTGGCACAGATTTTTGGAGGGTGGTTTACGGCTCATCAGGTTATACCTGTGATCAGTAGTTCACTGGTTTGAATCCCAGAGTATGTAAGCATTCCAGAGTACAGGTACTCATACATATGTAAACGGGAAATACAGTAAAGTATCTTTTCATTATCATAGCATTCTTCCTAACCGAAAAGAAGAACATGAGCATATGGGGGGTCTCAGGAGACAAGGGTTTGGACAAGTGCTCCCCAAGGGAGGGAACAAGGGAACAATATTCTAACAGGGTCTATTATGAGGCAATGCTCTGTTCTAGGCTGTCAACTTCCAGCATCTATACATATCAAGAAGGTGGTAAACAGGATGACCTTTAACTGAAAGAAAGACCCAGGTGACTATCAGATATGTTACCGGCAAGCTGGCTTTCAAAGAGACAGATCCTACACATTATAGTTGAGCATTCAATGGAATGGAATGCCTTGCTGTACATCAGTTTCATTCATTTTGAAAAAGCATTTGACAGTGCGGGCAAAGAGACTCCTTAAGAAAGTCTCAGATATTAATGTGTTTGATTCAAGTATCAAGTATGAAGGATTGAAGTGCAAAACTGCCCATGGAGAACAACTAACAGATACCCTGTACCCCTTCTCCTCTTGCCTGTGATCCTCCAGATAGAGTAACGATGACCTTTAACAGAAACTAAATTAGCTTAGATGCGGAAAAGGTGACCAAATGGCATTGAAGATGAACCAGCAGGCAGGCCTTGTCCTGGAATTTCCAGCACAAAAAGAAAAGACAGGCAGACACTAAAAATAAAATCTACTTAAAGTAGACTTGAATAGTAATGTGCCCGTACCTCACTGAAATTAGTTTCAGAAATTTCACAATGTGTATAATTATTGCATGGTACATACTGTAGAATGATCAGCAAGTTTTCCTTTTAGCTGATAATTCTCAAAACATAAAATAATACATAGGATATTTCCCAAAAAGTCTTTGTCTGAGCTCATGATAACAGATCCATCCAGATCCATTGTTATCTGCCCTACCACAGGGCTGTTCATTAGGCCAGTTGCCAAAGACTAAGGAAAACCTAAAAATCTAGCATAAGCAGCTTTAGCTTGCTCTGTTCTGCCTCCTACTCCACAGACCTGCCCAGCACCAGCACACAGTTTTGCTACATTCCTCATTAAAATAAGCCAGAAAAGTAAATTATGTTGTATTTTCATTAATTGCCTCGCCATAAGGTGTGAGATTCATTATGCTGTTTTGAGTAATCCAGTTAAAATTTTATGAAGCAAATTCAAGGCTAGCAGGACTAAATGAAAAGAACCTTCATTAAAATCTTCATAATTGCTGCACTATTCCATCATTTGCGGTATTTTACATATACTGTATAATAACATTTTCAAATGCATCATTCAAAATAAAACTTATTACAATCGTGTAATTTCTTGGTCATAAATACAGCACAGGATATTATGTAAGGGGCACTGTCAATGGGGGTCCCCATCTTGTCCCCTTCTGTCCTCCGTTTCCCTGTTTGGCCAGTGGGTGTCGCTGGACATCCCGTTCTAACCCTCGTGTTTTCTAACATTTACAGCTTGTGTAAGAGTCCAGCTAAAAATCATACATCCCATGCTGTTGTGAGTCTGAGGCTGACCAGCCTCCCCCTTTTTGGGTTGTTTATGCCCCAGGACCCTTTATGTAAATTTTATGTGTGTATTATGTTCCTTGTGTTTCTGCCCTTTGGTGAGGTCCTTACCCTGTCTGTACTTTAGCTGAGTATTTAGTCACATGTGTCCAGTTTATATCCTGTGTTCCCTGTATCTGCTAGTGATGTAGCCCTTGGTAGTGATGTAGCCCTTGGTAGTGATGTAGCCCTTGGTAGTGAAGTAGCCCTTGGTAGTGATGTAGCCCTTGGTAGTGAAGTAGCTGTTGGTAGTGATGTAGCCCTTGGTAGTGAAGTAGCCCTTGGTAGTGATGTAGCCCTTGCTAGTGATGTAGCCCTTGGTAGTGAAGTAGCCCTTGGTAGTGATGTAGCCCTTGGTAGTGATGTAGCCCTTGGTAGTGAAGTAGCCCTTGGTAGTGATGTAGCCCTTGGTAGTGAAGTAGCTGTTGGTAGTGATGTAGCCCTTGGTAGTGAAGTAGCCCTTGGTAGTGATGTAGCCCTTGCTAGTGATGTAGCCCTTAGCTCTTGGTTGAGTGTTAATAACCATGATAATAACCCATACCTGTCCCTTGTCAAGACCTCATTACTTGTGCATTTAAATCCCTGCCTGTTCTCTATCCCATTGTCAGCTGTTGTATGTGTTTGCAGTTAAATGGTCCCTGTGAAAACCCTGGTTTGAATCTTTGCATGTGCTTTGCATTTTCTCATGTTTGCTTTAAGTCTTTGGTAGTTCAGTGTTTGCCTGCCTGTCTTTGACCCATTGTGGTCCCTTTGGATTCTTGTTCGTGTGAATCTAGTGTGAAACCTTCTTCATAAGACAACCAGTGGATCAACGTCCATTGTGCCCTGTTGTAACAGGTACCCTGGATGAGATATAATACATTAGTTTTTAAATTAATGTTATTTTCAAATAATGAATCTTGTGATACATTTCCAGGATGATAGAATCGTAATATTTGTCATAATCATCTAAACCTAAATTGTTGCACAGTTGGATCTGGCATTGAGAAACTTGGTCTCCATGTTTTGGGACAAAGCACTTTAGGGTGTGACTGTAACATTCTTAATATCAAATTAGAGCATCTAAAATTTCTGTTCATCAAATGTTTATCAATGTTTCATCACAGGTTATCAATATTAAATAAGTTTTTTTTTTTTTTTTTTAAAAAAGCTTTTTCTAATAAATGTAACAGGTTTGCACTTGATTTGGCTAGTAAGTTTGCAAGTTAGCATTAGCTAAAGTTTTGATTGTAATAAAAAAAACTGCTGGGCAAGTTTTATAGGAGTTACAAATGTGAAGGTCTGTGTGCCTTCGACTATGTGCAGCATCATGCGTCCATTTCTACAATGAACAGTGCCGTGTTCACAGTGCTCACATGTTTCAGCTTTTTAGGAAATGAGTAGTTTGTGCTGCTGCCCAGGCCCACTCCTAAAATACATGATTTTTAAAACAGTTTTTAAATGCAAAACAGCTCATCCCATTCCCCTTAAATTCCAATACATCTGACAGAACTCATAATTCATGTTTTATTTTTTATTTCTTTTTATTTATTTCTTTTTTCTTTACAAAAATAAGTATTTTCAAAATATAAACAAAATACTGGTGTTAGAATCCTCCTTCTCAGTTAAAAACAGGGTAATAAAATCCAAACAAAACAAAAAAGATTTCATGTGCAAATGTGCACATGCAGTGGACCCATATATACAAACAAACAGCATCACTCAAACCAGAAAAGGCACATTGATGTTACTTCAAAGTAATACAGCAAAACACAATTACACTCTGCTTTGAAAATGATACTAATAGAATGGAAATGAGCACTTCAGCACTGGGCACATGAAATTCCGAACTGCAACATATAATTTTCCAAAAGTAATATGAGAGTCTTTTAAAGTAGCTGGATCATAAGTCTGGTCATTATTCCAAAATCAGAAGAAATCTACATAGTGATGTAAAACTCTTTGCCGACTGAGTATTCAAAAGTTGATTTTTTAACTTGGTGAAATATAATTTTCAGGCTTTTTATAACTGCTTTGTCAGCATAGAGCATATGAAATCGGTCCTAGCACCGCAAATACAATACTGGAATCCAGAGTACCAAAATGGTCTTATATATCTTCATACTGGATATGTTATATTCCAACCAGCTTTTGCAGACATTTTATGTTATATGATCAAACAAAATATATGCATGCACAAAAAGACACTGCACCGTTTTTAAGTATTAAATACCTTATATCGTGTACTTTGAGGTCCACAGAAATGTTGGTATGTTAAATGCTGCAGTAAACGATTGCACAATTGAATCGCATTACATAAATTTTACGTAAATTTTGAAAACAAAGGACCACATCCAATGTTGCTAATTAAATCAAGAAGATTTTTGTGAGTCATGGCAGAGGATGCCTTTACCAAAGCAGACACACAAACTTATTTTCAGTGTGATTACTCCAGCTTCCGGTCATCCCTTAATACGCCATAGCCAATGAAACTCTAGGCCCTATACTGGCAATAGTTCTTTGGCTGCACAAGCTTGTACCATACACAAGTACACTCAGGTTTTCTGGGGAAAAAACAGTCATAATTTGGGGACAAATCAAAATAAGTGCAAGGATATTTACATTATATCATGCTTGTGACACAGGATCTTCTAAATCAATGGCTGTATAGGTGCCACAAGCTTCTGAGACAAGACGACAAAGGTATAAACATTACATGATCAACAGCAAAGACAACCTAATGGTTACAGAATCTTTCCAAATCCTTTATCTCCTTGTAAAATATTTAGCACTGCTCATCAGTTGAGCGGTATTTTTAAAATGCTGCTTTTGATCATTTCCTATCTTGAATGCCCTCTAAAACTCCGAACACCATTCCAAGGACAACATACTCAGGCCTCTTTCACTTTCTAAGTCACGGCTACTTGTACGCAGACCAAACCTCCACGCTATCTTCACACAGGCCCGACGGCTTGGTCAGAAAATCTAGGAGACAGTGTGAATGGACAAATACAGTGATCCTGAAATGATACAACAACTGTGGTTTAACACAGTGACACATTTTTCACAGTCCAGAAATTCCACGGACAGATGATCTCCAAATCCCTACAGATGTCAGTCTCTCAAGTTGCCTCCTATTAGTTTACTACTGAGCTGCAGTCTGCATTCCCTCTTCAAGCAGAATGGTCGATGAGTAAGGCTGGCGGTCCACACCATCTCCTTCACTTGGCCACCCGGTAAAAAGCCAGGTCGAGGGGTTCTTTACTGGGCACGCACCAGTCATCTGCCTCGTGGCTCATCTTGTAATGTCTCAGTGCTGTCATGTTAAACACAGGCAGCTTCTCCACAGAATCAGTTGACAAAGCCTGGTGATGGGAGAACAACCATCAACATGTGTGCAGAACAAAGACAAGGAACGATGCTTCTTAATAGGTGCCAGCCTGTCTTGGAGATGCTACTCTAATACTACATGCACATAAGTATAGCTCCAGGCAGCTAAGAACAACCAGGGTGACTTACTTTCAGGTGGATGACGGCATCAGTGCCATGGCCCTCCATCGAGTAAAGCTGCAAATCTCCCTGGAAGTACTGTGCGTACAGCCGTGAGATGGGAAGACCATAGCCAAACCCAGCCTACAACCAGGATAAGGAGTACAAGTCATTTAGCTGTTGTTACATACTGCTTTTTAACTTGCGTACTAGAGGGAATCTGATGTTTTCTGTGCAACAGGTACTGGTGGCAAGATTTACCAGTGGTGTTCGCTGGTGCTGGCCAATCTGTGGTGTGGGAGCTGTAGAATACATATAACTGAATAGCTTCTCCATCTTCCGGAAGGGCACCCCACCACCCCTGTCACTCATCTGCAAGACAGAACGGCAGAATTAGTCAGCAAACAGGTGTGTGCTGCATAGCAGATCGGCAGGTCAAAATCCGTTTGCTCAAGAGGCGACCCTGACACACCGATAAGCACTGAACAAAAAACAAAATTTAGGCCAAGATTCCGTACATCACCACGGTTACCAAAAGTTAAACGAAAACGTACTATAGACAGACACAGTTACAGCAGCATAGATATTAAAAACAGACATGATCATCGCCCTGCATCGTTAATAAACTTCTAATACAGCAGTTACTAGTAACTTTATCTAGGGTTAATGGATAAAGTTTAACAGTGCTGGATAAATTACATAACATAACCAGCCTTGGACAACATTCATAAAGTGAACTGTAAATAGAGCAGAAAGTACTCTAGAGGGAGCCAAAAAAAACAGAAAAGGCTAGTCAGATAAAAAATAATACCTTGATTGACAGGTCCTCTCCACCAATCGCTACCATGACTTGAATTGGTGGAAGGTAGCTACTGGCCTCATGGTTTTCAATCGTTGCTCTCATAGCATTCTGAAGAAGGTAAGCTTTAGTTAGACAGTGGCTCATAAGAGTGTTCATTGACAAACATTTTAAGACGGGTAGGCTTTCTTACCTTGAAAAGCTCAAAGAGGATGTGATACAGGTGGGAAGGCACGTAGACAATGTGGATGGGTTGTTTGGCATTGTTTGCTGAGCAAGGGGAAAAAATCTTTTTTTAACATTACATATTCTAACATGGCCTCAAAAGGACTGTGACTTTCACGATGTTGACTCAACAGATTTACATGGATCACCTCACCCGCTGGTACTCAATGGTGCAAAAAATTGATAACAATCACAAAGGCAGCCAATCATATGGACTTTTTTCTTTACAGTGCAAACTTCAGATGTTCCATTTAAATGTGCTTGAATTCTATAGTGCTGTTAGATCATTTAGAAAGTAAAGTCAAACAAATAACTGCATAATCAAGGGATTTTCAACAGCTAGCATTAAAATTTTAGGAAATAACTGAGCTGTGCTAAGCAGTTTCACTTACTGTTAAGTTCTTGCAGCTCCAGGTCAGGTGAAGTGAGGTAATACTGGTTACAAAGCATCGTGGCACTCTCGAAGGCGTCTGGAAGAGGACATGTGGACAGACAGCACTTTAAACTCAGCTCTCCTATCAGGCTTAATCTCTCCACGTTGAGGCTAACCATGACCTGGGCTTGCAGACTGACATCATAACTGCTTTTTCTTCTGCACAACAAAACAAAGAATTCAAATCATGCCGACTCACCTCTTACAACCTCTGCGACATTGCAGTGGGGGTCAATGCAGCCAATAGTGTTTGGGTGGGCTGGGTTTGTGGTTCCATCAAAGACAAGAGCTACATGACGCAAAAAAGGAAAGAGCTGTAAATGCAATTTGAAAATAAGGCAGTCTAGGAAGGACCGCAACTTAAAAGTACACTGCCAAAAAATTATACCACTCTCCTTAAAGGTTTGAAGATCACAAAACTTTATGATAAAACAGAACAGCAATTCAGCTTACGCCACAAAGCTTCACTGAAATTTCTGCACTTCAAGCATGTCAAGCTCATCACATCTAATAACCTTTCTCACCACATTGATATATCTTATTATGCAACATATTTCTGTACAGTAGAGTTGCTATTATTGTTCCTGTTTGTTCCCGGGCACTAGATACCGTCTTCATTACTGTTAAACTGCGATTGGAAATGCGCGATTCAGCTTGACTACAGCCTGACACTCACTGTGCTGGTTGATGAGCATGCGTATGGAGATGCGGCTCATGTAGAAGCGGTCCAGGAAGTACTGGATGTTCTGATTGGTCACGGGATCCTGACCAAAGGCCTCCTTGTACTCCATGACGCCCTGTGCCATAGTGGGCACTACATCATTGTGCCTGTTCCTGATATTCACCAGTGTCTCCACAAAGCTAAATAAAAATATACAGAGAGAGTCTGAGACACAATCCCACATGATTCAGCCTGAATAAAGCACAGAAAATACAGAAACTAATGGAAGACTTACTCTTCCAGGACTTTATGTTCTTCAGCACTTTTGTCAAGGAATTCCAGGATCTCCATCAAGCTTTGGATATACCTAAAGCCACAGAAATAGGAGACGAACGTGCATTTTCAAATTCTGTAAGAACTAAAAAGCACACCAAATGCTACTGACCTTTTGCAACTGCAGTGAATCACTACATGCAAACAACTGTATATTTGTATTGTACTTAGTTTGACAGTTGTATGTGTTTGCAGTTAGATGGTCCCCCCCCCCCCCAAAAAAAAAAAAAATTAATAAAATGGAGGGCAATTGCCCATTTTACACTTCAAAACTCACAACATTTTCTTTTAAAATATGCAGCTTTTGTATTTTGTTGTTTGTTGATCCTTCAGCCACTGCAGTTTTTTTTTATAGAATGTGCACCTGTCGTCTTAAAAACCACATGAAGGTGGATCCCGTATAAAAGTTTTTTATATATAAGAATTCAGTGCGCATTGTTTGCATGAAGCAACTGAATACAGACGAAAACAGAAAAGCACCAGCGCTGGCCACTTATTTCAAATAATTATCGCAAAAACAAAAATATTGTAATAAAGCGAAATGGGACAAAACAGCACTGAGGGTTTCCGTTGAAAAGGCGACTACAGACAGCCCTTTGACCCATGCACCACGAAAAAAAGAGGCATAGACTGTTCAGTTGGTGCAGAGTACATTGTGTTCCCTCCGCTGCAAGGAAAACAAGAGCACCTAGAGGAAGAGCCGCGCAAGCGCCACTGTGTTCCTGGGGAACGGGGAAGTCTGCAAAACGTCTTGGCAGCTGCATTTTGTTTTTAGAAGTACTGCTTAATTGTTATGTAAATAATAACTAAGTAGTCTGTGCTGTTGAAAAAATAACACTAAGCCATATTATTCGTTTGCCTGAAATACACTGTAAACACTGCTCGAAAACATCGAGACACGTGACTCGCGGAGGAGGAGGGAAGTGGGACAAAGTTCACAGCATAACCATCGTACTGTAAACTACCCACATAAGCCAAGTCGAACAAAGGACAAGCTATTTATAAAGCTGACGATGCTCATTCTGCTAGAAAACAACTAAAATAAATACGAGACGTAAACGTAAAACTAACACATTCATAACACAAAACACGTTTTAAATAACATAATTTAATCTCTTCTTCATGATAAGCCGTAAATATGCATTTTATGACTGTCGCAAGTCTAGCATATAAAATGCTGTTACTGCAACTCGGCATGTAAATAAATGAAAATGCAACGATAATTTGCTCGTACCAGCTCTGCACCAGCTGTACGGAAGGGGTCGTCAGCAGACGGCTGGGCAACAAATTGATCTCCTTCATGATGTTAGAAAGGCGGACGGGAAGCTCCTGTCTCAGGAAGGCAAACGACGTCTTCTCACATGCATTGGTTGAACCTGCGATTGCAGAAATTACAGCGTTTATTGTCAGTCTTTTTACAAACACAAAACAAATTAAATTGCACTATTTTATCTTGAGAATTTGCCATTGCAAACAAGGAACTGACCAGACATTCATATTCCATGAAACACGTACACAATACTGAGTAGTGCTGAATCCAAAATGCAGTGCTTGCTTAGATTAAGAAGTTGCATTTGTCGACCCACTATTGATGTTTATCAACTGTCAAGTACACAGTTGTACAGTTCTGTTATAATGTATGACAGATGAGAAAGAATATGAAAAAAATTGTTACCAGTAACCGATAAATACTAAAAAGGTAAATACGATAAATTATGTTATGTAATTTATCCAGCACTGTTAAACTTTATCCATTAACCCCAGATAAATACTAAAAAGCTACTGCCAAATTTAATATTAACATTTCTGCTTTAGTGTAGCTATAGCGACGCTGCAGTGACGCATGAACGTTCGTAAGTATTTAGATTGTAAACAGCTCTAAGATTAAATAGCAAATTACAAATGACCAAGCATTCTGACGCAATAGCCACTGAACTAACCGGCCATGCAGAAGAGTACAGTAAAGCAGTACGTTGCGAAACGAAGCACTCCATGCATTTGAAACGTATTTTTATTTTTAATATTTGCATAGATTGTTGCAGATGACTAAAATTCACAACACAACGTAAACTGTCACTTAAGCGATAACAGACAAAAATAAAACGCTATTAGCCGCAGCAAAATAAAACGTTATTTAGGCACAGCAAAATACGAATCTGATGTTAGCCATCAGTTGTGAAACATAATCACGTTAATATAATGCATATACAAAACCCCGATGACGTTAAAGGTAAACAGTACTCACCGAAATCAAGAAACTGTTTCATGGAAAGAGGAGAAGGTGAGAATTTCGAAAAATGGTCAATGTGCTTTGGCACGTTGGCCAAAGCAGAATTCTTCATGAGGAACCTCACAAATTTCATTGTGATGGCAAAAGCATAACTACCGCAAAGGAAAAATAAGAACGCGCCCCAATAAACAACACCAACTGGGAAATGAGCGCTTATTATCTGACACCAGTTAGCAGTCTGTGGGTCTCCCCTAAAAGGTGTGGTTTGTATGCTGCATGAGGGTCTGTATGTTCAACCAATCAAAAGCGCTGTGAGGCAATTTTATCCAATGAGGCAGAGAGAGGTGTGTCCAAAATCATGCAGTCAGCAACGTGTACGTTAACATGCTGATGTATGTGATGTTTATGTGGATTTCGTGGGACGTTCTGTCCTGCCTGCATGTCCAACTTAAAACTGGGCAGTGGTTCGAGGAATGGGATAAACAGAAAATATTCCCTTCAGTCCATACCTCCTGATATATCAGTGTGGTGTATAGCATCATGGAAAAAATAAGATGTATTTACAGTTTCAAAATAGAAATTTCACGACATTGATCGACTTTTTCATAGTAACCAGCTTTAGTCTACATGCAGATTTAACGTTTCAGAATATTAGACCACGGAATTTAAAACGGACCATCTCTTCATATTGTTTTGTTTTTAATTTTTTTCAGTTTTTCAAATATATCGTTTTGATTGTACTGGGGACATAATGACGTTTTTGGCCCTAGGTAAGCTTTCATCTTCCAATAAAAATGGGTGTCATGAAGCCAAGGCTGGTGTGGTATTTACCTGGACATGAGTGCGATTTTTAAAACAAATGTATGATGAGTGTGTTAAAATACAGATTATCCATTTTTTCAGTCACTTACCCAGTACTGGATCACAGAGAGCCTGGAAAATACATAAGAGCAAATGGCAGAGGGATCCCTGGATAGACTACCAGTGCTGGACAGGGCACATTCACACACACACCCTGTATTGCATAGTGTTATGAATGTTCTACCTTCATTAACATTATATACTGGACTCATTATATCATGCACATCCTGATCCCCATATCACGATACCTATTCATCACTTATTTATTGTTTACTGATTTCTATACTGCACTGTCTTGTCGTGCACTGCCTGTTGTTTGTCCCATTGTCCCCCGATGCACATGTCCCCTCCCCGGCAACTGTGGCACGAAGAATTTCTTACTCAAACACATCTACAGGTGGCTGCCCTTCGCGGACAGCTTGCTCTACAAAGAGCAAGTTGAGGGAGGCGTAAAAACAATTTCCCCACGGGGATCAATAAGGTATCAATTATTATTATTATTATTATTATTATCTGATAATAAAACATGAAACATGCAGTCACTCCCGGTGAGCAATTTAGGGATTCAATCCACCTAACTGCATGCTTTTGCATTGCAGGAGGAGAACATCAGACACTGCACACAGAATGGGGACAAATTGTGAAGCCTTAGCCCTGAAGCTATACCCACTAAACCACCATGCAGCCCCATTACTACTAGTGCTAGATTTTTCACATTTACTTCTTTATCAAAGACTTTTATTCAGTTGAGAAAGCCAGGTTATCTAGTCCCTGGAGCGACTGGGGTTAAGGGCCCAACAGCAAAAATAGCTTGCAGACCCTGGGGTTCAAACCAATGACCTTCTGATCACAGTCGCAGAGCACAGACCCACAGAGGCACAAGCTGCCCATTGGTTGGTCCGCAATGGACCAGCATCCTGACCAGCCCGTCCTCTGTTTCATGCCCTGTGCTTTTGGGAATAGGCTGCAGATTTTGGGTAAGTGGTGTAGGGAAATGGATGGATTGTTATTGCTGTTGTTGTTATAAGTACAAAGTAACAAGGGGTCATCTACCCTCACTCGAGAACGAGACCCTGACATACTTGAACTCCTCCACTTGAGGCAGTACCTCCTCCCTGACCTGAAGAGGGCAATCCACCCGTTTCCGGCTGAGAACCATGGTCTCGGACTTGGAGGTGCTAATCCTCGTCCCCGCTGCTTCGCACTCGGCTGTGAACCGCCCCAGAGCACGCTGGAGATCCCCAGCAGATGAAGCCAACAGGACAACATCGTCCGCAAAAAGCAGCGAGGCAATCCTGAGGCCACCAAACTGGACACCCTCCACACCCTGGCTGCGCCTAGAAATCCTGTTCATAAATATTATAAACAGGACCGATGACAAAGGGCAGCCCTGGCAGAGCCCAACCCGCACTGGGAACACGTCCGACTTATTACCGGCAATGCGGACCAAGCTTCTGCTCCGTTCGTACAGGGACCGAATCGGCCACAACAGTGGACCCCGGACCCCATACTCCCGAAGCACCCCCCACAGAGCACCTCGGGGAACCCGGTCGTAAGCCTTTTCCAAATCCACAAAACACATGTAGACTGGATAGGCAAACTCCCAGGCCCCCTCCAGTACCCTTGCGAGGGTATAAAGCTGGTCCAGTGTTCCACAGCCAGGACGAAAACCGCATTGTTCCTCCTGAATCCGAGATTCGACTATCGATCTCACCCTCCTCTCCAGTACCCCGGAATAGACTTTCCCAGGGAGGCTGAGAAGTGTGATCCCCCTGTAGTTGGAACACACCCTCCGGTCCTCCTTCTTAAATAAGGGGACCACCACCCCGGTCTGCCAATCCAGCAGCACTGTTCCTGACCTCCACGCGCTGTTGAGAAGGCGTGTCAGCCACGACAGCCCCACAACATCCAGAGCCTTCAGGTACTCCGGGCGGACCTCGTCCCCCCCCCGGGGTCCGGCCACCACGGAGCTCTTTAACCACCCGGGCCACCTCAGCCCCAGTGATGTGCAAGCCCTCCCCAGCACCCTCGGGCTCTGTGCCCTCAGATGTCTCAAAGGCGGTATGCGTACTGTAGATGTATCTGAGGCAGGGTTGAGGAGGTCCTCAAAGTATTCCTGCCACCTCCAGGTGATGTCCCCAGGTGAGGTCAACAAGGTTTATTATGAGTGGCCACACTGGAATTGGATATCTTTACACTGTAACTTAAATTTAAATTAAAGTTGTCCTCCGAAGAGGGGGGGTGGTAGTGGGCCAATAAAATAAATAAATAAATAAAGAATAGGGGTGACAGAGCGTCTCAGTACTTGCACCCAGGTTGTGGAATGAACTGCCTGACATTAGGCAGGCCCCTAGCCTCTCTGTTTTTCAATCTCATCTTAAAACTTATCTTTATTCCCTGGCTTTTAACTAGTAGTGAGGCTGTACATTCTGATGGTCCATATTTATTGTAGTTTATTACTATTATTTATCTATGTGTTTTATAATTCTATGTTCCATGACTTAATTGAAATGTAAAGCACTTTGGTCAACATTGTTGTTTTTAAATGTACTCTATAAATAAAATTTGGTTGATTGATTGATTGATTGATTGATTGATTAGGTACGGGGGTTTCTGCCACCACTGGCACCGACCACCCTGCAGCCACAGCTCCATACAGCCACTTCAGCAATGGCTTCCCTTGGCCGCCACCCGATCCACATCACACATTAACAACATGAAAACAATGTCATTTTATTAGATTGTTTAATCATCATTCATTTTCAGGGTCACATAGATTATGTGTAATTAATTCATTTATTACTGCAGGTGTATGATTAACAATTCTGTATATATGGCTTTGATCATAAAACATCTGTTGTGTTATATTCATTGCAACTTATCAGCTAGTTTAAATGTGCAGATAGGTTGCACTATACTATCAATTTGATCACTAAGTATGACTGTGACCTACTTTGATGAAAAATACTTGCCTGTAGATAAAACATACCTCAATTTTACTGACAAGCGCCACCATGTGGTGGCTGTGGGAAAATATTACAGTAAACATACATGTTTTGTAATAGTATCAAATGTATCAAATGAGTTATATCTAAGAACAAACTGGAAGTGTACTTGATATATATAGGAAATGTAGTGCTGTGACAGATGACCTGGCCCCCACAATCCCCCGACCTATAACATATAGAGTTGTTTTGTCATGAGTTGGATCAAAGAGTAAGAACAGGGCAGCCAACATGTGCTCAGAACTTGTGGAAACTCCTTCAGGCCTGTTGGAGAAGCATTCCAGGTGGCTACATCTGGAAACTGGCTAAAAGAATGCCAAGAGTCTGCAGTGCTGTCATCCAACCAAAAGAATACTATTTTAGAGAGTCTAAAATTTGAGAAAATGTTGGTCATTGCAATATACAGCGCCCTCCACAATTATTGGCACCCCTTGTAAAGATTTGTAAAAAGGGTTAGAAAAAATCCACCTTTTGGTGAAGAAACTTCATGTCACACTGAAAAATGCAACCTTTCATTAACATAAATGCATTCCAAGAAAAAAAATCCTTCATCAAGAAATAATTATCTTTAACAAAAACATGTGCCACAATTATTGGCACCCCTGGAAATTATAGTGAACTCAATGTAACTGAAGCATGTTTCCCCTGTAAATTGTACATCTTTGAGTTGAGTGGAGTGAAGAGGAACCTTCAAGCTGTAATCCATGACTTCCTGGTTAACAGGGATACGAACATGAGGTGACACAGAACCGAAATTCCCTTAGACATCCATCAACATGGGAAAGATAAGAGAACATACAAACCAAATGAGGGAGAATGAGGAATGGGTATTAAAAAAAAGTTACTCGCCTTAAAATGCCCATTTCTACTGTTAGGGCATTAATAAAAAAGTGGACAACTGGAACTGTTACAAACCTGCTTGGAGGAGGACCCAAGTTTATTTTCCCACCACGTACATTGAGGAGGATCACAAGAGAGGCAAAAAAATCCCCAAGGATGACTGTTGGTGAATTACAAGACCAAGTAAAATCTTGGGGTTACCACGTTTCTGAAAAAACTATCAGTTGGACAGGACAAGAGCAGCCTATGCTCCTTCTGCAGGCCAAAAGTTACATTACACACACAAACACACACACACACACACACACACTGATCAAATTTTGAGACAACTCTCCCAAAAACTGAAGCAACATCGCTTAGTGGCAGCAAAGTGAAGGGTGACAGCTTTCAGCTTTTAAACTTCTGAATGTGAACAGTGAAAAAATATTTGGCAGTTCATATTTCTGCTTCACTAAAACATTATATCGAAGAAGACTTAGATAAAATACTTGACCTTGAGAACTCTATTTGAAATTATTACTCTATTTAATTATTAAAATTTTTGATAGATCTTATTTCACAAAAACATTAAATGGATGAAAAGTTACCCCAGAAAATCTACACCTGATACGCTTCAGATAAATCGCACCAAAACTGACCAGTAGCAATAGGTGGATTGCAGAGGATGGAAACAGCAGAAACAGAACGTAAAGGCAGACTTGCAGGTACCTTACTGTAAACACAGCTAGCTGAAATCTGAAAGTATTTTTTTTTTCAAACTTCCCAGGAATATTGTAAGATGATTCTCAAATTGTGGGATTTCTGACTCCTAGCTCTTGGTCAACAATTCTGAGCCCTACAGGAGACATGAAACTAAAACCTGGAGGAGGAGCCTATTGATTCTTCTTGAACAGAAGTGATTAAATGTTCTTCTTCTGGACTAGGATTTTCCCGTGAAGGACAAAGGGACAGGCAGTAAGGTACGTGCATTGGATCCTCCAATAGGCTTTGCCTCCTCTTGAGGCTCACTGGAGTCCATTTCTCAACACTGAACTGGCTTTCCTTTCAGGGACAGACCTACCTGACGCCCTGCTTAAAGCATTAACCCCACAAGCCACATCTATGTCGGGGAGAAACACCCCTAGCCTTCCTGAGGTCTTTCAGGCTCTGAGTCAACAGCTTCTCTCGGCATCCCCTGGACTGAGCCTCCGACGCTCTCGCTGCTTCGGTTTGAAGTCGCACTTCAGCCCTTGGACAGCCTGCACTCTGTGTACAGGACAGGGGAATTACTTCATGTCTAACTAAACACATTATTTCAGAATATCATGTGTATTTTCTTACTCAGTGCTTAGCATTGTACTATTCACACCACATCTCTTGTTTTCTCAATGTAATGTGCCTGTGTCGCACATCCCTTTAATCACACCACATCTCTTGTTTTCTCAATGCAATATGCCCACGCTGCACACCACGTTCATCAAACACTATTGTCCTATACATTATACAAACATGGAGCAGAACTGTACAAAATGGAATTTTCACCAGCCTGGCAATGTGACAATAAAAGTTTATATTCTATTCATGCAGTCAGCACTGTGGGAGAGCTTCACAGAGTATCGCATGGCAGTCAGACCTTTCTGTGTCCTGCTGCCAAGAGTGTCTTACTTTTTCAGTTCCAAAGGTTTTGGCTCCCCACTCCAAACTCTTCATGGTGTTCTTCTTGTTCAGGTGCCTGCACCCCCCATTGAAGCCACAGGAGAGCTGCTCCTTCCTAATACAGCTCCATCTGAACCGGCAGCTACCTCAAAAACATTTTCAATGCCTCCCTCAGGCCCTTGAATAGATGTTTTTTTTTTATTTGAAATATATAAACATAAAATCCTTTCAGCAGATAGACTTGCAAGACAATACTGCTAAACAAGTAAATATACTTGTGCATTCACACTTGCTATCCACTTGGTGGCAGTACAGTACCTGATTAAAATGAACATTGGACGTTTGCTCGCATGCAGGCTGTCGCTGTGGCACAGGAGCAGGGCAGAGACGCCAGGCGAAATGGGGGCACAGCCCTTCTAAATGGGGGGAATCGAGAGTCCAGTGCAGCATCAGCATCATACACACCTCCCTCCGCCCTTCCTCCATTGTTTTCAGACTGGATGCCTGTCATATCATCTTTCTGGTGATAAGTGGCTGGCTGTCATTAATAAGAGCAAAGTGGTCCAGAGCTGGCAGTGTGAAGCGGAACCAGGGACCATGCAGTGGGGTCTGCCAGTTCACAGAGAGCCGAGGACTTACTGGTGTACTTTTTATGTACTTTTATATACCCACTGGTGAAAAAATTAGATAATAACATTTTTTATAAAACAAGAGTTTCTGAACTGGTTTAGCCTGAGGAACTACATTATTCCTTGGTCAGTAATGACCCAAAATCACAAGGAGGCTACCGATAATTATTTAAAAAAACAAACAAAAACAAAAAAACACACATCAGATGAGGAACACTGCTTTATGCAATGCTGCCTGTAATTTTCATTGGCATCAGAAGTGTTGATTAGGGATTCAATCTCACGCTTTTCCAAAATCAGTGGTATGATTGAAAGGTACAGATAATTATGATTGCCACTAATTCTAGTGATGAACAGAAGGAAAGCTGCTGTGCAAAGTACAAGGTCACATCAAGGTCACAGCTGTGTATTATGTCTGATGGGGATCTTTCATTGACCATAGACTTCCTGGAATATACTGCTCTACATATACTGTTCAGACAGGAAGTTCGATATTATGTGAGAGCATTTCTGAGGCTGTGTGATCCCTGCACTGTGCGCACAGATTCCCTTCAGCCTTCAGCTATACTTTGCCATACTGGAGCACCAGGGGACAACACAGCATCACACTATCAATTCTGACACATTTGTACTACATCCATGAAGTATGTGGAAATTCTATAATGCACATATTCCCTGCTTTATCTGTAGTATTTATAAGCATATACAGTAATAGGGATATCCCAATCCATTTTCTAGTACACCGATCCAAACCGATCAAAACCGATCTGATCTATTAGTAAATATTTACATTTTAAGCCTCTTGATTTCACAGTATGCTTCCTGATGATGTTTCTGCAAGTGCCTCATTAGATTCATTGTATGAAATGACCACGCATCCAAAGGATGGCATTGCAAACATCGCAGGTAGCTGTTGGGCTACTTTGAGTGTCAGTTTTAAAGTTTGTGGTTTCAAGTCATGTGCCTCGGGCTTTACTGCAGCATGTGACGGAACCTTACAATCTGCACAAAATTGGGCAGACGGGAGAAATTAAATAGATCGGACCTTGTATAGCCGATACCGATCGATTGAAAAATACCTGGATCAGCGCCAATCCCGATCGTTGATATCGGCTTGGGAAATTATCAGTACATAGAGCAAAATAAAGGGTGAGTAAAAAGCTGCTGCATCTTTAAGTTTCTTTGAAAGAGGAACTTGTGGCAGATTCAAAAGATACTTTATCATGGACATACAAAAAACATTGCTAAAATAACATAGTTGTTCCTCTGTTCCTTTGGGAAATCATCAGTTGCTCAAACTGTAATTCAGTGATTAGGGACAAGGACTCATCTGCCTGTGGGTGAAGGAATGAGAGTTTGATACATATTTACTTTCTAGGCAAAATATATTGCTGAGAAGATGTGGTTCATATCTGAAAAACAAAGAGCAAATCAAAGGCTCTGGCAGGAAGGGAGGCACAGGAGAGGGTAGACAAAAGGATCAGCTGGGAGGTCACAGTCTTTTCAGAGTCGTCGTCCTCCCCCACGTACATGGTCAGAGAGCACGTGTACCTCTGGCTTTCACTCTCCTCACTGGGGAAGACAGTCTCTGCCCCTAGTTGAGACCATTAGTGTTTTGTGGTCAACTGTAAAGTAACCATGGTTACCATAAGTCCGTGTGGTGCTTATCGCCCCCTGCTGGCGGTATATGGGCATGTGAGATAGCAGGAGGGCATTGTTCCCCCAAGGGAGAGATAAGGTCAGGGGAGAGTCTCTCTCCACACTTCTAATCAGTTTGTAAATGTATAAAATAGTCCTTTTTAATGAGGAGATTGAGGAGTAGATAACAAGCTGGCTCAGGGTGTAGATTTGGGTGTGGACAGTACGGACACACCCCCACCAACACTGTGGGAGTACTGTGTGTGTTTGGGGGGGTCGGGGTTCCGGGCTGATTAGGTTCCTATCATTGCTAAAACCAAATCTACGCCCTGTGTTTGGCTCTTGTAGTTTTCTGGTACCACTTCAGAAAAAGGCTCCATTTTGTCACTTATAAATAGTAGAATCTCATTAATTAAAAAAAAAAACTGTTATAACTTGTTTATAATTGTTTATGAGTGATTTACAAAGAATAACAACATAATTAATAATCTGATTATAAACCATTCATAAGAGGAGTCTTAATGTAAAGAGGTACCAGTTTTCCTGCTGTTTTTATTGTTAGAGCTGAAATGGTGTTTGAGATGCTTGCCTTGTTTGCCCAAACCTGATGTGTTCTGCGGGCGTCTGTCTCACCCTCCAGTCCTCCTCTCATCTGGATCCGTTCACAGATACCAAACTTACAGGGCATTTCATAGTTAATTTTGAAATGACCGAAAACTTAACAATTAAATGAAATAGAGAGACTTTACACCAACCCATGAGAAAATAGTGTTTTTCTTTATTGCATTTTGCATTCCATGCGACAGAGATAAAGAGGAGAGCAGGTCGGAGGGGGGGGGGGGGGCGGTGGGGGTCACAGCAAGGGTCAGGCAGCACCCAATGCCCCTGTAGCAACTGGGGTTACGGGCCTTGCTCAAGGGCCGAATGGTGGCTTCCCATTGCCAGCCATGGGAGTTGAACAGCAACCTTCTGATGACAGGTATAGGATTCTAACCCACAGAACCGCACACTGTCCCAAGGCATTTTACCTTTTTCCACTGTAATAATTGTCACAAAATGACAAGGATCCATGTGAAGATGCAACAAAAAAAAAAATACCCATAGTCTGGAAATAGGCAGTAGATTGTAGGGCAGGAACAAGCAGCTCAGGGGATTACACCCACGAATGTGAGCAAAAAAACAATAAATCAGGTACACTGGAACAGAACTGAAACATAATAACTTACTACTGGGTAAAGAATGCCGTAAGATACACATCCAGTTCCTGAGCTAGAGACATATTAATATTCTGATGAGGCAGACTGGGCAGACTGGGCGTGGCTGAACTGAGATCTGGCTGCATGCAGGTGTGACAGTACCTCTATGAATCAACCTTTACTTATGAATAATAATAATAATAATAATAATAAGTACCATACATTTAGCGCCTTTCACAATCCCAAGGTTACTTTACACAAAAAAAAACAGTAATCGGTACAGAAGGAAGAGACATAAGAGAAATGTTCAAAGAAAAGAAATGAATTTTATGAATTTGTACTGTGTCTGTTCTTCTAGTATATGAACAACAGCACACATTCACATGCAGATTATTATTCTTATATATCTGCAGGGTTTCTGTACCCCTTCCCACAGCCCCACACAGAAAGAAGGTGATGCCCTTTTCCAGAAGTTTCTGTATTGCTGAAGCACTTTTGTGATAAAGTATCAGAACGTCGGAGCCTTGTTCCAGCCAAAATCCCCATGATTCCCTCATAGTGGTTCTGCATGACTTTGGTCTCATGAGGTCATTTGTGTGCTTGTGCAGCCAATTACAGTCCATTCAGAGGACTACTGGACTGGCTCAGTACTGGTTATTTTTTACGTTGTTTAAGTAGTTAGAAGAAGGGTGCTTTTTGCCTTTGAATGAATATATTTAGGAATATATTTATGTAATCGTGCATTTGCAGTACCATTCAAAAGTCTAGACACATTTCCTCTTAATGCATATTTCTCTATTTTAGCTGTATTGTAGTAAAAGGCCTCAATATAATTAAGTAATACGGATCAAATATTGAAACTACGAATGGAAGTGTTCTGATGCAAACTCTCCAAAATAGTCCCCTTTCGGTTTAATGACAGTACTGTAGGCTCGTGAGATTCTTTCAACCAGGTTCCAGACGTAGCCACCTGCAATGCTTCTCCAGCAGACCTGAAGAAGCTTCCACAAGTTCTGGGCACAAGTTGGCTACCTTGCTCTTATGCTTCCATCCAGCTCATGTTAAACCAGCTCTGTCGGGTTTAGGTTGGGGGATTGTGGGGGCCAGGTCTTCTGTCAGAGCACTCCATCTCTTTTTTGTTTACAAAATCATACTTACTACTTAACTTTGAGGTGAGCTTAGCACTGTTATCATGTTAAAAATCAAATGATTTTTGGTACTGTAGGTGTGTCCAGAATTTTGACTGTATTTCAGCATATGTACGTAATTAATGGAACAAATTTCAATTCATTGGGCTTTGCCGAGACAACAAAATATTATAATAGACCTTAAAGCTGAGGCCTTGTTTTTATTACCTATCCTGCCCTCTGCCATAACCACAAATCCAGGAGGGCTGTGAGTCACAATGAGCTAGGACAAGGTACCATTGTGCAATTTACAAAAGGTGTAAGGCTGAGGCTTCAGTGCTACCCAATGAGCTGGCCCACTTCATTATATGTAAAAATACATTGTGGCAGACATAATACTATTACTGTACCTTATCCATTGAAGTTGTAGATACAAAGGTCTACTTTAGGGTTACTACAGTCTAAAAATATCCCAGGAAGGTGTGAAGTTAATTACATCTTGACGAGGTCAAGTCCATCACAGAGCAGTCACCTGACATTTTAAAAAGTTCTTGTGCTGATGAAGAAAACATCATGAATTACAGTCAAACCAAAATGCAGTTTGGGGTTACATAACCAACACTGCAAGGGTTCTCACAGGAATAACATTACAGTCTTCAGAATCATGCTACATTCATTATGGTTTTTCATTTAGGCTGATCTGTGAGATATTAGGAGTACAATGCAAAACTTCACTGTCTGCGTCAGCATATTTAGTTGTAATTAATCATCGTTTTATGAAACTCACATGGACAAAACTATTGTGGATTACAGATAGACAAGCACAGTCATGGCTGATTAAAGGTCAGCATAATACAGGAAGCATCTGGAGATGTTTTAACGAATAAGCAAATTCACTCAGATTCTCAGAAAATCTGTTATTCAGCGCAACTTAGTCAGCCTTGGCTGAACAAATCTGTGAAACAGAATGAATCAGAAACCAGCTCTCAAAACTTAATTTTATAAAATGTGATATCATATCATGTTGGTGTTTTGAAAGTTTTGTTTCCTGCTGCTAGATTCATAGATTTGCTTAAAACAACCACTTGAGGTTTTAAAGTATAAAATGCTGGGTAAGTGAGTCCTTCCCCATGGACAAAAAGAAAAAAGAATTGATCGCCTGTAATCAACAAGACAAAAAAAGTCTTTAACTTTCATAGTATTTGATATTTACAACAAAATATTACGACACAATATTTACAACAAAATAAATGCACTTTCCAATTATTAGTTATTCAATGCACAGTGTGATCATGAGCCTCCCAACATGGAAAAGTCGCTGTTCAATCCAATCTCAGTGACCTGCACAGTGCAGCGGTAAATCAGTTGCATTGTACTCTCAGGTCTTCCGGGCTATCAACTCAGTTCCTGCCCTGGCTATGTGTATGCTACTAGTATGCTCCCTCTGAGTGTTTGAGTAAGGTAAACAGGGTATTACATATAGCGTGTGATTATCAGCATGCATGATCGCAAGTGCCCTGATATGGATGTCTCTTTCATGACCTGTTTGGGTATACAGTAGGGACATTTCAGTCCATTACCTTTCGTGGGACTTGAACCAGTAGCCCGTAGAGTGCTAATACTACATCTTTTGTGGTTTACACCACCCTGACCTACAGGTTATGCATAAATGCAATGTCTGCACAATATAGCAATTTAAGACCATGGTGTAATTTTAAGCCAGTGATTTAAGACAAATGGATATGCTATACATTACAGTGGACGTGACTCAATAATGTTATACACCTTTAGAATAAGAAAACACTTAAGACTTTTTTGCAACTAGCCAGCTGGGCTAGTTCAGTTAAAAAGGAACTAAGCCAAGAAACAACTAAGAGACTAAATAAATGGGAAATCATGTGGCGCAGTACAAGAACCCAGGGTTGGTGTTTGACGGTGATAGATCGTCAGCCTCATCCTTACCGAAGCCTCATTTAATGAAACACAGCTTGGTACTCATGAACACATGAACTTACGAATTAAATAGGGCAGGATTAATCGGGGTAGAATTAAGAGGCGGCTGGAGGTAGTTTTGGATGTGATCCCATAGTGATCCTGCTGGCACATAAGTTTCCTGAAGCCTCATTTCATATTACCGGTAGTTGTTTTGTTGAGCTTTTGGGTTTTCTTTTTGCTAGTTTAGCACTATTTTTTTGAGTTCACCATTTAAAATGGGCCGTGACCCTGTTTTGTGTTGTGATTTCATAATAAAGGTCTAGCTGTAAGTGGCTGGCCTGCACCCCTGTCCTCTTTTCGTGGCTGACCTCCACACCACAACTTTTCAACACAGTATCCAAATAAATGTCACAGCTGATTCACTGGGGTCTTTGTTTCAGTGAGTGCTGCAAGTTTTCAATACCTGCATGCCTACTTCATTTCACAATCAGGCCAGAATGTGGCAAACACAAAAGAACAGGTGCTTTTTCTTTTTCAGTATGGGTTGACTTTATCCAGCTACTTAATTTCCTTACATAATTTTAAGCATGTTTTGCCAAGAGGTAAATTTGTCCTTGTGTTCGCCAAACATTTATCTTTTCAAAACTTTCATTTGGATAAATTCCTCCAATCAATGGAACCCGACAGTACGTCGATTTCACTTAATGGCTCGTTTTTAACTGCGAGAGGAAACTAGAGAAAACATGTACAACCCAGGCAGAAAACTGAAGAAGAACAAACCCAGGGATGGGAATCAAGCCCAGCTGCCTGGGGGTACGAGGTCATGATGCTGTCCTGTGGTTCTCCACGGTACCAGAATAGTGCTTCGATTTATCTACAGCTTGACCAGACGAGGACATTATCCTTAGCCTCTTCATTTTGATTTTTATTAAAAGCTGCACCTGAAATACTCTGGACATGGTGCAGGGTCACAGCAGCCTTATCAATCATTCCATATGAAATTATTAATGCAAATTATATATTATTATTGTTTTATGAATATGTGCTTCTTAAACACTCAGGGCAACTACTTTTGAAATTACATATGGAGAAATATTTCTGATATTCTATGCAGCACATATAAAAATGACCACAGTCATTAGAAAAACAAACAATATTGTTGTGGTTTGAGAGATGCAGGACTGGCCAGGCACTGGGAGAATGAAAGGGACGTGATTAAATCCAAACTAAACAGCGACTGGGAAACGGTAAGATGTGTGCAGGGAAGGGCACAGGCAACAGGACCGGACTGGGGGTGGTGAGACAAACAGGGACTTATATATAAACACCAACGAGGGGCAACAAGCAAGCAAATCATCCGGGCCGTATTAGGGAGGAGATGGGAGGATCAGGCAGACATGACGGGCAGGATATTACAAATATATAAATGAACAACAGAATGCTGTTTCTATACTTCCTTCTTAATTTCTCTGGTCAGTTAACAATTAGCTGCTTACATTTAAAATATTTCCTGGACAAAAAGTGAATTTACAAGGTAGCTTTTGCAAACAAGTTTAAATGGTTATAATCCATTTGACTGTAGAACACTGTACACATTAGATAGATCTCTAGCGAAGCTAAAGAGCACAGAAAAATTCCATTATTCAGCTGGTTTCCTAGGTTATTTTTTCAGATTTGCACATCCCAAAATCAATCTGGCTTTTGGGGTGATTTTGGATCAGTATCAGTTAGGTGTGGTCCAGTATTGGGCTGTCTGGTCAGATGACGTTCAGATTTGGCTGCTATATTTACCCTAATGCATTCCGTTCATAGGCTGACTGTCATTCAATTTAATACTTGGGTGGATCTGGACTACCAGATATGGGCCATCAAAACTGCCACATTTAATTCAGAACTGGGCCACATTCGTGGTGTTATCTGGGTTGAAGCCATGTGCATGTGTTGAGGTAAATCTCTAAAGATGAACAACTGTAGTATTTTTTGATGAAATACAAATATAATTGACTGAAGATGTCGGGAATAGTTAGCTTATGAATTAACTTCAATAATTCTATCATTCTCTGCTAAATGAAGCAAAAGCTTTCACTCTATTTCTTAGATTAAATAAATCTCTGATATCATATAGGTCAGCCATTAACCAATGGAAATGTTGTAAATTAATGAAATGTAGCTCTTTAAGGAGCCAGGGAAAACTTAAGATCTTTTTCTGGAATGGTAGAAGAAAGAGGAAATGGTACATAGAGCATTCTTCTGCAACTCACATTTTCTTCTTTAAGTCTATTAAAGCTCTTGGTTAGTATTGTATTCAGTTTTGCCAACATCTTGTTACTCAGCCTTCATAGTAAAACAAACAAAGCAGAACAAATAAATAAATATATAGCTAGATAGATAAAGAAACATACAAACGCAAGTTACTTTGTTTCTCTATGTCAAATCAAACCAGTCACATGGCTTCTCCTACCACTACTACACCAATGACATCCAGATATACCTCACCTTCCTTTCTGAAGACACCACAGTCTCCATTCACATCTCTGCATGCTTCATGACATTGCAGCCTGGATGTGGTACCATCACCTCCAACAAAATCTCTCCAAGACCAAGCTTGTCGTCTTCCCTGCCAGCCCCACCATCCACCATGACATTACAATTCAGCCTGTATCATCCACACTGTCTCCATCAAGGTCCACCAAGATATTTGGGGTATTGATAGACAACCAGCTCTCTTTTGCTGAGCATATAATAGCGTTCTCTCAATCGGGCAAAATGACTCTGTATAACATCAGGGCATCAGGCCTTTTCTGTCTGAAAATGCAGGTCAGCTTCTAGTCCAGGTACTAGTTACCTCATGACTAGACTATTGCAGCTCTCTAATAGCAGCATTACCAGCATGTGCTGTCAGAACGCTGCAGATCATTGAAAATGTGGCAGCATATCTGGTATTCAGTTAGCTTAATGTCACCCTTGTCTCTCTTCACTGGCTCCCCACTGGTGCTAACATCAAGTTCAAATCCTTGGCGCTGGCCTTCAGACCCATTAATGGACAGGCACCCATCTCCATCAAGAGGCAGTGTAAGACCTGTGTCCCAACTCGCACCCTTCGGTCGGCAAACCAACGCTGCATCACCATGTGAGAAGTATCATAGCAGATGTTTCTCATCTGTGGTTCCCCAATGGTGAAATGAAGGCCTCAAGACCCAGTTGTTCCAGGAATTTCACTACTAGCCTGATACCCCTGTTTGTTTCCTGAATGTTTTTATCATTGTACTCCTGGTCCTTCAATAGTCTTATTAGGTTCTTGCATTGTTAGATGTTGCTGTGTAGCTCCTGCCCCAGTGCTGCTCACACTTGGACCTGGACATTCATTGGAAGCTCAGCCTAGATGCTCTTATGCCTAGTCGACTCCTCGACAGCATGTATGTTTCTAATGTGCTATTTGCCTCACTTGTACATCGCTTTGGACAGAAGCATCTGCTGTACTATAGTAAATGTACATTTATTTTTAATTTTTTTTTTTTTAATTTTTGGTGTAGACTTATATATAACAACACATCGCAAAACACACTTTAAACTCTTTTTTTCCATTGCATAGTGCCCCTTGTCTTCACTAAGCTATATATTCAGGGATATCTCCTGAAAACACAATTAAGGGAACACGGTTAATCTTAAAAAGCTGGTTAAACCTCACTTTACAAATTGAATGTATCAGTCTGCGGTCATTAAGTAGCAGCCCATGCATCAACACTTGTGTTGTGGAAAAAAATGAAACAATTCAACTATAATTATTCATCACATTTATGTCCATGCATATAAGAGATAGGTAACTTGGCAGCATACACATAAGGTGCACTGTAAGACAAATTTTATATATACCTATTTATACAATTTGAAATAATCTTGGAAGTTATATGCAAAACTTCAAAACACTTGACTGTCACTTGATTTACTGACAAATATCTTATTGTCTTGATTCTGTTTGGCATAAATACGTGTCTCATACTCCTAGATGAGAACAAAGAGATGTAAAGCTTTTTATACCCGTTCAGCTGGAGCCTGTGCAATACAGCATAGGGCATAATGCAGGGGAACATCCTGGACAGGATGCCAGTCCATCACAGGCACAGGCTCTGACACACACAGGCTCACACTACGCGGAAATATCTATGCCAGATGACTGAACGTCGTGTCTTTGAGCTGCAGGAAGAAACTGGTAGGAAAACCCAGACGACTCACGGAGAACATGGAAACTCCACGTGCACGCAGCGTTGGGACCTAAACTGTTGAAAGCCTACTGAATAAATATATGGCCAACCACAACTGTTTTTAATGGGCATTGGTGGCTTGCTGGTTAGGGAAGTGCGCTTGTATTTGTAAGATTCCAGCTTCGAATCCACGACTAGCAAGGCACCACTGAGGTACCCTGAGCAGGGTATTGTTCCCCAAGCACTAAATTAGCTGCCCCCTGCTATGTCACGTTGTCATATATGGGTTAAATGCCGGGGACACATTTCGTTGTTGTGCTGTGGTGTGTGAACAATGACAGTCAATCACTAAATTCTAATTAATAAACTGAGAAAACACTTTTAAAACTCATAAGTGTTTTGAGCGACTAAAAGAACGCTTAAGCAATAATACTATATCATAGTTATTTAATTACTGGGATGGTACCAGCCTTCTGCTACCGTATTGGTCCTAGGCTCTTATGTAATGTAAGACGTAATTCATTTATATGGGGGAAATTATAATGTGCATATATATATGTCTTAAAAGTTGTCGGTAGCATATTAAAAATTTTGTTCCCTCCCCGTTATTTACGGAGATTGACATTGGTCCTATTGAGTAGCAGGGATGCTGAAGAATCCACGCCCAACCTGAACAACAGCAGCCTCTCGTCTCCGGTAGTTAGCGCGGCTGGAAAGCTGCTTCTCAGTGACAGCGTGAGAGCGAGGGGGCAGCAAACAGCTTCAGCTGTCTTCAGATACCGTTAGGGTACAATCGTTTCCTTCCTGGTCATGGCATTTACGGATTGTGCAATGGGCGACCGTAAGTATGTCTTGGGTTTTTTTCTTGATAACGTTTTCTGATCCTTGTTTGATGCCGTGGATCCCGAGCCAGCTGTTTTAGACGTGCGTTATGGAAAGCAAAAGCTGGCGCTACTGTGTGAGTAAAAGATGCACAGACAGCGCAAACAGATATGCCTTCCGAGTGGGGGACGGCGACGGAGCGCACCGTACATACAGCCATGTTGTAGTGGTCGTGCTGCAAATGAATTTATGGTTAGGATGAAGATCTTTTGTCTTCCTCAATTGGCCACAGCGCCCCCAAATATAGCGTGGGCTCTGAAACGTAATTAATGCGATTCTTTTTACGGAGCCCGACTGCACGTGATTATATAGATATACTGTAAAGGCTATTCAATTACACTGAAACATTCCGGTAACGGGGCCACTTGTGCTGGATATTATTGGCAGCAGTAAGCCGGAGTTCTTCAGCCTTTTTTAACTTTAGCGAATTGCATATCATATGTGTGTGTGTGTGTGTGTGAGAGAGAGAGAGATAAAATCGTTGCGCTCTTCCTGTCACTTGAAAACAAAACGACAATGAGGTTAAGCCTTGAAGTACGAAGTCTGCTATATGGCGTTGCGCTTCTGTTTTCGTATGCATAGTAAGCTCCAATTATAAAAAAAAAATGTGATCCCTAGCATGGATGTGTAATCTTGTAAAAAGAATCTGTCACATTTTAGCTATATGATATTTTCTTATCCGTGCGTTATGGAAACACATGGAAAGAAATGTATCTTTTACCTAGTGTAATTATGTTAGTTCAGTATGTCCTCTTCTTTTCGCGACGAAGGCATGTTGTAGTTTGATGGCGATGTAAAATGCAACGTAGGAAGCCGTTTGGCTGCATGTCGCAGACCTGACGGTGATTCATTGCCTATTTACCGGGTGGAAGCGTAAGACGGAGCGCTGGCGATGGCAATACAGACCAAAAGGATGACGCTGGGGTTTTAACCTGAACACCGACCGGTGACACTAAAAAACTAAGTGGACAATTCTTGTACAATTGCATATATACATTCCAATACGAAACAAATGTGTTGGTACTCAGTATGTTTCCATTTTTGTCTTTGTTTCCATTCGATCAACAGCTGTAGTTCACAAACCACACTTAGAGTAATATGAAAAATAAATAGGCCAGGATCGTCCTGCTACAAAGGAGGATCATTTAACTTGAAAAATCGTTATTATTATGACCAACAGCGGTTCAATAATACCATAAAGACTGGTTGGCTGTTTTCACTCTCATTTAGGTCTTATGAGTGATTGGGGAGTTTGGCATTTTTGATACAACAGGGGGAAAAAGTAGACTCTAGATTTGGTCTTTATTGTAGCATGCCCTTTCTAATAGGTACAGTTACAAATTTGTGAAGGATCATTCACTGTGTCCTTGGCTGTCCTATATGTCCTGTACTTTTGTTATGGAATGGATTCTGTGTGATCTATGCTCACGGTTACAGGAGCCATTTTTAGAGCTGTTTTCTTGTAGCTACTGTTTGTGTCTGTGGGCTGACATGCTTCTTATCACTAGAGGGCGATGTGTGCTGAGTGATGGTCAGGTGGTGCATGTTGGAGGTTTTAAGGTTGCAGGTGAATAGAAGTGGGTTTGTTCAAGTAGCGGAAGCTGTACTACAGTACCACACAGCCTTAAAAGTGCAGTAATGTACTTTATCTGTACTACCATCAAGCAAATTGGCTGGATTGACCCATGGGATGAAATATGACGTTTCACTGGGGTTATGGGTTTTTATTTCCGGGGAAGTGAAATGGATCAAAATATTTCCCAATTACAGCATTGTGTCTGGAAACATAATATTTGTCAGCATGATGAACATTGTCTCATGACGTGACAAATTTCAAACCAATTAATATGGTTGGAAACAGCTCCAGAACATGGAGAAAATGGACAGCACAATGACTCAATGGCAGATATGATTAGCCTGTCCATGTGTTTCTGTGTGCTGGAGGACAAATCTCACTGAAGTTTCTTTTACTGTGTCTAAGCCTCAGATATTTGGGAAGATGGAATCTTGTACCACGGTCTGCATGTGTCATGCAAACAAAAATCCCAGCTGCCAGATTTAGACTTGAGTGTAGCAAAAATAATGATTTTTTTTAAATGAGAATGATTGTCTGATATGATACATGTTCTGCTCTGTTAAAGAAGTCATGCCTTTCAGTGACACTGAGTAAAAATACTGATAATACAGATAGTGACGATTTTGACTAAACAAACCAACACAAGAAGTCAAGTTAGTCACCTGGAGAGGAAACTGGCACCCATATGGTTGACCAGGAACAGAATTTATGCTTCCTGTTTTTATTGTATTAAAGTCTTAATGTAATCCACTATCTTATTAATTAAGGTTACCAGGCATAAAGCTGTGGGCATTGTTCCACTGCAACAGGTGGCATATTTTTGATACCAAGAATTCAGTACTTTCCCTTTCCATTGATTTCTGGTCAGGTACCAGTATCTAAAGTACCAAACCAGTTTATCTTTTCAGTACTTTGGTGCTTTGGGGCGGGGCTCACAGGCATTTATTATCGATTATTTATAAAAAAAAATAACCGGCCTCGCAAACACAAAGTACATCCGCTATCCTGAAAAAGCGTAGTTACCAACTCAGAAAACAATCATCAACAAAGTAAAAAAAAGACCAATAGTAATAATGGATGAGTGGACATATGATGAGACTCGAACTTTAATTGCGATATAGCTGCAATAACAGATGTGGTTTTCTGCGATGGGTTGGCACCCCATCCTGGGTTGTTCCCTGCCTTGCGCCCATAGGCTCTGGACCCCCCTGCGACCTTGAATAGGGCTAGCGGTTTCAGAAAATGGATGGATGGATGGATGGATGTGATTTTGTTGCAATTAATAATGGAATATTTATAAAGCAAAAACAGAGTTCAGAATAAATACATTTCTCACAAACCTGTCTATAGGACTGATTTAAACAATACGGATGAAAATGGTTATGATTGGCTTGGAGAGTGCATGCAGAGCTCATGCAAGTGCAGCGGCGGTAAACTTTAAACTGATTTTGTAAACATATATTAGATAATCTTGAAAAAGAATAATCATTAAACTTGCTAAGTTCCTGTCACAAAGTAAAAACATTTTAAAGAAGCTTAAGCCCTGTCGCGCTATAATGTCCAGACAGTATGACAAAGGCTGATCTCAACCCAGCTGTCTCGGTCCTTGTGATGTGAGAATTGCATGTGCATAACATGCGATGTTGGTATAATTATCACATATCCACCAGTCATATACTATAGGCATTCTTCAAATTCAGTACAAAGTATCCCACCTTGTGTTGTGATGTCATTCAGCACTGGTATCAGCTTTTCTTCCAGTGTAAATCCATACTTGTAGTAATTTTTTGAAGTACCAAAAGTATGGTACCTGGTGCAGTGGGACAGCACCCTAAGATATTAGTGCTTTTGACTGTCTGTGGTATGTAGGGAGAGTTAATCTGAATTCTACAGAATGGAGCCGGATGAGAGATGAGGTGATCCTGGAACTTCACTTTCCTAATGATCGAATCGACTTTTTAATAGTTTCTGTTTTACCTTGCTTTTTTATTGAACACACTTATGCTGAGAATTCTAGAACCTCTCTACACATTGTAAAACAACCCTATCCCCAGTACATTGTAAAACAGCCCTAGTTCTAATACCAGTAAATGTTTGTGGTGAGCCTGGAGCTTATTGCAGGCAGCATAGGCCTCCCTGGGCAAGATGCAGGGCACACACTCACATGTACAGTCACACAACTGGTCATTTAAAGGTGCCTGACGATGTGCTTTTGGGCTGTGGGAGGGAACTGGTGTCCCAGGAGGAAGCCCACACAACACAGGGAGAACATGCAAACCTCAAACACACACACGCACACACACATACAGTACACACACACACACACAACAGGGGCAGTATTTGAGCCCTATTACTCACTGTGCCCCCCACTACAACTATATTTAAACCGATTTCCAGAATTTGCTTTCAATGTCTGCATGGGCAGGTTATAAGAAAAAGAGCAAAGAGGAGTCTTCTACTGAAATCATGGCACACCTTGGTTAAATTAGACAACTAATTAAACTATAATAGACAGCAGCAGTAGTGGATCGGGACCAAATGAATGCCCAAGCTTTAGGGTTCCTATTGACATTAAAGTCAGCTGCCATTGCCTTCTCAGCCCCCTCTGTCACAGTCATGACTTGATTAGCCTGCACTCAATTTGTGCTGCTGTTCTTTTAAGCCCAGAGGACTGTCGGCAAGATGGTACTTAGAGGACAAATGCCTAGAACTGCAACTTTCCTCCTTCTGGTAATACACAGATTCAAGCTGAGCTTTTCACATGAGCTTTGTTCCATTATGAACTATTCATACTCTTGTCCCTGGTAGATTTGTTTGGAAAATGGCTTTGACATTTTGTGATAGACAGACAAAAGCTTATGATAAAGGGCGACCCTGATGCATACAGATGAGCAACAGTGGATGGTCGCCTTTTTACATTTGTAGGGCACTCAGATGTCCAGATTAGAGTTTTAAAAAATGGTGAGGTACCATTTCACTTATCTTTAAACCATGGAGATCAAATATAGCCAGATTAAAAATGCATTCATACATATTCATGAACTGCATACTCACGCTATAGTCAAAATGGAACCAGAGCCTCTATGATCCATTACAGGGCATGAGGTGGAGCTCAAGTAATTCCATGTTGGGCAACTATGCATAAACACAGTTGCATGCACAAACACACACACGGTTTGGTTACTAAAAATCACTGTGGAGCAAAAACTTATATGAGCTTTTTGTCTTTAGAATAAAGGGTGAAACGCATGCAAACGTGAAGACTATAAATCACAGAAAAAGATGGATTCCTGCCCATAAAGGATGATAAATTTAAAGCCATTATCACATTGTTTAACTTAAAGTCTTTCCTTAGCATCACAGGATATTCTCACCACATTTCTTGGCTCAACAAAGCTAGACTTTAATGTCGCGTTTGTGGAAAAGTACGGACAGGTTGGTCTATCACCTATGAGTCACCCCTGCATTCAAGACCATCTCTCACAAGCTGACCAGTAACCACGATCTCTAATGAGCTTTGCTAAGATAAGCACCACCCAGGCTGTTTTCAGGAGCTGCTACTTAAACACTGCCGTTAAAATAGTTGACACAGCACAATGCTGCTGAGACTCGGTCATTATGTGGGCTTGCACACAAACGCCACTGTAATCTCGAAAGAGCATTTAAGCTCTTGCATTTGCTACTTTTCAGTTGAAAAGCTTGGAAATACCTGTGATGAGTATGAAACAGCTAGCTAAAGTACGTGCGACTCATTTCATGCTTTTGCTTTTAAATTTTTATTTATTTATGCTGATTCCATCTGTTTATTTATTTGTTTATGATATTTATAGTATTAATACATTAATATAACATATTATCAATATGTAATATAATAATTAGTAAAATACCATATTATATTAATATATTACTATTACATTATATTGGCTTAATATCTTGAATCGAAGGTGTGCAATACAAGAAAGAGTGTTTCATTAAAGTTTCAGTTGATACTATGGCTCTGACACCGTAATCTTTACCATTAGCATCTGTCATTAGGGGTGTAACAATTCATTGATTCTAATCGATACATTGATCATTAAGGTCACGATGCGGTTTCATTGACTCGTTTAACAAATACCAATTCTTATCATTAAACCACGGCTTTATGCCAAAACGGGTTAATGCCAGACGAAGTTTGGAACTACAATTACTGAGGCAACAGAGCGATGGTGACTTTTATGCGCCTCAGCACTCGGTGACCCTGCTGTCACATTACCTGCTCTGCCACTTTGTGCCTGAGTTTCAGTTGTTCCTAAACGCTTCCACTTTGCAATAATACCATGTGTAGTTGACTGTGGAATATTTAGCAGGAAGAAATTTCATGGACTGACTTTTTACAAAGGTGGCATCCTATAACGGTACCACGCTTGAATTCACTGAGCTCTTCAGAATGACCCATTGTTTCACAAATGTTTGTAATCCCGACTACATGGCTAGGTGCTTGATTTTGTGCACCTGAAGCAATGGGTCTGAATGAAACACTCAAATTCAATGATTAATAGGTGTGTCCTAATACTTCTGTCCATAAAGTGTATGTTCATATGTTTTCAGAGAGTAAGCTATTCATATTCTGAAATAGTTTTTTGTTGTCAAATACAAAGCAGTATGTTTCTTGCGCAGACTTTTTTGTGTTTTTGAGCCATACTTTTTTCAAAAATACATCCTCCTGAGACCCAAGGAAAAAAAGTGTCCTTCCATTGTAGTTATTTGTCTTTATAAATTTAAGTCTTTTTGAATTCAAATAAATTCCACTTAAATCATTTTCAATGTTTTCAAAATATTTATCATGTATTACTGAATTGATTTGAATCGCATCACATATCGAATAGCTGCCTAGCACAATCAAAACAGATTCATCATTGCGTAACTTACGATTTCCACCCTTGTCTGTCATATACTGAGACTGCAGGTGATCCTCTGCATGGGAAAAGCCCTGAACTGCTGTTTCTCTACTGAGCAGCTTTTCTCCCCTTTTAAATAAAAAAATGATGGGGCTGTCCCATCAAATCCAAGATTTATAAAAACATTTTTACAGCAGAAGAAAGACAGCTTGTTATGGAAAGCTCTGATTTAATTTATTTTAGCCTCTGATTGGCTCGTCAAAATTTCCCGAGATATTGAAATGTCATCTCAGTAATGTACCCACAACACACCAATATTATTCTCCTAAAATGACTGCTACTTTGTACTGAGTGGTCAATCACCCAGTGTTTCCGGGACGGGACAGAACATCTTATTTTTGCTGAGCCCTTCCTGCTTTCCCAGGTATGACTGATTCTGACGCCCGGCTTCACTGCCGTGGAGAGCACCTGCTTTACTTTGTTTTTATGTGCAAGTGATGTAACTGCTCTGGGATGTCACGCCTCTCAGCGCCCACTGAGGACTCAGGAGCTCTGTGCCTCTATGGAGGCGTAACCTGATATATTCTGGTAAGAGGGAGTGTGTGTGAGCAAGCAGCAGAGAGAGATAAATGGATGAAGGACCAAGTAACTTTGTGCGAAGCAGCGCATCTTGTCAATAGGAGAAGAGAAAAGGGCGACGTTCCAGGTTTGATCATTCTTTGTGTTTCACGCAGCCCCCACCTGGGATTCCCAGTGTGCTGGCCCAGAAAAACCAGGTTACCCAATTGTTTGTGCTTGGCTCCAGATCGCAAAATCGCAGTAGGTGACATTTAAAATATCTGTTGCTGCTAATAGAGAGAATCTCCACACTGCAAGTGCGTCTGAGCTTGTTATGAGCTTGAGTATTACTGCTGTAAACACCACCTGCAGGACCAGTGACGCCGCCGGCTGGGAATCGGCCTTTCGAGTTATGGATGTGTGTAAAATTAAATGCTTGTTATCTTGACGGGTTCACACTCCATTTCCAAACATTTCTATAGCAGTGATTGTAATATGTGGTGATAATTATGATGCTGTATAAACAAATTCATGTTGTGGCTGTACCAATGGCTGAGTTAAGTAGAAGGCAAGATGCATAATAAACGAATAAAATATGGAAGGATGAGTCACTAGTGGAAACTTGAATGGGGGATGGAGCAAACATTCTCTACAGCAAGAATAACTGTATATTGTTAGAGTACAACGCTGCTGGAGTCAGTGTGGAGAGGAGGGAAGGGAGCCATCGAGTGAATAGTAGGTGGACCATCACGGTTGCATGGTTACTCATTTCACTTTGAATTCCCAGGTGCAGCAGGAACGCGTGAAAGTCAGGCCTGAAACACGTAAGACGTTAAACAAGGAGGCTGACTGTTGTTATTCAACATGCTGCTGAACTTCATGCCGCACGCACAAGGCGGACATCTTCCATTTATTATGATGCGTAATGATAAACTAGCACAGAAAAGAATAGTGATTCCATTTCATGAGTCTAATTTGTGGGTGAAAAAAAAAATTGTCCAACCGAGGATCTGCAAAAAGTTTCTCAGTCCATATTGGATTGGTCAGAGCCTGGGTTACCAATAACAACGCCGTCTGCTGTACACGAGGATGGGGGTGACAAATATGTTATCGATGCCATCATCTCTGTCACTACCAGTGAAATCTGTGGGAGAGAAAACTTCACCATCAAGCTTAAAAATGCAGGGATGAACTTTTTTTTTCACAGTGCACCACAATGGAGGTGTGAGGCGAATGCATAATACAATTGCAACAATCCTACAGGTGAAAGAGAAAGTAGCACCACCTATATGATAGGAGAACCGATACAGGTTATATTGGGTGACAGTCATGGGCGTAAATTAACTAGATCGATGAAATTTTGTGAATTGATATAGAGTCGTCAAAACCAGGATCACAATTAATTGTAGCAGAGACCCCCCGTATTCATTTATAACCCAAAAATGAATGGAGAGAGACTCGAGGGGGGCAAATATATTTTTATGTGTATTCAGATTCACACCAGGTAATTTCTGCTACTAAATTAAACTTTTTTGTTTGGTTTAAGCCTATCACAATCTGTGAGATAGCAGCAAAGACTTGCATAAGACTAGACACCTATGAACATGCTAGCTGTGATGAAGACCAAATTCAGTTACATAAAGATACTGGAATTCACAATTAAGACTCAACAGACTCAACAATCTATGAACCAGTGAAACTGAGTTTATGCTTTTAGAGCTTGCTATCTAAAAATGTCCTGCTGACTAATATAATTGACCCCTAGAAACAATCAAGAAAATGGACTTGGCACAGTTGAAATAGTCAGTGCCAGAGCAGAATTGACTCTTCTATTGAAAATGCACTTTAACACAGGTGTGAACATTGCCAGGATGAGAAATTTTCTCAAGGTCAGTGGAAGTTGGTAGTTACTGCAGAAAGCTGGACAATAGGGAGCATTTGATCTTGAAAATCTTAAAGTTCCTGAATCTGTTAGATGTCAGCTGGAAGATATGATTCATATAATGTTTGTTCATCACAGTATTTGGTGTTTGAACTCTTCTGACACCCTTTTCAAGTCTGCAGTAAGTGATTAATGCACAGAAAGTAACAGTAGACGTCGTAAGGATTGTGTTGGGGTTACCGAAAAAGAAATTGCTGAGTGAGAGCAGCAAGAAACAAGCATGACAAACAAGGAGTTCTTCTTCGTTAAAAAAAAAAAAAAACTGCATTTGCAGTATTAAATAGTGTAGCGAGAGCATACTGGGAATATTGTAAATAGCCTCTTGTTGTCGAGTGGGTGCTTGCTTGTGTCGTATGTGAAATCTGTCTGATCTTCGCATGTCTTTAGTCATTGTATAAATTACCTACCATGTACTGTATGTGCCTTATAGTCCAGCATCAGACCCTCTTGTGTTTCTGCATTATGTTTGTTTTGTTGCTGGTTTCATGCTGCATTAATCCTTTTAAGGGCTTAATGAAAGGGTGTTAAAAAGCCTCCTTGTTTCTCCCCGCTGTGATGCCACAGTCTGCCAGACTTTACAATACAAAGAGTGTCAGACATCTGTAACTAATGGACAGAATGCTGTTCAAAACTGTATAATTGAAAGATTGGGTGGGACCCTATCAAAATAGCTCAGGTATTTTTATTTCAGGGTGGCTAAGCCCAATGTTTTTGTGAAGAGCTGCAGGCTTCGGTGAGGCCCCTGAATGTAGGGAAGTCAACAGAAGTGGATACTGTAAGTTATTTCTGTTGAACTTCGTTCAACAAAGTTCTCGTACAGCGTACAGTCACAACTGGTCAGAGAGCTGCTCCGGGTGGTCAGTAAACAGGTAGATCATTAAAGGAGGTGTATCTCTATAGCTTAAAGATTTAAGCAAATGATTTGCATTCACCTTTCAAAGACACTCAAACAAAGCAAATAGGCCTTTGTAAACAGTTTCCCTTTTCTTTTCTGCTTTGTCCTGGCATTTGTAACAGATTTTTTTTTTTGAAAAACCATAATCCCAATCACGACACCCTTCACCCCTACCCATCCCTAACCTTAACCATAAGTAACCAACCCAAATACAAGACTTTTGGCATTTTTACTTTTTTGATTGCATTCACAGATTTCTTTAAAACTGAGGTTATCCAAATGGGGACCTCAAAAGATGTCCCCAAAAGTAAGGAAATTTCAGGTTTTACTACACTTTGGGGACAATTTGGTCCTCAAATGTGATCTATGCAAACCGACACATACACACACACACACACATACACACACACACACTGTGGGACATTTAGAGATGCTAGTTAGCCTAACTGCATGTCTTAGACATGTGGAAGAAAACCTGCCCCATACACAAAGAACATGCAAACCCCACACGCACAGAGCAGAGGACAAATTCAAACCCCCAATCACGGAGCTCTCAGGCAACAGTGCTGCTCTCCAGATGATCTGTTGTTGTTTCGATTTTGCGTTTTAATATATGTGGTGCAACCAAGTCAAAGTGATCTTGAAAGTCAATGAGCTGATGGTGTTAAACACTTATTTGCCTTTAAGGCCTTTAGGTACCATGTTCTGAGTATTAGGGATGCTAATTATGTTGACGTGCATGAAGAAGTCTATTAATCTTGGTACTGGGAAACAAATCCGTAAAATTCTCAATATAATGGTTCCCTGACTGACTAAACATGGTATTTATACCTCAACTGAAATTTAAGTTCCCTTTGTTTCTAGAAAATCTGTCCCTTTTTAACCACCAATAATTATGCAAAATATACGGAGAGGGCTTCCGGTTGAGTACCTGCACATTAAAAAGTCTCTGCACGGGCCTGGTCTGTTGAAAGCCGAAATAAAATTATAAATGCCGAAAACCTGGAGAAAATATCGAAAACCTATTTTCTCCACTAACATCTTTAGAGTTATTCAAACCTTGATGGATTAAGTGCTTTTTAAAAATCAGTTGCCTGAAAACAATTCATACTGTCTTTCATATTCATTTGAATCATTTTGCTTGGCAGAAAAATATATGAAAGATATTTATCACTGGTCATCTGGCTTTGAAACAAGCCAACCGTCAGTATTTCTCCGCTAGAAACAATTAGCCTGTAAGCTTTTTTCCTCTCTTTTGTTTTTATCCAGATGGCAGTGCATTGCGCACGGAAAACGCGATATTTATACAGTGACATTTATTCTATTTGTTACGTAATTCTTATCAGTATTATATACTTAAATTATAGACTAAATGATGTACTTTTATTGGTATATAATTTATATTAGTATTGGGTATTGTTATCTACAGATGACCACAAATGTATTTCTCCTGAGGCCTGATTTTGGGTCCTTGAGAATGTGTGCTTCCCTATGCATGGACTATACTGGGGCATTTTAATCACTTGGAATGTGTTAGCATTGGATACAGAGAAGCACACGTGCAGCCGCTTGGCTTGGCAGCGATCCTCCTCGGCCACGCTTCACCTAGCGGTCTATCAGTGAGTCTGGTTGGCGTTTCCGCCGGGAGATTAGTTGGAATCCCCGACTCTCCCACAGTCCAAAAAAACAGGTGAACCAGTGAGACTAACTGTGTGTGTGTCTGTGGGTCATGTATATATTACATTGTAGGGACCAAATATGCCCACAATGTGGTAAACATCTGTTATTTTGACATTGTGGCGACCATTTTTTGGTCCCCCCTAGAGGAAAGTCAATTTTAGAAAAATGTGTGACTGCAATCACACTTAAAATGGCAAAAATTGTGTTTTGTTTGGTTAGTCATTACTTACATTGTTGAGATTTGGGTTATGCCCATAGAAATTCATTTATCGAATAAATTACATCTAAATATGTTTTTTTTAGCATTTAAACACACACACACACACACATATACACACATATATATATATATATATATATATATATATATATATATATATATATATATACTGTATATGCATGCTAAACTAAATCCAAATCACACAGCTGGTGAATGACGCAAGAGGCTATGTCACATTTGCAAAAATATATGAGTAATTGGCTGAATAGTCTGTAACAAGAGCAAGTTAGAATAAAACGATGAGTTCATACATTTATTTTGCAGATGCTTTTGTTGACAGTGAGCTACATGTGAGGAAAGCTTTGGAGTCAGAGCACAGGGTCAGGCAGGGTTAAGGGCCTTGTTTGATGTCCCTCTCCTGCCACATGAGACTGGTTATTGATAACCTAATTAAATGAGCAGTTATTGGAAATAGATGGATGGAAAGCAGTTTGGGAAGTAGCTCCATGTATCATTCTGAAATTTACGTCAATAAGTCTCCGCTTAGCTTTCTTTCTATTGCTTGGTATGAAAGTGTTTAAATTCACTGAATAAAAGATAAGTGACTGTATGCATTAAGCATGCATGAATGTATGCACAGTAATTTCCGATAGAAAAAAAAACTTATGGTGTTAAAAAGCTGACATCATCGGGGCTTGAAAATAAAATTCATACGACACTGAATAAATGAATAAAATGTGTTTCGTTATTTAAAATTAGAAACTGATATATGCCAGAGATGCCAATATTGTTACATGTATTTATATATTCAATATTCTGTATAGAAAAGTGAGATTTATACGCATCTGGTATTGATGGCTTACCAAGTTCAAAGTGTTTCCTTCATAGGAGCTCTTGATGGATGCGTGTGCAGTCTGTCATTTTGATGATGTGTTTCAGTCTGCCCCAAATGTAATGGAAGTCTTGAGGTTATACAATATGTTTCCGTATATTTTTAAAGCTTTCAGGCTTTTTGTTTTGACAGTGCTTTGCGAGTAGCTGCAGGGTGAAAGCTTTCTAAGGTACACTGGGGATTTGTAGAGGTCGCACATGGCCGTCATCGAGGCAAGATTGCTGGCTGCTACATCCCGCGTCTCAAACGGAGTAACGGGAGCTGAGATGCCGGGAAGATGGCTGCTGTGCTGGCTGGATTGGCTGGTGTAAGGATGGTGTAAAAGCTTTGGAAAGATTTTACATGTAGTTTTTAAACGTCTGCAATGAAAGGCACATGCCAAAATTTGAACCGTACTTAAAAGTTTACATACTGTATGAATATGATTTATAGCTGAGTCATGAAGATGAAGTGTTACTGAGACCTTCTCTTTTATAGTAAATATCAGCATAAAGTAAAACTAAAGTAATTCCCAGTGTACTACATTCTGCTCTCCATAGACCTCCTGTACAGATTTCAACAAAGGTGTTTCTTTATGCCTTTTTGACTATTTATTTAATTTAAGCTGCATGTAATACAATTTCCTGTACATATGTAGGAGGTTATAAACAAAATAAGCTCATTTTTTAGTGTGATTTCCTTTTTAAGCAAGCACACTGATGCATTTGGACTGGATGATTAATTTGTTTTTCTGGAAAGTCTAACCAAGCCGAAAGCACATTCACTATTTGTAGATGTCTGCCACAAGCAAGTAAAAGCCATGGGCCTGTGGTAGTTAGCCTGTCAAACAAAACACAGAAGAGGTATATCAGTAACAATGGTCAGTAAAGCAGAGCAATGCATAGGCAGAGGTGGATAGTTCAGGACCGGAATGTAAAAATCCAAACCAAGGATTGTTTCAACCAACCTGCAGTTGAGTACTGTATAACTGTGACGCTTTATACTTAACTCGTTGGTTGAAACAAAATCTTGGTCTGGATTTTTTCTTTCTGGACCTGAATTATCCACCTGTGTGAGGAGGGCATTGTAACGACAGAAGGATTCCACCAGATAGTGATGCAGAGTTCATTGTCCTCAGTCTAAAATCACAATTAAGTAGTCAGAGCTGGTATTCAGACTAAAGTTAATCTGGCTCAAACTGGAAAATGGAGGGTAATGAATGAAGTCATAGGTAATCATACACAGGAGAACTCTAAGGCAAAATGCCGTAGTTCACACTGTAGTTCAAAAATAAGAAACAGGATTTAACAAGCTGTGTGTGTGTGTGTAGGGGGGGGGTCTGAGTTCCGATAATGACCCAGTGCCTTTCAAAGAGCTTCTTTTGAGGGGCAAGTGCACAGAATTCAATGGGAGTTGGGGAGGGTTGCTGATACGAAATGTAAATAAAGCTTTTGCAAATTAATTTCTTTTTGGTTGGATTTATGGTAGAACAGTTGCTTAAAAGAGAATGCTGCTCGTTATCTCTGAATATTCAAAAGGGGCCTCAAACAGGCAGCTTTAAGCTTAGGCACCAGTCACCTTTGAAGTCTATAAATACTACAAAAGATACATGGAGAATCATTGTCTGATGACATTAAGCACATACCCCATGCAGGCATTATCTTACAGCAGCCTTATAGAGACCCCTGACATGAATGCTTGATGTTAAGTTGGGCATATGTTTGCAATAAAATATCTATCGCAGTGCCTAGTTTGTAGTTTGTTGTGTTCTGGATTGGCAGTCATTGAGCAAACCTACACTGATGATCAACTGTAAATTGGGGATGAACTGGCCAGTGAAAATGACTGGGTAGATTCCCAGTGGTCCGCTGCATCCACTGTGTCCCCAGCCATGAAACGTATTTGGGGGGATTTCGTGTCCAAGGCTGATGTTTGTTCCCAATCCAACCCCAATGTAAACTACAGCCTCTGTTTATCAGGTTTGCTTACTCAGCATAGTTGTTTTGAAGCCTTGCCAAGTATAAGCTAGATTTAATATATAAACACCTATAATATTAATTTAATTTAAAAGTCATGTAATAAAACGCGAATAACCAAAAATGTTTAAAACTGTGTTTATTACTGCAGCGAGCTCTTCGAAGTCAGTGCTGGCTCATTGCCTGAATTGCTTTTAATATTTCCTAAACAGACACTTTGAGAAACTGATGCTGAAGTAAAAGCCAAGAACAGAATAGAGATACTATATTCATCCCTGTGAGGAAACTACCCCCTCCCCCATCTTGCATATACAGGTGACAGCAAGTTAGGGGGTCACAGTGCAGGGTCAACCAGTGTCCAGTGCCTCTTACTCAGATGTTGTGGGATTCAAACTGACAACCTTCTGATCATGGAGAGCCGCACATATTAATAATATAGATTTATAATGTTTATTATTATTGTTGTTGTTGTTATTATTATTATTATTATTATTATTATTAGTAGTAGTAGTAGTAGTAGTAGTAGTAGTAGTAATAATGATGATAATAATACAGTGGTACCTTGGTTTACAAGCATAATTCGTTCCGGAAACATGCTTCTAATCCAAAGCACTCATATATCAAAGCGAATTTTCCCATTAGAAATAATGGAAACTCATATGATCCGTTCCACAACTCAAAAATATTCATATAAAAATTATTAATACAAAATATAAAGTAAAAATACATAAAACAAATTAACCTGCGCTTTACCTTTGAAAAGAATCGTGGATGGTGTGAGGGAGACGAGAGAGGAGGGTTATTTTGTAGGGCAACTTTCACTATAATTAACGGAATCACTGCTATCTGTTGGCTCACTGGAATCTTTTTCTGTTTGTGCGACTTTAAAAAGGAACCCATCCAATGACAGCCTCTTTTGCCTCCTTTTCGATTTTACAAAAATGTGGACATTGCATTGTCGTTAAACAGATTCATCGCTCGCACTGCTACGCCCTTATTCAGGTGGTGCTTTTCTACTAAATTTTGACTATACGAGTGAGGCATGCCGACTGAGACCGAGCATGGGAGACGATTACCCACAATTCCGCAGCGTGAGAAAGTGAATAACCATTGGTTCAGTTGTGATGACATGCGCTAGGCATCAAAACAAGAAGCGCACGCATGCGCAAGAAAAACAAGGAGCGCATGTGTGCCATATGATTTTTGATGATACTTGGCGCTCGTAAACCAGGACTTGCTTGGTTTCCAAGTCAAAATTTATTAAAAATCTTTGCTCGCCTTGCGGAACACTCGTAAGCCGCGTTATTCATAATCCGAGGTTCCACTGTAATGGTAGTGATAATAATAAAATGATTTTAATAAAATAGTTTTACTGGTCAGTTAAGAACATAAGAAATTTACAAACGAGAGGAGGCCATTCGGCCCATCAAGCTCGTTTGGGGAGAATTTAACTAATAGCTCAGAGTTGTTAAAATCTTATCTAGCTCTGATTTAATAGGAACCCAGGGTTTTAGCTTGCGCTACACTATCAAGAAGACTATTCCATACTCTAACTACACGCTGTGTAAAGAAGTGCTTTTTCAAATTCGTTTTAAAATGTTCTCCCGCTAATTTCCATTTATGGCCATGAGTTCTAGTATTTAAACTAATATTGAAGTAACTATTTGGTTGAACAGCATCCAGACCCGTTAAAATCTTATAGACCTGGATCATGTCCCCCCTTAGTCTCCTTTGCTCGAGGCTGAACAGATTCAGCTCAGCTAACCTCTCCTCATAAGACATTCCTCTAAGAGCAGGAATCATTCTCGTGGCCCTCCGTTGCACCTGATACATATTACATGTAATGTGCATCTAATTTAAAGGAAGGCTCCTGACGGTATGAGTAAAACCACTGTAATTGTTTTCCTCAGAGCTTTTCAGCTAGATCTTTACATCCTGGGAAAGGTTTTGGCTTGTGCGCATCATACGCTGTGGTGCTGGTAGACTTCACGCATGGAGATGGCGGTGAAAGGCCGTGAGGATGAGGGTTTCGGTCTTCGCTAGCCTCTTGGCATCTCGCTACAAAGTGCTTGTGGAGGATTTGCTGCAGTCCTCATTTGGGCTCCTGCAATGGTGACAAATATGTTGTGCCATATTGCTGCTATTCCCAGTGTTGTACAGCACCAAACACTTACATAATCTGCGTATAGTCTTTGTTTTTTCAGCCATGTGCTCCATTCACCGATTTTACACTCAGGCATCACAAGGATGCGTTAGTTTGTGAAAGACTATGGGAATCGCACCCTCCTAAAATACCAGTGGATTAACGATGTTTATTCCTAATAACCATATGTCAATTGATGCTTGCTACTAAAGAACATTAAAATTGCATCATTATAATGGAGGCTGTGATATTTTGGCTTATATTCATCCATCCATCCATCCATTTATCCATCTATCCATCGTTCATAACCACATATCAAGAGTCTGGGGCAAATCCCAGGAACCATGGGGCAGGGGACACCCTAGACTGGATGCCAATCTCTGACAGGGCAGCCTAGCCTGTAACATGATTTACCATATTGTGTTGGTTGGGAACACAAAAATAATCAATGCTATACTGTCAGGGTTGTCCCGTTTAGGCTCTGAGAAATCGGTCGGTGCTTTTTCTCCCGACTGATTATCCTGACAGTCTCTGTTCTTGATTTTTTTACTAGCAGTGTGATCACAGTTATCACTAGAACACTAAGAACATCAAGCAGACGTCCATGTCAGGTATGAATACTAACTGTAAAATAACACCATTTATAGTCATTACCTTCTCTTCCTTTCTCATTTTTTATTAATGACAATGTTTAGTTCTTTCAGAATACTGTCCTGGGAAACAGTGCATCAGTATCTGTTTATTTTGCACCTGATTTCTCCAGCTCTCCTTTTTCCCCAGCCCTTGTTTAATGAAGCACAGCTGTTTCGAAAAACATGAAGCTAAATTTGTGTAGTAGGCAGTTTTAAATTGTCCACAGATGGGCCAATATAGACAGAAAGCAAACTTTACAAAAATTCCACTGTCTGATTGCTATGTGCTGGATATTTTTTGTGAAAACAGTACCTATATATTCCAGTTTCTTATGGGTAACTGAAGTTTGAGGAGTTAGTAATGTTGCAGCGTGTTCTATATGAAATACGATTATATATCACTCTGCTATTCGTCGTTCACATATCAGTTACATCACAGGCCCATATATGAAGAAATAATCTGGCTCATGTTATAGCGCTAGACAGTTCTGTTTCATTGGAGTATTATACATACACACGTGCGCATGTCGGGTGTACCTATCCATATGGGGACCGCTCATTCACTTCTATGGGAAAAATGCTAACGTTAACTATGACAACCCTAAACCCCACCCAGCCCTAACCAAAAACAAGAGTTTTTGCATTTTTAGTTTTTTCATAGCACCGTTTTTTATAAAATAGAGTTTTCCCTTATGGAAACCGGTCCTCATAAGGGAAAAATGGATATTTATCACATTATGGGAACATTGTGTCCCCATAACGATATACTGTAGGTATATACTCGCTCGCACACACACACACATACTGTATATGCACACATACACGCACGCACACCGCACACACCTATATATATATGTGTGTGTGTGTGTGTGTATGTGTGGTGTGTGTGTGGTTTTGTATGTAAATATTATTTTCTTAATTTGCACATTGTCAGAAATGGGGATTGCAATAGGTAAGAATTTGAACAGACAGACGAACAGATGGTGGTACCAGGTATGTTTGTGGTTGTCTTGGGAAGTTTATCATTACATTTATACAGGCTTTATTTGCTGAACATCTTCACCGATTGACTTCCATTTTTGTTAAGCTTTGCGGCATTTTATATCCGTTGGCTTACAATATTGTGTGACCGCTAGATTTAGTGATTGGGTAAAAGGTAGTTAGAATCATTTTTTGAATAATTTTGTTTGCTTTTGTTTTTAAGGGTGGCTGAAAATTGTGGTGGTGCTTTAAATTCTCTCTGTGGAAATCGTGAGTGGGGATGCACTTCCAAAGAATTGCAGTTGGAGATGCGTGTGTGTGTCGCTCTCCCTCACTCTTCTGAAGCTTATTTTCCTGACTGTTCCTTTCTGATTCATGCTCTGCTCCACAACAAAGCAGCTGATGGGTTTCCGTGCATGCGGTGTCCCTGCAGAGGACCTACTGCACATCGGTGGTGCTCATGCAAAGGGCTGTCAATCTGTTGCCGGGTTCTGTTCATCCCATGCAAAGTCCTTCAGGATGTTCCCCCTGCTCGCCTTCCTGCTCCCGCTCTGTCGCTTGTTCTCTGCTTGTTTTCCTGCGTACGTGCTTTACGACACGCGAAGGTCGGCCGCGATGGCATTCTTCCCAAGGACACTTACAGCTCGCTCGCTCGCTCTCTTTGTACACTGAATCTATACGCAATGTACAGTTTCAGCGACATTTCCCTGTGAAATCTGGTGTGCGTGCGCAGGTGGGTATACATATATAAATCATCAAACACGCTGTACACTTATCGTTCATAAATGGATATGAGGGCTGGGAGGTGGAATTTCGTTATTCGAATAAAAATTGAATTTTAAAAACATTTACATATTCAACAACAGGAATCCGCAGTCATATTTTTTTAAGATTTATGTGGACAACCATTAAGTCATCTAACACATTTCTTCATTTTTGTTTCGCATGTAAGCCTTCATCAACAAATACCAATCATTTAATTTTACGCCACAATTTAAACAACTTTTTGTTGTTGCTGCTGCTGGCCTTTGGATAGCTAAAAACCAAAAAATTATATGTTATCTTGTCAATCCCCTCACTTAAGACAGTAGCAGGCTAGCGTTCACGGTCGGTTGAACAAAACTGCTGCGCGATGATGGGCTGGCTCTAGTATAATTGCAATTAATACTCAAATTAATTCAAATGATAAATCTTTTACATTACAAACATTCAAATTCCATTTAAAAGTAGTTTCTCAGCTCTGGGGAATATGTAGATGTGCATTTTTTGAGGGTTACTATAATGGCATATAGTTATTACTATTCAGGGGCGCCATAAGGCAGGGGAAAGTTAGGATGATTCAGAAGGACCCCTAAGTGACAGGGGGCCTAAAAATAACTGGATTGGTCTGGACTGGGGGGCCCCTGTTATTATTTACTCCCTCCTTGGTCATCTCCTTCTCCTTTTTCTGTTTTTCCCTAAAATGATGGTGTAAATTTCATACCGGTTTGACCATCACCATATCTGTAAAAAGGACCTGATTCATAGACTTACAGATCCTCTCTCCTGTAGCCATGCAGGCTAGAATAGAATGGAAATTCCATATGAGGGCAGTCGCCTCATTTTGAAATGTTCAGCTCTAGTGGTTTATGGGGTTTTTTTTTATGCAGGTGTTTCAAATGGGTGTATGACTGAATATGTTACGAATATAAAGAATGAAAGTATGAGCTAATACAGAAAAAGCAAATAGACCCCATGGCACCTAAGGTGTAGCCAGTTTTTATGGCCATGTCAAACTTTGATTTAAAATGTAACTTTGATTTGTTTGATTTGCAAAACAGAGTAAGGGGCAGATAATATAAAATGTAGTCATTACAAAACATTATGCCTGTACAGTAACATTTAGCCTTTTGACTGGGGCAAACTGGCAACAAAAAGCAGGCCAGGAATTTGGGGGCAGTACCCTTTGGTATGTCTTGCTGCCGAAATTAAGCTTTATCTGTTTATTATTATGCTCGATGGATGGGTTGGGGAAAAAGGACAGGCTATCAGGAAAATCCCGATTGGCCGGTCCGCAGCTGACTTTTGATATCTGATGCTAGCGTTAATCAGTTTCTTGCAACTCCTCCCTTGACCACGGTCTAGTTTATACCCAGAATTTAACCCTTATATTGTCTCCATTATGTCTGAGTGTCATTTGTCTAAGTTTTCATCTATAACTCATCAATGACCACCCATCAACTCGGCCCCTTAGCTGCATAGGTGTCTTAGGTGTCGTTCAGCTTCTTGTTCATGAATATACTTTTAACCAATGTTTCGAATAGCCAAGGGCTAAGCCACGATTGTTTAGCTGCTGTTGAGCTGTAAGTGTGCCGCAAAGTATACATCATTAAAAAGCTATTTGAAAGCTTTCCCATGCCTGCTAATTAATTATAATTCATTTGCATCCTTAACAGCTTCTTCAGTTGGGACAGCAGGAGCACAGAGAGTGGCGGGGCACAGGGCAGGTGTACCCTGAACCGGATGCTAGAGGCAATCAGGCAGCATCTGTGCCCAAATATATTCATAGCAGTATGCTTGTCTTTGACCTTCGGCACACAATCAAAATAATAAAACTTAGAAGGAGAATGCAAAGTCTTTATTGGCAGAGCTAGGATAATTAGCACCTTCAGCCATGCTGGGATCATGGATATGTGAGGCTAAACATGTGATAAGGGTTGGGGGGGGGCAGCTGGCAGTGAAGCTTGCACAGGTCATTACATGGACTGTGACCACATTATTGTAGGGTACAATATCGCTATGGAAGTGTTATCTGTTACTGTGTCTCCACTATGTACGGTCGATACAGTCCTTGCATTCTCATTTGAAATATGTCTCAATGTGTCGGCCTAAATGCCGTGCCTTGCGGTGAAGTACACGTGGTAAACACCCCTGGCTCCCCGCACCTTCAGCCTACACAGCCAGGTTTGAAACCCCAAGCCGTTGAACTTTGACTATAATGTGTTTTTACGGGCAGCCCGGCGCGAAGACAAAATGCTTAGCAACCAGCACTCCCACGACACTGTCCTACACTTGCTTTTATGTGACCATTATCCAATCTCTCCAATCTTTCTGTGTCTTAAAGCGTCATCGCATTTCAAGCGCTGATATAGAACCAGAAAACCTAGAGCTTTAATGCAAAGTGCAGTGTGTGAACAGGCACGTAGTTCGGAAGCGATGGATTGCCTTTGATTTCATGGGCTTTGTGACATTAATATATGAATTAGCCATGGGATATAAACATATGGACATTGAATAATTTGCCTCCAGGGAAGCTTTTCTGTATTGTTGTTTTCTAGACTCAGAACTTACTGCTGTGCACATTAATTGTTACAGTATACATGTCTGGTTTGTGATCATCGTTTGCCTTCTATTTCTCTAATCCACGTCTCTGTATGTGCTCCAGTGTGTAGGCAGTGCATTATATTTTCTAGCAACTGCAGAGGAGGTAAGACAGGAGTTATTAAATTTATCGGAGGCTCACCAAATAACCACAAAGGACGATTTGTTGAAACCTAGTTATCACTCCTCAGATCTGTGAAGCCGCCATTATATTAACAGTGTACTTTACGGAGCACAGAAACTCCCTAATTACGCACCAATATCCGAGTAATGTGAGTTTTTTCCTTTTCGGATCGTGTCATGGAGATGTAGTTCATAAACTGTCTCTTACATAATTTATTTGAACTCCTATAAATTATACATTTAATATAAAACATGTTTCTTAGGCTTCCATGTGAGAGTTATTGCGATTGTAGCTGTGGTGTCTGTGCAGGTATCTCTGACAATGAGCTGGAATGTCCGGGAATTATCTTCAACGTCAAAGTTTTCCCCTGCTGTTCATTTTTGGGGATCATAGTTCGACAATCTGTCATCAAAGGAGATACATGCTTTTTAGAATAGAATGTCTTTATTGCCATTGCGGCAAAAGAATTCAGCCTGCATTTAAATCAGGCCATAAACCTGGGAAATAAGTCTGAGAAGCTCCTCATCACGATGCAAAGGGGTCGGACGAAAGGCCAGATGCCCTGAGAAGCTGCCCGGGGAGATGGGAGACAGGCCGGCACACACAGGCGTATAGTACAGGTCCAGCAGCCGGCTGTAGGACCTATTGTCTGAGCTGATCCTTTCCATCAATCTGCCGTGTGACACCCACAGACGCTGTCGCCCGCCTCGCCGTCCTGCCCTGGCTGCGGCAGGATGAATCACCCACTCCGTAGAGATTAACTCCTACGGTAGCAGACCTGAGCATGAACCTCCTAACAGACTCCACCAGTTGCCTCGCTTCCTTATTTTATTCATCCCCTCAGCCTCTCTCTATCCTTGGGCACTTTCTGCTCCACTGTATTGCTGCTCCATCCACATTTAGCGTGACCTGGCCAGACCGTGGGGCGGGGGGGGGGGGGTGGATTCTTACCCACAGCCGGCCTGTATGATGAAATATGAACATGCGAACCTCAGTGCTCTGTCCTCCCTCTAGAGTCGCGCATGTCCGTCTTTGGACTGCGCAGGTAATTTAGGTGATGGGGGAGGCTTTAACATGTCCTCGTCAGCAGTTCCCATCTCTCCCAGGTGGTGCATGAGCTCTGCACCTGTTTCTCGATCCGGTAACACAGCCCTGCCGGCTCCAAATGCAGAGAGCTCCATGCGCTATTCTCATCTCATCTATTCTCATCTCTTCTCATTTATTCTCATCTGCTGAAAGCACAAATAATAGAAAGTGTTATAAATGTGCCTGTGTGTGTGTGCGTGTCTGTATGTCTGTGTGTCAGATCCACACACCAGATCATCCATCTATCTTCTATCTTTTATTCTGGTCCAGTCATAGAGAGTCAGGGGTTCATCCCAGGCAGCATAGAGCACAAGGCTGAGGTACCTGCATAGGATGGCAGTTCATCACAGGGCACATACATGCACAAACAATCATACACTACCGATTATTTAGAGATGCTACTTATTCTGACTTCATGTCTTTGGACTGTGCGAGGAAATCATGTGACATGGCAAGAACATGCAATCAGCACAGTCACCAAGCAGAGGCAGACTTCAGAATGCTAGCATTGCTGGTGTGAGGCACCAGTGCTAACTTCTCAGCCACCTGAGCTTGAAATATATATCAAATTATTTATTGCAGTATTAATTTCTATGAGCTGTATGGGCGGAAAGTACAGGGGGCTTATTGGGGATGTGGTTGAAACGAGCTTAACAGAATCAGCAGCAAGGAGAGGAAATAAAGAAAGGTATTTTCCTGTCGGGGTGAGGAACACACACCGGGGGGGGGGGGGGGGGGGGTCACTAGGGCTGTTTTAGGACTTCCTTAACCACCCCCCTTCCAAATAAAAATACATAAATTAGTTTAAATCATATGCTCATTCATTTATATTAAAATCAGTCCCACCCTACTAAAGGTTCACTGCCCCCCCCCAAATAAAAATATATCAATTAGTTTAAATAGCATTCTCATTCATTTTTATTAAAATCAGTCCCGCTTACTAAAGGTTCACCGCCAACCCCCAACCCCCAACCCCCGCCCCACTTCGTAAATCTCTGCTGGTGCTCCTGGCGTCAGGGTCTGAGCTGGGTCACTAGACAACGGGAAACAAAATTCAATCTTTTATAAGGACTATAAATAAGGAGCTGATGACCCCGAACAGTCTACCTGACTTTGCCTGCCGGAGACACTTTCCTGCAAAGTTAATGATAGTCGCTGCATGAATATGCTGATTGCCAGTCATCGCCAAGAACATCACACATCTACATAATGTGAGACACCGGTAGCGTATTCTGAGCTCTGCGGTGGCCCGGTACCAACATCGGCTGCCTCCTTCAGCTGGGTTAGAAATATGTAGTCAGGAAATGAATTTCTTTTAAGGGTAACAGCAGCTGCACTTTCAAAGAAATCAGACTTGCAAATCATCTTGTGCTGCTTTCTTAGGACATGCTTTAAGTGTTTCTATTCATAAACTGTTATTTATGCTTTTTTAGCGAAAAAAAACACATTACCATGGTGATGGTAGCTTGTTCTCTTGGGTTTTAAACGGTTTTAATAGGAAATAATTTGAAATGACTTTATTTTTATTTTTAACCATCATAATCCCATTAGAAATAATTGTATGATGCTTTGATAGCCTATTGTCTTATTTAATTTTATTTTATATGAAGTACAGATAATATGATCTTTTTTAGAATTTATAATTAATAACATTAAAACTGTGAGTGCAATACTGCAGCATTTATGGTATTTTTAACTGACTACCAGTTATTTATAAAAAGAAACCGCACAGTAGGGATGTGGGGAAAGGGGAAGTATTCATCACCATAGTTACTAAGGCTTTTGTTCAGCGTTAAACTCGAGGTCATTAAGATTCTCAAGCCTGCAGTGACTATCAAAAAACTCATGAAAGGGGGGAAATTATGCCTCTTAACTGTCACTTTCATCGTAACTATAATTTTATAGATATTCAGAGAAACTCAGGTTGCGTAATTTGATTGATAAGTAGAATGGGAAGGTTGGACCTAAAACCCTGAAGTCAGAACTTATGCCTTGAATGACTACTTCCTCCGATTTCATCTTTAGTAGACTGATTTTTTTGGAATTCCTATTGAATTGCTGGCTAATTATTAAACCCAAAGACCACGTTTGGATTGAAGTTCATCATCAGGAAGCCACAATCCGAGTCTATTTGCCCCTATATATGTTTTCAGATCAGATAAGATGCAATCAGCGATGATCACAAACCAAAATTTATATAGCACTGTTTCAACCACTGGGTTTACAAAGTGTTTCAGAGAAATTAAGAAAAAGAAATTAAGATATGCAATAAATAAATAAATAAACATACAAACAGACAAATAATTAAATAAAATGCTACCAGAACCATGGGATTTTAACCACCCACCTTCTCCGTAGAGGACTCTAGCCCCTACCTCACTAGGGACTCTAGCCCTGTTTTGGGCGTGCATGGTATGTGAAGGAATAATTCACATACTAGCTAACAAAACCTTTAATGAACTCAAAAAATATAAAAAAAAACACATTAGAAACAAAATGATCACTAGGGGTCTAACACAGGCAGGTTAATTAAACAAGATCTTCAACAGGCTAGGGAAAACACAAGGAGAAACTAAAACCAAACAGCTTCAAGGAGCATAAGCAAGAAAGACCTACAGGAACAAAGCAGCGAGCAAACACAGGGAAACAACAGCTGCAAACACAATGACCAACTGACAAACAACGGCAAGGGAAGGCACATATATACACATATAACAGATTAATCATGACATGATTACAAAACTAAAAACAAACAGAAACAACCAAGGTACAAAACAAGGAATCATACAAGAACACAAGGAACATAATAAACAAGGATATACAATGGAATTTAGGGGCACAGAACATAATGTTCAAGTTAAGGCCAGGTTCGAACCCATGACAAAGGAGATGCTCGCCCACGTAGCCCATTCAGTCATGCAGTAGCCCTAGGAGCAGGGGAACAAACTAGGAATAGAGTAGACCTGGGAAACATCGGGAGACAGGATAGACAGTGACATCTGCTGGCCAAATGGGGAGCTGACATACAAATAGGGGCAGAACAGTGACCATTCCACACAAGCCCTACCAGGGACTCCATCCCCTAGCTCTTCTGGGGCAGTGACCCCCAGAATTCTCAAAAATAAATGAATAAAATATCTGATTATATGTGCCTAAAATGAAATAGATAGCAACAAACACTAGCTGTATAGTCTTGTCAACATTTTCTTTAGCATGAAAAGCAGTCAGTATCAGCTGAGTGAAATGCTAACACAGCACTTCTGATTTTCTGATTCTGTTGTGTTCTGCAGGCTTGTCTGGTGGAACATCCATGCTTCTGCAATTCACCTAACTATTTTTGCATGTATCTGTGTTTTAATTATTCAATGGCAACAATTATACAATTGCAAATAATTATATAGGTATGATCAAATTATAAATCAAAGCAGATCAAATTATGGATCCATATAAAATTAAAAATTGCATCTCCTTGCAGTTCATAGAAGATAAAGATATGAGAATTGAGGAAATGTTATTGTAAGGTTTAATGACATAGATGTTGTAGTTGAGTAATGACTGATTTAATTAAAACTGAAAATAGAACACTGTCACAATGAATGCCTCTCTGGTCCACCCTAGACCTTTTTGGAGAGTAGCAGTATTACCAATAGTATCAGGTTTTCTACTGAGATGTTTTCTTACATTTCTGTTTGAAGTTCAGCTTGAATTTCACTTAGTAGTTTCAGCATGCAAACTTTGTAGAAAGATTCCACTGCATTGCATCATGCCCCCCTGCCCACCACCCCCAGCTGGGTGCTGACATGGACCTCAACAGGCCTCCAGATGGTGTCCTCCAGCCTCCTTTGGCCCTTAGATGGGAACATAAGTGCTTTCTCTGCCACTGTGTACCTGGGGGGGGGGGTGGGGGGTTATTAGGATGGTTCTTTATTATTCTCGTCCATCTCTGTCTCCCCTCCCCTGCTATAAGCTGTCGGCTCACTTGTGATGGGTGTCGGCATCCTTGGAAATTACAAGGCCGTCATCACTCTGCCGCATCTTTATCAGTAGCTGAGAATGACATGCGCTGATCCAGACGAGAATCTGGTGTGTTTACGTGCAGACCTCATTTTCTCAAAGGTCAGTGCTCTGGCAAGGTCAGGGTTAGCAATAAGGCCAAAGGGAAGTGCTGAGGCTGCATGACACCCTGTAAGTTGGTCCCAGTAGAATATCAGAAGGAAGAACTCTGTACTCATCACCCTTTCACAGCACCCATGTATGTAGCAGATCAAACAAGACATGGGTCACCAATGCACATGCATTTCATGTGGATTTTGAGGTGGACCATGCTGCTTTTTCATTTTGAGTGGCAGGGAATATGCTGGTAGCAACACTGCAAAAATGAACACTCCAGGCAGCACTCCAAGCAGGATGGTGAACAGAACCGTTGGATACTGGGAGGGAACCTTACTTGGTAGCAGGAGTCAGGGAAGGGAAAAATGCACACAAGAAAACAATACAGGCATTGGGTGGCGTGTTCTGAAATCTGGATGTGGGGTCCAAAATCTGCCACAGTTTTAATAGGATTCTAAAGCTCTGTTGTCATTTGTATAAATACAAGTATAATTAGATACTTTCTTGCGTACCACCCTGCAGACTTAAATACCAAATAATGATGAAGAACAATAAAGAGTAATAACAGAATAGAAAGCAAGAACAAACATTATGCATACAATACACAAAATATATAATATATAAGCAATACACGTACAACATACAAGGACAATCAAGTAGGACAAGATGCAGTGATTTTTAGTGGAAGTGATTAATAGAAAACATTGGTGATTGGGATTATACCTCAAGTTCTTGGTGTATGTATATTGTGATTGGGCGTATAGCACTGGTCTTAATCTGAGTGGTTTACCCTGCCCTGGGATTACTTATCTTTACCGCCTTCCGTACTTAGTGAGGAACACACCTATACCCAGGCCTAGGAATGGAAATAGGCAGAATAGTCTTTCTCAAAGCATTCCTCAGTCAGGAGCTTCTGTGACAACAAGTAAGTAAGATGGGGGACAGCATGGAAGAGTCTGCGTGGCAGCTGGGTCAGCCTTTTCAGACTTGGGTTGCACACATTGTGTCAGCACTGTTCCACCCGGCCTTGGCATCGATGGTGCTCTTCCCTACAGCCCTGTTAATGGGTTCCCAGTGGCTTTGCCAGAACCTGGTCCAAAACAGCCTCTGTGAAGCACCCCCCTACAGGGCAAACACATGCAATGAGGGCGATGGAATGCGGCAACTGATGATGTGAGCATTAACCTGTCTGTGTTCTGATGTCTGATTTAGAGGACCCATATTGCTTGAACAGACACAGCAACAATAGATACTAGTAAGGTGCAATTAAAGTGATTGGTTTTCTGTATGCTTGTGTGTGGAGTTAGCAAGTTTTTATGGGTTTTATCTAACAGTCCAAAAACATGCAATTTAGCTTTAAATTACCACTTAACCATTATCCATTAAACTATCCTGCGGTGGATGGCCATCCTGTCTGCATCCCTTGCGTCATGCCCTGTGCTTCTTGGGATCAGCTCCAGGCTCACTATGACACATCATTGCATAACTGGCTTTTGGAGATGGATATGTATGTCTGTGTGTATGTTTGCGTCTATAAGTCATATGGGGGAAAATTATAAATAATAATAATTATTATGGGAAATGTATCTCCTTAATGCGTTGTGTTAATTTTAAAGTCATTTCTATAATCAAGTTAACGCATGGAGTACTTCGCTGCCCTAAGTCAGTGATGGGCACAGCTAGCTAACCGAAAATTTAGCTTTGATAACTGCTAATCCGCTACCTGTAAAGCTATAGGCCTACTGTATTTCGATACCGCTAACTGATAAACCATTGAAAAAATTAGCGGAAGCAAACCATAATCGTTAATTGAAAATATATTAATTTAACTTCGGTTTAGTTTTTGGCTCTGAAACCCTTAAACACATATCTAGAGAGCTAAAATTTTAACCTGTTTAACACTTAAATCCAATCTGTTGGATTAGAGTTATTACCAGGGAATATTTAGGATTCACCCAGTTGGTATTGTTGGATCTTGTGTCTCCGGAATAAACCTGCGCTTAATTTTTCATTCAGTGATATTCACTGGTGATATGCAAGATATGAGCTGATATCTGTGCCACTAGAAACTGAATATGAATTTTGTATATTTGAATCTGCAGTTATCCACATTACAAAACTGAATCTGAATTTAATAGTTTGAATCTGAATTCCAGTAACTCGAAATAGCATTTATCCTACCTCGAAAAATTCAGTTAGCAAATTCAATTTCAATCTAGTGTGACACACATCCGGGTCCTTGAGAAAATGTAATCGACCGCAGATTCACAACGCAACTCATTTCACAGCATGAAGTAGGGGGGTGTTTCACGAAGCAGGATTAAGGGAAAGTCTGACTAATTTCGACAAATCTGGCTCATTTAAGTGGGAGTTCTGTTCCATCAACGAATCGCCACTGAGCTACCATGGTGACTTAAGCGAGTGAACAAGTCTGCTCCCGTCTCGTCGCACGGAGCGGGGAAACACGAGCAGGGATCCAAGAAGTCAAGGAACACGTGCTTTATTCAGGATCTCACACAGGGAAACACGCAAATGACATTAAAGACCGTACTGGAGAAACATTCTCGAACAAGGACATAATCCAGTTATACTTATAGTGGACTCGCTTATAACGGAATATCGTCTATAAAGGATGAGGTCCGCTGGTCCTGGCCGTGCGCCTCTAAGAACATGCAGAAAAAGCATCAGATATAGCGGACTCGCATATAACGTAATTTTACTTATAACGTACAAACAATTTGATCCCAGGGCCGCTTTTTCCTGTAGTTTTGTTTGGCTATAACGGACATGCAGGCTCCGCCTACAAGGCGCCAGGCGTGCCGGTGATATCCAGCGCAGGTAGCCTACGTAGTCAGGATTATTAATAGTCACACTCTATACATAGACATGGCATAACAGCAGGCAACACTGATTGGTCTGTGTGGCTGTCCATCATCAGTCACGCTCTGCGTCGGCAGACGACGCTCGCGGCTGGAGGGATACAGTAAGCAATGAGGTCAAGGTTACTTCTGTATCGTACATGTATAACCACTTATAGGCCATATATACTTCCAACAGTCAGGTAAAGTTGGATTACTACATGTACAATATAATAATCTATACCACAAGTGTGTCTGCTGGGGTGTGGCATGAGTAAATTGTGTCCTGTAGTTGTGTTCTGGGCAAACAGCAACTCATGATATAACGGATTTTGGATATAACGGACTGTTTTGCCAGATCCCTCAGAGTCCGTCATAACGGGATTGTACTGTATTAAAAATATTTTCAGCTCATGGTTGGGCTTGTACAGTTTGAAATGAGCTTGAAAATGCAGGTGGCGCAAGCACAGTTAATATTACTACTAATCATGAATGTCATAAACGCAAAAAAACTAATACGAATTAACAATGTCAGATGTATTGTAGACACTTAAACGGTAACTTCATGAAGGTATTCATTTAAAAAAAATAACTGTAAAACAGAATATTTTTTGGCTGTGCCACCTGACATTTTTCAGTCTGTGAAAACTTTGACATTCACCCACATGCAAAATATATTGAATATGGGCAAACAAATCTCTATATTCTGATTACATCTAGAGGTATACCCATAGAAAAAAAAATGTACATTTACCGTATTGGCCCGAATATAAGACGACCTGAATATAAGACGACCCCACCGTGACCTTTTCCAAGTTCATTTTTGGGAAAAAGTTTTTTGAAGACCAGATTTTGTCTTATATAGAAAACTTGTTTATTTGATAACGATCTTTTACAATTTGTTGGAACAAAAAAAAAAAAGTTCAATATGTCAATTTCTATAGCCTATGGAATAAGCTGTGTTAGCGCAGTGCTATTAAATAAGACACTTCAACTCTTTATTTCCTGAAAACTCTGTTGCCTGGTGACATGAATAGCATTCTAAAAAAAAGAACAACAGAGTAAAGATTTGACGGGAATATAGCTCGGGAATATTCATTACTATAATTTTGAAATTGAACTCATAACTCCGTCTAAGATGTTGGTTAATTTGACGAGCCTTCGAACCACTTTGTTCAAGATAACCTCTTGACATCTTCATTATTCAGTGTTGTGGCATTGTTGTGAGGGACGGTGGCCGAGTCATTTAGGCTAAGTCAAAACACGAATAAGACAGCCGCGAATATAAGACGACCCCCCCCCCCTTTTTAAGAGGTATTTTTAGAACAAAAACTGCGTCTTATATTCGGGCCAATACGGTAGTTATTTTTGCTTTTATGTTATGTGTTTGTTTACTCTATTGTTTTGTTGTTATGTATTCTTAGAAATGAAGGATTGTAGCACTCCAAATTGGGAGTACAGCTGAACCTACCAGAAGCAGGTAGAACATTTCTATAAATTCATAGAAGCAAGGACTCTGAGCAAAGGTGGGCCAGCACACTCTTAGATTCTGTTTTTAACTGCCCTTGTCCCAAGAGGTTTGCTAGTGAGATGTTTATGTTTAATGACTTTTGTTCTCTCCTTGTATTAAAACTGCATGCAAAACTTGTTTAGTGTAGTTTTCATATATAATCTATTTTTAATTGTAGCAGAGTAAGTAGTAGCAGAAAACAAGAAGAGCTGATAGTACAACAAAATAAAATGTTGGTTGATATAGAGATACTGCAATTGGGATTATTAAATGGACACAAGTACAATAAATCATTTCCTGTAGCAAAAAAATGAAAGTTTTGTACATTGTTTTAAAGAATACTTGGTGTATCATACAGGACCATTCTGATTGGTTTGTTCATACATAAAGCCAGAAGGTCTCAAATGAAAAAAAAGATTAGTACTTAACTACATGAGACAATTTACTAATTACCCTTGTTGAAGGGCAGCCTGCAGGTATTTACATAATGAAGAAAGGGGCAATTCAAGTTAAATGTTTTCAGTTATCGCAATTTACTAAAGAAATTAATCCAAATTATATAAATAAAAACCAGGATACTGAATGAAAAATGGAGTGATAGTGTGAGGTGAAGGCAGGGGGCGCTGTATAATAGCTGTATTTTTCCCATGGGCTACTAAGACATTTTGGATTGCAATAATGAATGTGTCCACATACAATGTAATTATAAAGTGAAGTGTCATTTGTTTTAAAACCCCACACATGTTAAAAAAGGGTCAAGGGTATAATTACACACAAAACAGAATGGGACATCTATCTAATTTGTACTCAGGGTGATCTGTATGCTGGGGGTTAGGGACAGTTTTCCTTCTCAGGATAGATCAGTCATAACTAGATAAGAGGTTCCTGAACACTGGTGAATGGGTGCAGGAATAGAGGGATGACAGTATCCAAGGCTGAGTCTGGGCTACCTTATTGTATGTATTAGATGGGCTGGTAAGTCTGCAAATCTACAGCTTACATCCACTCTAATACCTGCTCTTAAACTCCCAAACAGCAGCCTTCCACCAGCATCTTTGGGCTGTGCGCCTGCCTGAGTCTGCGTGCGAATTCGCGTGGCCCATTCCCAGATTATCCTGGAGGCCGTAATAAATTGAAGAACATTCATAGTTGGCTGTGTTCGAAGGCAGCAAATGTCTGCGGGTTGTTCAGAGCAACTTCAGAAGTTAACATATCAACGTAAACCTGAATATTATGAGTCATGTAGGATCCACAGCCAGCGCGATTTAACAGATTTGCGCATTAAATTCTGCATCATATGTCTGACTTTAACCTTGTTGCCTCTGGATTCTTTTATACTGTATTGTAATATGAGTAATGATTTGCAACGTTTAAAAGTCATGGCTAAAACACAGTAAAGGATTGTGAAAATACAGTCATGCCTCAGCAAGCATTCGGCCAGTCAAGCTTGGAGAACCTGGAAGTGCAGCACATTTCCTGTGGCTGCTTGCGGTCCCACTAACACGCCACATGGCCAATGCTAACACCCAGTAGCCCTTGTTCCCCCGGCTGCTGCTACTCTTGTCCACTCCTCATTACTATCATCTGTTCATCTTCAGTGGTGACCCTCCCCATGGGAGCCATTTGTGAAAGTGTGTTGTGTATGTGTGTGGGGGGGGGGGGGGGGGGTGTTTAGCAGGGACTCCCTGTTCCCTGTGCTGTGCTGGAGTAGTTTGCAGGTTGATTCCTGCTCTGCTACCCTCGCTGGCTCACACATGCACCTGTGCCTTGATATTAAGGCCGTATCCGCTGCAGTCCACGGGCCTCCGCTTGCCCTTCACTGATTTGCAAGTGGAACCCCGCAGGCTGCAGTTTAGAGGTCCGCAGGGGCCGGCAGGCTTCTGTTCCTGGAACTCACACTGTAAATGTGTGTATTGCATGTTATACACAAGCCCGCTGAGGACTGGTGGCATGGCTGTGTGGGGGCTGGGATGGAGCGGGTGGGTTTTGTTCCTGCTCAGGTACAGCTATAAGCTTTTAATGCATTTAATGAGACACATTTGTGTTGGTTGGACTGTTTCAAGGCCTGAAGTAACTAATATATTTGCATGCCAGTGGAATCGAAGGGACCAGTTACAGAGAATAGAATATCTTTCCTGTACATGTACAACAAAACTCTGTGTGCCTTCCTCCGCCAATGCTCTATAAATAGAAAAAGATATATATAGAGAGTATGATAAAAATTTCACATGACCGTTTTAATAAAAATAGAAACTAGCAGAATAGATCATTTACCAGATGGTTTTACTACCTAGGTAACAGTGGAATGTGTTAGTCAGAAATGAAGAGTATATCTATTGAAATACTTTCTTTGCACTGGATGTACTTGAATTTAAGTGTAATGCCCTTTTTTGCCCAACCCCGACAGTGGTCTCTGATCCTCCAGTTTTCTGTTTGTGTCTTGCTTTGCAGATTGAGGGTCACTGATGGAGTCTTTGTTCGGGGGAGAGCTGGGCCTCCTGGGCGGGGGCGAGGGACTCAAGGAGGATGTCTGTGGGGTGGGTTGGCCCACCAGCCCCATCCCCGATGACATCTACTCTGCCTCCCACTTCGCCCTCATCACTGCCTACCACGACATCAAGACTCGACTCGCTGGCCTGGAACGAGAAAACAGCAGCATCAAGAGGAAGCTGAAGCTGTATGAGATAAAGGTAGAGCGTGTGAGCGCCCCCAGAGTAGGGGAGGGGGGTGGCACGTCACAGGGGACTTTTTGTAGGATTGACTGAACCTTCGGATCTTGAGAAAAAGAGGAGCGCTTTACTGTATGTCTAACTCTTCAGTGTTTAACCATAGTGCAGAGCCTGACAGTCACATACCTGGGCTTCCTCAGTGAGGTTCTGGCAGATCCAGACAATGCAGTAAAGTGAGAAACATAAAAGCGGTTTTACAGATAACAATCGTGATAACAATAACAAACTAATTATTCCTTTCCCTTCACATGGCTTTACGCTGTCCTCTCAGCTCGTCAAACACGCAAAGCCTCGTTCAGCTGTCTGCCTATACCTGCTCTGAATCACTGGAAATGTCACATTTGGTTCATCAGATCAAACCCCGATCTTTGACATCGATCAAGCTGAGGTTCTGAGTCCTGTCTCTGGATGCTGCTGCTGCATGTCTGTTGTACAGCTGCTGTAGTCTGACGCTGGTAAACGGACAAGCAGAAAGAATAGCTCATTTTTAAAAAGCAGAATCTGAGCTTGTCCAATGTATTGGACAATATCTGTGGTGGATTAAGCTGTGGAAGCAGAATAGAAAGCTGTGAGGCTGGAGAGGCGGATTCATCTGCTCATAAGTTCATGGGCACATTTACATGCAGTGACTACATGCATTGTCAGTGGGACTCTCTTAATACACTAACCGCTTTGTGCTCAGGATTTATTTTCCATTCAAGTTTAAAGACAAGATCTATCAACTCTATTAAATGGGGGTTTTCCACTAGAGTAAGAAAATGTTTTGATATCAGTGAACAGCGGGTGGGTGATTCTATAAAAAGCTGCCCTACTACCATATCTTGGTACAAAAAGCCTTTTGTGGATGAAGTTGGACCAAAGATGCTATGCTGTTAATGCATTTAGACTGTTAAAGGTTAGAAGAATTTTGTATTCTAAATTTGGTATTACATTACTTTTCAATCATTTGGTGCTAATATTATGGTCATGTAATTTACCTGTGAATTTATGAATGGGCTGTCTTCTCTGCACCACCAAAAGGTCGGGTGGCAGCATTCCGTAGCAGAAAGTCCCAGGGCATATTTCTAATGTTAGCATCATATGTGAGATCCAGGCTAATTGTAACACAAATCTTTCATTACAGTTTCATTTTTAGAAAAACTGTGAGATGCAGCCATTGCGACCAACTCAGAAACTCTAGGTGTTTACACACAAAAGAAATGTGTGCCACTGACAGCAATGGAAGCTGTTACCATGCATTGCAATAATACATGACAGAGATATGAGCAAAGGACTCAGCAGGGGACCCTATGGCACTCCATGCATGCGTGCATAGTAAACAGAATATTTGAGTTTACTCTAAGACCCGAACCAGTACATCAGCTGTCTGCTGAAACCAACAAGGTTTTGTAGGTCAAGAGAATATGGTGATTTTCATGGTGCCAAAGGCAAGGGAAAATGCAAATACAAAAGTACATGAACAAGAGACACAATCAAAGGAGAGAATTGTTTAATGTAGCAGCAACTGGGTCAGTACCATGGTGTTGCCCAAAACCAAATTGATATGTACCGTGGACATCAGCAGGCTGTGAGAAGGTGGACAGCAGTAATGTTTTTGTTCAAAAAAAGATTTGAAGACGTTATGTAACTAGAGTGGCAACAGACACACAGAGTACAAAATGTATTAGACGAGGTGGATGGGCACAAATATCAAAACGCACAAGTTTTGGGAAATGCACTACCTATATAAAACTGTATTATGTTGGTTGTGTTATGTGTGTGTATTTCTGAGTACCATCAACTCTCCGCATTTTCAATTTTTGTAAGTTTGATATGTTTCTTACTGTTTTTTAGTCTTTATTGTTTGAATATGACTATCATGTCATAAAAAGTTATCATTAGTTCCCACATATTACACCTAACATACTGATATAAGGTTTGAATGCTGCAAAGCTGACTTGCCCTCAGAATAGATGAGGTGTGCTCATTGGCTGGCTGGCAGGTCATGTGACCAAGAAGCTTTAGGGGCTCCGAAGTGACAGATACCTTCAGCCAGCAGCACCAGCAGCAGTGTACTTACCTGTCACACCCTTGCAGATGTGCCCATGCTTACAAACGGCCACTACTCCCGAGCAGGTGCTCACACCAGGGCAGACATTTTCATACGCGCCGAAAAGAATGAAGCGTGTGAAAAAACACGGGAACATTTTTACATAAAAAGCAAAACATGTTAGAATTAATCAAAATGAGAACAAAACAAATCAGTTTTGACTGGCTTATAATAAGAGTTATGTAAGGGATGTAAATGGTAAGACGAAGCTGAAGTAAAGAGGTATAATGTCTGCTGGGAATTGTCCTGCTCAATTGCGTTTTGAATCCAGCCACGTGACAGAGTCCCACGTTTAGCTAAATGACCGTAGCCATTACAATTTTCGTTCGTCATGGCCACCGTAGGCTGGATGTAATTTATCTTGAAGGGTGTAACTAGGTTTCAGTGGCCCAGTGGTTCTCACGTGCTCGTAAATGAATGAGGAACTGGAATCCAGCGTACTGCAAGGTCACCTTACCCCTGTGCCATGCTGGCGTCTCTTTTCAGTTCCCCATGATCAGCGAGTTCGGAGAGGACAGGAACTCGTACTGCTCATTTGAGCCCAAGGAGACTGCTCTGCTGCAATCGGAAAATGATAACCTGCAACAGAAAGTCAACACCCTCACCCACGAGGTAAGGATGGAAGAATCTGGTGGGGGAGGTGGAGGGCAGAAGAAGGAGAAGCTAGAAAGGGGTGGGGTAAAATGGAGGATGTACATCAGAAGGTCCCTGTAAGCTGCCAGATCAGAGGGATGTGATGCCTCATGTCTTGGGAAGCAGTTAAAGAGCTCTGGATACGTTCCCAGGATCTGCGTCATGATTCATACCTTCGGTGCTTCACTACAAGAATGAAAATCCTCAAAAGCAGTCCAGCAGATATACACTTTTCACAGTGCTCCAACCAGCTACCCAGGTCTATGGACGGCAGCGTGTTGCAGTGGCCACTATGGTGATTAGCATCACCGGCTCCTACTTTCTGCTGCCACTGCCACTTAGTTTCTTCTCCTTTTCTTCTTTGAAAGTCTTTCTCAGCCCATGCGTTAGCCGCTCGCCAAACTTTTCCCTCCTCCTCCTCCACTAGCACTTACTGTCTAATTCTTCTAGGCATTTGTCATTTTTTCATAACATAATGTCAATTAATTTTATTGGCATTATACATAACCTTCAGCTGCCAATACACTTGAATCTCCTTTGACAGTTCAGTTCCTACCACAATATTTTGAGCCAGTCCCACTTTCTGAGGGCTTAGTCATGATGCTTAAGTCACTGATAATTTTCTTTTCAAAATCCCTGCAGAATATATTTCACATGCAGCACCAACATTAAAGATAAAGATGTCAAACATGCTTTTCCTTAAAATCCAGATCTCTACTTGAATTACAAATGAAGAATTGCTTCCTGGTTGCCATTCTCAGCGCTACGTTACTGTTCATGTGCATTAATATCAGATATTATAGTCGAAATCTACCATCATTTGTTGTTTGGCACTGCTCTTGGCCTCAATGTGATGTGACATCAGACCACAGGGAGCCAAAGTTTAGAACTTTTGAGAAGTGATACTAAGTTTCAGTGTTACCCACTTAAAATAACTGGTTTCTAACCCCAAAATGTTTTTATCGGTTTAATCCAGCAGTGCCTTTCTTCCATGCCCATGTGCACTCTGATCTTCCTCTCAAGTCCCCTTCTTCTCACAATCTCCTTCCTCCTGCGCTCACAGCTCCAGAAGAGTAAGGAGCGTGAAGAGCAGCTGGAGGATGTGATCCAGGCCTACGAGAAAATCCACATGGAGAAAAGCAACCTGCAGAGAGACCTTGACAAGATGGTTAGAGACAAGCAACCCTCTATGGTTCTCCTCAAGCATGTGAATGATTTAGCCTGAAGCTGCCCCAGTCCAAATGAGGGTAAACTGTAAGATGGTGTAAACGATGGTCAACATGCTCTTATAGAGCTTTATTGGTGGTTCATCTGCCCCTTGTCAGTACGCTTTTCAGAAAATAGCGTCATGGCCACTTGCTGTTGGAATGTATCCCATGATGCTATTTGTGGTTTTGACTGCCTACTACCTAGTCAACTAAAAACTAATCCCAGTACTTAATATTCAAGTATAATATATGTTTATAGTGCTGAAGTCCAGTTCTGAATGGATTTGTGATTGACAATACCAGCATGGAAAATAAGAACATGACTGGTATAGAAGTAATTACAGACTATAACTATGTTTCAGGCAAGAAGTAAAATTTGGATTTTCAGTTGAGTCTTCTTGATCGCCACGCTTGTCCTAAGACATTCTAGTCATTTGGCCTCGCTGCCTTGACCTGTGTTGCAGACGACGCTTGTGGAGAAGCACGTGGAGCGAATCCGCGGCCTGGAATTGGCACTCAGGCAGCGGGACAGTTCTCTGCAGAAGCTCAACTCGCAGCTGCGCAGCAAGGATGTGCAGTACCTGCAGCTGCACGCCAACCCCACCATCTCTCACAGTGAGTGCAGCTGCTGCTCCGGTCTCTCGCTCACCTCCTGCCCATGCTGGCCTGGGGGAGCCCTGTACCCAGTACCCCTGCTACCTTTGCTTTGTGTCCAGTACTTTCCAACGGTAGTGTCCACTCTTGGGGCCTTTAGGGTTTTATTGTTCATCCTGCTGCAATGTAGACACTCTGAAGTACTGTACTTTAATGATGGTTTGAGGCTCTGGTGCACTGTGTAGGTCTCAGTGTGCGCTCACATACACACTGACGCACAGAAACACACACACAGAAGCATCCTGTATCCCATCCACGCTGCGTGGTCGTCCTCACTGAACCGGTCCGGTTCACCGTACCATCACTTTCCGCCCACTCGCTCGATCTCTCTGCATGAAGGCAACATGATGCATCACGGAAGGATGCTCTTCAGGGCCGAGAGGCACCAAAGCCTTTGTACGATCCGCATTCCTGCGATTGTCAGCTGGTTCTCAGCCAGGGACTGGCTGTCCTGCTTTGTTCTAATATCCAACCAGGCTTCCAGAACCGGTCCAAAAGAAATATAAGGATACACATTTTTTTTGTGAATTTGAAATTTGTCTTTTTGTGAAAGGTGACTCAGTTTATGGGCCTTTTTCATGGTGGCTTTGCATGGTTGTCGATGTACTGGACCCATTCAGGAGGCCACCTTACTGGGCGCGGAGGCAGCGAGCTACTTCTCACTCAGAGGCATTAGTCATGAGCGGAGGGTGCCCCGCTACACAGCGGCCGGTGCCAAGTGCTTCTTTCACACACGGTATAGGCAGCGATTAACACGAGCGCAGATTCGCTGGGAGTCGACGTGCCGTGTGGAGCCGCACGTTAGCAGCCGAGGCGTCGGGGAAGCCATGTGGCACCAGAACCGCCGCTAAGCAACATCCCCATCGGTCCCGAAACTGGGATCAGTAACTTGTATATTATTATTATTGTAATCATTCTTATTACTGCAATTGTTTCTTCAGACATGCAGTTAGATTAACTGGTATCACCAAATTGCGGTGTGTGGTCACCGCTTTGTACCCTGTACCCTGCCTGGCATAGGCTCCTGCTCACTGGGAACCCAAACCAGTATACATGGTTGGAGGATGGATGGATGCAGGGGCATCTGAAGCATTTTGAATGTGGTGGGGACACACTGGCATAAAACTAATATTTTATGTTAAATGTGGGGGGGTCCAAACGAATAATTATGAAATGTGATGGGGACACGTCCCCCTCACATTTAATGGCGGCGATGCCCATGGATGGATGGATGTATGGACGACTGTTACACATTTCTTTATCATGTTTCTAGTGCCATTCTACTTAAATCACATGTTTTTTTTGTAGGTATATTAATGATAAACAGTAAGAATAATTATGGTAAGCTCGTACATCGATCGATCGTCAGGTCGTCTTCAATCCGTAATTACCTGATGGGAGAATGACAATGATTTATATAAATGGAACAATAGAATCAGAGAAAGGTGACTCACGGGCCACTAGGTGGCAGCATGCATTCACGGGATACCCTTCGTTCTTCAAACAATTAAGGGTCCGGATGGCAAGTAGAGGCTTTCGCTCTGCAGTTTCACCACATTCCTACAGCGACAGCATGCGAAATGTTATACCTCAAAGTAGGATCTTCAGTAACATAATGGTAACACGGCTGAGCAAGCTGGTTAAGGGCGATAATGCGAAAATGTGCATATCGCCTATTTATGGCCCTACAGTTGCGATATCAGTATTGCAGATAGATTTTTTTTAATTAGAAGTAAAAGAAGCAGCATTATCTGTATTGTTTATATATTGTGATCGTTCTGATACCGGTAAAGGGATTTCACTGAGGTTGGTAATGCACCGGTGCAGGTTGTGGTATAACTCCACACGCGTGTGCGTTGCTGATGCCTACATCCGCTCCAGTGCTGCATCCCCCAAAGCCAAGTCACCAGCATGGGAGAGGCAGCTGAAAAACGCCCGTTCATTTTATTGCAGTGCGTCACCAAAGAGAGAAATTACAGAAGAATGCCGGAGTCAGAGAAGGGGAAAAAACGCAAACGAGCTGTAGCAATCATTCGCTGCTAATTTGCGTCACTGAGTGGAAACAGGCTGTTGACTGCGGCGCACCGTCAGCTGGTCAGCTGGCAGCCCATGTGCGGGGCCGCGGATGTTTTACGAAAAATCTAATGATTGAAAAAAAACAACCACAGAAAAGCCGTCGTGACACTGTAGCCCAGGTATTTCACAGCCTGCATGAAACAATGATCGTGAAATAACAATCAACCGTCACATAACGGCCCCACCTTATCGTCTCGATCGGTTTTAAGCGCACAGCTGCCGATTTACGTTCATGTAAGTTCTAAGGAAGCCACCCTCCACGTTAAATGACCTCACCTGGAAACTGATCTGCAAAGCTTTTTACATTGTCCCCTGGAAACTGCTCTGCAAAGCTTTTTACATTGTCCTCTGGAATCTGCTCTGCAAAGCTTTTTACGTTGTCCCCTGGAATCTGCTCTGCAAAGCTTTTTATGTTGTCCCAACAGTCTGTAAACTGCCCCGACGTTTTTGATGTAGCTAATTTTAGGTTTATAATGGAATAATATATAAGATTTCTTGCTTGAGCGTGAGAGTCTGAAACCATGAGTGTGGTGCCAGATGCATGAGAGTTGGCAGCCCTGGGTTACTCAGCTCTAGAGGTTAAGGGTGTTACACCTGCTGTGTGTGTGCGTGTGGCCAAAGGTGCAGAAACTCCGCCAGTAGACATTGAAGACATGAAGTTCTTTTGTATCATCAGTAGCTATAAACAGCTAATAACGTTGGAGATTTTGGTGAAATAATCATAAAATCATCGCCTCATATATTTGTTCTAGACAGATGTGAGGTAATTCATGCAGGGAGGAGAAATATAAAGTACAGGTATTTTATGGGTTCTACTGAAATAAAGGTAGCTGATTATGAGAAAGATCTCGGTGTGTATGTTGATGCTTCCATGTCCCACTCTTGCTAGTGTGGGGAAGCAATAAAAAAGGCCAATAGGTTGTTGGGTTACATCTCTAGGTGTATGGAGTTTAAGTCAAGGGAGGTAATGCTATGATTATACAATTCCTTGGTAAGACCCCACCTAGAATGGGTGGTCACCATACCTTAAAAAGGACATTGCTGCCTTAGAAAGGGTTCAACATAGGGCTACAAGAATGATTCCTGCTCTTAGAGGAATGTCTTATGAGGAGAGGTTAGCTGAGCTGAATCTGTTCAGCTTCGAGCAAAGGAGACTAAGGGGGGACATGATCCAGGTATATAGGATTCGAACAGGTCTGCATGCTGTTCAACCAAATAATTACTTCAATATTAGTTCAAATACAAGAACTTGTGACCATAGGTGGAAACTAGCGGGAGAACATTTTAAACTGTATTTGAGAAAGCATTTCTTTACACAACGTGTAGAGTATGGAATAGTCTTCCTGTTAGTGTAGCGCAAGCTAAAACCTTGAGTTCCTTTAAATCAACAATAGATAAGATTTTAACAACTCTGAGCTATTAGTTGAGTTCTCCCCAGACAAGCTTGATTGGCAAAATGGCCTCTTGTTTGTAAATTTCTAAACGTTCTTAGGCCTCTGAGCCACTGCAAGATAATTAACCCAACGCTATGTTTATCTTTGACGAAACAGCTCAGAAGGGGAACTGAATCACTCTCAGTCCTGCTGCTTCCAGCGCCGCTGTGTGTCACATGCATCTTTATCCCAGCCTGGGTTTCCTGCAGGCCTGATGCTTGCTGTCCGAGGTCATTATTTCTAGGTGAACCAGTAATCCGGGAGATAAAGAGCTGATTGATGAGCATGTACGCCAGTGTTTCCCAACCCAGTCCTCACGGAACCCAGCCAGTCCATATTTTTGTGTTCTCCCGGCTCCCAACACACCGATGCAAAGTGTTCTGAGTTCTTGATTGGTTGGAAGCTGGGAAGGAGAAAAAATGTGGACTGTCTGGGGTCCCTGAGGACTGGGTTGGGAAACACTGATGTAGGGGTTCCACTGGATGGGCATGACGCCTTGCACGTGTTCCCACGCCCACAGTGCTGGACTGCCCGGCCCTGACCCTGCAGAGCTCGCGCAGCCTGGACACCCTCACTGACATGAAGCTGCAGAGGTTGGAGGCCGAGCTGGAGGGGGCACGGCACGAGGCCCAGGGCGCCTGTCAGCGGGAGGAGGAGCTGAAGGCCGAGTGCGAGCGGCTGCGCGAGGAGCTGCGGCAGAGCTCCCAAAGGCAACAGGTCAGGGGCCGCCAAGCACAGCGCCCCCCACAGCCATACAGAGCTTATTGCGTGAAGATGCTCTCCTCTTAATTAAAGCTTGTTATAGGCACAAAGGAGTGACTTATTGGACACTAATTATGAACTTAATAATCAAGTCAATTAGTTGCACTTATTCCTAAATAAATATCGAGCGTGGTGTGTGACTCAGCAGGTTAGGTGATCTGTAGGTCGTTGGTTCAAATCTCAGGGTTGGAAGAGTGATGTCACTCTAGGGCCCCTGATCAAGGCCCTTAAGCCCCAATTGTTCCAGGGACTGACTGACACCCTGCTTTCTCAAAAATCTACATTGCTTTGTTTAAAAACATCTTCTATATAAATAAAAACAAAGAAGATGAATTTATAATGCTAGTTTGATAAAATGTGACCAAATGCTTTTACTTCTGTACCTTAAGTTTGAATAAAGACGTCTGACAGGTGCTTACAGTACCTGTCAGTACATGCTGACTAGGGAACAGTATGAAGTTAATAGCCCCATCAGTCATCCAGCAACACTATGGTGCCTTTTTGATGCAGGGTATGCGTGGGGGGGCAGATAAGGTTAGACTGCCGTAGTGACAGGCGCCAATGAAGTCCTGCTGACTCGGGCTTATGGCTGTTGCTTGTGCCCCCTAGTAGGTGGCGCTGCAGGCGCACCCCTCTCCCGAGTGGTCTCGTCACATGTGAGAGTATCTCATCCTGAATGCATGGCATGAGCATCTCAGTCCTGATGTCTGTCTGTCTGCCCCCTGCAGGACATGCCAGGCATCTGCGAACAGTGCGACGTGGCCTGGATTAAGAAAGCGGGGGACGAACAGTGAGTAACCAGCTCATCTCAACACTGTCTCATCTTTATTTATGTTTTAAACCTAAAAGCATTATGCCTGAATTACCCATAGTGTGTGTGTGTGTGTGTGTGTGTGTGTGTGTGTGTATGTGTGCTCGCGCCCGCCCTGCAGTGAATTGGCAGGTTGTCCAGGCTGTTCCCCTGCCTTATTCCCTATGCCACCTGCCTCACAGTTGACCAACATGAATGGGTGAATGCTTTCCAGGGCAGGACAATTTGAATTCGCTCTGGAGGTCTGGCGACTCTCGCTTTTGTCATCCGGCACACGTCCGTAGCCCGCGGTCCGTGGCAGACCCGGCGTTGCCGCTGCCTGTTGGCACGCCAGAGGAGCCCGTATTGGTGTGGAAGGCAGGGTTCCATGCAGAGCAGCTGCAGAAGTGCAGAGAGGTGCTCCGTGAGAACAGGAAGCGCCTCGTGGCAGGGCTGTGGCTTCCAGTCCGAGGGAAAACAGTGTGACGGCGAGCCGCTGAGACCCAGCCCTGTTTATCAGCTGTTTCACAGGCTCCCTCTAAGGGGGTGGGGGGAGGGAGGGGGCGTAGGCTTGTCAGGAACTAAGGTATGGGTGGGCTGCCAGGGGCCGAGAAACAGCACAGTTTCAGACAGAGCGAAAAAAATCAGGCGGAGGTTCCGCCCGGGGCAGACAGCAGAGGGCAGCGGCCGGTGGCCCACTGTCGGAGATTTTCCAAACCTGACTCATTCTGTCGCCTGCCACCCCCTCTTTCATATTTGTATTTTCTGTCTGAGTGGCTGTTCAGTTCTTGTAAGTCCCATCTTTTAAAATCAGGCCAAATTGACTTGAAAATTGCCAGCATTTTCTTTAATTCTGTACTGTGGAATTCTGTAAAGTGAAAAAAAAAATCAAATTGTTTTAAACCTTCTGAAAATTATAAAATAAGCCATGAGGATTTTGTGAGCTTTTATTATATCTACAATTAATGATTATATTCAGGGTTCTTTCTTATTCTTCAAATTTGAACTGGTACATAGCACTTCAGTTTGTGTTTGATTAGATAACAAGTTGAATTGAGTTTGTGATAATGCAATCACTGCTACTTGTGAGACACGTTTCCTCCCAAAGACGTTTTTCTAGCCTTCTAGCCTTACTTGCATATGAATGTGTGCCAAATGTATTGCTGTTGTTCACGGTGCACTAAAGGTTCAAATAATCTAAGGGCCATGTGTGTGGAGTTAGCATGTTGTCTTCATGCCACCTTAGGTCTGTGTGTGTGGAGTTAGCATGTTGTCTCCATGCCACCTTAGGTCTGTGTGTGTGGAGTTGGCATATTCTCTCCATGCCACCTTAGGGCCATGTGTGTGGAGTTAGCATGTTGTCTTCATGCCACCTTAGGTCTGTGTGTGTGGAGTTGGCATGTTCTCTCCATGCCACCTTAGGGCCATGTGTGTGGAGTTAGCATGTTGTCTTCATGCCACCTTAGGTCTGTGTGTGTGGAGTTGGCATGTTCTCTCCATGCCACCTTAGGGCCATGTGTGTGGAGTTAGCATGTTGTCTTCATGCCACCTTAGGTCTGTGTGTGTGGAGTTGGCATGTTCTCTCCATGCCACCTTAGGGCCATGTGTGTGGAGTTAGCATGTTGTCTTCATGCCACCTTAGGTCTGTGTGTGTGGAGTTAGCATGTTCTCTCCATGCCACCTTAGGTCTGTGTGTGTAGAGTTAGCATGTTCTCTCCATGCCACCTTAGGTCTGTGTGTGTGGAGTTAGCATGTTCTCTCCATGCCACCTTAGGTCTGTGTGTGTGGAGTTAGCAGTCTGTGTACAGCTTTTCTCCAGGTACTCGGAGTGGACTCCCACAGTCCAAAGACATGCAGCCCGGCTGACGGGCGTCTTTATATTTCCTGTAGTATGTGCGTGTCTGTCTGTCTGGCATCCCATCCTGGGTGTACACATTGTACTGTGTACTGTGCTTCCTGGGATACACATTTCTAGAATACAATGACGGAGAAATAATCTGCGTTGAGGCAGTGCCAGAGTACAACTGAGAAGGTACCGATCGCTGTCATTTGGGTCAGTTCCAGACCGCAATCCCTCTCTTTGGCATATTTTCCTCTTTGGTTTTGAGAAACATGATTGGTGACCAAATGTCCCCCACAATGTAATAAAAACCTCTTATTTTTTTACGTTATGGGGACGATTTTTCAGGTGTCCACAAAGATCTGTGAATACAATCATAAAAGTAAAAATGCCAAAAGTCTCGCATTTTGTTTGGTTACGTATGGTTAAGGTTAGGGCTGGGTAGGGGTTAAGGTCGTCATGTTGGGATTAGAGTTTTCCCCATAGAAATGAATGGAGAGTCCCCACAAAGATATAATTACACAGCCTGTGTGTGTTTCACTAAAAGTTTTTTTAACAGTAAGAAAAAGATTTTCAGTATATTTTGCATTTCATTTCTTCACTGTATTCCATGGAGTGTACAAACTGCCAGCAAACCCCAAAAACTGCTTTTCTTTATCATATTTCACGTAGCAGTGGTTTTAAAGTAATATTTTAGTAGTGGTGGGCGATATGATAATAATCAATCGTGGCTGGTTACAATTCTGTGCACAATAAGTGTTTCAGAGTTATCGCGATACAGCACTACTGTACATAACACTGCTATTACAGGCAGCAGAAACATCTCAGTGCTGTCTGAATATCTCACTTCTTTGCCCATTATCTGTCTCAGTGGATCTTAATTAGTCACTAGATCTTGAACTAAAAACTTGATCTTTTCTAATATTTAGCTAACTTGGTTAAAAAAAAAAATCTGTCTATGCCATCGGACAGCTAAAAATGTTGCACTCACACCATGCAATAAATGCTGTCTAATATACAGTATGCAGTTTGGCTGATAGGGAATAATTGGTTCGAAAAAATGGTTCTGCTTTGATTGTGTGGAAATGGTTTGGATTTGCAAAATCCTATGTGAACCAATCTAGTGATATTTGGAAACTCTGCAAATTTACCATTCATATAAACGTGAATGTGTACTCAATACTTTATTAATAAAAATGCTTTTGGTATAATGAGTCATGTAAAGTAATTTAATACCTTAAGTTTGTCATTATACTGTTTCTTGTGAGGATAGAATGGTTAATTAACACAACTACATACATTCCTATTTGGTTGGCTTGTAAAAAAAAAAATGTCTATCGTTGATCGTGATCCTAACCAAAAATATTGTGTTGTAACATTTTGGTCACATCGTCCACCCCTGTATTTTAGCGATTATCACAGTTGAGCTGAAAAGTCAGGAATATGCATTTTGTAGATGTGAACGGCAGCCGTAAAAATGAATATTTTAGTATTGGACTATAACTATCAGTAAATAACCCTTGGTAGCAGATGTTGGTAAACTGCGGCTTAAACTTACTGTGGGTAAACTTTGCTGTGAGGAATTTTAGACTTCAAGCCAATTGTAGACGATTACCCTTGACTGTTTTATTTGAAACGATTACTGAGCTAAAATCTCTGGCCAGAGCCCCAATCTCAGCCAGACTCGTGCATTAGTTGGAGAGCGTGCGTTTGTGAGAACAGTCAACACGACTTTCGCACTAGTGACGATGGCTCTGTGGGCTTGAGGGTCATGCCAGCTTGCATTCCAGACGGCGCCAACATGTCTGCTGCGATGGCTTTTGTGACGCCCTCTGTGGTCGGCAGCGAAGTCACCGAGACCCTGGCACTGTTTCCACATTGTGGCCAGCGAAAGTCTGCTTTCTGTCCGACTGCAGTGACAGAAGATGGGAAAGTCATTTCTGATTTGAATCATGTAATGCACGTTGTTTTTCCCCTTCATTTGTTAAAAGAAAAGAAAGTAGTGAGGTCTTCATGGTGGACTGGAACCTAGAGCCAGCCGGGGACAGTGAACATGGTAGATCACTGCTTCTAAGCCACAGCCTCTTACCGCTTGTTTATTCTTCAGTGGCACTTTACTATCTAACATTCATTATGAGGAAATGAAATATCACACTGAAATGGAAACCAGGAAACTTAGCTTGTCTTGAGAGTAGACATGACTAAACCTGAATATAGGGTTTCTTTTTCTTTTTACATTCAGTAGGTTAAACAAGGCAATGAAACGGCTACCCCTCTGAATAACTTTTAAAGATTCAGTTAAGTTAATTTCCAGTCCAACTCTATCTTATGCCAGTGTGCTAACAAGCAGGCCCTGTACCGTTACGTTACACAGGAGTAACCCTGTACAGGACTGGTGCTCGTGCACAGACTGTACACCCATATCACACGTGTTTCGTCTGCGAAAACTTGTATGCTGACAGACACACAGATCTATGAACAAATGCACCAATGGCACGCTCAAATTCCTCCTGAAAGAAGCTCATATTCACTCATGCAGGTGGGTGCAAACATACAAACAGACGGGTGCTGTTTATGCGCAGTTAAAGATAGTAAAAGAGGGCAGCTTCCTCTGACGGAGCAGAGCTGCAGCGGCAGCCACCTGCCGTTTGTAACACATTCTAGGCATTGACACGTACGCTGTAGTATGAAATAAGTTGACTTTTGTTGCTTTCCAAAGTGGAGGGTGAGAAGAGCAGACCGCAGTACGCCACAGGGCAATGGTTCTTTCTCAGAAGGAAACAAACTAGCACATTTGAAGGTGCGCTGACTGAGATGGATTTGCAGTCTGTCTTTGTGTTTGACCTGCCGGTAGTGCCACTGTAAAGCTCCTGTAAGTATGGGGAATGTGAGTGTGACTGTTCTGTTTGGGGCGGGGTGGTGTTGGTGGTGGGGGGGGGGTTGGGGAGCAGGGCGCAGGCCCTTGACAACTTCACTGGAATGCGTAAGGGTGCAATGCACTGTGTCAGCAAACTGGGTTGCACTGGTCATGCACGTTTGGGCTTCAGTTTATATACGTAGTGAGAGATCCCGGTAGCAGCAATGCTAGTCTGCATCTGAGTTAAAGAGTTTGTTTGCAAACCTGGCTAACATGACCAGAAAATAAAGGAGTCTTTGCATATGTGTTTGCAACTGCAGTATGTTTCACTGTAAACAAATACAAGCGGTGTGTATTACTTTTTCAGCGTGGTTTTATTGGTATTAAAATGCAATCACGGTTGTGCTGTATTGTACTCTTAAGTTCATGGACCGTTTATTTTCAGAAGTGTTAAGCTATTTTCGCATAGGAAGTATTAAGACGGGACTGAGGAGCAGCCTATGCATGCAAAACAGAAAAGGGTCTCTCTTGCTGAACTTATGAATGTTCACCGCTGCCTCCGTCTTCAGAAAATAATCATGATGTGCCATGAATCCACTATCTCTACTCTGCTTTACCTCCTGGTTATCGTGAGTAGATGCATTTGAGTAGCGTCATTTATGCAGTGATATTTTTGTGCGGTCTATGAACCCATCAAGGGGGCTCTTTTTCTGTCCTGTGAGGTATGTTTCTAAGTAACAGAGATGATGGCCCTATCATTGTTGTCATCGGTACCTGCAGTCATTATCAGTTCAGATCGTGCCACTCCTGTCAATGAAGATGGTTTGTGTTGAGGGCCAGAAATAGGAAATTGTAGTTGGTGTTTATGCTTTGATTTTTTTTTTTTTTTTTTTTGGTTTGATGGTTTGTTTTTCTCTCTTGTTTAGTTCAGGAAATACAATAATCAGCTGATATGCTGCTAACTGATGCTGGTACAAAGCAACCAAGTACAGATGCTTGTTATATATTCACTGCTATTAATAATCGACCTACAGACACATGAAAATGCTCACTTCACATGGTGATTTTTCTATCGTTTTACCATGATGCTGAAACCTTCCCTAAATAGGGACATTTAGATGCTGTGGCCTTTTCTCTGCATCTGGTACATGTTCAATAGGTCAGTCAGTTATCGTTGGAAATTTTGTGTCACTGGTTAGAACGATATTGCTGTGGAGAGCCACATGGACCATTAAGATTACAGCTGGGAGTCCTTGCTTGAGAAATAATTGTCAGGAAATTGCTATTTAAAATGAAGTCTTAGCTTGTATTTTTATGCTTTGTATATGTTGTACAGTATGTATCACATATTAGTCTGCATTGACCTGGCCTTTTTTTTTAGTACATACTGTAGCACTTATTCTTTCTCAGTTATGTTCCATGGGCATCAAAGCACCTTTTTAAAATGTATACTTCCCAAAATCTAATTTAATGATTGAAATGATGAATAGATTTTAAGCCTCTATTTAATACATTTTAAATGAGCGATTTTAATCCTAGTCTTCCAATATTGGTCTGCTTCTACATTTTGTAAAATAAGTTGCAATTTCAAAATTCAGGATCAGAATCAGAATGCCTTATTTACCGTGTACGAAAAGTACGAGGAATTTGTTTTGGGGCAGGTGGTGGCATGAGGTATAAAATTAAACATTCAATCAGGACAGATGTACAAATGACGATGAATAGAATAAAAAATAAAAACAGAACAAAGAATAGGAATGTGCTGATGATATATAAATAGCAGGGGACACGAAATTACTGAATTCTATTGAACAAAAAAGTATATTGCTAAATGTGAAAATAAACATGAACCCGATGTGCACCGTGTAAGCAGTTAGTGCCAGTTTGTGTCATATTGGGTTGAATCATTCGACATTGTTAGCTCAACATGTATTTTAACCTTGAAAGACTCAGTCATATCCATGCCTTTTATGCCAAATGTTCACGATGACAGGTCTTAAATATTAAAAATCAATCTTTAATCCTCCTTTTGTGTATTCTAACTTCAAATTTATATTGCTCTGTTGTTGAAGCATGTATATCACTAATGACTGCAATTATTCATGCAAAAGTTTTTACTGAGAAGATTTGTGTGTCAAACGTCAGATGAGTTTCTGTGCATGCATGCAGTCCTGCTGCATGTGGAATTGCAGGCGTTACCACAATGCAGCAAAATGCTAATTACTGCACACTAAATAAAACCTCCCCATTTAATTTGAAAGCTATTTACAATTTCACAAAATTTGCATGTTTCAAATTGTTTTATTGTATACATTTTTGATGTAACAATCATCTTGTCATTTTGATTACTATTTATATATTTATTTAACATTTTTTGAATTGTAAGACACTCAGCTTTGTTAAATGTCCACTGTAATTTTATGCTCCATGCACTTGTCTGAAAGTGACTTTCTCTGTTTCAACTGTTTTCACCAAATTTTTTGAGAGTGCATAATCTGTGACATTCCTGCATGCCTTAAGCACAAAAAATAGAAGGTGGAATGATTTATTCATTCTCTTCTTACTGTGAAAATCTCTTACTTTTTCTAAATAGTCTTTTTAGTGAAAGGATATATATATATTATGTCATATAAATGTATTAATCTTGGGCATTGATTATAATAATAATAGTATTAACTTTTTTTTGCTACTAATATTTTACTGTTAAATACAAGTGTACAGCTACAAATATTTTATTATTTGCTTTAACATTGTTTTATTCTTACATTACATTCTATTCTAGACATTTCAGTGAATGCATTACATTCGAGGCAGTGAATGAGCATTGTACGATTTAGAGTTGAGTAAAAGTCCAGGCCGGGATTTTGTTTCAACCAAACAGTTGAGTACTCTGTGACTGTGTCATTTTTTGCTTAACTGGTTGTTTGAAACAAAATCTTGGTCTGGATTTGTACTCTCTGAACCTGAAGTATCCAACTATGATGGTCTATGGGGCTGCTGTATACTCAGTTTTCTTCCCCCAGCTAATCTTTTAATTAAGCATGATTAGGTCAGAAACCTAATGTGGAATTCACATATATATTAAAGGCTGGTATATTGAATCAAACATATTTCAAGTTATATTAAGCTGCATTCATGTAAAATATGACCGTGTTCTCAGTTTGGTTGCTGCTCGTCAAGACTGACATAATTGTTTGTTCGTTGAATTTATAAGTTTCAAGTGTTCAGTTGACTAGCAGTTCCGTATCAGTACGTAAATTTACATAATATATGTGTATATATGTCATCATAGGTTTTCCTCCGGGTACTCCGATGTCCCCCCACAGTCCAAAAACATGCTGAGGCTAATTGGAGTTACCAGACTGTCCATAGATGTGCATATGTGAGTGAATGGAGTGTGAGTGTACCCTGCAATGGGTTGGCCCCCCATTCTGGGTTGTTCCCTGCCTTGAGCCCATAGCCTCCAGGACAGGCTCCGGACCCCTCTCGAAGCGGTTACAGAAAATGGATGGATGGTTGGATTATGTACATCCCAGAAAAGACTGATGGAAATGTTTAGGTATGCTAAATCATAGGCAGGATTAAATCAACACGTTAATTAGATATTGCCAGACAGATGCAAAATCAGCACTCGCAGTGGGTCCTGGATAACAGGGTTAAGAAAGCGTGTTAGAAAAAGTTTTTCCTTTTTTTAACATGTAAGCGACAGCCTTTGCCTTTTTTTCTGAATGGCATACTGATGAATTCCACTCCCTTGTTATATGTAGGTCTTTAGAAAAAGAGACGTATGCAGGTAAATATGCTTGATTTAGGAAAATGGGTTTCCTAGATATCAGAGCTGGCCTGGCCTAGCAGGCCACCGTTTAAAGCCATGAGAAAGAGACTTGGGGGGGGGGGGGGGATCATGTCTTTTCTGGCCCCTTTCGGCCGCAGCCCTTTCTGTCTTCCTAAAATGGGGAGCAGGAAGTAGGCGGTTGATGAGTCATGCCTTGGTGAATGCATAAAGCCGCAGCGAGGCCCAGTGGGACAGGGGTTATTAATGCTGCCACATGAGTAATTTTCATCTCCCCCTTTTGTATCGCATCATGCGGTGGGCAGAATTCAAACCAGCCAGGCAAGCAGCCAATAGAAAGAAGCTACAACATGTTTTATTGCCCGTCAAGTGAAACCTTTATTTTATGCAAGGAGCTAAAAATAGTTGTTCAGAATAGGTACTTTTAGTTAGTGTGACCAGATAATCCATCTCAGGGAAGACGCTCTGAGCTAAAACTGAAAGGCTCCTGCGCTTTGCTAAATAGTTCAGCTCTTCTTGTGCTTTGACTGTTTTGTTTCCTTGATTGAAAGACTCATCCAGCTGTTAACATTAGTGACGCATACATGACTATAGGAGGCTGACTACTTAACACACATCATGATTTTGGTGCTTAAGTGAAATCCAGGTCCTTTTAAATACAATTTAAAAGTAAGTAAATTGTAAGTAAGTTTGTAAATCCCTTCCTATCTCAAAATGTCCTCCCTGACATGGATCTGGTCACCCTATGTTAGTGTGTGATTTCGTACCAGCTTTTTCATTGTTGATTTGACATTTTGTTAGTGTGGCCATTACCTGAGATTCATGTTTAAAAAGGCCTGATATTTGCAGGTATTTTGTAAATACACCAAGGATTAAATGAGGTTGTTAGACATGAGGGGAAGTCTGAACTCTGTGTCCTCCCTTATAGATTTAGCCTTTGTTTCCCTTTGTTAGTAGTGATCTTTCAAATTTGTCCTTGCTCAGAGATACAGTTTTCCTTTTATAAAAAATGGCAGTTTCTATTGTACTGTGTAGGTACTAATTTGTAAATGTGGTTGCTGTTCAGCAACAACACAACTGCTTGTATATGCTGATAATTTTTTTTGTTATAAAATCTGTGATGGGTGTTTCAACAAAGAATGTTGAGGTTTTCCTTGAATAGGCCATTCAGCTGTCTGAATAATTAACAACTTATTCGTTTGCTTTCACATCATGCTGTTAAGACAATTCAGATTAGTTTAAAACATGGAATCTTTCACCCGTTTATGGAAACATGAGGCAATAATGTGCTTCTTTCTTTCCTGCATGATCATGTGTTATTTTTATGCGGCAAAGTGGTGCTGTAGCTTCAGGAAATCTCATGTTTGTCATTTACAAAATGAAAGGAACTACGAAAGTGACAAAGCTCAACTTTGAGTAAATCAACCTATCTTTTGACAGTATGACTGCATTCTTCTTTAGATTGTGTTGTACTGTGTTTATTATTATTGTTGTTATACTTTTCATTATAGTAGTATAATATAATCCTCGTACTGTGATGTTATTACTGCTCATTGATACTTTCTGATCATATCGATACTATATGTATATATGTATAAATATATATATATATATATGTGTGTGTGTGTGTGTGTGTGTGTGTGTGTGTATATATCCATCCATCCATTATGTATACCGCTTAATCCATCTGGGTCGTGGAGAAGCTGGAGCCAATGTGTGTGTATGTATATGTACTGTATATATATATATATATATACACACACACACACACACACACAAGTTGGTCTACCTATCTAAATGGGGACCGTCCATTCATTTCTATGGGAAAAACCCTAATGCCAATCACGACAACCTTAACCTCTACCCAGCCCTAACCTTAACCATAAGTAACCAACCCAAATACAGACTTTTGGCATTTTTACTTTTTTTGATTGCATTCACAGATGTTTATAAAACTGAGGTTATCCAAATGGGGACCTCAAATGATGTCCCCAAAAGTAGGGAAATTTCAGGTTTTACTACACTTTGGGGAAGATTTGGTCCTCAAATGTGATCTATGCAAACTCACATACACACACAGGCACACGCATACAAAATTAAGTATTAGTTGTAACCAAATGAGATCCAGGAGGAAACAGTTGAACATTAGATACATCTGCATCTAATGTATGCAGCTGGCATTTTTAGCTGTGGAAACGTTTGAAATGAAACAGTTTCTAATTTTACTCAACAAGTACCACTGAGATCAGGCTGTAGTGGATGGAATCCCTGAATTAGAGCTGGGCAATATGTAAGGAATAATTGACGACGGGCCGTTGAATTATTAGAAAAATAATGCACACCCGAGGTGGTGATGCGGCCACGACGCGAAGCGGAGTATACTACGGTTGCCACACCTCAAGACATAGATCAGATGATATATTTCAAGGGATTCGTCCGGTTTTTCTACTTAAATCGCTATTGTGAGTAGGATTATTTCTTCCGCATCTCATCCAACGACTCTTTTGCTAGTTCCAAAACGTCATTAGCTGTTGTTTTTTTTGGTGTTTTCTTCGTGTTTTTCTCCCTCGAGTATGTCTAGCTGTTCTTCGCTGATCGTTTTGTTGTTGCTGGCTGCCTTTGATGTCCGCTTCCGTTTATGTTGTGTTTCATCTGGACTGTCTAATACTGCTGCAGCCCAGTTGTTGAAAGTTTCATATTCACCGTAAATATTAAAATTTACTTTCGGAAAATCATCTGTCATGTTGTTGTTTTTGTTAGTCCTGTGTGTTGTATAGGTACTGTATGCTAATTTCCGTTATTAAAGTTAACTATGCGAAGTGATATGGAACTGTAATGCGGTCAAGAGAGCTGCCTGGAACTACGTTCGCCGTGCGTTTCCATGAAAATAATTGCACACCTCAGAACGTTCGTCAGCCAATCAGATTCAAGCATTCAACGGTCCCGTAGTATAAAGCAAAATATTTTATTACGATAATTTTTTTTCCATATCTATCGATAATTATCACGATATAATTCAAGTGATTATGTCTATACTTAAAGGCTCCATTTTTTAACGGAGCCCCTTAAGGGACCTGTGCAATAAAATTAAAAGCTGTTACTTTTGACTTTTTTACTCCTGCACACGCGAAACTATCTCTTGTGCACACAAAAGTAATAGCTTTTTATTTTTTTACACTTACGACTTAGTTTTGCGCATGCAAAATTATCTCGTGCGCATGTGAAAGTTACTCGTGTGCACACAAAAGTAATAGCTTTTTATTTTTTTACACAGGTCCTTTCCGAGGCTCTCATCCATTATTAAAAAATAAAACATTAAGTCCCATTTTAAATCATTATGCAATATGTCCCATATTTCTTCAGTTGAAAGTGGAAACCCTAATTGCTGGTCTCTGTCTTATACTGTAGCTTTTACAAATATGTTACTCACTCTGATTTCTTATTGCTTCCACAAGCTTCATTATTCTTTTCTTTCGTTAACTTCACTTTTCACCAGCTGAAGCTACTTGACCTCCCGCTGCACTCACATTGAGTCCGTCAAAAAATTGTGCTTATGTTTGTATTTTGCCTTTTACCAGCGCACAGAATTTTAGCCCACATATATAAATTTAAATAATAGTAATAGTAGTAATAATAATGATAATACATTTATTTCAGACCCAAGTAGCACACATTTTTGGGGGGGCCATAGGGGGGCCATGCATATTGTCAAAGGGGCACTAACCCCCCTTAGAATCACCCCTGCTGATTTCGTGCATGATTTAACCAAAACAGGAGCATGTGTAGTTATGTGAAATTTCCAAACAATTTGTTAGTGGAGAAAGAGTTCCTTACATGAACTATACACTTATGTTCTCTTCCCTGCACAAATTTGTTCTTTAACAAGCAAACATGTGATTTGCACAAGTACTGGTACATTGTAAAGCTTGCCCTCCATAGCTTGGGGGTTACAGCACAGGGCCCGCTAATGTACAATGCTCTTTGAGGTGGGGCTTAAAGGCCTTGCTCATGGTCTCAGACATGTGACTTCTGCCGAGGCCAGCACTTGACCCAGCAATCTTCTGATCACATTCCTTCTTCCACTTGTCCTCTGAAATGTGAAAATGACCTTCTCGACTATGGCCAGTGAGAGCCAGTGAAGCATGTAATGGCGTGCTGTAAACAAGCATATGATTGGCTGGAAACTATACCTGGGACTGAATATATGCACCTACTGTGAATGAACAACAAGAGTCTCTTTTTCACCCACTCACCAAATTGTTCACTCCTTCATGTTTTATGTTTAGAATGAGAACAAGAGACCCAAAGGAGTAAACAATTTGGTGAGTGAGTGGGTGAATGAGAGACAGGCTCCCTCTTGGTCATGACTGAATGAGAGAGCCATACCTTGGTCGTGACTAAAATACACCATCTACTGGTGTAGTATATAGCCTACATGTGCAGTGACTTCCCGTATGCTACAATTGTATTTTAGACATGCAACATTTTCATGATTTGTTGCGTAGTATGGCGCACGGAGTGCGGACAAAGGAGTAGGATGCCAGGAGTTGGGAAAAGACGGGGTTTAATTAAAGGGAAGACAAGCAAAAGCAGACTGACAATACAATGACCAGACTGGGGAAACAAACTTAAATACATTGAACTAATGACAGCAACAGCTGGTAAAAACTGGGAATCCACACGAGGTTAACGAGGGGGCGTGACACATAGAAGGAGTGGACGATCGGGGCAGGACAATTTAAAACCAGTTTTAACCAAGATTCGTTAGTGTTTGGACTTGTTAGCTGACTATGTGATTAGCTGTTAGGTTAGTGTTTTTAACATGAGTAGCTAACTGTAGTCAAATAGAATTTTAACAACCGATTATGTAATAACACAGCGTTATGTAATTACTCAACAATTTGTAACATTCTGTCAAGTTATGACATAATGCGGTGTAATTACATAATGCATCGTCACACACTGTGTAACAACACATTATGTAATAACACCATATTATGTACTAATTCGACAGAATGTTACAAATTTTAATCGGGTAACTTTTCTGGGGTGCAATCTCTGAAAGCTTCACCCTGCTACTGTAAGTAGTTCATTATCTCACACTTAAGATCATTCATTGATAAATGAGTGTTTCTCAAAACCTTGTGTAACTAAAGTAGTTTGTAACCACATTCATAATTTAATGAGTGATCCGACCCACTCGTTACTTTCTGTCATTCCTTATTTGACCTTTTGCCTGCTATTCTGTCACAGAGAAACAGAAGTCGGCCATAATGGATCACCGAAACATGCCTATTTCTCTGTTTTTTGACGTTGTAGTAATAATAATAATTATTATTATTATGATAATGAGGATAATATGAATACAATGATAAAAATAATAGGTTAATATTGCAAAATATAATAATGTAGGCTATAAATTTGTTTTTTATTTTGTAGAGTTGTTATATAATGTGGCACTATTACATAATGCATTGTTACAAAGTTACGAACAGACACAAAAAGGTGTCGACAAATCACTTGCTTTTGCTCAATATCATCTCTCTGGAATGCAAAATACTGGTATTTCCATACAAAGGAAGACAATTGTCTTTTCATAACCAGTTCTTGTTTGCTTTTCTCCTCTTCACTCATTTTTAATTTCTCGCTTACACACGCGCCACATGGTCTATGAGTGAGTCCAACAGCAGGGACGAGAATGATTGTCTCAGAGAGCGTGTGCAGAACTCATGAAAAGCAATGAAAAGCAGTGACTGACAGCCCTGGTGAGTATTTTTATATATGGGTCAGTGACAAATAAGGTTTGGCAAAATGAGCAGCTCAGTCTTTGTTTGATAAAATGTACGTTTTATTTAAATTTTGGTTTCATGTAATTTGAAATGGCATTTGCACCATTTTTTAAAGGTATGACTGAATGCACCTGAACATGTCAAATGGTGTAACCACAAAGGAATGAGGAAATATGAAATATTCCATGCACCTAGACTGTAAATGTACTTTAAAAAAACTTCATTTAAAAATATTGCATAAAACAGATTTTATTACCATTATCCCAAAATTGAGATTTTATGCTATTTTTTTGCAATATTGAGTGGGACATATGCTGAAAACACCTCTGCTTACTAAATAATCTTTGACAAATTATATTAAAAAATTGTTTTAAAAATATTATTACACTGCATTAGAGGATTAAATTTTATTCCACATTAACTTTCCTACATTATCATATTTTTAATGAAAAATACTGGTCACACCAATTGACACAAACCAGTCACACCGCATGACCATTTTCTTCTATAGTCAATGGCCATTGCTTGTTGAAGACACAGAAACTGAAAATCAAGTGTGACAGTCTACAAGGTCAGCTGACCTTATTTGATTTGATTTGAAATCAAACATCTAACAATGAAATTATAAATTCATGTCTTATATTGTGATTCCAGTTAAGAAAAATATCTAGCAACAACAACTCAGGTTAAAAACATGCCTGTGTGTTTCTGTCTGTGTCTGTCTATATGTGTGTATGTCTCTGTCTGTATGTGAGCATTTGTCTGTGTATGTGTTTCTTTCTGTCTGAGGCCCTGTTTATACTTGGTTTTAAAATGTGTCTTGAGCAATTGGATGACAAGTGGACAGCACAAAATCCAAACGTAAAGAATATCATAATAATATAATAAGACTTAGGGCTGTTTTCGACTAAGGATTCGTTCGATTTTGCCGTAGTCGACTGATAGTCGAACCTTTTTTTTTTTTTTTTTTAGATAGCAGCTAGATTTTTTCCATTTCAAACAAAAGAGTTAAAAAAAACTAAAAGAAAAACATGGTGTGTAACAAATACCTTTTATTCATTTAAAGCCAAATTCACAATCAGAATCTAGTGATCCCGGAAAATAAAATAAAATAACTGTCGTATTGCACAGCCTTGTATGCAAGGACAACATAAGCCCCTAGTGATTGTGACGTTGTCTACGTATAAGCCCGTATAAAGGATAGACATGTTTAATGAGGAAACTAACTGCGCAAAGTCATGCACTTTTTATCTAGACGTCTGAAAAATTGTTTGAATCTCCGGTCTCAAATGAAAAAAAGTTGCACAGAAGGACCATTGTCAGCATCAGCTCAAGTAAATGGTAACCACGCTTTCGAACAAACACTTTTCTCCGCCATGCATTGTTCTTAGCAGCTCTGTGTCTCCGAGGACGGCGCTGTCTGTGATCAGGGCAGAGTAACGCAACTCTCACACACGCTGCAGTATTTGAGAGCTGCCTGCTCCGCCCCACACACTCACAGAGTGAAACTCTCCGACACAAGAAAAAAACATAACTGATAACATCGGGCTGATATGGTAATAATTAAAATGTTAACAATTAAAATGATTTTTAACGATTAAAAAACGTCTGTGAGCCCACCAATAAGCGCACAAAACGAACTCTATTAGAATCAATGATCCTTAATGTTACCTGTAAGCTACAGTTGGTTGAAGGCTCATTATCATTACCCCAGTTCCCAATAGCGTAATTCGTGTTTTCTTTTAAAGCAACATTTCATAGCAAACTACTTAAATAAACAGGTCATTGAAAGATCAGAATTTAAGCCTTACCGTTTTATCCCAGGACTCTTCCAAAACTTCTGGCTGTGGTCCTGCACAAGGCAGCATGGGTCACGTGTTCCACAGCAACAATAACACTGGGCTGCCCGCAGACGTGCCTGTCTGAAAATCGGCGTAGTGCACTCGGATATCGGCCGATGCCGATACATTAAAAAATGCTAAATATCGGCCCGATATATCGGCCGGCCGATATATCGGTCGACCTCTAGCTGCTTCTCATTGGTTACATAACACTTTCCTACTATTCGACTATGAGGTTCATAGTCGAATCAGACGTCTACGAATCGAATCGTCGAATCCTCGACTATTAGAAGTCAGCCCTAATAAGACTCATTATAATCTGATTACTCAAACCACTTGCCGAGGAGGTCTGGGACACATTTGAGCACATATCTTTTGTAGTGTAAAAAATAATGCGTCCTGATGCATCCTGGACAAGGATGTCATAAGAAAATATGTCATCAATGCAGGACATGGTGGTGGTTTTGGTGACAGAGTCATATGTAATATCTGTGTGTGGGGCCATTTGACCATCTAGCTGAAGTGACATGGGCAGTAATGAAATCTGAACACAAGTGGCCAGCTGGACATGATAGATTCTTGGAGATGCATGATAGACACACATGTAAATGGCCATGTGTCTTGGCTGCCCACTTATGATCCAATGGGCCATTTTAAAACCAAATGCAAACAGGGCCGCTGTGTCTGTCCGTGTGTCTGTCTGTCTGCTTTTGGGTGTGTAAACTACGTTTGACTTCTTTTGGCACGGTAATTGGCCCTAGCAACTTCTTCCTTGCTTGAAAGTGCCATCTATTATGCAAAAGGAAGCTCTGTTATACTATATTACTTATGAAATAGCAGAAATTTAAGAAATTGTATTTACAGATGTAAATTTTAATCTTTGAGTAACATTTCTCCTATCACTGAAATATTGGTCTTTTAGGTCTTTTAAAACTACTATTCATGTTCAGCAGTCACTGTTCACCCACTTCATTTTGCTATGTTATGAAATTATGTACATATATTACATTATGTATTGCTGGAAAGTGTAAGTGAATGGAATTCAAATATGCATAAAAGATAAACATTTATAAAACACCAAGGTCGTAAACATAATCATTTTGTTCTAGCCTTACAGAGCTTTGATAATAATGTTGTGGATAAATCACGTTTTACAAAAATGTAGCACTGAACACTTGAAAATAGTTCCATATAGTAAGTTAATTCATATTACATTTACCTACCATCATAAACTAGATATTTGACAAAATTGACTTCAAACAGAAAGGCTTGCAATAGGAGTTAAATAGTGTAACCGGTTAATTTAAAATCAAGTTTGACAGGCATTATCAGGGACACTTATGTAAGCACATGGCCTTGTATGAATTTTTCAAACATAATATTTAAAGTAATTTTTCATAATTATGATGAATTGTCAGTTTTTCCTGTGGTCATACCATTTGACATGTAAACTATCTAAAGTATATCTAACCATACCCTAAAAATGTCAAATTATCTGATATTTTAAAGAGCGTTACTCTTGGCATGCAGCAGTCAGGGTCATCAGAGGTCCTTCTTTGTGATATTATTTCCCATCATATGGATTTCTTGCACAATAGGAACAAAACAGCTCCTTGAGTGGTGGTTACACCACCTTGACACTAAAGGAAGTTGCCCTGATTAACATGAATCACCAAATTAATTACAATATTCAGAACAATGGTTTTCCATTAACCAGGGTTTGAGTCTCTGCCTTAGCTCTTTGTGTGAGGAGTTTGCATGTTCTCCTCATGTTATTATAGATTTTCTTCCAGGTACTCCAGTTTCCCTCCACAGTCCAAAATGCTAAGGTTAATTTGAGTTACCAAATTGCCTGTAGGTGTGCATGTGTGAGTGAATGGTGTGTGACTGTGCCCTGCAATGGGTTGGCCCCCCATCCTGGGTTGTTTCCTGCATTGTGCCCATAGCCTCTGGGATAGGCTCCGGACCTCCACGACCCTGAGTAGGATAAGTTGTTACAGATGATGGTTGGATGAATGGATAGATGGATACTTCTAATGTAAGATTATGGCAGACCTGTTGCTAGGGTGTTTTACTGAGAACCATTTTCAAGCAATTTGGTACCAAGTTTTTACGGTTACACTAGATTGAATTTTTTGCCATCATCCCCCAAGCATTTTCTCAAAATTGATGCAAACCAGAAATTTTAGACTAGGTCCTCAAAAAATAATATATGCAAGTAATTTACAAGTTTGTTTTTAAATTTCAGTGCCTTTAAATTTAAATTTAGTCATCAGTAATGTGTCTGTCTGCGGAGAGAATATCAACCGCGTTGAGAGGTTCACGTACCTCGGCAGCGACATTCATGTCTCTGGTGACTCTTCCTATGAAGTCAGCAGATGGATTGGGAGAGCATGGGGGGTCATGAGGTCGCTGGAAAGGGGTGTGTGGCGCTCCTGATATCTTTGCAAGGGGACAAAGGTCCAGGTCTTTAGAGTCCTGGTGCCCCCTGTCTTGCTGTAAGGCTGTGAGACATGGACACTATCCAGTCAACTGAGACGAAGACTAGACTCCTTCGGTACTGTGTCTCTTTGGAGAATCCTTGGGTACCGCTGGTTTGACTTTGTGTCGAATGAGCAGTTGCTAGAGGAGTCCTGAATGAGGCACATTACCTGCATTGTGAGGGAGCGTCAGTTACGGCACTATGGCCATGTGGTGCGTTTCCCTGAGGGTGATCCGGCTCGTAGGATCCTCATTGCTGAGGACCCGAGTGGCTGGACCAGGCCAAGGGGACGCCCACGTAACACCTGGCTACGGCAGATGGATGGCCATTTCCAGAGAGTGGGACTGGACCATGTATCTGCATGGGGGATCTCCAGTCGTGATCCTAAGGAGTTTTGCTGTGTGGTGAGTGCGGCAACGTGCTGCATCAGCGAATGCTCCCCAACCTGACCTGACCTGACTTAAATTTAATTAAACCATATGGACACAAAAAAATAGCTGAACCTGGTGCAGAACTCTCTGATATACAGGTTGGCCCCTCTTCTCCATCATCTGAAGGGGGGGGGGGGGTTGTCCCTTCATATGGCCTACCTTTTACCCATTTGTAGTGTTTGAGGTTCGTTTTCTTTTCCCCACTTAGTTGAGCCAACCTTCCGTTTTATATATTGTTTTTAATGACACACGGAGAATGAGATTCAGATGTAACGCGGATCATCTCAGTTTTGAAAGGAATGATGTTTGTACCTGTGGCACTGGGTAGTAGAGAGCAAAGATCTCAAATGCTGTTTTGGGGGATCTCTCTTAATGTGGGACTTTATCTTCAGATGCTGGTATATCCCAGATCCTCAACTAGAAAGATGTCAGCCTCACCTCATATTTGTGCTTCTGAAAACATGAAACTTTACATTCCTGTGTGCATTGTAAATTAAGTATTAATTGTGCTTCTATACTTTGCCTAGGGTTTGTCTTAATTTGAACAGCTTCACAATTTGACTTCAGTATTCAGTCAGTGTTCATCTGATTGCAGGGTCAGTGAACACAGAGCCAATGAAAAGTATAGCCTGACCGTTAGGTTCTGTTTATCTCTAGCATGGACACTGGCACCTAAAAGGTACGAATGAAGGGCTTTGATGAATTTTATGTTATAAGTTATAAATCACATTTGCATAGGTATTTGCAGTTTGCATAGTTAACTTTGTTTGAATTAAATGTGAACAAACAGGAAATTTTATCTATAATTGGTGTCTCATCGTGTTATTGTACAGTGTTTTACCAGTCAGCTAAAGATCTTTCTCCCTGCAGTGTCACCTAGCAGTTATAGTTTCTGTGTAAACTGGACAACATTCTTCAGCACTATTTCGGAGAAAAGCATGTGTTGCTGTGCTTTCATGATCAGGTTAACACTGGTCTTGCTTTGTTAGGTCAGAGACCCCAGATTCTTGCAGTGTTGTTGATTTCATTGATTACTTTTAAACATTGCTTTGTGAAATAACCACATGGTTCATTGTTGTTATGCGTATACGAATTGATAAATCTGTGAGTACTGTACGAATTTTCTAACATAAAATACCCTAAAAGTCTGATTTCTTTTCTTCCAATGATATCTTTGAGTCCTGTTTGAGGCAGTTTGTGGGAGAAAACAAAGACATTACTGAACTCTGGTCAGTAATCAACAGAAAAAAGAATCCAGATTTCATCTGTTGAACATGATCTGCAACCTGTATGTCTGTAAATATTTTGACAAAATGGAATATTCAGAATTTGTTTTACCAAACAATATAGAACATATGTGTGATGTCACACAGTCATGTAAAAAATCACTTTTGCAAGCTGAAGAGTCAGTTGACTGGTGCACAGTTTGTATTAAAGCTTTGCCAAAGTCTCGTACGCTGAATCGCACTTGTGCCATAGGCCTTCATACAGGCTGCTTTTGGAGGAATGGACCGTTTTACTTAGGCAAAGATTTGCTGGTGCATTTCTAGTAATTCAACACTTGCTGTGTTTTTTTATTTTATCAACCACCATCTTTGATTCCAGTTGCATATTGAGTCAAGTTATGATAAAAACCAAAGCATTTCACGAAATTGATTGGAGAGATGAGATAAAGGTCACCTTATCAGGAATCTGAGGAAGGTCATCTATGCAGCTGCAGCCTCCATCACACACCATCATCTCCAGACTTACTAAGTAGATGAATAAAAACATAGAGTAATTTTGTAGGGATGCTGGAAGTTACCTGGTCTGTCTATAATTTTACATATTCTCGTCTAATTGGTATTGTGTCATTTGTAAGAGGTTTTTAGGTTTCCTAGAAAAGCAGTATGATATTTTTAGTTTCTTCATGTGACAATAACAAGATGGTAATTAATGATAATCAATGGCTATATTTCTGACCTCTTTTGTAGTACATAACAGACAAGACATCATTCATGGATAAGCTACATAACAAAGTTCAGCTTTTTAACAATAAAAGGTTTTCAAATGATGGTATATCCTTTAAATACAGTAAAGATTTCTCCAAATAGGCTGCATAACATATATTTTTTAATTAAGTGAGACTCAACTTAAAAGGGAAAATAAAGTTATCTTTGTCTCTGAAGTAGTAATTTGCCAGTGACTGACTGAATTTTCAAGTTTAACTTACCAAGTCATTTTTCATGATTATCGTATGTGCTTATAGCAGTAATAAACAATGCTATTGACAAAGTTGATGTAATATGCAGCACTATATATATGAGTATCCAGTGTGAGTTTTTCACATTTGGTTATTTGTATTTTTCAAGGGATTAACTTAACGCGTGTGTGTATGTGTGTGTGTGTGTGTGTGTGTGTGGATTAGGTACTTTTTGCAATCAAAAAAGTAGAAATACCAAAAGACCCGTATTTAGTTATGGGTAGGGTTAAGGCTGGGTAAGGGTTAAGGTCGTCATGTTGGGATTAGAGTTTCCCCCATAGAAACCGATGTCCCCACAATGATATAATTACAAACCTGTGTGTGTGTATGTGTGTGTGTATATTTATTTATTTATTTATTTTACAATCTGCCCTTTAGGTCTGCGTATTTTGTTTTGTTTAGCTGTGAAATTTATATTCCTATATTCCAGTCTGTATGATGTATTAACTTAAGAATGTATCCTGAAAATCTTTACTGTTACTGAGAAGGACATCCATATGCCCTAGTTAATGAACATACTATTTTTAGTGAGCTGTTTACTCCTTGTGTAAATTTAGGATTAGGTTTCTAGTGGATATGAAATGGGACATCCTCCAGTAGAATAACAAAGTAAAAAAAACATTTATTAACTCAATCGTTTCCAAGTCAATTCTAAGCCAGCGAGAGCTGTCCATTAAATATATCATCTATGATGCGTGAGCTACAAGCCCAATAAGATCAATCAACACCACATACACAACAGCGCCCCCGGGCCGGGGCAGGATGGAATAGGGCCTGCATACACTTCTGATTGTATCACTGTTGCATATCTGGCCGATTAGGTGGCCAGATGGGTTGTTATCCCATGACGTCCATGGAAGTTATTTCCTTCCACCTTTTCTCTTCTGACCTTTCACTCATTGCTCTTTAATTCAGCCTCAATTGTTCATTTTGTCGTAAAAAATTTCACAGTAAATTCAAATGAAATCAAATTAAACTGCATTCTGTCAGACACAAAGTATCCCATGGATGCCCCCCCACCCCCCACCTAATTCCTACTCCTCCCAGACCCCCCAACCACTACAATATGTAACCGTCCTATATTAGGCTTCACAAAAATAGCCAAATATTTCAGTACATATATACAGAAATGGTTTTGTACAATTGCTATCATTTGACACAATGTTCAGTTGCTTTAGTCTTTTAGGCCGAAATATATTATGAGGTTATGTAGTATTGCATTTGCGTTATGCAGCGCTGTGTGGCTTTTTTGTTTGCTACAGTACCGTGTCTTGAAATCTGAAGACATTACATGCACATTCGAGTGCTTTCTCTTGCCATTGAACTTTACATACTGTGATGTAGAGCATTGTGATGTTGAAACTGGTGTCTTTGAATTAGTATCAGTTTGCTAATGAAAAATGATCAGTCAGTGACAATGAGAAAGTGGGAACCGACTGTCATTCAGCATTGTGGAGCTCAGGATAATACTTACACTCACATGCTGATAATATATCTAAGCATTTTCACTCTCACGGTTGAAACGATGCTGATTGTACTGTTCATTTTGGTGGCACTGACTAATTCATTGGTGGATTTATTTGCTTTTGAGACATGAGTTAATTGTTGTGAGTACGTTACAGGCTTTTGCAACTAAACCGTAGCGTTGTGCTATATGCATGCACTGTTTTGAGAAATGCTCTTATAGTCTTGAGAAAGTTAAGCATGTTTCATGAAATGTGCCAAAGTAGTCAAGAAAAACTGTAAATGTGACCAGTGAATAAAGAGACATGTAATTATGTTCCTTGTGCATATGTATTTATATATATAATAGAGAGAGAGAGAGAGCATTTTGATGGAATCACAGGACGTATCCTGGTCGGAATCCAAACATTCTCTTGATTTAGCTGTATCTTACAGTACATTTGAAAGCTTTCAAGCGTTTGCAAATATTGCAGAGCTTGTTGATTTTGCACCAGTTTCTGCGATTGCAGAATTGTAAAATCCTGGAAGGGATTGCAAGATGTCTTGTGCAGTCACCCTTTCTGTCCTCTGCTGCCACCTAGCACTGCTGTATCAGTTTTGGGGTGATTCATCTCAAAATTACGGTAAATCGTGTGTAGATTTTCATCCATATGTTTTTGTGAGGCGATAATATGATCCATCAATGATCAAATACAGTAATAAGATCAAAGTTCCTGTGTCTACTGCAGTTAACCTTCCCTTTGTTGTCACTAGGCAGGTTTGGTTCAGTTTTGGCGCGACTTGTCTCAGTATTTCATCAGGTCTACATCTTCGCCAGTGCAATGAGTCTGCTGAAGATCGCTCAGATATTTTTGTTATAGATATCACACTAATACGTTCAAGCTTCAAATCTGCCCTTTTCTTTGCTATCACTATGCAGCACTTTTAATTGTGAAGCGATATATCTTAAAATTTGATCAGTTGCAGCTTATCATCCATACAGTGCTTCTGCAATGGTTGGAAATGATTCGGCAATTTGAGTTAAAATGAGTTATCATGGTAACAAAATCAAGTGGTTGAAGCTGCCCTTCTCCTTGCTTCCACTTTGCAACGTTGCTTCATTTTTGGTGTGATTTCTCACAGAATTTGATCAGTTCCAGCTCATCACCTATACAATGCATCTGCAAAGGTACTAACGAGAAAGTGTCTGCACCGGCAGACCGGTCCCAAAGCCACATGCATCCACCAAACAGGGAATACAATCATGAACGATAAAATACATGCTGATATTCATCTAAGAAGCATCTTCCACTACTACTGTACTTTTGTGTCTATCACTTTTTTTCCTAAGGGTGCACTTCTGCTGTGATATTCCTGTAATAGATTTTCAAACAAAACTTGACAAATCTTAAGTTCCCACCTTGCTTATATGAATATGCATTACGGAATCGACTCCATCTGCACATGGTCATTTTTATATTACTTTCTTACAATTTCACAAACGTAGTTTTATAATATGATGTACAGTAGAACCTTGGAACTCAAACACCTCTTTATTCAACCAACTCAGACATCAAACAGGTCAGTTGAATTTTTCACGACTTGTATCTCGACCGTTACTGGTAAAACTCGTATGGGTCGAGACACGTTCAACTCTACCAATGCAGACCTCGGACGGGTTGGTCAGGAAAAACCTAGCCACAACTTAACTGAAAACTCAGAACAAAACAAAACAGACCTACTGTGTCTCTGATGGGCTGAAACAAAAGCAAACAGACCTTCTGGGATGCTGGTGCCTACTAATCACTCTGTCTTGCAGTACCTCTCGACTAAGTTTGACGTGTGAAAGCTGTGTTTTTATGTTCGATGTGAATTTTTTCGTCCTTTATCTACAGTACATTTAGTGACACAGTAATCATGGTCCTTAAGAAAGTGAGCAGTGATAGCAGTAAACCAAAGAGGAAAGTAGTGAGAGCAACTGCAGAACTTAAAAAGGAAGTTATAGCGAGACTTGAAGGTGGTGCACATGTGTCTGCTCTCGCTTCAGGGTATGGGATTGTCATTTATTTCATGTTTATTGCTTTTGTTTCTGTGCTTTTTCATGTGTGTATTAGTTTTACATTGATCATGATTTTCATCATTAGTTAGGAGGTAGATAAGTTTAAATAGGAAATCATTTGGGGGTCTGGAATGGGTTAAATTCATTTACACTATTTCTTATGGGGAAATATGACTTGGAACACAAACAACTCGACCACCATATGTCCCCCCACAGTGTAATAAAAATCTGTTATTTTGATGTTGTGGGAATCATTTTTCACATCCCCACAAATATCGGTGAATGCAATCAAAAAAGTACAAATGCCAAAAGTCTCGTTTTTTGTTTGGTTACTTATGGTTAAGGTTAAGGCTGGGTAGAGGTTAAGGTCGTCATGTAGGGATTATTGTAGGGAGTTTTCCCCATAGAAATAAATGGAGATTGCCCAGAAAGATATAATTACAAACCTGTGTGTGTATGCGTATATGTTGCTGATCTTGAAGAGGTTTTTCCATCACATTGCCTTTTCCATTCTGGGTAGAAATGTTTCGTCAGAGCCTTATGGAGTACCTCAGAATACGTTGTCATTCTCACTTCCAGGTGAGAGTTGAGTTCTTGGCTTTTGTTGCATGGTTGCCGAGGTTGTTTTTCCAGATGCATAGCAATCGAGAGCACTTGTTCCAGGAGAGGTGAATGATGGGCAAAGGAAAGTGAGGGCTTTCTGATGTTAGACCTGTGATCACATCAATCTTCAATTTAGCTGATGGCTAATGTGACAACTGAGAATTGTTTATCAACTTTAACAAACTGACAGGAAAAAATCCTGACAAATGGTGAGTAGGGGTAAACAGTCTTGACATCAGTTCCAATTATAGCTGTGCCGACAGTTTAGAACCCTTTGGTCCCTTTGGTTCTGTGCACATAACTGGAACAGTAAATTATTTTATACAAGATCAAGGGTCTTCCTTGGGGTCTGCAAAGCCTGACAAACTGCATTGTTGATACGTCAGCCTGTTCTATGCCCTGTGTGGCATTAGCCTCCAACAAATCAGTACATTACTCTCCTCCCTTTCATTTATTCTCTCAAAACAAAGGTTTAATTGTCTCTTTCAACACCAGCTAATTATTGAACATCCCATCTCAGCCTCCTGAAAAATATTTAAACCCCCTGGCTCCCCATTCCTGTAGTGAAACATATTCATGGGGGAGTCCTCCTGTGGAGCAGGAATTGCTCAGGGCAGACCTTATTTATAAATAATTGAATATAACATTGCCCTTTAGTGATAAGGGGACCATAGCCCAGGTCCTGGTTTTAAAAGTTTTGAAAAACCGTGCAAAAATGTAGGAAAGGCTATAAGATAACAGTATGTTGTTGCAGAGTGCTCAATAGCAACATGGGTGTTCCATCATAATAATTTTTGTAAGGTGTTTGGTCGATGTATTTCACTCTGGTTCAGTCTGTACAGAAACCGTACAGGCAAAATGTCTTGTTCACCAGCTCATTACGAGACCACATTACAGTGGCTGGTTTCTGCTCGTTTCAGCTTTCTGCCTCAAATGACTGAGACGATGTGCAGTAGGGTGGCTTTGTCAGTGCATGCTGTGTATGGTGTCGGTCACGCTCTGTGCCCTGGCCATCTCCGCCTTAACAGTGTGTTCCTATTGATCAGACGTGGCCACTGGTTTCCAGTCTGCCTTCACGCAAGCATTTAATTAAATCATCATTCATTATTTTAATCATTAACGTTAATGTAGATCATTTTACCTAATTTACCTATCTTGAGCTTGTCAGGGGTAGAGAGGAAGCAAACATCTGCTCACACTACAGGACCTGGCATAAAAACCCCATTTTTAGACATAAATGTTGGCTGTCTAATTAGGAACGTGTTGCTGTGGTCATTAGTAATAAATGTTGTGTGACTAGAAAAAGTAATTTCAAAACTCTAGGGAATTTGGAGTAAAACCATTAAGGCATAGTTGCTGAAAGTGATTGCTGAGATCTTAAGCATTTCACGGTGTATGTTTTTAGATTTTAGGAGGTTTTTGCAACCTTGCTGCTGTGAATTTTGAAATACAGGACAAAACGGTTGCCTGTCAAAAGCATAGATTTCTTATGTGCTTCTGTGGTTTGGATACAGAAAATAGAAAAGCGGGTAGCTTTTGAAAAGCAAACTTGGAGGCCTGAGTCTCGGCGAATAGCAGCAGGGTTTGGGGCTCTTTGGAGACGACCTCGGCGAATAGCAGCAGGAGTTGGGGCCCTTTGGAGACGGCCTCAGCGAATAGTAGCAGGGGTTGGGGCCCTTTGGAGACGGCCTCGGCGCCGTGAAGCCAAAGAGATGCTTGCAGCAGGGTCCTACTCTGTTTCTGAAAGGAGTTTCTCACCGCTAACGTGGGTTTGTTATGATTCAACTTTCAGACATCGCTCTCATTTTCTGTTCTGCGGCACCGCGCGTTCAATTGGATGAAATAGATCCATGAATGAAGCAAACCGCTCATCTTTCAGCAGATTAACTCATAATAGAAAAAGAGAAACTTCAAGACGACAAATCTGTACTGTCATGTAATGTTCTGATTCTATTTTTAAAAACATCGCAAATAACTTGGTGTTTGTGTGCTAAAGGGGACCGTGATCACCATGTCTGTTTTAGTACAAATTCAACGCGTTTAGTATTTTAATCGTTCAACAAATTCCCCAGAAGTGATATCACCTCCTGCCTCTCATCTCCACAACATGCAAGGAGGTATGGGTCTGGGTCACAGTTTATAAAGGTCAAGTGGAAGATTAGCATAGATACAGGGTTATGGTAATAGCAGAAAAACCTATGCTAATTGTCGACACTTCAAAACACACTTCCAGCCTGAACCAGACTGTCATAAGGACTACATTAGAAATGGAAAACAGAGTTACTGATGCTGAGATTTTCCAAATGATCTCAAGACAAAGCAAAATATACCAGCCAGAAAATGCAGGCTCTGCAAAGGCTAATGGTCATACTAGGCCCTTTTCCTTTAAATGTGAGACTGAATGCCGATCGGGGAGCTTTTCAGTACGAAAGGCCAAACCTTTACAGTTATATTAGCCATTAATGCCTCTAATGTGGTATGGAGAGCAAAATATGGTGGATACATATAAGGGAAGTTCCGTTTCCGTGGCCGCGCCCCCATCTTCAAACCCAAAAAAACCAGTAAGAATGATACACTTGGTTATTTTGCTCTACTTGTTGTTCATGTCTATTTGCGGCCTCTCAGATGTGTGCTGAGCTAGTGACCTCACTGCTAAGCCAGTCATTCCGGCGCAACTGTGTGGTTGTTCGCATCTTAGTCAGACAGAGGAATTATTAAATTTATAATTAGTTAAAAAATATTTAGATTTTGTAACAACACAAAGTGCCTAGTTTTTTCAACACAATGCTTGTTATTTATAGAAAGAATTATTACACAAAGACCATGTATAATAGAAGTCTTTATTTGTTTTTAAGGCATTTGTACAGACTACCGAAAAAGCTCACCCAGTGAGTTTTAAGCAAATGAGCCATGGATGGATACTGTACCTAATATTTAGATTTTGCTTTCAGGACCACAAATTTTCCTCTGTTTTATTTACAATGAAATATACATAATTTTTTATATAAATCCATTTCATCCCTTTACCAAATTGTATTTCCGAAAAACATCCACATTATGGGTTCCTGAATTGCACTAGATTTGCTGTCACCTCAGCGCACAGGAATGAATCTTTTTGTAATGTTTACTGTGCTGAACATAATTCCACGAGCTGCTCTCTTAATGAAGAAGTAACAGGTTTTGGCTTGTCTTGTGTTTCATTGTTAGCTATTAAAGCTGTGTTTCTCAACCCAGTCCTCAGAGACCCCCCCCCCCCCCCCCAGACAGTCCACATTTTTGCTCTCTCCCAGCTCCCAACAGGTATCAGGCATTCTTGATTGGCTGGGAGCTGGGATAGAGCAAAAAGATGGACTGCATAGGAGTCCACGAGGACTGGGTTAAGAAACACTGATTTAAAAAGAGATGTTCTTGGTTCGATAAACCCATTCTTACGTTCTTTCCTCCTTGTTTTTGCCTTGGATGCAAATTATTGTTTGCGATTTTTGACCATGTGCCGGGCTGACATTCACCTGCTGGCCTATATTCTTCAGGGTGAACCTGGCGCTGGCCTACACCGAACTGACGGAGGAGCTGAGTCGCCTACAGGCCGTCAGCGCCAAGCAGAATGAGATCCTAAGGAAAATGTCACAGGAGCAGGCCAGTCCAGGTGAGGTGGCGCCGCGCTCGTCCCACTGTTCAACAGGTTCAAAACCTACAGTTTTGCGTTTCTCGAACTACCGTCTCTGAGTGACCCAGGACATCCTGATTCTGGTTTGCAGATTACTTCCCACCTCGATCAGTGTTCACAGGTAAACAGCGCTTGTGAAGTCGGAAGCGGGGGTGCTGATGCATGCTTGTCAGCCGTCACGCATCTGGCGTGACACTCACGATTTCTGACTCACACGCTCACGCAAGAAATCTTACACCAAATCTGTATTTCACTGCAAACCTAAAATTAGCTGCATCAGAATCATTGGGGCTGTTTGCAAACCCTACAGACTATTCACAAGGTAATGTTACATACTGTACATGTAAATGCATGTGCATGTGTGTGCAAACTTCTTTCGAGTTGAAAATCTCACGCCAGCCAACTGACCAAAGTTAGCAATCCTGCACTTGTAATCTCAATCTCTGCAGCAGAAATCGACCTTCCATTAGCAGTAAAGGAAAAAAACAAACGTATTCCAGCAGCTAATCTCCATTGTTTCACTGGCATGTGTTTTGTTTTGTTGACTGAAACAATACAGCATACAGAAACTAACAAACTGTTACATTTTCTCCTGTATAAGATAAAGAACATAAGCAACCTACCTCTTATCTGTAAGACTTGCACACCTAACCACACAACCACAAAGAATATTTTCTCTGTGATACTGGATACACAACTTGAGCAAGAAGTAAATGCTATGGATTTTTGTTTTTATTTTTGTTTTCTGTGCAGGATACACAATGCATGTTATTTACCTTTGAAAAGGTCATTCCAGAAATGAGTGAACACAGTAAAATAATCTAAGAATACTTTTTATTAAGCTAGAGGAAGATTGCATAGTAAGCCTAGGAAGCATGAAAGCAGTATTAGTGAATGATTGTGTTCAGTGGAAAATGGGTTACAAATGTGCAGCGAAAACCACTGAGGTGTGAGGCAGAAAGCAACATGAAAAAGGCAACGAATTCTGGTCATTCAGCTTACGATCAGTGATCTTTAATACAGGCAGTTTTTATTCACAAATCTCATCACATATGGATGACGAAAAAATTTGAATCAAGGTTTGAATAAAGGTTGGGCTGAAAACTAGGATATGCTGATTGGTCCAAAGTGGAAAAGGAATGCAGTGTGTGAGTCCTCCTCATAGAGTTCAGATTTCAAGCTTTATTGTCATGTGTTCCAGAGTGAATTTTTTGTGCCATGGTTGCAGGGAGGGGGGGGGGGGTGGATGGAGGCATAGTCTCCAATTCTCACGCATCTGGTGTGACGCTCACACTCTCAGGCTCACGCAAGAAATCGTACGGCAAATCTGTTTTTTTCCATTATAAACCTAAAATCAGCTACATCAAAACCGTTGGGGCAGTTTGCAAACCTTATAGACTATTTACAAGGTAATTAGACTGTTACATACATGTGCATGTATATACAGACTTGTTTCAGATTGAATATGTCACTCCAGCCAGTTGGCAACCCTGTGCACAGGACTGTAGCACAATACAAGAAAAACAGCAGAATAAGCAGTTCTAAATATATATAATATAAATAAATGCAGTGGGGATAAGGATGCAAACAGATTGTGTAGTTATAGTGTGATTTATTGTCTGTGTACTAGGGAGTCTCTAGCAACCAAATTCCTTGTGTGCCCCAGCATACTTGCCGAATAAAGCTGTTTCTGATTCTGAGAGCTGCTTTTTTTTTGCAAGTAATCTGTTTGTTTGAGTATCTTTGGGTTGTTGCCCTCTGTGGTTGACCAAATGTGGCCCATTCTGACCCCATGCCGCCTGTGCTGTGCCTCCCCAGTCCAGCTGCACTCCCCAGTCCAGCTGCATTCCCCCATCCCTCAGCGCCACTCCCCCATCCCTCAGCGCCACTCCCCCATCCCGCAGCGCCACTCCCCCATCCCCCAGCGCCGCTCGCCCGTGCTCCAGCGCCTCTCCCCGGACATCCACCGCCGCTCACCACTTCCCGAGATGACCGACGGCCCGGCGTCCTACTCGTGCCGGCCCACTACCCACCACCTGCGGGCCAGCTTCCAGGGCCGGCGCAGCTACTCCGAGGTGGCGGACCCCTCGGCCTACCAGCGGCCGCCTCGCTTCACCCTGGATCCGGTGTCCACGCTGCCCAAACCCCGGCCCTATGCGGAGGGCTACGTCAAACAAGGGGTTCCCCAGCCTGGGCCCCCAGGGGGAAGTGGGGGTAGCCTGGCAGGAAGCCCCCGCCACAGCCGCGAGCCTCCCTTTCCCATCTCAGAGGTACCCCATCTGCGTTTTGATCCGCCTCCGGGTCCCGCCCCACTGCTGCCCCCGGCGCCGCCGCAGTCCTCCGAAGACGAGGAGGAGTGGGCCTGTGCCCACTCCAGCAGCCCCCCACGCACCCTGGGGGCGTCGGCTGCCACATCCGCTGTCCGGGGGCCATCTTCCTGCTCAGCTTTTCCGATCCCCACAGGGCCAAACACTCTCAGCTGCCATCCACCTGGCTACATGCACGCCGATCACGCCCAGTCTTGGCCCTCCATCAATGTGAGTCATAGAGCGCAGATTATCCGGAATTTTCTTTGATACGTTACTCCGGAAAAAGTACATCTGCATGAATTAGGGAGGCTTAGCTGCGTCACTTAAACACCTTTTTCTTGCTCATAGAGATGCCAGTGTTAAGCTGAAGTTGTTCTGAAAGATGTTGAGAATTACGTATTTATTTCTGGAAATGCAACATGCAGTTTTGCAAAACAAATGAATTTAGTATTTTGATTAATTCATCAAAAGTAGTGATTCGTCATGCTGCTAATAACCCAAGTCTGTTGAGTATTTATTCAGCAAAACCTTTGCTTTTCCACCCTTCTAAAAGTAATGAACAAAACAGAAATGAAACCTGTGAGAAATGTAAGCAGTTACCTCAGTAAAAAGGTTAGCATACAGGCCCGCCATGGGTGACGGTATTTTAATGGGAGATTTTAATTGATTTCAGCTGTGGATGGAAACTGAGGAGAATGACATCCGGAGTTGTCCGCTGTGTCAGCTGATCTTCCCCATCGGTTACCCTGACGATGCTCTCATCAAGCACATCGACACTCACCTGGAGAACAGCAAGATCTGAGGCACACGCCTGGGTTCGGCCATCGTGTACCTTGTGCAGTCTCAGAGCGTTTTGTGAGAACACCACATGTTATCTGGTATCATTTTCCAGAGTTGAGTCATGCATGCATTGCTGGAAGGAAGCAGAAACTGCAAAAAACGATAAATAAAGCAATTAGAGAGGGCCATTATAGAAGAAACATTTGCCTGTTCTCCTTTACTAATTGACTGTTTCCAAGTCTCCATCCCAGGGTATATCTTGTACAGCATGGTGAGTGAGGGTCGATGCTATCAGGGACTTTCAGAATGACAGGTGGATCTGTTTGATGAGACTGTAAATGGACTGAGATTTGATGTAGAGTCCTGGTGTTCGACGGCAGCTGTGAATCACTGATGATGTCTGTGGAGCATCCTGCCGCCACATCACATCAGGGCGCCATCACCACCGCCGTCGTCGCTCGCCATCTCAAGCGCACACTAATGAAGATGCACGACCTTGGAAGCGCCTGCACTTTCATTCACGTCAGCGACGGTCTGTCCTCTCGTGGATGCGTTCAGGACGGCCACACGCAGCGTGCGAAGAGGAGCGTAACAGCTGCTATCAGTCTGCTGGCTGGCCTTTACTGTGTAATTCGGCAACGGAACCCAGACCTTTAGGGTCCCACCTCATGATCTTAGCAAGACATCTATTAGTTCCTCCGACAAACTCACGGTACCTACAGTCTGTATTTTGGTAACACTGTTTAGAGATAGCTAAAGCCTTTCTCCTAGAGCAGTAGATTTTAATTGCATCTTTCAAAGGGAGCAGTAGATGTAAACTTTCATTTTAACTAAGCGCTTAAAGTAATTATTTTAATAACGGAGCTAATTTAGTGAGCTTTCTTTGTGTTCATGTTAGTAGCTAAGAGAGAGCAGGAAGACCTGTACACAGTCGTCCAAGACCAAGGATGGAGAAAATGCTGCTTGAACAGGCACTAATTTCACTTTCAGAGGTTTTGGGATGTATTTCCCAAAGCAGTCGTGTCATCTGTCATGTTTTCCTGTTTTTTTGGGATGTTATTAAAGGAGATTTCATTTGATCCAGGGAGCAAGTGTAGTCAGTTATTCAAGAACTGTACTCAGGTTTGCCAGCATTGGAACAGGTGACAGACGATGTGGTTAAGAAGCCCAAATGTCTCTCACCATGTGCCGTGAGCTTGTAGGTCATGGGTTTAATTCAGATTGTGTGCTGCTTTTAATGGTTTCCTTTGTGCATGCAAGTGACTTGATTAAGAGTTTTTGGTAGGGAAAAAAGAAAAAAAACTTGGGATAATACAGATCTGACAAAATCCTTTCCTGTCAGCTAATCTGAATGTAGTAAGTACTGCTGGTGTATATAATTTTTTTTTTTTAAACAAAAGGTATCGCTCTTTCTTTTTTTCAATCAAGTGATTGAAAGTTTTATTTCTGAATTTTTATAACTTTGCCCCACACACATTGATACTGTATGGTTTTTGAGTATAAGGTGCCGGGACGTTTGTTTCATGACTAACTGCCTTCAGTTGTTTGCACATGAGCTGCTTTTCGTTATGTCTTCCTGAACATTAGAGGAATGCAGTGCTTATTTTACAGCTCAAGCTGAGACCATGAAGAAAGACCAGTGGTGACGTTAATTCATTTTTGCACCTCGCAAAAGCCATGTCTATTGGTTTTGGTGATTAATAGCAAACGCTTCTGCTGTGATGTGGGGCACAAATCCCACAGATGCGTTCCTCTTATGATGAACGTACCAGACAGACAGCTTGCTGTCTGATCCCACTGATTTATATTCATTCACCAAACCAACAGTTTATAAATATAATGATGCTTTGCAATGATCTGAAGTGTTGGTTGAAATCAGTCCACAGAACAGGAGATCCCATTCTGAGTCTGCCTGTTTCATCTTTAGCTCCTGGATGATTCTGAAATCTTGAAGCCTCATAAAGATTCACAGGGGCTTTCAGAATCACTCTTTTTATGTCTGATTACCTAATGCAAGGCCAGATTGTACATGGCAGTTGCTCCCTGATGTCTCCTTGAGAAACCACAGCCATTCCATGTAGTTTTTTTCTCCTCCGGCACATAATTAGTGGAATACAATTTGCTAGAGATGAACTAGAGCAAAAATATAAGGATTGGCTGAAGAACTCAGAATGATGTTGCTTTGAAAAACAACTGAGGCAGAGTAGCTCTTGATTGAATTCCTGTTCTTTTTTAATCGGTGTTGCTAATTGGAGAAGAATGTTATTAAATCTCCAAGAGCCATAGTGTTTAACTGACCTTTAACTGAGCAGTGCCAAAACCTTTAAGAACTTAAGTACATGTATCTAGTGGTGAGGCACGCACAGGTATGGTTTTGTGTAAACAATAGTAGTAGCTGAAATCAATTTCTCCATTTTGTGGTGTCTAGAAAACAGAAACATACTGTTATTAGAACTTGTGTCTGTCTGGAGTCAGTATGTTTTCCAGATATTTGTGTGGCTTCCTCCCCTGTCCTCTGGATTTCTCTCTTGAACTAGGGGCAGTTCAGGGGAATTCAGGGTGACTCTAGGTGACTGAACGCATGTGTGCATGTGTATGATGTATGTTGACCCAGAAGAGAAAATGAAACATAGCAAAGTGTTATCAGGACAGGTTCCCCATAATGGAAAAGTGATATTGTGAATAACATAATCTGGCATTAGACATAATAAGTATTTTCCCTTTTCCCTCCCTTTATATGTTCAATGCCCAAATTAAATATAGGCAAGGACAGTGAATTGCATTGAGACTGATGCTGATCTGCAAATATAGTTTGTTAAAACTAAGATTTTTATGACATGAGGTGAAGCAGTGGGTGACTCCACGGCCCTGACTTGATGTATTTGGATACCATTGGCAAAAAAAGTTGCATATCTCTGTTGAATAGATTAAACTGCCTTGTGTGAATATGATGCTAATTAAAATACTTTCAATGTGACTTTTAAAAATACCAGCTGTCCCCCACTGTAACTAGTGGAGTATTTTAGAGTTTTCAGCTGTTGTGTTTATAGCTATTTTTTTTGCACTAGTGTACTTGCTTAGAATTTTTCTGCCTATCGTATGGCATACTGGAGACTACTCTATGTATTCATTAAGGATTTGACTCTCAGAGAGAATATAAGGTGTCACAGAAAGTTTCCGCAATTTCAGTTTCAGCAAACAACTGCGGAAGATGTCTTCGTTTTTTACTTTTTCAGTTTGCAGCATAACATCTGCTGTGGTCCTCTGTAATTAACTACTGCATTCTTACAATATTTAATGTATCAGCAATAAAAACTGTGCCATCTATCTATCTATCCATCTATCTATCTGTCTGTCTCTGTCTCTCTGTGTAATCTGTTTGCTAATTGACCTATTTAGCTGTTTAGCTTGTCTGTAATTATGCCATTATATTTTAGTGTTTTTGCTTTACCGATCCTTTATGGTTGTCTGTCATTGCCACAAGCCAGTGGCTCTGCTGCCTGATTTATATCACATCATGTATCTACAAAATCAGTCACGGTGGCAAACCAGGTTCTTCGTTTCCTCTACAACAAATTTGTTACTTTTCATGATGTATCCGTTTGATCCCGACTACAGTTTGATTCTACAGTTCAAAGGCACAACATTTCATGCACATTTTCAATTAATATATCAATGTAATTTTCTTCTGTCTATGTTTAATTGCTGTTAGTGTGAAAGTTGTTTTTATCTTATGTGTTTTATTCACAGAGTGCCACACCGTCATCATTTTGTCAGTGTTAAAACAGAATTTCAACTATTTGTATTTTATGACTTTCAAAGTGTAATGGGTATCAAAATGCATCAGATATGTTCAAATGATGTAATAATTCACACATAAAAATATCTAAAGGGATGCTTTCCTTTTGTGTGGCTGCCTTCTACCGTTGCATTCTGTTGAGAATGCTTGTGGCCCTCCGTGTGCACTCCTACATGCATAGTCAGATTCATCCAGTTACATCCTGTCCCATGCTGGTTAAAGTTGCACTTCTCTCCGCAGCAATCCCTTTTGAAACATGCTTTCTTTTCTAATGCTGATTATGTACCCATCACTTGATACATGTATTATAAATGTCAGGTCCTATCAACAAGCCCCCCAAGGAAATCCCTTTCTTAGATTTTTTTTAATGCATAACTTATAGAGGACAAAGAATCGGTTATCTATGTGATCTTAACGTGGTGGTAATGGACAGAGGTTGAAAGTTAAAATTCCTCTACAGTGAGCCCTAATTTAACAAAACTTCCATGAATTTTTGGCTTGTATTGTCAGTTTCAGAAACTTCCAGTCCTGTTCCCTGCATATAACTATTTTTGCTTGCTTGTGTTCCAGTTAATCAGTAAGCATTAGCTTCAAGTGAGTTGAAATCATTAAACCAAATGTGTTTGATTTGTTACTATATATTTTTGTCATACTCAGCTGAATTTTGTGTTAAGAAATTTCACTAATGGCAAAATGAAGATGTGACTATTTTATAGATTTGTTCTTTAAAAGGAAATATTAGTTTTTCGAACATTTGATAATGAAAATGTGAGATTAGGCCTAATTAGACAATTTACCTTTGTTTGCAACATGAACCACACAAAGTACATTTTATCAAAGGCGTAGTTCTGATAAATCAAGACTTTATTTATTTTATATAGTAAAACAGAAACACTACTAAAAATTATAGCAAATCTCCCACGATGCATTATGTTGATTGTTAAGTCATCATTTCAACCAACTCATGCGTTTGCATACATACAAGACCATCATGGTTAGGCCAAAAAGTGAGACGAGGAAGCAGGTAAAAAGTACAGAATGTAAAAAGTTGCAATTCTTTAACCTGTGGATGTTTTGTTGAATTAGGAGCAAAATGCCCATATTTAATTATTCAGCTGTTAAAGCATCAGAATTTGTATATAGCATTACTTAACGCAATGTAAATACTTGTATGTTTTTAATGCATTATCCAAATCCACTAATACCACAAAGCAAAAACAGTGTGACAGTCTAGCCATTATTCACAAAGAATTAACTCAGGAGTTATTTAAAGATTTGCTCTTTTTTTTAAATCCAGTTCCATAAAGCCTGTCAACGTGGAACATGAAGCTTCTCTAGAATCGTCTGTTTTCTCCGTCTGCAGTCGCTTCATTAGAAAAAAAACTTGTGATAATAGAGAATAAAGTTCTTAAATAACTCAGGGGACAAAGCTTTGTGAATATGGCTTCTCTTTAGGGCACCTCACCCCCCCCCCCCCCCCACAGGGACTAAATAACAACTAGCCAAAGTTTTAATGGCATTTAAGTAATACTAATGGGGAACACTAATAGGACTATTTTGTGATAGCACTTGCTAGTTTGAGGATTTCGAAATAGACAAATTGTACAAAAGCTTTACTTTTTTGTTTTGTAAATACTGTGAAAAATAAACTCTTACTTGCACTGAAACTTGCACTGTGCTCATTTCAGTACTTGTGAAGGAATGTGCCCAGCAGTGGCTGCAGTGGCGCTAACGGCTGCTCGCGGGAGTAGCCGTGCTTACTATCTTTCTGGCTTTGTGAAGGAATGTGCCCTGCAGCGGCTGCAGTGGCGCTAACGGCTGCTCGCGGGAGTAGCCGTGCTTACTATCTTTCTGGCTTTGTGAAGGAATGTGCCCTGCAGCGGCTGCAGTGGTGCTAACGGCGGCTCATGGGAGTACAGTAGCTGTGCTTGCTCCCTTTCTGGCCTTCTGAAGGAATGTGCCCTGCAGCAGTGGCGCTAACGGCGGCTCATGGGAGTACAGTAGCTGTGCTTGCTCCCTTTCTGGCCTTCTGAAGGAATGTGCCCTGCAGCAGTGGCGCTAACGGCGGCTCGCGGCAGTAGCTGTGCTTGCTACCTTTCTGCCCTTTTCCGCGGCGCTTTTTTGGTTATATATCTCTACAGTAAAATGCAGAATTTATACTCCAGTTGTAAATTATTTTAAAAGGCCAAATATATTGTGATTCCTTAGTAATAAATTGTGACCCCTGCTTCAGAATTTGAAGTCACTATGCCAGGTGCTTTTGGTCTTGGCTTCTAAGGTTTGGTAGGTTTGAGCGTATTATAGGCAGTTTGTAGCGTTGTGCAGCTGCGGAAACACGAGACCTCACCCAGAATAAAGAAACGTTCTTGCGTATTTATATAGTTGAAATGGTTTCAGGCTTAAAGTTTTTGCTTTCTAGGAGTTCAGCTGGGTGAAGGAGGTGGAAATCTAGATACTGAGTTTGGTAAATGATAGGAAAGAAGCTGGACTTGAGAGTTCATCCATACATACCTGTAAATCTTTTGTAACCATTTATCAAGTATAGGCTGCAAGGTTAGATAGTGAGCTAAATTAATGCTAGGTAAATGTACTTGCCGCTTTGTGCACGTAGAGTTTCTCATTTGGGGTTTAGAAATAAAGAGCATTGTTCAAATGTTTATTTTTCGGCTGCTTTTTTTAATTACAGTGTAGCCTTGTTCGTTCCTCCCTCTCCCCACCACCCAGATTCATAATTGTCATAAATATAACAAGAACACCATGAATTTTTTAATTCTATGCTATTCATTTTTCCAGCACAGATATACTTAAATTGGTGCACAGAATGCTAATTTTTACCGGTTGTCAAATTTCTAATATGAATAAATCATCTAATCATAATTAGTTATATTGAACTTGAAAGTTGTGTTTTTCCCCTTCAGTTTTCTATGTGAAGCAGGGAAATTTGCCTCTGCAAAATAAGAGTTCTCTGATTTCATGAAATCATGTGACTGCTATACATGATCGTGTGTCATAGCCAGTCTGGTGACAAATGGATGGAATCAATTCTTCAGTCTTTTGCCACCGACTCATCACCTCCTACACCCAAAGTGTGATTGCATACTTTTTCACTTCTGCTTCAGATGATTGATGTTTTTCTTCCACTTCAGCTCTTTGACCAAGCGAAGCAGATGTGATTTGTGTCTGTGTGATACAGCCCTGCTCTGCTAGGACAAACTGAAAGCTGAAATCTGTCGTAGCCTGGCAAACTCCTAGGAGCATGACCTTTTCTCTCCGAATTCTTCACCAGGGCCAAGTAGGTGGCGTCAACAAAAATACAGGTTCTTCACATTATGGCTGTAAGCCTGACAACAGTCCTTTGAGGTTCTGATGCATCTACCCAAAAACTATTTCACACCCAAACTGAGATATAACAGTGTTTACAATCAGACGTGGAAACATTTGCATAGCAGTTGTCTTTCTAGGCTTACACTTTATAGGACAAAAAGGTTATTTAGCAGCAGCATTGGGAATGTCCAGAATGTATAAATCCAGACCAAGATTTTGTTTCAGCCAACCAGTTGAGTATAAAGAGTCACATTCACAGAGTACTCAACTGGCTGGTTGAAACAAAACCTTGGTCTTTCTTGATCTGAACTTTCCACCTTTGTTTGTAATGGATTACTGTTCTGAGTAACCTCCCCAACACTGTTTAGGAGTAGAGCCACTCCTGCCATATTTTTCGCATCACATGCGACTAAAACAATACAGTGCTGTTATCTCAAGCAGATCATTTTGTATTGAGCTAGATAGGGCTTTGTGTCAGCCCAAGATAATGGTAGGTAGCTATTCAAAATTGCTATAGCCTTATTGTTAATAGGCACTGAACATTTCCCATTTAACTGATGAGCCATCTACCTAAGGGCTATCACAAAATCCAGTGGTCCACTGTTTTAGGTTGCTGGTCTTGTCTCAAGCCATTTAATTGTGTTGTTACTCAGCAGATCAAGTCTTTATCTTCAGTACCAAAGATTATAATTTTAGTCATTGTAAAGATGAGAGCGCTGTCGCGTGAGTACATTTATAATAAGAGGTTTCACATTTTCATTATATTTCACTGGGTAATATAGTATCACACCTCCAAGTTTGTGTGGTTGAATACAGCCCCGTTTGTGTGTGTGTGTGTGCGTGTGAGTGGATTATGTTAATATTACATTGTGGGGACCAAATGTCCCCCACAATGTAATAAAAATCTGTTATTCTGATGTTGTGGGGACCATTTTCCAGGTCCCCACAAAGATCTGTGAATGCAATCAAAAAATGAAAAATGCCACAACATCAGAATGTTGTCTGGTTACTTATGGTTAAGGTTAGGGCTGGGTAGGGGTTAAGGTCGTCATGTTGGGATTAATGTTTTCCGGATAGAAATGAATGAAGAGTCCCCACAAAAACAATTACAAACCTGTGTATGTGTGTGTGAGAGAGAGAGAGAGAGTAAGAAAGTGAGAGCGTATGTGACAATGTAAGTGTCAGCATGTTTCACTCATCTTTCTGAGGGCTTCCTCCAGGTACACAAGTTTTCTGTCAATATCCAAAGGTGGGTTTGTGACCATTGTTGTGCATGAACATAATGAGACCCAGTCACATGACTGAAGAAGATGGCTGAGTTAATATCCTTTATGGTAACACCAAAACAATGCTACAGGTGTCAATTACATTTTTAATAAGCACCCTATGGTTTATTCCTGTACATCATGTGATGGCATTACCACACTGTTTTGTGTTAAGGTGCAGGTGCATTGAACAAAATGTTATTAGTGTAAGAAAAGGTGTTATTCTTGTATGATTATGAAATACAACCAAAATCAAGCAGGGGCAAATAACTGCTTGATGGACAGAAAATATCAGACATGGATGAAACAGATTGCTTATTAAATGGTATTCTTGGGTCACTAACCTGTCTACAGTACATCTTCAACCTTATCACTATGGGAAATACCAAAGAGCTGACTAAGGACATCAGAGACAAGATTGTTGACCTTCACAAACGTGAAATGGGCTACATGACCATCAGCAAGCAGCTTGGTGAGAAAGTGACAACTGTTGTTGCAATTATTCACAAATGGAAGAAAGACAAAATAACTGTCAATTACCCTCTGGGGCCCAAAGGAAGATCTCATCTCATGCAGCATGAATGATCTTAAGAACAGTGAGGGCTAACCCCAGAACTACACGGGAGGAGCTCGCTAATGATCTCAAAGCAGCAGGGACCACAGTCACACTGCTCAAGAGGGCCCATGTTCAGGCCTGTCTGAAGTATGCCAGTGAACACCTGAATAATACCAATGAGGCTTGGAGGAATGTCATGTGGTCAGATGAGACCAAAATCGAGCTGTTTGGCATCAACTCTACTCGCCATGTTTGGAGGGAAAAGACTGCTGACTGTAACCCCAGGAACACCATCCCTACTGTCAAACACAGAGGTGGAAGCATTATGCTTTGGGGGTGTTTTTCTGCCAAGGGTACAGGACGGCTGCACCGCATTGAAGGAAAGATGAACGGGGCAATGTACTGTAAAATCTTGGATGAGAACCTCCTTCCTTCAGCCACCCCTTCAACAGGTGGGTCTTCCAGCGAGATAACGACCCTAAGCATACGGCTAAGGCAACAAAGGAGTGATTCAAGAAGAAGCACATTAAGGTCATGGACTGCCCTAGCCAGTCTCCAGACCTTAATCCCATAGAAAACCTATGGAGGGAACTAAAGCTTCGTCTATCCAAGTGACAGCCTAAAAAACCTTAAAGATTTCAAGGAGGTCTGCAAAGAGGAGTGGATGAAAATTCCTGATGATCTGCATGCAACCCTGGTGACCAACTACAAGAAATGTCAGACAGCTGTGCTTGCAAACAATGGTTATTCCACCAAGTACTAAAACATGTGTTCCAAGGGATTAAATACTTATTTCCCTAGATAAATGAGAAATTGGTTTGTAACTGAAATAAACCTACCAGTGAAATTATAGACTTCTCACTTCTTTATTAATGGTTCAATTTAAGAATTCAGCAGGGAGCCAAATAATTATTTCTCTCACTGTAAATAATATTGAAAATGCTTTACACTTTGTCATAAGGGCGGATCATTAGGATTCTGTACTTTTGGCTGCTGTAACAATTCGAATTTCCCAACTGTGGGATTGATAAAGGTTCAATTTACTTAATCTAATCTAATCTTATCTTAATCTCGCCTTATCTCATCTAATCTCATCTCATCTTAAGGTGATACTTCTGAATAGAAATCTTACCGCACTACTGTACTTACCAGTTTAGACAACCCACCTACCCATCTTCCAGCTGCTTATAGTGCTTGGAGACAGTGAGCCAGAATGCCAGTCCCCTGCAGTGCTCATATGCACACTGCCAGCCATTTATACATAATACTTAGGCTAACTGTACGTCTTTGGGCTGTGGGAGGAAACCAGAGTACCCAGGGGAAACCTGCAGAACATGGACCAGAATATGAAGGGCCTGCCCCTGAGCCACCATGCTGCCCTCCTTTACTGCAGAATTAGACCATTAGTGGCAACTCAGCCTCAAAAGCAGACATAGTGATTTAGCCACAATGTAACCAGACTCCCTCTCAGATTTCAAGTACTTTTACTATTTAGGATACTCCAGAGTAATGGGCTAATGGGTTTTAGTCTAGATACATAGTAATGTGGTTGGCTATTGGTTTTAATCCCCCTTCTGTACTCTTTAAAACTACTTAATCACTCTTTTTTACTATGACGATTACTGTGCAAGGCTACAGATGAGTAGCTCTTCAACACCCTACTCTCCAGTCTGAGTGACAATTTGGAATCATCTGCACAGTGCTGCGTTGTGTTTCACCAGTGATTGTTTCCAGAAGATCCTTGCTAAACACTACACTGGCACTCTTATAGGCATTTTCGGGAGGTAATTACACTCAAGATAAGACAGTCATGTATCACAGCCAAATGTTTATTCTTAGTAGTAGTCCATCTAATAGTTAAATAGGCTATGTGTCATTTGAAAGACGAAGTAGCAACATGAACCATGGAGCGATATGGTACCACAACAGGAATTAACACCCGTTTAGACGAGTGCTGAATAGTCACTTGGGGTCTTTTTAACAAGAAAAGGGGGTTTTTATCAGAAGACTTGTAAAGTTACCCCTGATAGTGGGGGAGTTGAAAGAATGAGAGCTCAGGGGGGTTTCCTGCACAGAGAGAAAAAAATTGAAAAACCGCTAGAACAAAACAAATTAAACTGCTTGAATTTGGTTCAATGACCCAAAACCAATCAGGTAAGTGAACTTGTCAAATGTGGCAAGACCTGAATGTGAAGCTGCTTTACACATTGTCTCATGTCTGCATTCTCTGTTGCACATTCTCTGCTTTTTCTCAATGAAATACTACATGTATTAATGTACTAATTATTATTATTATTATTAATGACTTCCATATTTCTGGTAAGTGTTATGTGGATCTTAGTCTAATCTAACCTTGAGATGATAATAGACTATACATACAGGGCACCTGCATAAAGTAATTGTGCATTACAGCCTTCTAATTAAGAACTGTGAGTATTTAACAATCAGTAGAAGTTTGTTAATTCCTATGTAAGCAAAAAGAAGGGTAAGAACAATAATACGAATAGTGTTTTGGAAACAAGTTGTCTGCATGCGTAAAAATGCAGGCCCCGGGAACGCTTGGTTCTGCATGCAGTTTAATTATCATCTGTCCTGCAAATGTCTGTATGCTTTGCCGACTTTCAAATAGCCCGAGTAACAGTTATAATGCCTGTTATGGCTCTAAATGAGTCGAGGCAATGCCAATAAAACGGCACCCGAAATGCCCAATCCTGCAGTGCACGAACACACAGGCACAGTGTCTTTGTGTTAACACAGGGCTAAACTTCAGACATGCGAGCACTCGATGAACCCACCCATCCTGTTCTGGAAACCACAGGGCCATTATGAGGCAGCTGTCGTGCAGCACATGCTTCTTGGCCTCTGCCCTCTTTTACTCGACCGTAATGCAACAGCACAAACTCCTATAAATAGACTTAAAGTCAGTGCTGTTGTTCTCTATTCAACAGTAGCTCTGAAGCCCCCCCGCCTCGCACACACACAAACACACACACAAACACACCGCTGGAAGCGACCGCTGACACCACACACACTATGACCACCCACCTACACACAAACCCCAGTACCTTCATCTAACAGCATAAATACGTTTCTTCTCCGTTCTCAGACCAAGTTCCCTCCATTTCAAGCACCCCACAAGCAAATAAAATGTCAGAAACCGGGTAGTTTAGCAGAGTCGCTGAAAGCAACTTGTATTAAAGGACTGATGCGAATTCAACAGCCACTCGGTCTGTGCAGAAAAGGGCTACACAACATTTACACTTTATTTTAGAATTTTAAGACTTTAAGATTCTGTTTCCATTCCCAGGTATCACATGTAACCATTTAGAACTGTCTTTTTTAACTATTCTTTAGCCCTTTTTTAAAAATGCACTTTATGTTTTTCTTTGAAATACTTTAGAAGCATTGATTTGTGCTAAACCATAAAGACATAATGTAGTGCGTTGTAAGAGAATGCAGCTGAATCTTTTACACTATTATCAACGGACAGATAAATCAATATTGCATTTCATGAACTAGTGATACAATTTCTCAGTAGGCACAATATGCTTTGTCTGTGTGTCACCAGACAGGAAATCAGACCGATTTAAGGATCCCTTTATATTTATCAATGTTGTAAACCACATCTCCATTAATCTATTCATAGCTGTGTTACTGTGTTAATCGAGTTAGCCAGAGTGCTACTAGATATGTAACTAGGAAATGTACACGGACTTATTGGCAAATGTCTTTAGGTTGAATGTGACGCCACAAGGTGCTGTAGGAAATATTTCTGTTTGAGAAACGCAGAGATTTATGCAGAGAATACAGGGCAGCCCCAAATAAATCCATACAGTGTGATGATTGACACCTAATCTTATAGGCAGATTTAATCACGAGCAGTTTTCATTTTCAGTTATATCCAGCCTCTAAAGGATTGCACAATACGTTTTTAGAGCTGAACTTGGAAGGGACTGCTAGCAGGAAAAGGTATTTTTACAAACTGCTTCCTTCATTTTTGTAGTGTGAATGTGTTACACTTGATTACGCACAATGATTGCATGGACAGGAAGATTCTAAACCTTCTCACCTGACTGTTGGCAAAGTAGCACACAAACAGAAACTTAATGACATTGCATTTCATTAACAGCATATGAAGCAGGACTTCTAGGAAGGCGACAGCTCAAACCACGTGCTGTCAAATTCTGGAACTCTCCTAGCCTCCTCTCATTTTACTAGCTCATCTATTTTCTTACCAGACTTTTATATGCATTTCACAATACGCATGTTTTTATCCAACCCAAGTTCGTATGTCGTTCGTCAGGATATAATTGCGCACAAAATCTAAAAGGTACAACAGCAGTGCCCATCTTGTGATTTGAACCCTCAATCAAGGCTGCATTCTGCTCTCATTTCAAAGTATGTTCTCCCTGATCACACTGCAGTTCCATAAGTTCTTTGAACTTTTAACTTTTGTCCTCTTGAATTTGCAGACTGTAAAACAGATGGACTTAAGGATCCCTGTATTTTATATTTACCGATGCTGTAAGACACGTCTTTTATTCATAGCTGTGTTAACAGGAGTGTTACCGGAAATGTGTACTTCTCATTGGGTCAAATGTGATGCCACGTGGTATGCACATCTCCATGGGATGTGACAAGGATGATGTGACAGAGAGAGGCTATTTAGGAGGAGGGTCACAGCTGCCATATTTTTGGCATCACATTCGGCCTTCACCGAGAAACAGAGACAGCCCATTCCCCATCATGTCTCCAATTCTGCAATCTAATGCACTCCTTAACAAATTTTAACCTCTATAAATGTTCAGAATTATTCAGTCGTATCTGTAAATTAATCTTGATCCAAGGAAATGGAATTCAAGACACATTCAGCTCTCGTCCCCTTGGTTATTATGATTTTTTTAAAATCCTGGTATGATATAATTTGGCTGAATTTAGATGTTGCCTATATGGCATTACGATGGAGTTAAGTAAAATGTTTTTTGTTTTTACTTACTTAATTATCAAAAGTTTATGTTAAGTTGAATTATGACTTTTATCAACCAGCAAAATGAAGGTATTATTTCCACATAAAACAAAGGGGTTAGGGTGTTAAGTACATTTCTTTGACAGTTCACAAGCTCTCATAAATAACTCATAAACTGCAGTATCTATGAAATACGGGTGAATAGAACATGAAGCACACAGTGCAGGTAGATTTTGAGCCTTCATGCCATTTTAGGTAATTCAGGAAGGCCACGGCCTGTCAGTGTTTCTGCACACATTAGGGACCACCTTGGATCTCTGGTAATATTCAGTGACGGTGCTGGGATTTCCCAGGGTGGTCTCATTTCACAGTGAATCACTTGCTCAATCCCCACCAACCTCCCCACTTCTCCATCTCTCAGTCGATCTCCAGGCTTAAACGAACAGCAAGGGACACACGATGCCTTTTGTTTACTAAATGTCACATTTTCTGTTACTTGTACCGGCGACTGTACTCAAGTACATTGAAAGGCCTGTTTTATTTTCAGCAGTTTGCCAGGCTGTGATTTTAGTTATGACCTAAGTAATGAAAATAAATCTCAAAGTTACAATGATAGCAGTACAACTCCCAGCCCTTAGTATTTTTGCATACTCTGTCTTGTCCACTAGGTGGCCAGCCAGCCTAAGGGAAACTAAAAAGGCTGCAGCACAATGGACAGTGACCTTTCCCAGGGATCAAATGTAACCAGTTCTACTCCCGCCCATAATAATGAGAGTCAGGCTTAAATTCTGTTACTACATCATCGCTCTCACAGCTGCCACGTGCCTTACATCATAACTGCACACATTTTTACTGAAATAATCTACACATGCTACTTAATTTAACTCCACAAATGATATAAGAAAAGATGGTTCACTACTCTAAAAATGTTTTGTCAGTCATACGTAATATATTAAATGCATTACAATCTTCATTTTCATTTATTCTCATTTACACAAATGTAGTATTTCTTTAATTAAACCACTAGCCTTTTCAATTGTTTTATTTATTTATTGTTTATATTTCTGCATTTCGAGACATTTATAATACTTCCAATCTTCATTACCATGAATGCTGCTCCTCATGCTTACGGATGGAGGAATGTACATCAAATTGTTTCATTTCTTGTAAGTAATGAAGAAGCATTTGCACGTTTTGTTTCCTGGCAGGCTGATCACAGATGGATGTTTCATACAGCATGAGTCTAGTATGCCGTTTCCCTTCACATACTGCCAGCTCTCAGTAACTGCCATGTCGCTTGCAATATGGAAATTTTGTTTTTGAGCTGAAATATCAGGAATACATGACATTTCCTAGCTAAACAAAAATAGTTAGAATTTTCCAGGTATATAACTTTTGGTAATGCTTTACTTGGGGGGACATGAATATTATAGTAGTGCATGCTTATTTAATGCATTAATTAACCAGTAACTAGGTATTTTTTAAGTACTCATCCCATGCTTGTTCATCGTTAATCAACCATGACAGTTTTCATGGGGAAACCTATATTAGTTGTTATTGTTGAGTAGTAAATGAGTTGTTAAGTCCCCCCCCACCCAAGTGAACTCTTCCCATTATTAAGTAAATGGTTAACTGTTAACTAATATAGCGCTGGAATAGTAACATGTATATGCTTTTGGGGTGGAATTCCCATTTAAATTCTAAAGTTTGCTTGGCGTTCCCATTTAATTCACAATAGATCATGAATATTATCTGTTCACTAACAGGAAATCACATGGTTTTCAGAAACCAGTAAAAAATGCCTTTGTGCCCGAAAATCCAGAAGCCATGTGTCTCATATAAAATAATGGCTTTTGTCCCTTATGAATTTAATTTATTTGTTATCATACTGCACAGTATAAAAAAAAACAGTGGTAGTTGGTAAAAAAGCCAAAACAGATTTAGAAAGCAGATAGCTGGCAATAAAGACTCATAAGGTGACGTACTTCCACTGCGCTTGGTCGCTCGGTCGCTCGGCCCCGCTCAGCGGCTGTCAGCGGTTTCCTTTGCTCTTCACGCTAATCAAGCAGTGATGTACATCTGCACCCCCTGCTAATGTAAGAAGATTTGTCATTTCTTGAATACAAATGGACCTTCCGTTTTCCAGGTCTGTAATCTGTGTGCATACATCAGGCTTTGGATGCTGCGCAAAACTATCAGCATGACCAGGCAGCTGGCAACAGAGCATACTGTACATGCTTTAAAGTCCAGACTTCACACTGATTTACTGTGTGTGCAGGAAGTGAAACGAGCAGTGGGATGGGAATATATATATAGGGTGAAGTTAGACATCATACAACAAACCAAAACGAGCAAACTGGCACAAAACACATAACTGGATTATGCTGGTATTTACACAGACATCTCCAGCCACAAAACAAAGCAAAGAAAAATGCAGAAGCCCTTGTACGTATATGAGAAGTACAGACTACTCCAGGCTTTGATCAGTGATAAAACCATCCACATGGTTTTTTATGAATCTATATTCAAATAGATTCATAAAAAACACCTGCACAGGATCCAAAGGTGCAGGCTATTTTGGCACAAATATAACTAAGTGAATATATATTTTCAGTTTGCTGAAAACAGTTCAGTGCCTTAGTTGAGTATGGGCCTGCTTTCAGCAAGTATCACTGCAAACATGCAACCATTTATCCATCCTGCCCTGGAGCCTGTCCCTGGGGGCACACAACACAAGGTGGGAGGGCACTCAGAAGAGGACCAGCCCATTGCAGGACACATACAGTCACTCCCAAACACTACAGGTGTTTTCCCAACTGCAGGGTGTTTTTCAATATATGTACTTGACCATACTTGTACTCGTTTTACGTCATCTGCCTTTGCCAAAGACCAGCTCCAATACTATGAACAGAAGTACAGAGGATGGTAAAAATCCCCGGATGTTGTTCTTGCCCCACCGCAAATATCAAGGATACATCAATTGCATCCTCGCCAAATTAATCCAATCCCATGATTCTCTGAACCCGAAGTTCATTCTTGGAGGCAAATTAGCAAGACCGGTATTGCCAAAACCACAAGTAAAATCTTTGTGTTCCTTGGTATTGGGAGAAAATCCATGTGACCCGAGGAGATCATGCAGATTCAATTCAATTTCAATTCAATTTATTTTTTATACAGCACATTTACACAAAATTAGACTGAGCAAGCCAGTGGCGGCAGTGGCAAGGAAAAACTCCCTAGTACGAAGAAACCTTGGGAGGAACCAGACTCAACAGGGGAGTCCATCCTCCAGGGGCCGGCAGAGCAAGACCAAAATAACAAAGCCCTGGTTTAAATGCTCCAGTTTGTTAAAAGCAGACGGTCCAGTGGAGACCTGGATGCTGATGTCTGGGCATGCAGGTGATGCTGACGGCAGGATGGATGTTGGTGCGGTCCAGGCAGTAGAGATGTCACAGCAAAGTAAGTCATGCACTTGATCCCCCACAGACAGACTGGAGGTGAGATTCAACCCCCAAAACTTAGAGGTTTGAGGCAACAGTGCTGCCTTTTGAGTCAACATGCCAAAAAATATTATATTCTTGTATCTGGTCGTATTCTGTATTTCAGTGAATAAACAGCAATAGTTTTCATATGATGAAAACACTTAAGAAATCTGTACATTTACACGGCCTGCACTCAGAAGATGCTGCAGAGCAGATGGGCTGCCCCAGACAGCAAACTTAGGAGGAGAAAGTCACCATTGAAGTTTGACCTGTTGACCTGTTGACCTGTGTTTCGGGGGGGGGGGGGGGGGGGGGGGCTAGGCAGATGCTGGGACATAGGGGGTTGGGGGAAGAATTAAGCAAAGTATGGCAGGATTTGGGCTTGTTTATCTGGTGTTTTGTTGAAAAACGAAATAAAGGACGTAAAGAAAACAGACTGCAAAATGCCAGAGAAGCAGGATATGACCCCGGCTGCCTTTTTGACAGATAACTGGATAACGACTCTGCTTACCTGAATGCTGAGCAGCAGCATCTTACTGCCTGCATCTGGGCATCCCAGAGGCCATCGTTCATGTGTCTGTTATAATGTAAACAATAGGACCAAGAAGTCAAGCAACAATGGAGTGTGACTCTCCTTCATTTGAAGGTGGATCCTGTAAGAGGTCTGTTTCTGACGGCTGCATCTCTCCTGAGCAACTGCTCTTGCCCTGGGTCTACAAGATTGGTCAGACATTTTGGAGGTCAGATCACTGAAACTAAGCTCTTTTCTAAGACAATATCACAGTCTGATCAGTTGAAACAAGTGTTTTTTTCCTGTCCCTTCTGTCCAGCCTTTCTATTCCTCTCAATCAGAGAAAAAAATTATCATTACAATCTCCAAAGAAGGTAAAGCGAGATTGGGCGTGTAAGCTTTTGCAAACTGATAATTATTTCCATACTGCATAAGTGCAAATGTATAACTGAGATAAACATAGGTATATTTTGTTATGCCGAATCATGTATTTTTTAGCTAAGTAAGGCAAAATTTCCAATAAATGAATAGTCTATATTTCAAAATCAGAAATTAAGTACAGAAATGAAATAAGAAAACAAGGCTTTTATATATGTATTTTTCCATGAATACTAGTACAAATATTTGATGTAATTATGTGTCTGAATAATATATAACAACATGAAAGAGCCCTATAGTGTAGAATGAAATTCAGTTCAGTGATTTTGTATAAGTGCAGCCTTTATAGGAAACAGAATCTCTGAAAAGAAATTCACCGTGAAGTTTCCCTTTTGGATATTATTCAGTGTCTTTCCATTCTGAGGTCTGTGATCACAAACAACTTGAACCAACTCCCCCCCCGTACACGCAGTTCCATAACCACACACCCTCAGAGATGTATATGTTCACCACGACCTCCTACACACGCTGCTCTCGGCTTCAGTTTTCAGATAACTTGCATATCTATTCGCACCGTTTCCTCGATTGTTTTCATTGGGCTATGTACTCTGTGTTGTCAAATTCTGTGGCGTTTAATCATGAAGTGTTTCATTTTTGTCTTCTTGCGTTTTAAAAGTCTTTCACAGGAAAACAACAATGTTATTAAAAGAATCAAGTACTGAGGTAAATTAGCTATCCAAATGAATGGTTTAGTTGATGGAAAGTCATAATAGTAACAATGTTATGCAGAATGGCTTGAAATAGCTTTTGAGTTAAATTGGTATTGTTTTCTGAATATATTTGTTAAAGAATGAAACAAGGGCAATATTAAATTATTAATTCTAATTTCTCACCATAACAGTGTTTTCGAAAACCAAAAAACAGAAAATTAAATTACATGGGAAGCACAAGTGCCAGATCACGAGCGTATAATCTTTATGCAAATATCCCACGTCACGTCCTGCCTGCCATGTCCATCTGACCATGCTGTCTCCTCCCTAGCATGGTCCTAACAAGCCATGTCTATTACTTGTTTGTCTTACCTCTCATTCCTAATTCTCATGTTAATCACTCCCAGCTGCTTCTCATTAGCTCCCTCATTACTTCCGTATATATATATATGCTTCCCAGTGTAGTGCTCCTCAGTCTGGTCATTGATGCTGAACCTTCCCGTTGCCTGTGCCTTTCCTGGTTGTCTGTCCTCCCATTTTGGATCCCTAATGCTGTTTGTTTCCAGTCTTTGCCCATTTAATTCAGTAAACTCCACGCCTGCCCTTGAGTCCATTCTTCAGGGCATGAAAGCACACTTATACCTGTCTGACCATGAACCTTCCTTTCAAACACCATGTATAATGGCAACACTTTGGCTAGTTTCTGCTCTGAAAGGAATTTGTCTACAGTCAATATATTACTAGCACCTTTGCTTATTGTGCATAAAACTTAGAAAGAAACAAACCGAAAGCTACACTTTTCTAACAGAATTATAAGTATGGGCAGGGGCGCCGTAAGGGGGAGGAAAGCTAGGACGATTCCAAGGGCCCCTGAGTGACAGGGGCCCTAAAAAATTAGGGAAATAACTGGATTGGTTTGGACTGGGGGGCCTAATATGATATGCTTTCATGGGGCCCAAAATCTCTAGCAACGCCCCTGAATATGGGCCACAGATAATTGAAGAATACAGCCAGGACGGTAAGGTACTTTACTCATTAAACAGGAAGCAAAGCCATGGGTCTCACTGGTTTATCTATATTCTCAGGTCATTCACTAATCCTCAGTCAGCTTCGTCTCATTCCATGTGTCTTGTGTCTGTGCGTGAGACATAGTTAGTGTTATTGCACTAGTGCCTGTCTGAAACCACAGAACCACACAGTACTACTTTCTACATGTACCGAGGACACACAGAGGTGAAGCACTTTCTCTATGAATCACCCATGTTTTCGTGTAGAGTGCTCTAAGGCTGACGAGCTCATGGTTCCTATTCATTTCTTATCCACAGGTTCAATCATATGTTACAAAGTCTGTGTTGACGTTGTTGTGACCCAACATTAAATGCCAGCCTTTCCTCACCTGCATCTTTCATGAAACCACATGTAAGTGTATAACCATGAAAAAATGTAATTTTTTTCACTTGAAAAATTTTGCCCAAATCGAATTCTGCACTGAAGTTTTTTTCCTCCCAGTTTCCTCGTCTCCTCAGGAAATCCACACGGCAAACCGTGAGTCACGTGACTGAGTGTAAAGAGCATCGGTTTCCTACCATCTCTTATGATTGTCATCAGGACATTCTCATTTTAGGGAAGCCGGAGACGCTGAAGAAAAATCATACCACAGAGGGTGGAACGTTTTCACCCTTTTCTAAGAACACTGTCTCAGCCCGTTTTTATCTTTCAAAACTTTCACCATATCAAGGATAAATCTAGCAACAGTAACTGATGAAACTCATTCTTGTGTTTCTGTTTTTTAATGTATTTTTGGTGGCACAGAATTAACAAGTGAGGTTTTAGCAAACCACACTTGGGATGCCAGTCGACGGGAGGCTTTGAGCTTTGAGCTTCAGACAAGCTCTTTGGTGTGATCAAGGTGTATTATAGCCGTTCCTTTGGGAGAAACGGCCTGTGATTTAAATGCAGAATAAATAAAACATAGTCCATCTTTCAGGGCAGCGCAGAACACCACACCGCTATGCACTTAGACAGTCTTGTGTTGGCACTTTTTTGCAACTTTGTTTGGCAGCCGTGAATGAGGGACCGAGCCTGTGGTGCATCCACGTTGCCGATTGGTGGCTGCGTGCCCTCAGTGAGCAGTCCCGGTCACCAGCCCATGTGGCTCAGCGCCAAGCGGTACGCCCCTAGAGCAGCCAGTCTCCCTTACACTCCCCAGTATCACAGCTCCAATCTGTCACCCTCCACTCACCCTAATGTGTGAAAGCAAGACGTGTTGCGCCTATTAGCACTTTCCGGTAAGGCTGGCACGCTGATCCCCTGTCCCCGGGGAGCCGGACAATATGGTGCCGTACGGACAGCCCGCCTGCCAGCCCGTTCCCCCGTTGTCACAACACATCAGTGAGCCTCCCGGGCCGGTCCACACCGGAGATGGCCTCAGCCACAGCATCACACACAGGCATAAGCACAGCGGAACACAGGCTGGCTGATCAACGTGCACAGAGACACAGACAGCCTGACTGACACACACAGCGCAGGAACACACAGGCCAGCTGATCAATTAGCTTAGAGGCACAGACAGCCTGACTGGCACAGGAACACACAGGCCAGCTGATCAATCAGCTTAGAGACACAGACAGCCTGACTGGCACAGGAACACACAGGCCAGCTGATCAATGAGTTGAGATACAGACAGTCTGACTGACACACACAGCACAGGAACACACAGGCCAGCTGATCAATGAGCTTAGAGACACAGACAGCCTGACTGGCACAGGAACACACAGGCCAGCTGATCAATGAGTTGAGATACAGACAGTCTGACTGACACACACAGCACAGGAACACACAGGCCAGCTGATCAATTAGCTTAGAGACACAGACAGCCTGACTGGCACAGGAATACACAGGCCAGCTGATCAATGAGTTGAGATACAGACAGTCTGACTGACACACACAGCACAGGAACACACAGGCCAGCTGATCAGTGAGCTTAGAGACACAGACAGCCTGACTGGCACAGGAACACACAGGCCAGCTGATCAATGAGTTGAGATACAGACAGTCTGACTGACACACACAGCACAGGAACACACAGGCCAGCTGATCAATGAGCTTAGAGACACAGACAGCCTGACCGACACACACAGCACAGGAACACACAGGCCAGCTGATCAATGAGCTTAGAGACACAGACAGCCTGACCGACACACACAGCGCAGGAACACACAGGCCAGCTGATCAATGAGCTTAGAGACACAGACAGCCTGACCGACACACACAGCGCAGGAACACACAGGCCAGCTGATCAATTAGCTTAGAGACACAGACAGCCTGACCGACACACACAGCGCAGGAACACACAGGCCAGCTGATCAATGAGCTTAGAGACACAGACAGCCTGACTGACACACATGCACACAGATGCACATGGAAAGACACACACATAGCATCAATACATAGTTCACTTCAATTCCTACCACAAACCCGTTGCCCCCAAGGGTTTAACAAAGAATCAGAGGTCCAGTTTATGGTAAAGGTATGGATGGATGGATGGATGGATGGATGGATGGATGTGACTAAGCTGTGAAAATAATTATTTCACAGATAATAATGGCAATCGATCAATTGTGACCCATAGATGTAATTACTCAGAAAGAAGGAGAATACTTTCTTTAGCCTGGAAAGCCTGAGCTAATTCCCAGTTTGAATCGTTAATCCACATGGGTCAGATATCTGCATGCTGCCTTATGTGTTGTTTTCTGTTCATTTCAAAAGAACACAGCAGGTTAGAAACAGTCAGGATAAGGACGGAGCTAATTTGTGGATAATTATTAGGTCAAATTTGAAAAAAAAAACAAAAAACATAATGCATTGCATGATGTAAGACATTCAAGCAGAACATAATCACGGCAGAAGAGATGGAGATGTTTCTTTATGGAACCTCCATCTCCTCCCCTCTACTATTATTGTTGGGTGGAAAGTACTGGTTGGAGATCTGCAGGTTTTGGCCTGAAATCAAATAAAGATTAAGAGCCGTAGAGGTGTGTCCAGGTCTCAGATCAGGAAGCATCGTCTGAGGAGGAAGTTGGGGCAGACCTGGGTCTCCACCTGCCACACGCCTGACTGCCTGCACGCTCATCATCTGCGACGACGCTGAGGGGCCACATGGCCCAGCCAGTGATGCAGGTGGGGATTCGCATGCACCCATACATACATCCAGGCTGGCATGGGGGGGGGGGGGCGGGACACGGATCATAAGCAGCGGGGTTGACGGATGAGGAGTGGCATCGAGTGGCACCCGGGCACGACGCCCCGGAGTGACAGGGCTGAACTTTGGGACATCCGCACAGTGGACAGCTTGAAGAAGAACAGGGCACCCGACAGTCACCAGGGGCAGAACTGTGGTCAACAGGGATGGTACGGCATTAGGGAGGGGGGGGACAGAGACTGGGACCACGGGGCACAGGGGTGGGGGTGCATGTTAGACATCACAGTATCACTGTAATGTCAGCTCATGTCATGTGCGATCAGCGTTGGCTCTAATTTTCTGAGCAATTAGGAAGCTTATATTGAGCAGAGCAGGGCTGCAACACCTGCCAGCTGCCTGTCACTAGCAGCCTGGGCTCCTCCTCCTGCAGCCGCACCAGCACAGTCTCCTCTGCTTCTCTTTTAATGTTGTCTTCCTGTTTGAAATGCTCTGCACATTTTGCTGGTTATCTGGGATCCTGTACTGGGGGAGCTGTTGGATGAATCGATGGATGGACGTCGATCAATGATAAAATACGAAAATGTACTCAAACGGCCCCTTTTAACATAAGCTGGACTAATAATATATTTATATCTAAACACTTTGGTGTCTCATAATTCAATTAATAACCTCAATCAGTCCTCAGTACAATACACTTTTAGCAAGACAGTGAAAAAGGTCCAGTTAATGAGGTTAGAATCCATCTGTCCATTTTCCAAAACCATTTATGCTATTCAGGGTCATGAGGGGTGCAGAGCCTATCCCCAAAGCCATGGGCACAAGGCAGGGAATAACCCAGGATGGGGTGCCAACCCATCACAGGGCACACATACTGTACCTTTCACTCACACATGCACACCTATGGGCAATCTGGTAATGCCAAATAATCTCATCGTGTTTTTGGACTGTGGGGGGAAACTGGGGAACCCAGAGGAGACACCACAATGACACAGGAAGAACATGCCAACTCCACACACGGAGCCATGGTGGAGACTTGAACCCTGGTCCCAGAAGTGAGGCAACAGTGCTAACCACCACGACTGTGCCACCCCCAAGGTTAGAGTTATATCCAGAAGAATCATTCTATCATTTCAGCATTTCCACTGTGGGGGTCTCCTGTTTCTGTCTCACTTTTTCCTTTAGTCTGACTGTCATTTTCAGCAAGGAGGTGTCCTGTTCTGGTACAGATAAACACACTGCCCCCGTCTTCCTACTGCAGTAGTGCTGTCACTGGCATCTTTCTCATGTGCCCTCCTCGATTCCCACTCCCCCTCCCCCAGCATGCCCCCTCCTCCCCACCTGTGACTAAGCTCTGATGTCAGCGACTGATCCTCTTCCACTGCAAAGGCCTTTCTCAAAATAACCAAACATATGTAAATAAACAGTCAGAGCTTCGCTTATGTGCCCCGTTGCCATAATTTTCATGCTTATTGCAGGCAACGTTCTACACAGCATCATCAAGTGCCACAAAATCCACATTAAACTATTAATCAACCATTAATACCTTCTACTTAGACACCACAATATACATAATGCATATTTACCATACTGTATACAGTATGCTTATTGCCTTAAACAGGCATGGAAACCTGTCTATTCAAAACCAATCACAAATGAATAAACATATAATATAAATAATCTGTATCCTTACATACTGTAAAAGGGATTATAACAGAATAGTGGGGAATTGTGTTTTAAGGTTTATATCTCCATTCTTCCTCTTCTAGGAATTAAAATTAAACATTGAATTTGTTATTTAATAGTTGATAAAGTAGTATCACATTAAGGAAACTCTGAGTTAATTAAATCAGCTTTTATTTAAATCCTTCAGATTACCTTTGTGTATGAAATTCCATTATTTTATCTTAGGTAATTCATTAATTGTAGCCTAACACGAGATAAACAGTCATTACAACATGAGTCAGCTTAGTCGAGTTATTCTTGGTTGCTTAAACCACGATTACAATCAACTGACTGTCAGGTAAAAAAAGACTGATGGTTGTTCCATACAGTTTCAAGCACCTTTTATAACTATGATAGTGTGACGCATAGAACATCCAACTTTCTCCTTATCTCCTATACAGGGACATGGTGGGCGGGGCAGAGACTATCCATGGCAGCACAGAACCCTGGATAGGATGCCAGTCCATCCCATGGATCACAGTCTGAGCAATTTAGAGACAGCGGTTGAGGTAACTGCATGTCTTTGGACTGTAAGAGGAACTCAGAGCACCCAGAAGACACTTGCATGATACAGGGAGCAAACTCCACACACACAGAGTGCAGAGAGATTAAAAAACCCAGCATGGGAGGTGTGAGGCAAAGGCCCCCCCCCCCTGAGCAGCCCCCCCCCCCAGTCATAGAACGTGGTTTGTTTTAGTCTGTGAAATTGCTTGGTTTTATCTTGTGTCTTCATGCTGTCTTTGATGCACAAGTTTGCAACAGTTTTAGGAGTTTGCATCACCTACAGATAAATGTAATTCGGGTTCCAAACGTGAACGATGAAGGGATGGCGAGGATCCTGAGAAGGTCAGGCCACAGGTGCTGAGCTGTTGTTCTGCTCAAGCTGCTTTCCTGCTTTCCTACTTTCACTGGTCTGCTGCTATCATCGCTGCCTCATGTCTGAGCAAGTTGGAAGACACCAGCAGGAGAAAATCTGAATGTCTGCTGAGATCAGGCGAGAGGATCGCTGCTCACGCCGCCCCCGGCTGCCAGCCCAGTTCTGCTAACACAAAGCTTCGGTGACACCCCTTATGTCATCAAATGCGTTACTGACACAAGTCCCTCATGAGTCCGGCATCTCTTCTCACACTTCAGCTCTCTGTCTGCTATGATGTGGCCCAAGTCGGTGCCATGTCACTTCCAACAAACGGCGAGGTGCCAGCCCTTGCTGTCCCATGCCCGGTTGGATATCATCACAATCAATATCCTCATGGGTTTGACGTCCCCCACCCCCATCTATTGTCTGGTTGAGGCACTGTGGCAGTTTTTGTCAGAACAGCCTTTTCAGGGTTCACGTAAATGACAAGTGCAGCTCACAGGCGAACAACTGCAAAAGAATCACAAATTAAAGTACAAAGTGCAGAGCTGTTTTGTCGGATGGCTGAAGGTCTGTTTGTATCTGGTTTTCCAGCTCTGTGCTTAAGGTATACGATCCTCCAGAAGCACAAAAAGCTCTTTACACAAGACTGCTCATTCACGGAGAAGTGCATGTATTTTCAAAAGCACATGGGGGCAGCACATGGTTCAGTGGGCTAAGCCTGTGTGCCTGTGATTAGAGGGCTACTGGGTCAAACCCAGCCTCTGTGGGTCCTTGAGCAAGGCCCTTGACCCCCAGATCCCTGGGTGCCTCAACAGGTGGCAGGTCTTCGCAGCCAGCTTACTCTACGAAGAGCAAGTTGGGGGAGGCATGAGGAGAATTCCCCCAAGGGGATCAATAAAGTGTTAGTTGTTATTATTATTATTATTATTATTAATGGATTCTCTCTGTGTGCCCATCTGGGTTTTTCCCTGCCTTGCGCCCATTGCCTCTGGGATAGGCTCCAGTCTCCCTAGGACCCTGAATAGGACAAGCATTTACAGAAGATGGATGGATGGATGGATAATGGATTCTCTCAGTCCAATTTAAGTTATTTAGACTTAGCCAGCATGATCAAATATAGGAAGGTATCACCATTTTCTAGCAACACAAATACAGTGGTACCTCAGTCCTCAAACTCATTATAACTCGAATTTCTTAAAAGTCGAACCAACTAGTTTGAAAAAAAATCACCTAGAACTCGATCTGAATCTCAGAAGTTGAACCGTGATCGCCGATCTAAGATAACTTGTATGCGCAGGGAAATGAGTCACGCAGCATATCTCTCAGCGGAAACAAAGGGTAACGCTTCAGTCTCAGTCTCGCATTCGCTGTGATAGCATCATGCATATTTACACTAGCTGAATACATATATTATATGTATATCTAAATGTATATATATACATATATATATATTTAGACAATGATAGACAGTAACAGTAATTATATTATTATATAATAAAATACATTTAAAAATAAAGATTTCTTATGAATTATTTTAATATTAATTATAAACCATTAATACATTTAATTATAATAATATTGTTGTGAGGGGGCGGCATGGTGGTGCAGTGGTTAGCACTGTTGCCTCACACCTTTGGGACCTGGGTTTGAGTCTCCGCTTGGGTCACATGTGTGTGGAGTTTGCATGTTCTCCCCGTGTCGTCATGGGGTTTCTTCCAGGTACTCCAGTTTGCCCCCACAGTCCAAAGACATGCTGAGGCTAATTGAAGTTGCTAAATTGCCGTTAGGTGTACATGTGTGAGTGAATGGTGTGTGAGTGTGTTCTGCAATGGGCTGGTCCCCCATCCAGGGTTGTTCCCTGTCTCATGCCCATTGCTTCTGGGATAGGCTCCAGACCCCCCACAACCCAGTAGGATAAGCGGGTTGGACAATAGATGGATATTGTTGTGCCCAGCGGGGACAGAACAGAGACAAAGGCACAGACATCAGTGTATCAGGGAATACAGGGTTTAATTACAGGTAAGACAGACAAACAATACAATGACCACACTGGGGAAACAAACTAAATACAGAGGACTAATGACAACAACCAGAAACAGCTGATCACATGGGGATTCCACAAGGGGGCATGGCACACAGAAGGAGCAGATGATCAGGGCAGGACACATTGTTTTTTTTTTAACTTTACACATTGCTTGGATACATTTATTTTCTTACTTTACAAGTTACTGTTTTGATAAATGTGCTTAGATGTCTTTAGTACAGTATATGCTCTTCTTGTTTTATCCGGTTCATTTTGTGTTTAAATGCTAAAAAAACACATTTAGGTGTAATTTTTTGGAGGCCAGGAACCAATTAATTGGTTTTCCATTATTTCTTATAGGGAAAATTCGATCAGATCTCAAATTTTTTAGTTCTGAACGGATTAAGTTCGAGTTCTGAGCTACCACTGTATTAATTCAACCTCAAGAAATTTATGCGACAACTTTATTATTAGTAAAAGCGTGCATGCCCATACACAACCCAAAATGAAAAATGCAGTGTTTCCATTGCAGGACTGATTCTGGTTTAAGCACACTAGTGAGTGACATCACAATCCCAGGCTGATTTTGACTGTGATGAGAAGAAGAGACTAGCCTGGGACCAGAGACACGCTTGTCTTACCTCCACAATGTTTAGGATGAACGGTATATAAATATCATCAGCCTCAAGGCCACAAAAATCACAGCGGGGCTCTTTCCGCCGTGCCCCTCCCTTTTTGGTGTCTAATTAGAATCTTAGGCTCGTTAGAGCCAACAAGCCTCAGGCCCCCAGACACAAAGTTGATTCCATCTGACGTAACAAGTCAATGTTAGGGGGTGGATGTTACTTTTAATTAGTAGAACAAGAGTGGTGGCCAAAGATGGGTAATAATAGGAAAAATGGGAGTCATCAATGTCTGCTACAGAGCTTGTCTATAAATGGGGCAAACAAAGGTTAATCCCAGAGGTGGATAGTTCAGGTCGAGAAAGTGAAAATCCAGAATAAGATTTAGTTTCAATCAACCAGTTCAGTATCAATAGTCACAGTCACAAAATACTCAGCTGGTTGGTTTAAACAAAATCTTGATCTTGATTTTTACTTTTTGGACCTGAACCATTGACCTCTGGTTAATCCCATAGACACCTTCTCCTGATACTTCCTTAACTATGATGCACACAACATGCATAAATACGTTTATTAGAATCAAATAGAAATACTTCTGCGTAGCTCGAGGAGTCCAAAGACCCAAATGAACATTTATACAGTAGATGTGACCAACTGAGCTGCCTACCTGGACATCTCACAATCTTGTTGGTGTAACATCTACAGCCTTCCAATTTTTGGATGACTATGTAGTCATCTAGTGCCATTGTGCTATTCTTGCTAAGTAGAAAGCTTTCTTGGCCTTTTCTGGTCTCTTTGTCTTTTTATCTATTGTGCAGCTGCCGCCCCTAACTCTCCCTGTTGGCCTGCTCATCCCTCCCTTCATCTGGTCCTCCATCTCCATCTTCCCCATGACCTAGTTTTACCATTTGATCTTAACTGGAAGGTTAACCCCTAGAGGGAGGGGCCTGTCAGTCCTTCGGCCACATCAGCTCTCGTGCGAAGGGCGCCCTTTGTTACTTCACATTCCCAAGCTACCAGACTCACAGTTCCGTTGTTGCTCCTTAGAAATCTTTGCTGCATCTCACCCCTGTGGTTTTACCATAATACCCCTGTTCTGGGATATAATTAAGCTCCTCGCACAGGTGCATTGTGGAGGGGCAAAAATAACAGGAAGATTCTGTCTTTGTTCTTCTCTTGTCCCTCCATTTTGGGGGGGGGGGGGTACTCTGTAGTGAGAAGACTTAATAGGCCCAAAGTGACATATACTATAGGCATAAAAGAAGGCCCCCAATTCCAAAAAGTGATTGGTATAATGTGGGTGGTACTTGTGATCTTCTTCTGACCTGGTGATGGTCCAGGCAAGGTCCCTCTTCTCCCAGGGGGTCAAACATCACCTCAGCATGGCCTAATGCTGCTGATGAGCATAAGTCTACCCTGCAGGTCTGCAGCCCTCTAGGGCTCACGCCATCACCGTGACCTGAGCTGACAGAAACACACACACAGACACACGCAAACATGCACACACACACACACACACACATATACACACACAGATAGGCTAGAAACTATTTACGTCAACAGGGGTGACTATATGTCAACAAGTGGTAGAAAGGGATAGAGGGTTCTTTCAGGCAAAGGCAGTGGGACAGAACCTCCATTTTCTAGGTCTCACCGTATCTCCTTGTAAACGGACAGGTCACGCATACATGCACAAAAAGACCATTCTGAACACCACACGGGGCTTCAAGAACATCTGAGACCTCTGACCTCTTCTTCCCTGAGCAATGGAACACCATGGAGGTACATCAAGATGCTCCCTGTGTGACAGTCCTGAGAACAGATATGCACATCTCACGCAGCATCTTCGTCTTCCCAGCTAAAAACGATTCACGATGCTTCTAGTATAGAGACTAAAACTACATTAACAGTGTAAAGTGTAACACCTCCGAAAAGAAAACTGGATTAATATATGATATAATTGTAGCCAGCTATTTGCACCAAGGCAATGAATATGACTTACCTTGAACACCTGTGGCCTGGTGGGATTCAAGTTCTGCACCTGACTGTGGAATTTGGAATTTACAGGTTTCCTCCATATTGTCAGTGGTTTCCTCTGCAGATTAGTTACATTGGTGTGTATGAATTACCCTAAGGATGCGATTATGTGATCTCCAGTGCAAGATGTCTCCTGCCTTGGTACCTTGTCTCTCTGGGATGGGGCCCAGTCTCACTACTACCCTGTACTGGGTATGCCGTTATGCAAGATGGAGAGATGGTGAAATTATCTTGAACACAATAGAGTATTACGGACAATGCAAAGTAGGAACATAAGAATGCATGAAGATATTTAGATCATTTTTCTAAATATGATGAGATTAACTATAGCAGACCTGTGCAGAAAAGTCAATACCCTTCCACCATGGTGTATTGTATAAGCCAATGGGAAATGTAGCATGAGCACAGAGTCACATTATAGTAATTTTGCATTGCCTTGGCGATTGACAGCTGAGGCTTAGCCATAACTGAGGCCCAAGCGCAGGGGGCTATATTTAGACAGATTACTCAGCTAGTCATAAGCAGGGCTTGGGCTAAGGTTTGAAAGGAGAAAAAGAACCAGAGACAGTTCCTAGTCGTATACAGTGACGCTTAGCTGCTGCTCGGATGGGGTTTGCTTGCAGTGTTTGTCTGTGTTAAGTATCTGCTGCCGAAAATGGCATGGATCACATTGGATATAGCATCGATCTTGCTGACACCAGAACAGGTTCACCAGTAGTCCAACAGTGTGTCAGTATTTTGGTAGAGAGGAGCAACATATTCATGTTTTTAAAATCTCAACACACTTAATTTCAGTATGGCCTCAGATGGATTAAGTCATATGGCAATTTAATGGTAGAAGGGATGAGACTAGATTACAGTCTTAGAGCAGTTAGAGGCTGAAAGTGTTGTGAATCAGGAAGAATTGGTTAACTGCACTGAAAGGAATGACTCAAATGACGTGAATGATGACTTCACACTTACCTTGTCACTGCCAGGCCATTGGCAAGAATGTGAAATGGAAGAGCATTAGACCTCTATTTGTAGATCAGACAGGGGCCACTGTGGGAGCCACTGCAGTTTTACAGTATTAGATTGGGCGGACAGCCACAAAAGTCACACATAGAAAACATAAGCATAAGCACAAATGATCAGTCACACAGATGACCGGTCGCACAAATGATCAGTCACTCTCCTTATTTTTCATCAAACTGCAATATAATCACTAAAGTGATTGACAGCTTCTTAAACATTTCATATTGACAATGAGGTATACTATGAAGAACAATGGGAGCCCTTTGCATGGGGAGTGATGTGCCAATAGAGTTACAGATGGTTTGTGTAGGGATATGGTTTAATGGTCCATATTCACAATGAGGTATGCTCTGAAATACAATATGTGCCCTTTGTATGGGTAGTGACATACCAATAGAGTTTGTCCAGGGAAATGGCGAAGTTCTCCATTCTAGAACTGCTAGCTATCAAGACTTCTATCTGAAGCATTACATCACTAAATGGGTATTTTAAATTGATAAAATTTTATCAGTTGATTTAAAGTTTTGATCATACAAAGGATAAAAGGAGCTGAGTTGGGTGCTGCTGCATCACATGGTGTTGTGGTTAACCTTGGGGTTTGATTCGCATGCTCTGGTTTTCTCCTGCAATCCAAAAACACTAAGGCGTCTCCATGGGTGTCTCTTAATTACCTTTAGTGGGTGAGTGTTTACCCAGCGATGCACTGGCATCTGGGACCTCTGGGCGTCTTGGCACGGGCTCCAGGCTCACCATGACCTGGTAATAGCTAAGTGGTTATATAGCACAGATGAATGTCTCAATGTTATAGGTGTATATAACCCAATCTGGAACTATGTCTCTTTTGTCCCTGTTCCCATTTCATGCTTCTGAAACATGAGGAACATCCAGCCTCGCGCCCTGCCACAGTAAGCTGCACTCTCACTGAGGGGGTCTCCAGTGACCCTTAGTCTTTTGACTCGATCCTTGGGCTATAGCCCAGATTAGGCCCTCACTGCCAGTTGGGCTATGGCCAGAGGTGTGAAGCTCAGGATCAGAGTGGAAACAATGATCTGTTTGAGTCCTTGAGTACAAGTACTGGAGTAAAATGCTTGTGGCCTGGACTTGGGGGTCGTCATTTCCACATGTCACGCATTGGCAGTTTAACACCCAACAGTCATCATATGGAATGGTCATCGTATGCCCCCCCCCCCCACCCCCGGAAACATTACTTAACAAAAAAAGGAAAAATATTTTTTGTATTTGTTCTTTTTATTTCTCAATTTTAAGTAATACAATTTGATAAAGAAAAAACAAACATTTGTTTATAACAAAAAGGCCAACTAGAACAGGAAGACCAAAATATTCTGGCGAGTTGGTTTAAAATATGAGTAATGTTTCAGTATCACTTTTCAATTTTATCAATTATCAATTTTGAGATCAAAGTTCAAAATAAACTTAACGTCCATACTCACTGAGTCAAAGCACACACATATCTGTCTGTAGCACAGAAAATGTTGTAAGTAGTTCTTGAAGACAGAGAAATGGAGGGTGATCAGCATAGTCCAGTGATAGACAAAATAATGGCTGATGGTGCAAGAAGGTAGGTAATAACAGAATGGATAAGGAGTGAAAGAGAAGCCCATGGTGTTGATCTGCTGGAATGCGGAATGGCAGCTCTGCCTGGGTTGGCACCTAACCCTACATACCTCAACCAGCCTTCTTCCTGTGTCTCTGTCCTCTCAGCTATTAGTCTCCTATGAAATGGGAGACCCCCTCTCCACTTCTTCCTGCTGATTTACTCTACCCACCCCCACCTCCAGAATACCACCCCCATTGCCATCCGGCTGTCACAACCGGTTGGCCAGAATAGAAGCGTGACGTGTGTGCAGTTACTGTCCCCAGAACTCTCGAACCGAGGATCAATGGTGCACAGGAGCACGGGATATTCTGGTGTCAAATTCACTATCTAATGATGTCTCAATCTGTTCTGCGCACAATAAAAGGTTCGTGTTTTTTTTTTTGTGGTAGGTAATGAGATCACCAATATATGTTCTAGAAAAAGTCTCACGTCCAAGTTCTTCTACACTCAAAGCAGAGAAGGAGAACATCTGCAGAGTGGAAGAAACTAGAAGAGCTAGAAGATCCTCCATCGTGTGCTATTTGTTATCCAAAGTTCCGAACTGAAGAACATAAACGCACATCTCTTTTCCGAAACTTGCTGGGGGGCGGTGGGTGGGTTGTGAAGGGAGGGTTGTGTTTGAATGTCAGTTTTGTAACCGGCTCATAATGCGTGTTGATTTGGGTCCTGCGTTAGTCAGAAGAGGTGTCTGCTGTAAGATAGCCCTGGACCCCAGATTGACACTCATTAGCAGAGGGCTGTGGGCCAGGAATCGGGGGGTTTGATGCGAGGGGACGAGGAAATGGAGGTGGGAGGGGGGTGTGAGTGTTATTTTTCAAGCACAGTCCCAGGGTGCCTCTGCCGGCCCAATTGAGGGCTGTTATTGGCCAAGCCCCCAGGAACGCACAGCAAGCTACATCCTGCTAAAAATAAACATCTGAATGATTGATATAGATAGAGGCAGACTGATAAAGCCACATAAAATAAAAGCAAGGGGAAAATGAGCCCCGATCAGAAAAGCCGTGTCAGGTTAGAAGGCCGCTTAAAGCCTACAGGACCCCCTTACAGCCTGTGTTTATCCTGCCTGGAGGAGAAACATGCTTCCCATCTTCTGCCACACACAGGGAAAACACCCTCCGGCCACCATTACCATCACGTCTGCTTAATCACCACCACCCTGTGGGCGAATAGGACCTGTGGATCTCTCTCCCTCACACACACACACACACACACACACACACAACGCTGTGTTCAACTCTCCCGCTGCGTTCACCTGTGCTGCACTAAGCAAGTGTCTATCAATGCCCCTGAATGCAGCAGTTCCCTTTCTATGACCCCATATATCAATAAGTGAATAACATGCTGCATTATTACAAGGAATAAAAAAAATCACCCCTTATGGGAAGTTATTGGGGAAGATCTAGAGGTGCCATTTCCCATACAAAACTGAAAGTTGAACTAGTCAGCCGTATAAGGTGTCTTCTTCAACAGGTGCGTATTTACATGTTCTTTAAGAGATATAACGAGCAAGTGTAAGCAGTCTAAGAAATGTATTATCACTTCCTCTTCTCCTTTTCTAATCATTTGCTTATTGTGATTTTAATTTTACACATTTGAACTGTATTACTTTATTTGGAAAACGGATCATCTTTAGGCCTAATTAACATCTTTTCCTACAAGAAGAAGTGAAAGTGAATAAGAGAAGAGGAAGAGATGGTATCATTACAGGATCTTCACTCCTTCCTGGACTCCTAAAAACATCTCTCTCCAAGCCTTTTTCCCACAGGGATCCTTCCTGGACAAAAGCTAAAAATACTACGAGAGTGGCACGAATGTCTGTTCTGGACTTAACAGAAGGTCGACTGGCCAAGGCCGGAGTACCAAGCATGTCAGCAGAAGTAGGTAAACAGTGCCATGTTGAAGGATGGATTAGCCTCATCCACTGCCAAAGTGTGACCACAGCAAAGTAAGATCCCAGTGACACGGCAGGCACTTCCACTAACCGTGCTCTCAAATGAAAGAAACATCTCTCTACTGCTATCTCTCTTAGGCAGTGCTTTTGTCCAAAGTCACATATTGTTTTCACCTACTTATACACCTGGATAATTTGATTGGGTAAACATCTCACACATGGGTCTTGTCTGGGACCCAAACTGTTAGGCTGCCAACCCCCAAGGAAGATGCTGCCCCCCAAGGAAGATGCTGCCCCCCAAGGAAGATGCCACACTGAGCTTCTCAGAAATGGTCAAAAGAAAAAACAATTATACAGTATTGGAAAATCATACACCTCATTTGAGTGATGTGAGTGGGTGGTTAGGTGTAATGTAGATATGACACTAAGTGATATGGCAGAATATGTAGTTAAATATTAAAACTCGGGAAAATTTCTTCCAGTATAAAAGACAGATTAATTGCTAAGTGACCCAGAGCATCGGAACATGAAAGAGAGCCATCCAAGTTCCAGAGCAGTTTGTCTCTCATGGGAATTCAGTCATGGTAATAACCATGTCTGTTTGAGTTAGGAATGAAGATGGAAAATGGAAGACATTAACTTTATTTACATAATTCTGTGATTTTGTCATGAAATCAGAGGCAATGAAATTTTATATATTAATGGAAGTTGTCTTGAACTAAATGAAATGCAATGGAAATAATTAGTGTTTTTTCTTTAATTCATAAATGTCCTACCTAGGTAAACCGGTGGATAACATAAAAAAAACATTTAATTCCCAAAACATGCATGATCAAAATTGTTGAACAATCCCACATACATGCTGCAAACCAGCAGAAGCCACTTCCGAAGTGTCCCAGACGACCCGCTCTGCCCCCACCTCCCTGCACACCCTGTATGGGGATGTTGCCACCAAACTATAGCAGAATCTCTCCTTCTTCCTCAAGATTCACAGCAGTCCCAGTGCCAACTTTTTCATGCCAGTAGAAACGGCAGTGTTACACCACCAGTTTTCCTCAGTAGCCCAAAAAAGAGAGCGGGATGCGATGCTTAAAATCAACCAAAATCGTTAGACAGCCTCAGCATTAAAACAATTAGCACGCACTATGGACTACCACCTGCAGCACTGTGTGTTCAGCTCCCAGCCTGTCTGCACCATGTTTGTGTGGGTTTGATTCCAAGCTTTTCAGGGAGAACAGGGTTAGGGCTTGGTGACACGCAGCTTCAAAGAAGTGGGCTTAGATAGCGACCAAAAGCAAAGCGTGAAAAACCCAAATACAGAGACACTGTTTACTCATCATACTATTATTGTATATTGTATATATATTTTTTTCTTATTTTATCTCATTATATTTTATGTCTATAATTTATTTTGTACTGTTATTTGTACTGTATTATATTTATCTCTGATAATTATTTTTATTTACTTTTTATTCTAGGTGTCTCATTCTTTCTCTTTTTATCATTTGAGCTACCTGTATGTGTGAAAGGTGTTATACAAATAAAAGGTATTATTATTATTATTATTATTATTATTATTAATCATTGACAAAAACATTTTAAAAAGTACATTGCAGACCAATTTAACGTGACATCATAGAGGTAAAACATATAAGGTATAACATTGTAAGTATGTAGAATTCTTTCATAACTGACTACTATTCGATACCTCCGCTATCATCTGAAATATGTATTAGTTCATTAATGGAGGATTTAAGGATGTTCAAGTTATACAGGAGAAGATTCCCTGTCATGCCGTCAAATTCCTGTCATTGAACATCATGTCATTTTCCCAGTTAGATTTAATCCATTTAGAAGTGGACAAAATCTGCTTAACAGATATCTTTGCCTTTCCAGGTCAGTAATAAGCATTTTTGGCTGTAGGCATATAGGGGTTTCACTTGGTGGGAGGATGAGCCAGAGGTCTCTGTTTGTCCAGGAGGTAGAAGATGAGGTCAGGTGACCCACAGTTACCAAAAATACAATTTGACCCATGAGGAATCATAGCAATTTCCAAAGTAAAATTATCAATAAATTTGTGTTGATTTTATCAATGACCCATTGATGACTAATCTCTGTGGCTTCAATCATAATATAAAGCTGCAAACTGAAATGCAACCATCACAAGAAGCAATGGTGTGAAGATGAACAGATAGATAGATAGATAGATAGATAGATAGATAGATAGATAGAAGGATGGATGGATAGATAAGTAAACTGCTCAGGTTTGTGTTTAAGTGCATGTCATATCCAATTTAATTCTGTTTTCATTTAATGTTATTATTTAGTCACACCTTACTTATTTAATACAGCAGGGCAATGTAACGTACTAAGATATATAATGATTAAGTAAAAACTGTTTTAAAAAATCATGTGTGATAATATTTCCGTAATTACTGACTGCCACTGACGTTGCCCAAGAAACAGAACCTAACTAAACAGCACAGAGCTATTGGACCTTGGGGGGCTTTGCGTATGTCAGCTAAGGAAAGACCATGTCATGGAGGCTGGTTCCGAGCACTAGGGCAAGCCAAAGGAATGTGTCTCTCCAGCAGCTGCCCTGTTCCATCAAATCCATGCAATCTGCAGTCGGAGCAGCAGAGCATCAGAGTTTGTCATGTGTAGAACCCACTGCAGCCAATTCAGACATCTACAGCAGGCTAGCCAGACACATGGCGATAGCGTCACCAAAGCAGCTCCATAAACCCCATCTCAAACAGGTTTAACATGTCTAATTGAAGCTGTCACTGGTTTTAAACTCAACAATGGATCAGGTAATAAGTAAGAAAATCAGATACTACCCTTTGGCCACTGATTTTGTAGTGTAATGACAAACTCTGCTTGATACACTGTGTTTGTAGAGCATCTAATGATGGTCCTTTTATGGTTTAGAATTTTACCTTAAGTTTCACGTGAATATCTGTTTATATCATTCAAGAAAACGATACCAGACATGATCCCGTTCGCTATTCTTCTGGCATGGAGACTAATACTGCTGAAGCAGATATCATCCCTACATCCCTCTTACCACCGTTGGGTTTGTAATGTTCTGCAGTGTCTTACTAGGGATTGTCCCTTCTTGCAAAACTTAATAGATAAAAAAAGAATAGAAAAACGATACTAGACATGGCACTGTTTTGATTTCAAGTTCACGGCAGTTTGGGCTCATTGTCATCGGTAACATTTACAATGTATGCGGCCTGGGAATACAAAGGCAGTTCAGTCTACTCTAGGAAGGCTCCGGAAATGGCTAAGGGCCATTGGTCAGGGGAGGCATTCATGGGGGTGGGCAGGGGATCACAAGCTGACTTGGAGATTCGTATTGTCCCCCAAGTGCTTCATGTTTCTATCTTTTTGTTGCCATAACAAATGTCAGGGGGCATAATGATGTATCTGGAGAGCCTGTAGGTATGTTTGCCAGTCTGGGGGGGACTCAGGTGCTGCAGATACACTAGAATTCATTTCTTGGGATTCCTCCAATTAATAGTTTACCCTTGATCTCTTGAGCTTTGTTTGTAAGACAATAAAAAGCAACTGTATCTTCGATTACTCTTATGCTGGGGAAGTATATCACTGGACACTGAATTTGTTAAATAACATGTCTAGAAACAGGTGCGGATTATAGGATGGAATGGGGATGAAGGTAGCAGCTGATAGAATGGCCAAGATAACTATGCAGATAATTGTGCAGCGTGGCTTGATCTCCCATCGCAGAGTTTAAGGTGAATTCCGACATCTCTGCCCACCGTAGCGGGCCCCCAAAGCAGGGTCAGCTGCCTTCTCACCGCCGAGGAACCCAGCATTGATTACCGGCTAATTATAAACCAAGGAAATGGCAGCTTATTTGTTTCTAGGGTTGCAGTGGAATACATGAGAAGTTCATGTGATATCAGGTGCGAATTTCACAGAACGCTAACTGCTATCTTCCCCGTTCACTCTTTCTCTGCCTGGTGCTCCCTCTCGTCTGCTATCACGGCTCTACCCGCCTCTCACAGCCTCTCCAGGTGGTACCTCCTCCAGCCTGTCTTCACACTCAGTGTGGAGGTTTAAATAAACATATGTCCTGTTAATTACCTCTTGGTGCCATGATGCTTTCTGAGTGCCTTTTAAACAGCGAGCTAAGTCTCCCTAATCAGTGCCTTTTACAGAGTGGTCATTTGATTGGCGTTCTCTCTCATGCCTTCAAGGAGCTCATTAGTTTGAACAAAGTTAATGCTAAACTGTCGTCAGTGACCTTGCTCTTTATATCTTATTTATCAGCCGTATTTCAGAATATTATTCTTAACTGTTGTTGCAGGTTATCATTATGGTCATATGCAAGTCCAGCTGAATTCTGGGATAATATGCTAAAAGCACCTTAATACATTCATCTCCCTGCTGAAAAACCAGCAGAGAGCATGGTTTCCATGCTGTGCTGTGCTGGTTAGGTGCTAGTGCAGCTGGTGGACCAGTATGGCTATGCTTGTCTACCTGCACATGAAACTGTTCCACCAGCAATATTTCATTAATGACGTTTGTCCACCAGCACCAAAACACAATATACATTGGTATAACCAGCATGCATTATACTAGTCATGCTGGTAACCCGCTTATGCTGGTCTATGCTGTTTTTTTTTCAGCAGGGCTACTCACCACTTATCCTAGTATGAGGTAGCCTGGAGCCTATAGCAGGCAGTATAGGGCAGATGGCAGGATACACCCTGCATGGGATATCAGACACCTAACTGAGTGCTTTTAGGCTGTGGCAGGATACCACCGCACCCAGAGGAAAAGCTCACAACACAGGGAGGTCACACAGAGATGGGAAACCAATGAGGTGTCTTACACCCATGTTTTAAGTAATTAAAAAGCAGAAAAAAGTCAAAGTTAGCTTTATTGTCATTGTGCACATGTACAACGAAGTGAGGTGGAAAATGAAATGAAACACACCTGATATTTCTAGAGCCTGTATAAATGATACATCTTTACACTCTACAATTTTTTTGGGAGCACACTCATCCATCCATCTTCCATAACCAGTTATCCCTTGTGGGAGTTTTACTTACATAAAAATGTTCTGACAGCAGAAGGAAAAATTATTGGTTCAGAGAGGTAGCCAATCAGATTGTAGAGGAGGTGGGTCAAGCGCCTAGAGGAGGCGGGGCCAAGACATCTGGTTGTTTACGTAAGAATTATGCTGGCTTTGTTTTTCAAAATGGAAAGAACTTTGAAGTCACCTTAACATTAGGAATACTCTGATTTAATTTTCTGCAGAATTAAGATGTACACTCATCCATGTTTTACTGATTGGATTTATTTTGAACTTGTTTTTGCATCCTTATTCTGTGGAAAACCATGACAGAAACTTGCCTTTTATTCAGAAACAAGCCCTTCATTTTATATTGTCTTGCACTGGACTTTGTGGCGGGGCGGAGCTGATCTTCTGTCAGGGGCACCAAATAAGTATGAGCATGCTTGCTGGTATCAGCATGATAAATGGTCTGCTGAAGATCCATGTGGTGACATGAAAAAACGAGAAATGATGATGTAGAATAATGTGGCTCCGGCCTGCTGTGGTGACCGGCCCAGTCTGCCCACTGTGCCCTCGCTCAGGTTTCACCCATATGCTTTTTCAGCTGTAGGCCCCATTTGGATGAGTGTAACCCAACCGTTTTCCAGCGAAAGCGATCTGACAAACTTGTGACGTCATGCCAAGTGAGGCAGCTTGACATCTACAGTGATCATACGGTTTGGCCAACCTGTACTGAAAGCATAATATAACTCAGGGTCATTTACAAATTCCTGAGAAGCAATGAACATTTATGTGTTACATCAGATGACCAAAGAACTTCCAGAAAGCAGTTCCGTCTCAGTATTTTGATATGATCTTACTATGCATGCAAGTGAAAAGTTGTATAAATGTGTGTAGAGTCAGGATTATTGCCCCTTTAGACTCATTAAATGAGCATAGTAAGTGGCAAGATCTAAAGTAGATTGGCATTTATTTAATGTACTGAAGTGGCCCAATTAAAGAAACTATAACAAATCAACCTAAAATATGAAGTAACAGCAATTTCTCCAACTAGACACTTTATTGGGTGAGACGCCATGCTACGAATTCATCCTGTAACATTCATGTATCCATCACCCCAGTCATCCACCGGCATGCACAAGTGGCAATTTAAAGATGCGATTCACCCAACTGCATGTCTTTGAACTGTGGGAGGAAACCATGACAACAGTATGAAAGCCCCAGAACACACGGAGAACATGGAAGCTCCACACAGCTGTGGTAAGAGGCCCCATGTGCTCAGTAACTGTCATTGTGAAATATTAGTAATGAACATAACAGTATTGGATCAGCTAACCATTTAATTATCTACATAAAGTGCAATTAATTATAATGGTGTCATCCTGTCCAAAGTGCCCCCTGAGTCCTGCTCAAGGCTTCCTGACGTAGGCTTCAGCTTCACTGTGTCCCTGAAATGGACAAGAGTTAAAGAGGCAAACACAAAGAATATTCCATAGTTATTTTTTCAAAATTCATAAACCTTACTTCAGGACAGACATGGTGGCCCAGTGGAGGCTGGGGCTGGTGAGTGGCTTAGCAGATATGGTCCTGTGCCTCTGATCAGAAGACCACCAGCTCAAACCCCAGCCCAGGTGGAACACTCACATGTCTGGGGGCCTTTGAGCAAGGCCCCTAACTCCCCAGCTTCAGGGGCACTGGCTGACTCTGCACTGAAAACACCCCCCACCCCCAAGATGGGGTTGGTGGAGAGAAGCATTACAGGGTACTCGTCTAATCAGCAAATAAAGCATGTTTGTTGTGTGGCACAGTTGCCTTTTCCACATCTCTTCCCTTGGTCACTTGGTTTCCTCCTACCACACAAATATATGCAATTAGACTAATCAGGGCCTCTAAAATGCTCACAAAGAATGACTGAGTGTGTGTGCCCTGTAATGGACTGGCGTCCTGTCCAGGCTGCACCCCAGCCTTGTCTTACCTGGAATATGGTCCTAGTGACCCTGACCAGGGTAAGTGACTGTAAAATGGACAGAGTAGCCCATATTGGTTGGAAATTTAACATTGAATGGCAGAGTTAGGATTGGTAGACACCTGTATAGAGAATACCAAAGAATTTGCCTCCATGAAATTTCAGCTAGCAGGACACTGTCCCCACTGGTATTACACAGCCTTTCTGCTTTTACTGTTGTGAGAGAGGATTTATTTGATGAGACAACTTATTGACTAAAAGTCCTGTTTCGTGACCTTGCTCAGTGAGATGTGGCTGCTTCATGGCTGTCAGTCCTTTGTTACACTCCTTGATCAACAGGACACTGGACAACTGGCAACACACATAAACTCCCTCACTTCTCAAATACTTTAAAATCGGTTCTTGCTTTGCAGGAAAGCAGCATTTAACATTCTTAATATGGAGCATCAGGGCAAAACCATCATTCTTCCACAATCAATGAGAAACAAAAATCGATCGTGATTTTTATAACTACCAAGATCCTAAATTAAAAATCAGGGCGATCACCTTGTGTCTGTTCCACCTATCCAACCCGCACATGTGAGGTAAGAGACCACCCACTCCATCTGTTACTCACATTAACACAATTAACATGATGTAATCGTGTATACAAGGTAACTTCCAAGAGGCTCAACCTGCAGAGGAAAATAGTAGGAACGAGGGCACTGGCCTGAGGGCGCGAGGACCCGGCTGGCTGGCCTGACCGCGGTGTCACCCCATTGCGTCCCCGCTGTCCAGGATGTCAAGACAAATGATTTCACCACATGCCCTTGTGAGCTCACCTTGCTAGGAGACACACAGGAAGTAACATTTATGCGATGCCAGTCAAAAGACAGCTGTGTCATACCTGCACTGGGGTTACTGCATGTGAGTGTGTTTCTGGGAGCCAGAATGCATTACTGTATATCCAAATTTCTAGCTATTTAAATTCTGATATAGTGTTGATTCCCATACCCCAGTGACATTCAAATTTAATCATAATTATAAAAAAATCTGCAGACTGCCCCCCAGCATTCTTTAAGAAGTTGTGTGTACACAATATGACTGAAATTCACAACACAATACTTTCTTCAAGTGGGGCAATGAAGAGAATTATAAACTGGGTATGAGATCGGATGGGTTTTTACACAGACAGAAATGAGTCTTAAGTAATTATTGGTGTGCGGTGGCTGACATAAAAGAGGATACTTTTCCTCACAATTTTTGCCTGCCTTGAGACATCCATCAACCCCACCCCCCAAAATTCACATTCATACTGCGCAAACTGAAATTTGTAAAGTGTCATCACTCTCACTATCCATAACACAGCCTTCCCTGTTCTTCTCAGCCTGTCACCGCATGGTTTCCTTTGCAGTCCTCCGTTAGCAACTAACATTACATAACAATATCTCCGTGTTTGTCATCAAAGAGTAAAAGCTGAAAATTCCAAAGTGAATAAAGTCACTGAATTTCTGGTACAGAATGTAAGCCTTTGATGCCAAGTCCATAAAAATCAATGGAAGAACCTCAGTACTGCAGTTCTTGTATTTTTCCGTGCAGTGTATTGTGGGTTACAAGTAACACCATTTCCACAGAAGAGGATGTGAATTTTCCAGAGAAAACGCAATTGTTTTCGAAAACAAAATTGTAAAACAGTTGTAGTTAAATGCAATCAAATGACTAAATTAAATTCTTTATAGCTAAAAACTTACAAACCCCAGAAAACTTACAAAAACAAATAAATATCATCACCACGACTTATAATGTTGCACATCAAGGCATTTCACGGGGTGGTACTTTGAACATCGGTTTTAATAGTTTAACGCGACTTTTTCTGTGTTTTTTTTCACTACAGGTTCAGTTTTATATGGGCTTGCCACACGATACAGGCAAAACTCCACATCCATTCCTACATTACACATTCACATTTAAAAATCTCACCAATTAGAAAAATGATATTTAATTTAAATATCGAAATTACAAAAGTTGCTCTGTGATGGAAAGCAGTCCATTCAGAATGTACCAACGCAACAGTTTCAAGTATAAATGGCTGGAAGATGGAGAGATGGATATTAATCAGCTACAGTGATCCCCGCTATATCGTGGTGGCGCCCCCACTATATCGCGGATTTTCCCCCGCCGCGTCACAGTTCTCTGCTTATCACATATCTTGCTTGTGGTCCGATTGTTGTGAGCCAACTTATCGTTTTATTCTAAGCCCCACGATTTAAGGCTTAAACTATAAAAAATGTTTGTTTTAGGCCTATGGTCTTTCTATATCGCGGATTTTCACCTATCGCTGATGGGTCTGGAACGTAACTTCCGCGATAGGCTGGGGATCACTGTATTGCATGTTGAGTTCATTTGGATATTGCGGAGTGATCAGCGCTCGTTTGGCATGAGTACCTCACCCAAAACCAAAATTTCAGGGTTTTTAAATGTCTAAAGGGGCGCGACTCCCGCCTTTTGTTTGTCTGCATATGACCTTGTGCGATGTGAACACAAGGTTCACCGACAGTGCAAGTTGTTATCAGTACGGTTACGGGTTACGTCGTGTACCAAGTCATTCGGTGCTGGGTTTTTGGGTTATCTCCGACCTTCTGTGGGTTGTTTTCTAGTTAGATTTCCTAAAAAGAAAACCCGTTAAGTGCCGCGTTGTTTCTGTGAATTAGGAAGAACGTTGCCCTTAATTCCCCAGAACAATGCAACTGCTGTTGATCTAAACACAGCTATAGCAAATACCAAGAGAAATGGCACAGCAGACTTTCAAATAGGCTATATTTCATTAATTAACAGAAACTGCAGGCCTAATAACAGTTATTTTAATTATTCACCGCTTACTCTAGTGAATAAAAACAGCTCAGTTCCACAAATACCACAACTCTCCGAACACCACAGAATTTTTCATGATGACAGTCTTTACACCAGTCTGATAATATATCCTAGTCATTTATATATGCATAGATGACATAGGCTATATTACGCATTTAATATCATTGTAAATGAGTTCTGATTGAAAAGAGGGGAAATTATTATAAGATTTTAAATAAACAATGTACCTGGGCAATTGAATTCCGTAAAGGCTGTCTGGAGGTGAGCTTCTATCCTTTCTTTTGTATAGCCCTACTTTTCTTCCGTCGCTTACGAAGCAGTCTTTAATGTTACATTTCTGCATTCCAAAATAGGATTCAAATTAAATACACGTAATTAAAGACTGCCTACACATATTGTCACAGAATCATGTGCGCAGTCCTTTACTCTGTCAGAAAATAGTTCTGTGGTTATTAATCAGAAGACAATTATTTGGCAATTGAACCGTTTTTGGTAATTGAACCATTTTTTACACACACGACCAGCTGCGAATCATTGCTTCTGTGACTTCCTTTACAGGAAAGACACGATTTCTCGGTTGTGTCAGCAATGAAATAAAGATTTATTATTTGTTTAACCACATAATTTAAAACTATAAAATAGGGGAAATAATAAAATAACAGTATAATTGGTCTAAAACGTTAATTGTACAGATCCACAGATCCATGGAAATTCATTTTAAAGGTTCTGAAAATACAATATGACTCATTAACAAGAAATTTCTCCTCTGAATTTTGCTTATTTAAAAAAGCTATAGGCCTTTCTAGAGTTAATAGACCCTACTTGCAGTTAAGGTTATAAAATAATCATGACGTCATGTATTTACGGATTTTTTCCCCCATAATCTGAGCAGAACGACCTAACTTAAATTATGTGTGCCTCAGTGAGTTTAGACCCCGTGTTTGTGGTGCAAAGGTCGTTAGTTCAAGTGGCGGCTGAGTGATTCTATAGGCTAATTCAGTAAGGCCCTTAATTAGCCCACAATTACTCCAGGGACTTTATGTGGCTTCAGATAATGGCGTCTGCTAAATAAGTACAGTATATGTAAATTGTCATCCTCGTATTAAATTAGTGATGAGAAACACGTGGAAGGCTTTATGCGATTATTCTGACACCGTAGCCGCTGTGGTTTAACAATGTCATACTCACACGGCTCGGATTTTGGACTTTCGATCAGATATTCCTCTTCCTAAACTTTCAAGATGAAACACAAATTAATTACTAAAACATCCTGTAAATCGTATTGCTTAAAGAAGCAACAAGGATGTAACAAAGAAATTCACGACACATAACCAATGTTGTCTACGTAACTGGTGTAGAGTTACGTCGTAACACCACCTGCAGCTGATGCTCAGGGAGAAGTGTGCATTTTAAGTTTATTAAACACTAATCTATTAATTCGTTTGAAAATTAATAGTGATGGCATATTTACACTAAAATCTGTGCAAAAAGAACTGTTTTTTTCTTTGGCAAAATAAAGATCATTAAATGACTGTTGGGGTGTTCTATTGTAACTTTCGGGGACTAAAACGCTCACAGACAGTCAAGAGGCGCAGCTCGGAAACTTGTAGTGTTAACCAATCACACGCCCTCCTCTGCCCCGCCCCCAAAGCTATCCCCAGACACGAAATGTATATATTATTTGTAGAAAAGACAGGCATGTGTTTTAAGAGTTCAGAGGAAGCTAGGTCGAAAATAAGGGTAGACAAATGTATTCCGAGATTTAGAATTAAAAATAGCCAATGAAGAGTGTTATTATGTTACATGATAGTTTAAATCTAGTTTTTGTTATTTAATACGTATTTTAACGGTAGAACCTGAAAAAAGAATGTGAAACTTTATGCTTAGCATACAGACTAGTCAATAACCTTAGTCGATGTAACAGCCGTAACGTTTTTTTCTTTTGAGTAAAGAGTCGTATTTTTCGTAGTCATTGCCTTTATTATTTTATTTTTTTTTACTAAAACTTACAGACACTGTGAACTTATGACATTTCAAAGACGTTCAGATTGTAGCTGCAAATGGGCGGTATAGGTGGTAATTTTTACCCCAGCATGTTGAATGGGACTGAAACGCAAAGTTTTGAGAAAGACGCTGATATTAACAACCACGTTTACCGCACCAAGGATTTAACTGACCTTAAAATGGGAATCCAAGATACCAGATTTTATTATCAAGACCCTATCCAAAACAGCCCGGACAATCTGCCTCTCCCGTACCATGCGGGTCAGGCTGTGGCCGGATTCGAAGCACAGACCGGGAGGTATTACCCTCATACGCCGCTCACTAGCTGTCCTTTCAATACCATGCGATCCCAGGGGAGGAACGGCCCGGGACAGGGCTGTGCACCGGCAGGAGGGGACGGTTTTGCGACGACGGCCAAAGACGTTTACCAGGCTGGTGGAGAGAGTTACACTTCGCCCTTCCAGCACCCGTATCCGCGACCAGCCCTATATCCTTTACCTGGGCTACAGGTGTGCGGAAAGACGCAAGCTCTTCTGAACAACTTCCCACTTTGGGCCAAGTTCCACAAATATCAAACCGAAATGATCATTACCAAACAGGGACGGTAAGTACAGGATTGCGCACTCAAATGTTTTAAGAGTGAATTTATGATAGACCAAGCAGGTAGATTGTACTAAACTTTTACCAGCAAAGTGTCTGTCAAAGGTGGCTCAATAACAGGCAGCCTTCTAAACAGTGGAATACAAGAAACTTAGGCTGGTGTATACGGTTTTCAGTTTTCTTTACTTAATCTCAGAATACAGGTTTTACTAAGGGCTTGACTGAAAGTATTCACGCTTCGGCTGCCGAACACAGCGGGTTTCGACACGTCCTATAGGATCCTCTATGCTTAAATGTATGAAACTGCGCACTTAAGTTGACAAGAAATTTAAGTATTATGATGTAGACCGCTATTTATTCATAAATGGGACAAATGTATATAGGTGCGTATTTGTTGTCATTCATATTACTATTGACCGCCGCTGTAAATGTTTCTTACGTTAATCGTCTGACGTTATAACTATTACAGGGAGAATGAATATACAGTATATTCTAAAATGCAACTTATTCAACTTGTTGCATACAAGAAGGTACGCGTACACCATATAAAGTGTGTCCCATTAAAAAGCGGTGTTACGTATTTTTGCACGTTACAACACATCTATGTAAACTGCACATAGTGAAATATACTACATCTAGGGTTTGCTATAAATCCAATTTCACTGTCTAAATTTAACCGGCAATCAGATCTTGGTATACCGGATGTTTGGTTTAATTTTCCATTCGTTTTTCTTACGTACTCTGTCATCATTAAATATTATTTTGGTGTTTTTCTGTCGGTGCGTGTGAACTGTCTGAAAATAGTTCGGTAGCTCACTGAAAGGGTAGACCGGTCGTCATGAAAAAGTCGTGCGATGTTGACGATTAAAGTTTTCCATGTTACTGTTTTGTATAGTTCGAACGAAACTCAGCAGCACTACTAATGTCAGCGGAATGATGGGTGTAATTCTATATCCAAAAGTCTCTGATATTCCTTCAGTCTCTCAAGGTGTGACAGGAAAGGGGAGGGGTGATAGAACTGCCATTGGGGTCCCGATATTCACCAGCCCCCTACCTTCCTGGCACAGTCAGCAGGTAGCAATCGCTTTCGGATCTCACCTAGCATTACGATTATTACTCTTTGATTAGGCCTAATTCACTAATCGGAATACGTTTATCGAATATTTACAACACTAAGAGATACTGGAATTGCGATCAAATGTTTGGTTTCCAGTATCTTAGAGCCCCCACACAGAATGTGTTTAATATGGTTTTGAATGTCTATAACCAATGTACTCGGAAAACAACCGTGATTGATTGTTACTGTTTTATATGAAACAGTGACTGGGGTTTTGGTATGCTAGCGTTTGTACATCATTTTAAATAGTCAAATTTGTTTAAAATATATGGCCTTTCTGGTATATTAAAATTGATATTCCTTTTTCAGAAATGTGTGGTGACTGAGTTTAATTGAAATCATTCATGTTTCCTAATAAATAAATAAATAAATAAATAGATAGATATTCTCGACTTACAATACGTAAATTTTTTAGTGCCGCAAAAAACAGAAATTTGTATTTTTAAATTTTCTTTGTTAAATTTATAAGTCAACTGCATATAAAATCTGAATTGAGCATTTTTTGTCATGTCTACTGAATGTAAATTGTATCATGACACTTATGTTGCAGTCTTTTGCTTTATATCTTACCATGTGATATGTGTGATGCAGGTAGAACCATTGTATTTAATTTAGAGGGAAAACCTATTCAAGATAGTTGTCTAAATATCCAAGTTGGTTCCAAAGTTGTGAAACTTGTCCCAAGAAAGATGATAAATGTGATATTATATATAAATATATTTTGAAAATGTAGACTTCTAAACTTTGGCCCCTGTGGTTACTTGGGTTAAACTGTTAATAAAATAACAATAAGAAATAGTTTTAACCAAATGGATCTAAAGCTTTACTGATACATTTGAGAACCGCACAGTAAAGTTGCAGTTAGTATCTTCAGATAGGTCCAACATTTGATACAATGATACCGCGACAAACAATAACTGCTTGTTGCAGGTTTAGGAGCTTGGTGCTCGGGTCAGTAGTGTATCTGGCGATCTGAGTATGCCTCATCTGTGATGTGGCATAATAGTCTTTATTATACCTCAAGTAGCGGCATCACAGCTTGCCAGCTAACATTTACCTTATAAATACTTCACAGATGATACTCATATTCAGAGACATGCAGGTGGATTGAAATATTCTTAACTTTCTGCTAATTGAATTTGTAAAATTCTTGTTTTGTCCAGATGCTGGCTTTACACTGGCTGTGTAACAATAATTGAGTATGTCAGTAAATTCACAGCGAACGTTACTTGGGTCTAATACCTACCTTTTGGCTTTGGAACTAAAACTTCTTTTTTTGCATTTTTGAGGGCCATATTTTATGGATGAGGTTTTTCGTAAAGAGAAACTTGCAAGATCAGAACTTAGGTTTCATGTGTATCTCGCAAAAAAGGCTGACGCATAGTAACATGTTTCCAGGATCTCGATATTGCTGCATGAAGGTCAAGTGGCAAGAGTCATAGCCTCGTCTAACAATGTTACTCGTTGCAGCATAAATTAGCAAGTTTTGCTTGTTTGCCATTGATACCTTATTTGTGAGCAATATAAGTTATGCTATTGTGAGAATATGCATTTGACATGAGATATAATTAGGCTTCCTGCGACTCAGAAATATTTTCCACTGTCGAATGCCACTTCTCTCTTTTCGCGTAGACATGCTGATCAGTTGACATGATGCCCATAGGGCAGGTGATAAAGAAAGGGCCAGTGGCTTGTCTGCATAGACTCATTGGACCTTTGGTCAGTATCATTCAGGTGTCAGAGTAAGACTGGGAAAGTTCCCACAATTTGGATTTTTAAATTATTATTATTTTTCATTGTTGTGGCACTTTGTACACATGTTTTCAGTGCTGTCAGTCAGTCAGAGATGTGCCCTTTTTGAATGAGCTATTTTAATAAAACGGATAATTGAGAAAAGAAACAGTGTTGTATCCTGTTCACCATCTGAAACCCAATCTGAATACTGAAGCAGTGGTCTCACACTATTGCTCATGTCCTCAGTCTATTTAAAGCTCAGACATGAGCATCTGTGTGTGTGTGTGTGTGTGCGTGTGTGTGCGTGCACACACATGTGTATGTGTGTAAGGCAGAATGGAAGTGTGTAAATTACTTTAATTAAATACTTCATGTTGAATATCACTGGGATGGCATCTGCTAGCACTAGTCATATCAAAATCAGACATCACCCAATAAAGCGAATGTGTGACCATGCGCATGCACACATACAGAAAACAAAGACTAATGTATTTTAAATAATGCAAACTTGGTAAACGGAATCCCAATAGAAAATCATTTTCTCAAATTTGTCTCCTGCAATATCATTTTACAAGTATGTAATGTTTTGATTAAAGTTCACTGGTGTGCTTAGGTCCACTTAAAGAGCCAGTTCTATCTGGTTTGCAGTAAAGTGCTCCTCACAGTCATGTTTCCCTGCTGACAGCAGACCTCAGGCACTGAGTAAGTCAGACGGCTAGACTGTAGGTGGCACTCCTGTTTATCACTTGCTTTACACAGCTGTGGATGTAGTCTCGTCTTCTCTAGTTGACAATACTCTCAGTTTTATTAACATATATTTTTTTATTATCACTAGAATAATGCAGATGCTGCTTTGTAAAAAGTAATCGATTTACTGAAAATCTCCTGGGGAAAGGGATAGAATTTTTCGTTGAGCGACATTTACGGCAACCAGACTTCCAAAAGCCCAGTTTACTTATGGCTGCTTTTTTTGGAAGTTCACCATCTAATAGTCTGTGCAGCAGTTATTGTAAAACACCTACTATATAGAAGTAACTGTAATGTGGCTGACTGCAAGCTTATATGTGGTTGATGAGTAAGTGTTTAATCCAGACAAATCTGTCATTTCTTACAACGGCACTTGCCAATTTTGTCCTTTTGTCTATCATACGTTACAGCTCAGATTACATCTACTAAGCACCTTCTGGGAATTGAACCTCCAACCTGTCAGTTACAAATCCAGCTCACGAGATGGTGCTTAGCATGTGTGCCTATGATTATAAGAATCTGGGGATGTAGCATAGTAAAATTCAGTTCCATTCCTACAAACGATGCAAGAATCATAACCTTGACTACGTGTTTTAATGCCTGGTTGTAACAGGGTCAGAAATATCACCATCCATTAAGTCATAAATGAAGATGTTTGTTTTTAGCCAAATAATGCAGATAGTATCCTGCATCAAGTGTTGATTAGAAAGATGAGAAATGTAAGATTGAGGTCTTATCTGGAATAAAAGCAGGGATTAAAGTGAACTAAAGTGAATAAAAGTGGACTCTTTTGTAGAGAAGGCTGGGTAACATGATTTGATTGTGACAATTAACCCTGAGGATGACGCTGGCGTTGCGAAACAGTCCAAGAACAAGAATTAATTGTCCTGATTTGTGACCTGCCTGACAGTATGTGTGCAGTGCTTGAATGGCAGTTGCTAGCATGCAAAATCCCTCTCTGATAGGGCATTTGTAAAGCAACTGAATGGGGATTCATCAGACCACAGATCTCTCTGCACAGAGGCTCACGCTCAGCTGTTTCCCAAGCAACACAAGGGGAAGTTTAGCCCCAGTGTTTGTATATGATAAGGGTGGCAACCTAGGTTTGTGGTTGCCCACATGTCATATTTTCAGAGAATCTGGCAGTGGACGCTTGTCAAAAAAATAATAAAAAAAAAAAAAAAAAAACAGTGCACTGGCGCTGGAAAGATACTTGCAGTGCAGAGACTGGACGGCAGCTTCACTGTGGTTTTAAAAGGTGAGCTCTTTGATTTGAGCAGAGAAATTGTAAAAACGTTCAGGAAAGCCTTCTTTGGTTCTTTGTCACATGCAGCAGAATTCATTGTACTGCAGTGAGGAAGAAGAGGGGAGGGGAAGAAGACGACTGAGCACCACTGATGCTATGATAGCAATAGAGAGCACTGGAGGTGCCTTTGAAGTGCATGAGGGGGGAAGCTGTGTTTTTTTATCTTTCTTCATCCTCTCTTCTTTTGGCATATTTAGAGAATAACAAGTCATGATCCTTCAGAAGCTGGTCCTGGCTCTGAACCTTAACTTTGAAATGCGCAGTAACCACATAGCTGATCTGAAACCGGCTCTTTTCAAGTTTCCCTCTAAACAAACCCAGTCCATCCAGCACTGTTCTGGAAGATTCTGTCTGTAGCAGTACTTATCAACTAAACAACTAAAGCTATCTTGTTAATACATCTATTAGAAGTCATCACTGAATTTGACATGACTGGCAATTCAAATCTGCCCAGAAGTTACCCTGCTTGACAGTATCCAGCACTGGTTTATAGGCTTGGTGTGATATAGCACATTGAAAATCAGAACAATTACTCTGAGTGGCATGATGTCAAGGGAACTGAACTTTTAAAAATCTAGTATTTAAATGTAGCTCTTGATTTCTTATATACTGGAGATGCATCTGTTGAAGATCTTCACTGTATTAATTGTTATTATTACCAAAATCATTACAATAACTGTGTTAAAGAATTTCTTAGTGGCATAACAGAAAATTAGTTTTAATATCGGAGGATAGTGTAGCATATTTACTTCATCTGCAAATCCCACATTAAAAACATGTGTTTTCGACAAATTGGCTAATGATAATCTCAAGAATTAAAGTAGCCGAGTATAGTACACTACATTTGAGCATTGTACATGCTATACAGTACTTATCCTGTGCTTCTTTCCTAATGATAAATGGTCTTCCTGTTGTTGTTTTGCACGTCCCCATAGAGCTGATAAGACACAGGGTGCTGCTCTTCATCACCTTTTGATCTAAAGGCCTCATTAATGGTCATATCTGTAGATCTTCTATAGGCGTTCTCTGCCAATAAGTAGATCTCGCCCTTTTGAGGGATTTTTTTTTGTTGAGCATACACACTAATTTCAGTATTTATATACGCATGCATGTGCTTCTTTAAATTCATTGGTTTGACTGTGCAGATTTAATTGTAACACAAGAAATATGATCCCGTTCTTTGATTACTGCTATTTTTAATTTACTCTTTGTATCATTCAGTGAAAATGCATTTATATAGTAGTTCACAGTACGGAATCTCCTACACATCCATGATTTGTCATGCATAATAGATTTTACAAACTTCTTTTGGCTATTTTGAGGTCAATTAATGCAGGTGAAATGCTACTTCACAGTCTCCTGTTCTTTTCCTCAGTGTCACACCAGGGGAAATGCAGAAGTCTATTTCAGGGCTGTGTTGTGTGTGTTCTTTGTCTTTTACTGATCAAAACACTTCCTGTTGAACAGATCGTGTTCACATCTGGTGTGCATGGTCTTGCAGTTGCTTCTAACAAACTCTGACTTCTTGGTAGCTATACGTATTCTAGGTAAAATGAGCTATATGAATTTTCAACTTTGCCCGATTTTTTTGCTCCAGTAATCGGGTTTTATCGCCTAATGTCTTCATAGCTTGATTATTTATTACAATCTGGTTTTGCTTTGTTTTACGTCATGCACATGTTATTCTCTATCCACTTGTCATGTGATTTGAATGAGAACTCCAAATTAAGAAAAGGATTATTTTTATTAATAGTGAGCTGACGTGAGTCCAGTCACTGATTATGAATCAGTCTGGTTCTGTGTTTGCAAAGGAGATAAATCCTTTCTGTTCCACGTTATGGCTAATAAAGATATAGTTTGTCATAGAACCTGAACAGTGCAGGATATGTGCTTCGCTTCGCTCCTACTGCCATGTTTTTATCACAGAGAGATCGTGTACATGTCGGTAATGCAGACTGAAGCTGAACCCCTGTCCCTATTGATCGGTGAATCGCTGGAGTGAAAGAGGCCCCAATGTGCCCTCAGCTGCTAGCGGAGCACCTGCTTCACACACACACCTCCCCCCCATCCCCCTACCCTCCTCTATTTCATCTTCTCAAAGAAAATGGAAATAACCCTTGTTCTTCCTTCTCAAAGGGCACAAGTTCATTTCAGTTGTTAATTGTGAAGAAAAAAATGCCCCCAAGACACCGTTAATTATCTAAAACCAAATATGACTTTTTGGATTCCAAAATTTTTAAATAATTATGCACGTTTTATATATCTGTTGGTGAGAACTACTTCATAAATGGCAATGACAAAATTCTGAGAACTTTAGAGCATTACAGTGAGCAGGAGGGTTGGAGAGCGCTGTGCAGTATTTTCCTGCATTGTTGGACTTGGTGAATGGGCTCAGAGTGTCGTGCTCACCCATCCTTTAGTGCTGACATTTTCCTTTTTGAACTTTATGCCACTGTGCAACTGAACTGTTTATAAAAGTGGTACCTGTGTATTTATGAACACTCATTAGCTGTGGTTTTCTCTGAGACATTCTGAGATGATGACACTAGCTGTCATCACATTGTTGTCCAAAGGTAAACGTTTGTGGAGGTACTGCTCCATATTTTCTATGTCATCTGCTTTGGTGTCTGTCTTAAGAAAATGAACATCTAGGTCGGTCATTGTACAAGTATTCTATACATACAGTGAAACTGTATGCATTCTCTTTCAATGCTAAAAATATACAGATATACAGATATACATATATAAGACTACGTTGAAGTGCAGTGGTGGAATCATATGATAATTATCAGCATCAAACATGTAATGATTTATTGTTTGGCTGGTGAACTTTCCAACCATGTGCTCAAGGTCTAGTTGAGCCTGCAAATGTATATCCAACAATCTACATAACCACCTAGTAGAAGAATTGGTTTGTTGAGGTAAATATGCAGTTTGAACTTTGCATCATTTCCAAGAAGTGATATCCCCATTGCATCTGCCATCAGCTGCAGTACTTTAGGTAAAATCAGGTATTAAATGCTAATTAAAAATAAAAATGAAAACCAATGCAAGTAATCATAGGCTTTGCTCATGTTACGGTAATTGTGCTATCTGCTTTATTAAGATCCTGTAATACAACCAGCATAGAATGTCACATGATACGTGTTTCAGGCGAACAAATGATTGTTGAGTACATCATGGATTACAGCTCTTAGTCAGCAGCAGACATGATACAATTGCCGATTCATGTTGGGAATCCAACATCATTACCACAGTCTGGTAATGATCTTTTAGGAACTTTTTGGAATGTACTCCTAGATAGTAAATGGAATGAGGTTCATGGATACAGGAGTTAAGATGCACGCTGTGTATTATGCGGCACTGTGCTTGGGTTTTCTAGGGTAGGTAATTTGGAAAAACTCTTAAGTCGTTCTTTAGAAGCGTTACTATTTTTGTAGCTCGAGGAGGTGGAGGAGTTGGTAGACAAGTAAAAATGAGTAAGATGTGCATTTTGGGGAAAGTATAAATGGGGTGAGCACTTTGCGAGGAGGTGATCATTTGCAGTGTTTTGTCCTGAGAGCCAGTGCTGATGTTACATTTCCCCTCTGTGTGGAATACGGCCCTTCTCTCTGTTTATTAGTGATGGCTGATTAACTCGCCCAGTTGTAGTTCTGGCCTGACACTGGTCACATGGGTTTTCCAGCTTCTGGCTTGATTCCTTGTGGTTCTGCATCATCTCCCTCATCTGATGACTGAACGACCCATTTTAAGACAGAAGGGTCTACAGCAGCAGTTTCCTTTCCCATATATCTTGCAAGCAAGTGTGCTTTCAATGAAAACTTCGATTCCCCTGCATGCAAATTTGCCTCCCTGTGGTACACTTGAATTCCTCTCTAGAAGTTCTGATTTCCTATAAAAGAGATCTCTTTTTATAAGTGATAAGATAAGTGCTCAGTCATATGAAGAATATGACAAGTCTTGTGGGGTCTCTTTTTTAATCATAGTGTGGGTTGTTCAGCATGGCTATACATGAAGTCGTTTGTACTTACGGTTTCTTTTTTCAGTTATATTGACAGATAGAAGAAGCCTTGTCTCTCCTCTTCTCTTTCTTATCCACATTGTGGTTGCAACAAAGAAGCTAAAAGGATCTGTACAAACGTAGGTTGGTCCCTCATTTACTACGCCAGCCAGTAGACAGATGTATGTATATATGTATGAATACAGGGCATGAAGGGGAAGTGAGAGGTGTGAGTGTTGCTCAGAAAAGCCTGGGCAGCCCCTCGTTCCTCCTGGGGCCCAGAGCTGGTCAGAGCATGGTCAGAAGCTGGGCCCTGCAGCCAAGCCTAATGCAGGAGTTTGAGTGTAATCATTTGGTGATTCCACATAGAAGATGCCTGTTACCCAGTCATGGGAAACTGAGTGTTATGGTACAGCGAGTGCCGCCCTGTTGTCTGATGCCAGGGCAGCGATAATGCTCAGCATCCAGATGACTTCAGTGGGAGAATGTCGCCTTGGTGTTACACCGCACTGCATCTAACCTCAATTATGGACTGATTTGACACAAGCCACTCATTTCACACTCCGAGCAGAGTGTCACACGGTGCAGATGCAGACTTATTATTTATTTTATTTTTTTTATAAATGAATGGTTTTCCTCATGATTGTTCTGCATTAGTTTGAATAATGCAGCTTATGGTAGTTCAGAAATCACCAAAACAAGATGCCGTTTCTTCCCCTTTTCCTTGAGGTTTTCACTGCAGGCTCGATAAGTCCCTGTAAGCATAAAGAGAAGATTTGAAAATAGAATAGGAGTATTTTTGTTATCCTTTATTTTACCAGGAAGTCCTGGCCAAGACAGCAGCAAAAAAGAAAAATAAGACAAAAGTTTTGTATACATACACAGAGATTATTAATATGAACACAAACTACAACACATACAAATTCTCAAACTCTCCAAAAATACATAGAATAAAATTAATTTACATGACACAATGACACTGTTCTTTAATCTCAGAGTTTAAGAGATTTTTAAACACATTCAGAGAAGGCAAGGAGTCTAGCATAGTCCAGGCGTTACAAATCAGCTTATTGTACTCTCCCAGATCTCTGCAAACATGGACTTTTGGTGATGGACACTGATGCCTTTAGCAATGAACACCGCTGACCTTCCCGGTCAGACACTACGATACACTGCAGCCCACAGGAAGCTGACCACCTATTGCTGCAGGCTGTCCTTCCTGGTACCCGGCTGCAGCCCCGGTGAGACAGTAGATAGCTCAGTGGATCTGTCACTAAGGCTTTCCACTGCCAATGTGCAGCCAGTACTGGATCAGAGAGCCTGACAGACCATAGTCCCCACATGCTGTATGTGCTTTAGGCAGACAGAGCACCTTGGAGCGAAAGCCAGTCATAAGTCCCCCCACCTCTGCATCTCTCCAGCTAACCACAACACTCCCACATGCGCCGTGCCCTGCCCGGAGACCTGCTGTTGTCATTTGTTTATAGTGCAGATCGCATCAGATGCAGCACATAAGCATGAAACATTCTTGCCGAAAATGGTTCACGTCTATGACGGATGGATACACGTGGGTAGCTATTAAACCAGTAAGAGCGTATTTCACAATAACATAGCCCCGGTTTAAATAAAGTGCTACTGTGACATGCAGTTTTATTTGTGATGAAGAAATGCACAAAGAAAAAAATACTACCTGTGCATGTTTTATGCTTCCAGGTGTTATGCTAGTCAAACTTAGTCAAGTCTTTATCTAGATCATGGTGTCTTTGGATCCGCATAGCCCAGCCTGTCGCATTTCACTGGGGGCTACCCTTTACGTGGCTGCTGAGGATCAAGCTCCTAACTTCGTATTTAGGCCATATAACATAAAAAGGCACACACTGAGATTTAGGTACGTCCCTTAGATGAGCATAACAAAGTACTATATCAGTGCAGTGTCTAAAAGTTTATGAATGTCTTTTTAAAGATGCATTTATGCTACATGCAGTTACACTAATCAGCCATAACATTAAAACCACTGACAGGTGATGTGAATAGCATTGATTATCTCATTACAATGGCACCTGTCAAGGGTGCCATTATGTAGGCAGGGGAACAGTCAGTTCTTGAAGCTGATGTGTTGGAAACAAGATAAATGGACAAGCGTAAAAATCTGAGCAACTTTGACAAGAGCCAAACTGTGATGGCTAGACGACTGAATCGGAGCTTCTTGTGTGGTGTTCCTGGTACGTTGTGCTCTTTACCTACCAAAAGTGGTCCAAGGAAGGCTGGGCAACAGGGTCAAGGGCCGCCCAAGCCTCATTTATGGGCATGGGGAGCTTAGCCTGGTCCACCTGGTCCGATCCCACAGGAGAGCTAATGTAGCACAAACTGCTGAAAAAGTTCATGCTGGCTAAAGGTGTCAGAACAGACAGTGCAGTGCAGCTTGCTGCGTATGCGGCTGCGTAGCTGCAGAGCAGTCAGAACGCCCATGCTGAACCATATCCACCACCGAAAGTACCTACAATGGGCACATGAGAATCTGTATTGGAGAATGGAGCAATGGAAGACTGTGGCCTGGTCTGAAAAGTCATGTTTAAACTTACATCATGTTGACGGCTGGGAGCATGTGCATCGTTTACCTGAGGAAGAGATGGCAGTAGGATGCATTGTGGGAAGAAGGCAAGCCGGCGATTGCAGTGAGATGCTTCTGCTGGGAAGCCTCGGATCCTGGCATTAATGTGGATGTTACTTTGACGTACCACCTACCTGAACGTTGTTGCAGACAAAGTTCACCCCTTTATGGTATTCCCTGATGGCAGTAGCTTCATTTAGCATGATAATGCACCTTGCTACAATGCAAAAAATTGTTCAGGAATGGTTTGAGGAACATAAAAAAGAGTTTAAGGCATGGACTTGGCCAGATCTCAGACCAATCGAGCATCTCCAGGATGGTCCGGACAAACAAGTCCAACCCATGAAGGCCCCACCTCAGAACTTACTGGACTAAAAGGATCTGCTGCTGATGTCTTGGTGCCAGATACCACTGGACATCTTCAGAGGTCTGGTGGAGTCCATGCCTCAGTGGATCAGAGCTATTTTGCTGGCAGGAGGGGGACCTACACAATATTAGGCAGGTGTTTTTTAATGATGTGGCTGATCTGTGTATAGTGGTAGCAGTACTCCGTTTCATCATTAAGCAGAGCCAAGACTGAAGAGTTATGGCTGACCTATATCCAAGCTCTGCTCGCACAGAATATTAGTTACAATCACTCTGATGATATATAATATAATATGTATTTTTCTAGCTTTTTTGTCATCAGAATCTTTAATGGAAAAAGTTTGTTGAACAGCATCTCTTGGAATGTGGTCACTCATACAGTAGAATTTCATCATTTATTTGTACACACATGTGCCACAAAGCCCCTGTCCTGTTTCGTGTGGTTTTATCTGCATTTAGGTGACTTTGCACTCATTGTGTCACCTGAGGACTCAGTGACCTCCTGGTTACCTCCTGACTGTGACATCCACTGTGATCAGAATAAGTTCAGCAAATACAGCTAGTGGAGCTCACTTCTGCTTCTCTACCATGTTTTATTAAAGAGCACCATTAAACTTTCACACCAGCCCCCCAGCCCCCACTTTGCCTCCTGTCTTAGCTGCCTCTTAAGCATCCTCACCCATCCCCTACAAGTAAGTCTCCCTTGACAGGTTCCATTTCATTCCTTCTCAACTGTACCATTTCCATCCTTAGATTCTGAGTCTTAGAAGTCTTTTCCTAATAATAAGATATAATATTGTGGAGCCAAATGGCTCATCTTTTCTATTGTGGCAAACGAGTTCTACACTGAATGTCTTGGCTGCTTATACCGTTATGAGTTGAATGAATGGATGAATGAACGAATGAACAAATGAATGAATGAATGAATGATCCATTTGTATAGCTCTTTTCAAGACATCCAAAGAGCTTTACAGAACCAATATGGAATCAGTTGGACCACCATTATGGAGCCTCACCACACAGTAGCTAAGGTGGTGAAGGGGCAGGGAAGGATTCACCAGTTAGATATAGGCGATGATTAGGAGGCCAGATTTCATAGGGCCATAGTGGGCAATTTTAGCCAGAATATTGGGGTATCACCTCGACTCTTTTGAAAGATGCCCAGAGGTTTTTTATGACCTCAGAGAGTCAGGACCTCATTTTTATGTCTCATCAATCATCCGAAGAACAGTGCCATGTTTACAGCACAGTGTCCCCATCACAGCACTGGGGCACTGGGATGCACACAGACCACAGGATGGTCTAACATGCTGGCCAGTGTCCCCGTCACTGCACTGGGGCACTGGGATGCACACAAACCACAGTATAGGCTAACATGCTGGCCAGTGTCCCCGTCACTGCACTGGGGCACTGGGATCCACACAGACCACAGGATAGGCTAACATGCTGGCCAGTGTCCCCGTCACTGCACTGGGGCACTGGGATCCACACAGACCACAGGATAGGCTAACATGCTGGCCAGTGTCCCCGTCACTGCACTGGGGCACTGGGATCCACACAGACCACAGGATAGGCTAACATGCTGGCCAGTGTCCCCGTCACTGCACTGGGGCACTGGGATCCACACAGACCACAGGATAGACTAACATGCTGGCCAGTGTCCCCGTCACTGCACTGGGGCACTGGGATCCACACAGACCACAGGATAGGCTAACATGCTGGCCAGTGTCCCCGTCACTGCACTGGGGCACTGGGATCCACACAGAACTTAGGATGGGCTCACCTGCTGGCCACACCTCTTTTATATGACACCCATGTGAGCCTTGTTCTTTTGTTACAGGAGAATGTTCCCCTATCTGAGCTTCAACATTAGCTCTTTGGATCCATCTGCTCACTACAATGTGTACGTGGATGTGGTTCTGGCTGACCAGCACCACTGGAGATACCAGGGTGGGAAGTGGGTGCAGTGCGGAAAGGCTGAAGGAAACATGCCAGGTTTGCCTTTCATTCATATCTGACTTGTGTCATTCATCAGTTGTCATCAGCTGTTGGTGGGAAGGATTCAATGCCAAGTGTTATCTACCATGCCTATTGACTACCAGAGTTGGGTAATTCAGGTCCAGAGAGTAAAAGTCCAGACCAGGATTTTGTTTCAATCAACCAGTTGAGCATAAAGAGTCACAGTCACAGAGTACTCAACTGGTTGGTTGAAACAAAATCTGGACTTTTACTCTCTGGACCTGAATTACCCACCTCTGACGACTACTGACTCTTTTCATTAAACAAGATCAGTATGGAAATATTAGTATCTATTAGGTGAGCTGGTGTGGGGTCATAATGCATATCGGATATGATAAAGTTGAAGTGGGTTGAAAGAAAAATATATGTTGCCAACACAGTTTTGTGGAAGTTACCCACAAAAGTAAAGAGGTGGAAAGTTCAGGTCCAGAAATTATAAATCCAGATCAAGATTTTGTTTCAACCAGCCAGTTGAGTACTCTTTATGCTCAACTGGCTGGTTGAAACACTGAACTTTCCATCTCTGTTTGTAATGGGATTACTTTTGTGAGTAACTTCCCCAAAACTGTATGTTGCATACCAATGACCTAATTTGTATTAATTCATGCAATATATATTATACTACATACTGAGTGATTGGATGTTTATTGTAGATAATGCAAAAAGGGGGATTTTGACGGTAACAAAATTATTAATTTTAATTAATTTAATTATTAAGAGTGGGTTTAATAAGTCAGCTGAATGAGTCACCCATTCATCTCTAGAGTGACTAGAAACGTTCTGATGAGCAACAGTGAGTGTTAAGTCTAGATTTGTTGTTATCACTGGATGTGGTCAACACCCTGAGACAGGCAGTAGACTGGATTGGGGCAGACTGAGGTTGACTGTATCTGGCAGTGGTGCTGAGTGTCTGTGTCTAATTGTCCTCTGCAGGTAACAGGATGTATATGCATCCTGACTCACCCAACACTGGGGCTCACTGGATGAGGCAGGAAGTATCTTTTGGCAAACTGAAGCTCACCAACAACAAAGGAAGCTCCAACAATGTGGCACAGGTGGGTGAACACGAGCACGTTCATGGTTGGGTGTACATATGCCTGTGTTATCTCTATTCAGCCTTGTTCAGGTTCCCCGCTACTGTTGAGCAGACCCACAGTTGTGCAAAGCTGCTGCCTATTCACATCTGTGAACACAGCGACGTCCGCGTCACCCGCGACTGTTCCGTTTAGAAAATCAGTTGGACTAACACAGTTGTATCTCTGTCTCCCCAAAGATGATTGTGCTGCAGTCTCTACATAAATATCAACCCCGCCTGCACATTGTGGAAGTAAAGGAGGACGGCTCTGATGATCCCTTCGTGACTTCCAAGACCCTGACCTTCGTCTTTCCTGAGACACAGTTCATAGCTGTCACCGCCTACCAGAATGCAGACGTGAGCTGCCTGCCATATTCACCATGTGTGGAATATGTTGTTACCTCCATAAGTGGAGCAAGTTCTTTCAGGTTACTTTTGAGTAATTACGTGACGTTACTAATTCTGTTTGCTCTTTCTTTGTCCTCTCTCCTTCTACTGCTATTTATTGTACAGATCACTCAGTTAAAAATAGACCACAACCCCTTTGCCAAAGGTTTCCGGGACAATTATGACGCGTAAGTAAGAAACTATTTAATTCAGCAATTAGGGAACAATAAGAATTTTATCCTGAAGGTACCTGAAGGCATTATTATGATTATATCCAACCTAAGAATATCCGCTCTCTAGAATGATGATCTGAACATGACATTTGAGGGCATTTCCCAAGTGTGTCCACCCGTGAAGTGTTGGGACTGTTTTTCTCATTACTGTGTTTTCCAATCCAGTCCTAAGGGACACACAGTTGGTCCATGTTTTTGCTCCCTCCAAGCTCCCTGCCAGACAGTCCCAAAAATGTGGGACTTCCAAAAATGTGGATCATGTGTGGGTCCCCGGGGCCCGGATTGGGAAACACTGCTTTAGTGAAACAAACTTTGACAAGCCACAGAGATTTCTGCCCTGATCTATAACAGCATCCATGAAGACCAATAAATTCCTTGGGCCAGGAATTGCCTTCTGATTGGTTAAACGTTGTCCAATCACGGAAGAATGTTTTGCATACCATCATACACAGTATCTTTTCAGTAATAAGTAAAATGATACAATCATACCACGTTAGTGACTGAGTTCTGTTCCAAAGACAAGGTTGTTGATTGAAATGGTCGCTAAGTGAAAATCACGCAGCCTAGGCGTGACTGCGACTGTGTTTGCGACTTTACTTCCGCCTTCCATACTTAACTTCTATTATTCATTAGTCTGAAAATGAATTGTTTATTACCATCGTATTTGCAAATGTTCACTAACCGAGGTAGTCACTATAGTGGTTAAGCTGTATGGGAATTATAGCCCACCTTACATGGTGTTCAGGAGAGGTCGGGATCATGTATATAATTTGGGGTTTTGGTGAGAAACTCCAATTTATTGGTCTTAACTTCTATTATTCATTAGTCTGAAAATGAATTGTTTATTACCATCGTATTTGCAAATGTTCACTAACCGAGGTAGTCGCTATAGTGGTTAAGCTGTATGGGAATTATAGCCCACCTTACATGGTGTTCAGGAGAGGTCGGGATCATGTATATAATTTGGGGTTTTGGTGAGAAACTCCAGTTATTGACCAGTGTGAACTCCCGCCACCCATACCCCCCCCCCCCCCCCCCGCAGGCTATATGCACCTCCCGACACGGAACGGCTAACCCCCTCCCCCTCGGAGAGCCAGCAGCTTCTCCCTGGCAGCTGTTACCACCAGCCCTACCTTCCCGACCAGTACATGGGTGCCCTGCCCCAGAGCCGCTTCTTTAACAGAGAGCGCATGACCATAGGCCAGCAGCCCAAGGACGCCAGTAACGGCCCCCATAGTCACTGGTATCTCCCCAGCCAGCAGGGGACGGGCTCCAGCCGGCTAGACTTCAACTCATACGAAGGAGACTACTCTGGTAGTGGCTTCTACAAACCCTTCTCCCTCCAGGGGCCAGCGCACTCTCATCTGGGGTACTATCCGGACCACCCCTTCACCTCTGGCAGCATCAGCACAGCTACTCCTGGGGTCTGGAATACAGGCCGACCCTCGCCACAGTACCTGAACCACTCCCTGCCCAGTAAGCCCACTCCAGGCCTCGGTTGGTATTGTCCCATGCCGTCGTCTTCCTCCGATCACCGGCTGCATACCCCGTCTCTCCTTGAGCCGCCGCTGCCCCCACCTTTGCTGCAGGACAAACCTAAGGAGCCGGGAGACGACGCCTGGCTGGAGCCCGCCTCTGTCAAGTCGGTGGACTCAGCCGACTCGGGCCTCTACGAGAGCATGGAGAGCAAGAAGAGGAGGGTGTCACCCTATGCCTCCAGCACTGAGAGCTCCCCCCCCAACCGCAACACTGAGTCCAACGAGAAGGACAACAGCAGCGATGCCGGCTACTATGGCTTCTACAACAACTGAAAAAAACAATCCACACCCCAGGCCAAAAAAAAAAACATCATTTGTTACCCACTTGCATACGCATCCATTCAACCCAAAAGTAGCTGTTCCTAGAAGGTTGTGTGAAGGTAAAGAGACTTGAGATGAGATGACTCTGGAAGGGTGCAAGGCTGGGGGGTTTCTGTAGTAAATCCTGGATTGGAGCAGACCTATGAAGGAACCGTACCTGCTTTGAGGGTATATCCTTATGTTGCTACCATGAAAGCAAGATCAAAGTCAGACCAGCAGTGCATTACACATAAGCTAGACTAGTCAAGATACCTCAGTCGGTCTGTTCATTCAGGTTCTCACACTGGATCGTTTCCCAAAAATAAATAACATAGAAGTACTTGTTGCAGTGAGATGCGCTCAATAGGTACCTTTAAGTATAATTGTTTGTAGGGAGAACGGCTTAAAATCGGGGCGGGGGTCTTTGAAAACATCCAGGCCTTTGTGATGCAAAGTATATGTTGCTGCCCTATGAACATGCAAATGAAGTGGTTTTTGAGTTCAGCACTGATGACCATTAGCAGACTGTTTTACCAGTTCTGTAGCCTAAGCATTGTTCCTCAGTTACCCAGGTCCATGCATGCAACTGGGACCATTGCCTGACCTTGTAGTGTTGTACAGGTTTGGGCCTAGGAGATAACTGATCCTAGAATGAGCATGTCCCTTATAAACTCATCCTGGATTTAGCTTCTAATACTGTGTTTATTTTCAGTGTCCAACAGCACCACATGGTGGTAAAACACAGAAATTGCAAAGCAAGAGAGGTACAGAACACAGCGGTAGAAGATCATCTCTTAAGAGACCATTAGTAAAACACAAGTGTCATGATTTTGTCCAGTTTTTTTTTTGTCTTCTAGAATAAAATCCTACCATGCAGAGCCTCCACAGACATTAGTAAAATGGATTACAAAGTTTTGTATTTAGCTAATTATTAAATCTCTGTAAAATCCCTCCATATATATATATTCCATATTACTGTATCACACACAGCAAGTTATAGAAGCAAAATGTTAAAGGCAATAAAGCTCCTCAGTGTAATCTATGTGAAGGGTAAATGTTTTAGACACCTTGTTTAGAGTATCAGTGATCAAACTGAAGAGTCTCTTCCAGTGCAAACAGTGGCTCTACAAAATGAGACATGATCTAAACCTCCAAATATTTCACCTTCACAGGTTCTGATGTTCTCCCCACAGCAGAAGTAGGGAGAACTTTCCATTCCTACACTAGGGTTGTTATCCCCTGCTTCCGGAACAGTGGCCTGTACTACGAAGCGGGGTTACTGGCTTATCGGGGTAACTTGTCAGATTTAAGGTAGTCTGGGCAAAATGTAAGTGAACAAATATGAAGTCCATTTAAACTGTGGTACCTTAAATCCGACAAGTTACCCCGATAAGCCAGTAACCCCGCTTCATAGTACAGGCCACAGGTCTTAGTGCCCCTGCCGCAACTGCAATTATCAGATGTAATTGGATAGCATGTGGGCCGCAGATGCAAAGCTCTTGATCCCATCCTCTGTGTGTCCTCCAGTGAACTCTGCCTTTTATGAAAGGAACATGTGCTCCCTCTCACACTCACATACACAAGAGCTGCGGCTCTGGGGGGCCTCTGATGGCCATGCCGATACAGTCCAATGAGAAAGACTCAGAATTAAAGTGAAGCATGTTATATGGATCTTGACAGATTGTGCGAAAGTCACATTTACTGCAGACTGAGGAAGGATGAGATGTTCAGACACACTGGAAGTGGTATAGCAAAGACAGAGGTGATGGTCTTAGTATTATAGTGCAGGGATGGAACGTTCAGGTCCAGAAAGTACAAATCCAGAGCAAGGTTTTGTTTCTTTCCATCTCTGCTATAGTGTATGCTGCCTTTAAATTAATTCTTCTTCAAAATAAATATTCTGGTTTTATTGTAATGATTTTTTTTTATTTGAACTTCATACTTTCAGTCTAGCTAGTAAATAGCAACTTACCCCTTTCACTTGAAAAAAAATCCCAACATTCAAGTAGCTAACAATTAAGAAAGAGTGCAGCAACAATCCCCCAAATACATATTCCATTTGCTTAGGATACATTCAGAGATTGCGCAAAGATAGGATGCTGGGGCTAGTTCATGGTAAATGGAGAACAGTGTAGGACTGCCCACAGAAAGTCTGCGTTAGAAAGGGGAGTGTTGTCCAGTAAATTGTTCTTCAGTCTTAAAAGATAGGATTTAAAATGTTGGCAAGAAAATGTATGTTAAAATGAGCCAGTCATTTGCGGAGATGATGTTGTCAGTACAGTGACAGTACAGTGAGTTTTGCCAGCCAGATCATGAGCGGAGCACAGAGACATTAAACAAAGGGCATCTGTGCCTGCAGCTTAGATTTAGGCAGCTTAGCTCAAAGACAGTCTGTCACAGAAGGATGCTGGGCAGATTTGCTTAAGGAGACAACCTTGGTTCTCAAATAGAGACAATCGCAAAGAATGATGAGATGGTGTGCTGTACAAGACCCCAGGAATATTACATTTGCTTGTGCATCAGAACAATGACTCATTAATCTCGAACATAGATTCATGTAAAATAAATCTGTTGAAAAATTCTTTCATTTGTAGTCCAAATAGTAGAATCAATGTCTGTTTTCCCAGTGAATGCACTTGTTAATCGAATTGCCCCATATTGCAAAATTTGCCTTATCTCTCTAAAAGTTGTTCTGACATCCTGGAAACTTTGTAAATAGCATATTAGACTTGTTGTGTCAGGGTAAAGCCCTTCTGCCGCTGTGATCATTTCAGCATTATTTTCAAGTTTGTCCTTAAGGGAGGGAAACTGGAATTATAAACCTGGGACTTGCTCTGTGGATTTGTTGTGCTTTGTTGCCATCTAGTGTTATGAACAAGTGCCTTGGACAATTTTGCAAGTCATTGTTGATTACTGGAAATGGGTCTTAATAGTTGCATTTGGGATAACACAAGGTTCAGTTAGAAACTGACATAATGAATAAATAAATTACAAATCCTCTTCTAAAAACAAATTCTTTATGCACAAAAAAATGGGAAATACAAAAGCTGCAATAGGTGAGATTGCCATGGGCGGCCTTTAATGCAAAAAGCTAGAACGGTGAGTAATAGATAGCTTGTGATAACTGGCTTTTGAAGTCCTACTTCTCCCATTGTTACAACTTACTAATAGCTAAAACTATATCAGAATTTTCATGTGGAATTAAAGTTAAATCTGTCATTGATATGCCTTTGATGGCTAGGACATCAGTTCAAATCCCAGGGTTGACAGAGTGATCTCACAGATGGGCCCTTAACCCCCAGCTGCTTCAGGGATTGTCTGACCCTCTTTTTCCGTAAAATTGTACATTGCTTTGGATAATAGCTGCTAAATAAATTAAAAAATTTAAAATATATATATATACTTTTTGTGTTGGACTTTAAAAACGAAATTTTATATCAAAAATTGACATACACTGGCAAAATGTTCAAGAACTGTATTTGGCTAAAATGATGATGTATTGGGTGGCAGCCATGTAGTGTCGCGGCTCTAAGGTTTGGGGTTCAAATCTTTCCCTCACTGTGCCGGTTATGAGTTATACCCCTGGTAAGCACTCCTGAATTCCAAAGAAAGCTGACTCTATTGCCTGTACTATGTGTTCCTTGTGATGGACTGGCATCCCATCCAGGGTGTCCCCTGCCTTGTGCCTTGTCCTGTCTGGGATAGGCTCCAGACTCTCACCATGTGACCTGGTACTATTGGATGGTTGAATGGATGGTAAAATGAGAATTCATGTCGTATTGTCTCTGCTTAGGAAGACCCACAATGTTTTTTTTTTTTTGAAAGATGGGTTCTAACAGTCCTAATAAGTTGTTTGTCTTACACTCCCAAAGACATGCAGTATTTAACTCAATCTAGCTGGATTTGACAATATTTTTTAAGATTTCATATATGGATAACAGTAGTTGATTTTTACAAATAAACTAAAGTGATCATGCTAAGAAATCTTGGGATTCTAGAGAAGACCGGATTTATGATATTTTTCTTCTTATGTTCCGTCTGCACTATCTGTTTATGGAATTATAAACCTGTTTTCCATTCTATGGATACACTTTAGAATTGTTTTTGGATAAAATGTCTTTTTGAAGCTTATGGAGAAAGCGTTTCAGATATTAGTGACCACAGTATAATACATGTAAATATGAAGAATTTAAATACAGTATGTTCTCATAATGAAAAATTAGCTCTATCTGACAATTTGTCAATGAGGAAAAACATTTATTTATTCAAAGCTGACCTTACCTGGTGTATTGTAATGATTTTCTTTTTTTATTCAGAATAAATGTTCAAATACCAGGAAATTGTGTAACTCTCTAATGGAAGGCGTTTTCATGAAAACAATTACACTTATTACATATGCTCTTTTATTTTTGGCATGCAGATAACAAAATATAAGAATGCCCATAGCTAAAGTTATCATTGATCGTATCTTTTTTGCACCTATATGAATTTGTTCATTATCATATTCTAGTTGATCTCACGTACTTCGATTATGTAGGTAAACTAAAGGAGAATTCAGTAATGATTTTTTTTTTTTAAGTTTCATGCTAGGTATTCATAATAATATGTAGTGGCATTGTACCCAGACTGAGCACATCTTGAAACATGGTGTTAAACTTGTTCCTTTCAATGCAATGTCCAATTGTATAACAACCATCATGTAAAATCAGGCAGTATTAACAGTCCATAAAAGAAAATATATATATATATATATGTAATGGTATATTGTAAACATCCCCAAAAATATATGGAAAATTACAGCAATGTTCCAGTCCCTACATACTGCATAATAATTGCTGGAACTTCTGAACAGTCATAACCACCACCAGATAAATATCCAAAACTTTGGTCTTCTCATTCAGTCAGTCTTGCTTCAATTCATGCAGTGTTTTCCTTTCAATAATTGTCTAGTTATTTCATGGAAAATATGAACTGACAATTTTGTGCACAATTTACTGAAGTCATAAAGTAAAACTCTAAAGAATAACTATACCATAACTTATATACCATAACTTATATACCATAACTTATATACCATAACTTATATACCATAACTTATATACAAAGCTATACTTTTCTGTATGTCCTTTATGAGCAAAACATATAGATTTAATTAACTGAAGAGTGACCCTATGACCTCTCTGGGAACTGAAATGTAAAGACATTCCCACAGCTCAGTATGACTATAGTTTTTATTGCGATATGTATTTACAATTATATAAGCTAATTCTTCTCATTTGACACTGCAATTTGATGTTTCTGCCATCTAGCATTGCTTGTCTAGAGTCTGCAGCTCCAATACCCAATTCAGTCTCACTACTAATGTACAGATAAGTACAAACAAATGTGCCATTGCAAGTTAATATGTAAAAAAATTCTCAGATACAGTTGAATATAAGGCCCTTACATATATGAGGACCCATGAATAAAAAATAAAACTCACCACTAAAAGTGCATATCGTATGAGATCAATTATCATTCCATGTTTTCCAACTGTATACACATAACTATGAATATAGCAGACATTTTTCACACATCCAATTAATCTCAGCAGTTATAAAATTAACACAATGGTTTACATTCATAAGAGTATACTTAAAGGCTCCGTAAAAAGATTATAAAAGATTTGGTCTTTAATAAAATCATGGCAGTGTCCATGACATGATTTTCTTTAGAAAAATAAAAATAAAAAATTGCTAGGAAGTAACATTTTCTCTCATGTTTGCATACAATAGTTTCCAGCTCAGCTTAGCTGTCGGGGGATAAGAGGGGGAGAATGAATTCTCCTTGGGGCCACGGTGACCTCTAAGTGAAGGAGAGGAATAAAAGATAAGATGAATGAACCTGCCAATTGGACACTCCAAGGCAAACTGTATTTCATGATAAAGCACACCTGCATCTCTATCAGCTTATAGGTGGAAATGTGCTCGTTGGAAAAATTAAAGCCTTTTCATATGTGAAAGAAATGTCTGTTTTTTTTCTATGGCAGCAGTCCCATCTAAAGGGCTATCCAGAGGTCAGGATTTTTTGTGTGAGAAAATCCCGGATTCTCTCGGATTTCCCAGTAGGTTCCGTTGGTCAACCACACCTCCCGGCCTGCAGCATCTAGGGATTTCCTGAAGACACAAACCACATGCCATTTAATTCTGGGTAGCCCCTCACATATGCACCTCTCATAACATCAATGTAAGTGTGAAAAACATACACAAGTTTAACAAACAAAGGATTGACCAACTTGAAAAAGCGAGGTATATGCTCCTCTCCCTTCTTGGCGAGGATCTTCCGCTGCTCCCTCTGCTTCTCCTCTATCTTGTCCTTCAGCTTGTCTGCCTCATTTACCTTCCCTTCCTCTAGCAGCCTAAAAAGAAAAAGTGGGGAATTGTTTAGCTAATGGCAAAACAGAGACATGCTACAATAGATGCATCACCAGCTAACATTGTTACATAAATGCTTCACTTAAGTTGCTGTGCTGAAATATCTGTGCTAGATATGCAAGATGTCTACTTTAAAGATGTGTAAAAGCATATTGATCCAGACATTCAGACTACTCTGAGAGCAGCGGATCTTGAGGTTCTGTAGTTTGTGGACAGTGTTAGGGAAGTTACTCACAAAAGTAATCCATTACAGGCAGACGTGGAAAATTCAGGTCCGGAAAGTACAAATCTTTAACAAAGTTTTGTTTCAACCAGCCAGTTGAGTATAAAAAGTCACAGTCACAGAGTATTGAACTGGCAGGTTGAAACAAGACCTTGGTCAAAATACTCCATGTTCTGCTCTGAGCTATGCTACTCACCTCTGGTCAGGTCGCAGACGGGTGTCAGTTGGGGGGAGCCAAGGGTTTAAATCAGGGGTCAGCTCATTTAGCCTCATGGCAAAACTGGAGAACCCATAGTACAGGACGTGGTCTTTGGGTTGAGGGTCTGCAGGAAGTCATGAATACAGGTTACGGGTAAGATAGGAGTGCCTTGGTCAGCACCATGGGCAACCGTGAGTGTCTACAGAACGACGGTAATTTTAGATAAGCTTTGACTAAACTCTAACTGAGAAATAATGAAATATGTTATAACCACATTCTGCCTTTGATTAAGCTGAAATACAGTAGTGCGCAAAAGTCTTAAGCAGTCAAAGAAAATTTTAAAGATACTTATCTGGGTAGTAGGTATATACTGACTCAAATAAAGTACAATTTAACATTAGAATATTGCGAATGTGTGAAGTAACACATTAAAAAATAAGAATTTCTGTTCACCATAAAGTAACATATTTGTTGATTGCTGGATGGCTAGATGAGCACCATTTTGGTTCCAAAACCTCTCCGCAGGGGCACCTCAGCCATTCAATATATTAATTGATTGAGCTGGTGGTAAAATTTAATCATCTTAAATAATCTGGTGAGGGTTTTGGTTAGGAGAAGTGGTTGAGACAGAGTGGTCGAGAGATCCATGGGTATGTTGGATAGTTGCTGCAAGTATCTGGGTGACTTTAGGAGACGTCCTGTACTAGATAAGCTAAAAAAACTTTGACAGACATAAGATCATAGTTTTACACAAAAAAGCTCATTCTAAAATCATTGAGACACAATTAAATAAATTCTTTGACTGCCTAAAACCTTTGCATAGTGATGTATGTTTACATTATTAAAAAGAAGGTTTATGCTGAGGTACGTACACACATGGTCCTTTATAATAAAAACAAGTGTCTTTGTAAACATTCTCCTTAAAGTTGGTTGGTACTCACTTGGCTTCCAAATGAACTGAGGGGTAGGCAGAGTGTCACAGTAGATACCCTCATGCCAGTACCCTCCAAAACGGTGGACAACAGTGCCAGACTGATCGAGAACCACACCCTGCACCTCATTCATATTTGTATCTGATCCCCAGTAACGGGCCTGCAGGGACAGGAAGAGTACAAGACATTGTGGTCGTCAGTCATGTTGTTCTTGCCCACCGCATTAATGTTTCCATATTGAGATTTCCAAAACAACTGTGGACACATGTTATAAACTAACAACACATCTGAGTAATTTGCTTTAACACACAATACATGGTTTATATTCACCGACAGCTTAAGGTAGCAATTTTCAAATCAAAGGATTTTTGGTTTTCAGCGCCACTAGTTCTATCTTAACCATTACCACACCATTATTAATTACTGAGACATTTTGGGCCTGCCAGGGATTACCTTGACAAAAGTAATCTTGCAGGTGCAGACGTCGCTCTTGAGGTTGCGGAGAGTCACTTCACCATAATGCTCCAAGAACCGCTGCTGACTCAAGACTTTGTGGATGCAGGTGACCACCTTGTTCCACTCATAGTGATCACCAAACCTGCAGGAAGGCCCATGGCAGTCAGATATACCTTCGTCCAATCACATCACCTATGAGACTGTGGGCATTTGGCCAAAGACATGGTACTGACCTTGGAAGAGTGACGTTCACCATTCCTGCTGGCATGATCTCCAGGGATTTGCCCCAGAACTTGTTTTTCCACCGTTGGTCTGTTATAAAGCACCAAATGATGCATTAAATGTCATTGATCTACAAATATCTTTACTGCAAATGAAAACTCAGATTTATAACATTGTTTAACATAACTTAAGAATTGTGCAAATGTAAACGCAACCACATATGTAGATGTACACGCACAATGGTGACAGTATACTTCAGGTTTACCTTGCCAGAAGGAGAAGTTCTTAGATTCAGCATGGCAGGCAGAGACAGGTGGGTGGTGGGAGACCTACAGGCAAGAGAAACGTTACAGAAAACTGAAACCCATTTCACCGCCTCTAAATTACCGAAATAACCATGACTGGGGGCTGTTTAGCTGTTTCAACCAACTAAATCAGTGTTTCCCAATCCGGTCTTCAGGGACCACCAGACCGTCCATGTTTCTACTCGCTCTGAGCTCCTTGCCAGATAATCCACAACTATCTATCAGCAAAAACGTGGACTGTCTGTGGGCCCTGAGGACTGGACTGGGAAACACTGAACTAAGTGCTGATAATTGATTAGCTTCCATTGACCAAAAGCCATGGCTTATAGCACCACTACAGCAGTGTTACACATTTAATGTAAAATGTGAAAATGTGAGCAGACTGTAGCACATCTGCCTTTGTTATCTTGCATACCTCGCAATTGACAGAAGTACATTTCCAAAGCTATCATTTCTGCATCAACTCTAAAGCATCTGCTTCCTGAGCCATTGTCTCCTGTACTGCAGTTCTGTGTTGAGCATCCTACTGACATAACAGTGATAATGTCTGACACAGGGGGCATGGATGTTTTGGGGGGGGGGGGTCAAACCCCTCTACTCAATGGAAACTAATTATTTAAGAGCATAAAGCAAGTTCACTGTGCATTAAGGAGACAGAGCGGTATCTCTTTTGCCCTTTTAAGCTAAGAGCTAAATGGCTGCTTGCAGGTAGCCCAGTTTGACTCTCCTACACATCCCAAGGGCGCCAATGAAATCGGCCCTTTCCATCATCCAGCCTCTGGTTGTCATGCGTCTGCTCAGATGAGCGATTTTTTTCACTCGGTCCTAACCTGTTCGCTGACATATCGGAAGCCCTTGTCCTCCCGTTCGCACTGAAAGGTCTCTCCGAGGATGGGGTTGAATGGTTTATACCTGTTGCGATAGCGAGCAGTGGCATAGCCAGAGATGGCAAAAGCTGCAATATATACCTGTGAGGGGCAATAATAAAGATATTTCAGTTGAAACTATATTTATACAAAATGGATGGATGGATGGAAGGATGGATGGATGGATATAATATAAACCTGCATGGAAAAATCTCTCTATATCTATTTGACAAACACTTTTCGAATATTGCATATTGCCAAAGCAAATATTTTGGCAGCGTTGGGCTTAAAAATTGGGATAAAAAAATCAAGAAATTAGATCCAAAAACCGATGAAGGTGATCAGTAGAACATCACTAAGAGTAAGAAAGGAATACAGTTCTAGACATTTCTGTAGCTTGAGTAGACAGAGGAGACAGAAAGCAGAGAGGCAGGAGGATGCTTAGGGGAGTTACCATCCTCTGATAGGGGTCCTCGGTGTTGTTGGCAATGTCCAGAAGCTCAGAGTACTCTAGTTCCTCACACAGCCTCTGCAGCAGACACAGGGGCTCGTTGAGGGCTGCGGGCATGGACACGCGGGAAAGGTCCTTCCCAATGTTGTTGTAGAGGATGGTTATCAGCCCGATGTGACTGTTGTCAGGGCAGGGGGCCGGCAGGGCAGTGCGGTGCCCCGTGTCTTTGGTGACAGGCCGCGGCAGATGCGGGGCGTGGGCCACGCTGGCACGGTACTCCAGTGTGCCAACCACCGGGGTGAAATGAGCTAGAATCAGATGCAAATGGATGGCATGTCATTTCACTGCCGATACTCCCAAAAACCAAAAACACATCAAAGAAGGTTTTAGAGCAGGGTGTTTCAGGCAGTTTATACACATTTGTTACATATATACTACACATATGGCTCCTACAACTAAAAAAGTAGGTCATGAATTCAAATCCCAGGAAGCATGTATAAATTGTAAATGAATATTTCAGTTTGGGTGTGAGCAGATCCCTTTATCGGCATGGCAACTTCTGCAAGATGCCTTTTCAAAATTAAAAATTTTTAGAAGGCCAACAAAAAAAATTTCCTTGTAATACTGCAGTACAAAGCCGAAGTGAAAGATATGTGTCAATATGTGTCAGTTGCAGCTAATTTTGTAGGAACAGTTACACATTAGTTTCTAAGCATCTTGAAATAAGCGTGACTCTGGCCAATGGATGGAGATAGGTGGCCAATGGAGATAGGTGAGGTCTCACCACAGTCGTCATCCAGGTCAGAGTAGGTGGAGGCACCATCACTCAGACCGGACTCGTCAGACGCCTCATTCTCAGCGTGCGGCCTGTCCTGCATAACATCACTGGCATCATAGTAAGTGGATGCCAATGAAGGAGTACGCTGAACGCCCACCTGGCTAGATGCTGGTGACACAGGCTGCAGATTGCACGTGGAGAGAGATGGAGAGAAAGGCAATGATAAGGTCAGGGGGGTGGTAGGCTAAAGAAGCTTTTCATAAATCTGGAGTAAAGTGGTACCCATAAAAGAAAGATAGAAGAGTATAAGGAGGAGGAACGCACCTTATCTGGCCGGACAGTGCAGAAGGAGTCCTCCGTTGAGTCCGAAGACACGGACAGGGAGTGGACTTTCGTCAAACGGGACTGCATCTCCAGCTATACACACAAACACACGTAAATGCATAGTAATTAGGGCAATAATTCCAATAGCTGTTAGGGAAACCTGTAAAAAAAGACAGGGAAATGCTACTGGGGGTGGAGGTAGCAAGTGGCAGATTTCCATAAATATTCAGAATATAGAAAGGGTACGGATCATAGCAAGCCGGATTCTCCAACCTACACACTCCTAAAGTAGTTGCATCACCACAGCTTTACACAGCATGCATCACGTGACTCATTCCCACCCCCATCTCTGTTAGCAGGGGTCAGCTGACAGATGACCACGTGCCCGACCTGTCCGGTCAGTAGGAACAGACACAGTCGCTGCGCCGGAAGACTCTGTGACTCATGGCAGATGGGCATGATGTTAACGCGGACGGCCGTGGGACCGGCACTTGCACAGCTTACCTCTGATAGGGTGGTACAAAGGGTCGCCAGCTGCTGGGTGGTGGACTGGTGGAGGTCAGGAGCAGCCCAGGCCTCCTGCAGCCTCTGCCAGTCCTGAGCCAGAGCTTCATGCACGGCCTTCAGGGACACGTGGACTTCGGGAGGTCAAAGCCAAAGGAAGGTCAGATACATGGAGGCCCAAAACTGGCACTGATCACAGAAATATCAACACCAACAAAGCTAATGCTCTGTCTTCTACTGACAGCAGTGAAACTATCTAAAGAGCAGATTTGTCCAAAGCAGAGGTCTCCAACTCTGGTCCTGGAGAGCTACTGTCAGGGGCGCCGTAAGGGGGAGGAAAGCTTGGACGATTCCAAGGGCCCCTGAGTGACAGGGGCCCTAAAAAATTAGGAAAATAACTGGATTGGTTTGGACTGGGGGGCCTAATATGATATGCTTTCATGGGGCCCAAAATCTCTAGCAACGCCCCTGGCTACTATCCAGTAGGTTTTCTATCCTACCTGGCACCTGTTCTTGATATTTAACCTGAGAACAGATGTGGCTCATATTCCCTATATATCCCCTACATATCCCCTACATATCCTCCTGCTAACTACACAATGGGACACATACACAAAGTTGTCCTTCTAGGACCACAGCTCCTACTAAACACATGAGCTACTTGACAAGGCTCACCCCTCTGGGACACGTTGCAGATATCCTGCTGGATCTTCTTGCCTTCAGGGGAAGTGCTGCTTAATGGGGTCACCTGGGAACCCACAAACTCTGGGATGGATGGGGCCGAGGCTCCCAGATGGCTGGCAGAGTGGCTGGAGGACAGCTGACATGGGGTGGAACATACGTGTGTGATCATTTTAGGACCACGACACAGAAGAAATTCACTGTATATGGCATGATTCAATTAAATATATTTTATGGTTTACTCACCGACTTGTTGATCACACGAAAAGGCTGCAAGTTAAAAAAATTAATAAATAAATGCTGAATGCTACATCACAGCTAGAAACTCACCATTTCAAGGTGATGCTCAAACAGACATATATGCTATAAAGATTTTGCTTCTAAGTGAATGTGAAAGAAGTTGCACACTGACTGCAGGCTAATCACTGTGGGATTACTGCCCAGCACAATAACCTAACACCTCCTCCCACCCCCGATCTGAAGATCATTACCTGGGACAGGGTGTGAGAATGGCCCCATATCCTCCCAGGTTTCTTCTTGGGCTTCTCTAGAGACAGATTCTAGAAAGACAAAGACAAAGCTATCAGAAACATCAAAACTCCCTTAAAAGTACAAGGCCGCCCTGTCGGCCAGGGTGCAGAGATTCTCCAAGGAGCCGACAGCTTTTCGAAAGGCAACTTCACTTGTGCATGTCTGTCTTATTTATTCAAAGACCCATAAGCCTTTGCTGCCCGTACTCTGGGTTACTCAGAATGAGCCTCAAAAGGGCGCCGCACCTGAATGCTTATAAATCGCTGTAGGTCTGCATTGGAGACCGGCTTGCTTCCTTCCATCAACAACAGCTTCTGCACCAGCTGGCCCAGTTCGTTCAGGTCCGCCTGGCAGCGGCTCAGTTCTGCAGACCGGCACAGAGGTTATGAGTGGGCTTGTCACTTCCACCACACCGGCTGCCACAGTGACCGCCCACATGCCACGGGCAGCAATACAATGCAAAGCACTGCCTTGACATTCGGGAGATGCGAAAGCCATCTGGCTTAGTAGTGAGAATAACAGACTTTCAAAGGTATCTTGACCATCACTATTCATCTGTTCAAATGAGTGACCCGTTACCCATGTACCTTGGCAGCAGCTGTTGGCTTGCTGGCTCTCATGCAGCCAGGTAGAGACCTTGCCGTTCACCCCCGGGGGTAGGGTGGGCGGCTCCTCCACCCTGGGGGGCGTTTCATTCTGATGATGTGCTGTGTTACCATAGTAGGGTGAGTAGGAAGCCTGTGACCCAGTGTGAGACAAGGGAAAGAGGCTGTTAGGGACACCCAGACGCTCCGGGTTTTTGCTCCCTCCCAGCTCCCTACCAGACAGCACACATTTTTGCTCCCTCCCAGCTCCCTGCCAGACAATACACATTTTTGCTCCCTCCCAGCTCCCTACCAGACAGTACACATTTTTGCTCCCTCCCAGCTCCCTACCAGACAGCACACATTTTTGCTCCCTCCCAGCTCCCTACCAGACAGCACACATTTTTGCTCCCTCCCAGCTCCCTGCCAGACAGCACACATTTTTGCTCCCTCCCAGCTCCCTGCCAGATAGTACACATTTTTGCTCCCTCCCAGCTCCCTACCAGACAGCACACATTTTTGCTCCCTCCCAGCTCCCTGCCAGACAGTACACATTTTTGCTCCCTCCCAGCTCCTTACCAGACAGCACACATTTTTGCTCCCTCCCAGCTCCCTACCAGACAGTACACATTTTTGCTCCCTCCCAGCTCCCTATCAGACAGTACACATTTTTGCTCCCTCCCAGCTCCCTACCAGACAGCACACATTTTTGCTCCCTTCCAGCTCCCTGCCAGACAGTACACATTTTTGCTCCCTCCCAGCTCCCTGCCAGACAGTACACATTTTTGCTCCCTCCCAGCTCCCTGCCATACAGTCCACATTTTTGCTCCCTACTGGGAGCTGGGAGGAAGCAAACTGTGGACTGTCTGGGAGTCCCAGAGGACAAGTTTGAAAAGCACTGGTCTATGTTAGAGGTCCATCTGTCACAAAAGCCATGATTTCCTATTCGATCTACTGAATAGCTTGTTTACATCAACATCAACAGCGCGCAGCACCAAAGGCTGTTGGGATACTCTGAGTCAGGGGTGCCGCTAGTGATTTTGGGCCCAAAGAAATTATATCATATTGGGCCCCCAACCTAGACCAATCCAATCATGTTGCAAATTTTTTTGAATCATCCTAATTTTGCCCCCTTTCTGGCACCCCTGCTCTGTGCTGCAACACGTTACATGTGGGGTTTCTAAAGCCCATGACATTTTGGGATCATGTTTCTGAACTTGACCACACCAGGTAAACATTCTCAAGATGCAATTTCATTAAGACTAATTACGTCAATGAGTTATGTCAAAATAAGTAATGTCTTTATTTTCATTTAGCATTCAGATTGGGAAAGACGTTATGAAGCTTCGTGAAAAGCTCACCATCTCCGCTATGCCCTGGTTCCTGTGTGCCAAGCTGGCCACGCCGGGCAGCACGCTGGGCAGCACGTTGCCACCCTGGGACAGGGCCTGCAGGAGGCCGTTGTGTGCATGCACAGCCTCACTCTTCTTGTGCATGCGATGGGCACACAGCTCCTTCACCCAGATGTCGAACATATTTGAGCTCTTCGCCTGCATGAGAAAAGCGACCAATTAAAAGCACAGCCAGGTACAGCATAAGAGCAGCTGTAACTAAGCAAAACACCCCCTGATAGTCAGGCGAGCGCTGGACCCCTTTTAACCACTGACACTATGCCTTCTGGACTTTTACAATCATGTTTTTACAGTAATTAGTTTGGTTTTAATGAATATCAACTCAATCATCCACTGGTCAGTTCTATAAGAATAATGGTCAATTTCTCCCTGTCCATTTCTATATGTTAGTAATATTAGTAGAAGCACGTCATGTGTCAGAAACTGAAAACTTAATCAAGTATTCATTTTTGCACAAACCATCGTATTTATCACCTACTTTGCATTTAAACCACTTTGTGTCTTGTATTTACTGTATTCGCTGTCTGTTTTACGCCATAATTGTTAATTGTCTGTTACCATGGAGTCTCCAACTGTAGCAAGGTATCTCTACACAAATTTCTACTGGGCTTGGTCATGTGGCAACAAAGATTCTAATGGTTACTGCTGACCAGCTATTTTTTGGCAGGCGAAGACTGAACATAACTCTTCTATTTCATAGATGAATCATTTAAAAAGAAGACAAATGCAATATCAAAATACCAACGAAAAAAGACAGTACCTTTATGTGATACAGACTGTGCCCAGCATCCAAGTCTATGCGTTTTGATTTCTTGTTGATTGACATAACTGCTAGACTAACATCTAATGAACCATGCAGTTTCCCCTTTGCAATCTGGTTAAAAGAATCAAAATTAAGGAGACATACAATTAGGAATCAGACCTGCAAAACTAGTTCCACCAAGAAGGACGTAGGAAATCCGACTTACGTCTTGCTTGGTTTTGGCGTATCGGAGAATTCCTTTGTCCAGCACAAAGTACCTCTGAAAATAAAGGGCAGACATTTACATGGGTATTCACACAGCAAACAGCAGCTTGATGTTTTGTGGTTTAGGTGGCGCCACACTCCCTTCCCAGCATGCCGTTCACCTTGTGCCAGCCTTTGAGGGGCCACTTCCTCTTCTTCATCAGGAAGTCCTCACAGATGTCCGGCATGGTGGTGTCCTGTTGATGGTCCCCTCCCAAGGTCATCTCGGTGTAATTGTCGTCCATCACCTCCCAGTCTTTAACATTCTGAAGCAATAAACAAGAGCAAAGGTCATGAGAAAGGAGGAGAACATGTTATATCCTCCTGAGACCCAAGGAAAAAAGTGTCCTTCAATTTAGGTTATTTGTCTTTGGAGGAAATAAGACATCTTACAATTTAGATTTTTTCAAATTTATTTTTATTTTTAATTTCACAGCATGTCCTCAGTAGTGTACAACAGGAATAAATATGTTTCCTTACATCAGTGAAAAGATAGATGCAAAAATAAAATGTCCACTAAAATGGACATAAATGAATGGGTGGGGCCTCAGGAGGTTACGGCAACCAATCCTGTTGAAAAAGATTTTATAAGGGGGTGTTGAAAAAGGATATAACGGTGCATTTTTTCTTTGTTCAGTGTGCAAGCACCCAGGGTATGTGGAACATCCTGTCACACTAATTTGCATCATGTCACTAGTGAGGAACATTTTACCTTACCAATTTTTTGTGTCACAGATTTAGTTATTTTTCTGTTTGGAAGCAGGGTCCACACCAAAGGCAAACTCAATGACCCAGGCAGCCATTTAGGCATATTGAAGCATGGATCTACAGTATATTGTCATGAAACATTTATCACAAATGACCCATAATGTCTTCCAGTAGCTTGGAAAAATTTTCCTTTACCAGGAAATTTGAATGCACTCAAATCCTCCTCAAAAACTGGCCCTTGAAAAAGTATGGCAATTTAAAGTTGAGTGAATTTACATTAAAATGCATGGGGACCAAATTTATTAGTAAATTAAAAAAAAAAAACATGCAGCTGTCATAAGAAATTAAATGAACATGAAAAATCAATCAATTACTTATTAATTCATACAAATCAATCATTACATATGAGTTATTAAACTTATTAAAGACAGTAAAAATTCTGAATAGAGGTATTCTAGTAAAAAAAAAACTCTCAGAACTGGTTGTAAAACATTAAAAGAGTTTAAAAAAAAACCACTGTTCATTGCTCTGGGAGTCACTCAGACCACATTGCCACCATCCCACCTACACTTTTCTGCCAGTTCACAGTGTCCTAATGGGCACCACCTGCATCAGCAGACAGACACAAACTCTCCGGTGAACTTGTAGTCAAAATGCATATCCATTGGCCCAAAAGGTTCCAAATGCTACTGTAATACAATATAGTTACATTATTTCCACTGACAGTATATAATGGTCTTGTGTAAATCTAAGCCATTTTCTAACCACTTTAGAAAGGGGTAGCAATAAGGAACTTTCAGTTTTGTAAGGAAAATAATACACTAAATGTATTTACATAATAAATCCATCAAGTGCGCCAAGACCCAGCACTCGATGGTCATGGGACATCAATGAATGGATGAAATAGGTCGAAATTCTCAAAGCATTTTTGAGCAATTCAAAAGATCTTAGATAAGCTGTGAGAAGTTTATACCGAAATATTTTACAAAGAGAAATACAAAATTTAACAAAACTGGTGAACCTTGTGTCTTGCGATATGAGTATTTTCAGCTTGCAAAACAATTCCATTCCAGGTCATAATGTAATAATGATAATAAATGTAATTAAATTAGTGAACCTTTCTAAGATTTCAAATTTCTGGAATGTTTTGAGAAGAAAAGACAAAAGAGAGGTGTGGGCGGAGCTTACTTGGCGAGTGTGCTTGGAGGAGGAGGTGCTGCTGCTCCGGGAGTGGGTGGGCTTATTCCAGCCCAACGGGGGCTTATTCCAGCCCGACGGGGGCTTTTCCAGACCACTCATTACTGATGGAGCCTCACTCCCCTCTCAGAGCTGAGTCCTTACAGAGAAATTAGTGCATGCTGATGACACCCTGGGAGGCCTTTAACACAGCAACAAAGATTCAATCCATTACTGTACAAAGAAAGAAACACTGCAATAGATTCAAGATGCTTTTTATAGAATCAAACAATTTACTGTCCCATGGACAGTGCACAACGAGGGAATTACAGAGGGCATCGTGTCAGGACACAACATCCCATGGGCACAGAAACTGATCTGTTGTTGAATATTCCTGAACCTACCTAGACATGCCACAGCATGCCAAGAAATGACAAAAAAACTATTTAGACAATCCTAAACTGTACACTGGTTGCTGACAGTAAACCATCCTGAAAGGCCACGCCTTTTTAATGCCGGTGTATGAACAGTACAGGGTAAAGAAAAACCAGTTTTTATTAGATAGGAAGAAGTCAGCAAAAATAAACTGAGACTGACGTGCAAATTCAAAGCTTGATTTTCCTGTTGGAAGTATGTAAAATGTTTGGGGGGGTGGGGGGGGGGGGCGTGACTTGTGTTAAGTGTTGTGTCAAGATCGTGTCAAATTTCAGAATGCGAGCCCCAGATTACAAGGACAAGTTTCACAGCAATCCAGTCACCTAACAGGACTGAAGCAGATCTCTATCATCATGAGGCAAATACACCCAGTTTCACTGCGGAACTTCCTACCAGCAGACAGATACGCAATCATGGAGCACCTGCCATTTGATTTAGAAGAATTTACAGTAAACAAATTTTTTATTTTTGGTGGTGTAATTAACCATACAGGTTTCACTTATGGATTATATCAATATATAATTATTGTGCAAGTTCTCTCTTTTTTATCCATTTTCTATAAACAGGAGAGGGGGCCATGTGACTGGAGCCACCAGTCTATCCAGTCCAGGCAAGGGCTAGAATGTGCACTCACACTTGACTGCATGTTGCTGGATTGAATTTGGAGAAAAGGAAAGGCTTTCTGATGGTGTGTCTTCCATAACTGCTTATCCACTACAGCACCAAGCAGAGCCAGCAGCCCAGGAAGCAGAGGTGAAGATTAAGAGGACACACACTGCGTAGATACTAGTTTACTTAACTACAATCAGGAAGGCACAGTGTTGCCATGGGTAGCACTATTCTCACACCTGCAACATCAGGGGTTAGTAACTAGATAGTGGGTCAATCAAGACTTTAATTACATAGTTTTCGCTGGCTAACTAAAATGCATATAAAAGTTCTGCAGTTTTCATCAGAATCAATGACATTAATTCTTTACCATAACAGGTTTACATTAACATTCAGGCAACATATTCAGGCAATTACACAGACAATGAACCCTAACCAGTTCCATAGTGTTTTTTTCATGCTGATTAACAGTTTCTACACCCCTGGCATTATGGTTCTACATAAAAAGTTATTCCACAATCATTTAATGTAGCTACACTTCTGGCATAAGCTGCAAAGAGCATATTGCATGAACTACAGCTGTACTGTTAGATTTAATTTACAAAACCAGACAGAGGCAGGCCTTGTTATAAGACTTTACACATGTATTACATACCATATATGGTATCTACAATACATGGCAAGGCACAGAAATAATTACAAAAAGAAAAAAAAGGCAAATGTGTAAACTATGTTTCTTGAAGAGAGCAGGGGGTGCAGTGGTTAAACAGAAGCCTTTGATGCTGCTCCCTCACAATCCTGCAATTAGGGGTGAACTTTCTCAGCAAATAAAACTGTCAGAGTCAAAGTTAAAGTCAAAGTTTCCAGACAGGTTTTAAATCAACAGCAACTATGGCTATTCACGCTGTCAAAATAAATCTTTCCATTAAAAAACACAAGGACAGAGAATTTCAACACTCGATCGTACATCCACAAACAATGACCCAGTACATAATCATAGTCAGAATCACTGGGAGGACGTAAATCATTTAACCAAGTAAGTAAGGAAGTACAGATGTTTGGCTTTGTAAATTCGATTAGCTATCAACAAAACTGTGGATACATTCAGAAGATGTCTAATATTAAGCCGCCATACCAATCTGTGTGCCACTGGTCTACATGACTCGGGTATCTGACATGGCTGCGTGTACCACATGATACACATGATACAGCAGAGCGGATAAGCAGGTGAATTTCCCCTCCAATGCAATTATCTTGGAGGGGCCTATTTTTAGCAGTGCTACAGCTGAAGAGTCCTTGAGTATGAGGTAATAAGGTCAAGGCAGAAAAGGCAGAAACACCAAAGGTCAGGCCCTCCCACAGGGCATGTACACACATACAATTCAGTGACATCAATAAGCCTGACTATGTGGACATGGACTAGGGGAGGACACCTATGAGTCACAAGGAGAACATGCCGATCCACTCCAACAAACATACAGCGAAGGTGAGATTCCAATTCCCAGCACTGGAGGAATAAGGCAGCAGTGCAGCCCAGTGACACCACTGGGGGCATAGGGCATACTTAGAAACTCTGGGCCCCCAGCTAAAGTGTCATCTTGCCCCCAGCTGCTTTCAGTATAGGGCTTGATTTTATGGATTCAGGCAGCCCTTCCAAGGGCTGGACCGCCTTTATCTGCCAGGGCATCCATGCCCCTCCAACGCTCATGGACATCACATCACCCTCGCAACCAGCACAGACCTCTGAATTAGTATTTCTTGCTGACATATTTTGATAACGTGAAACTGAAAATGGAGAAAAGATTTTGCTTTTACGCAGATGGCTTCCAGGTTTGACTCGTCTGACTTTTATGGCTGAAAGTCACCCATCTGTCATCTTAAAAAGGCTCAAAGATGTTTTTTTTCCCCTTTTCGTACGAGAAATACTACATCACGAGTAATTTTAATAACAACCAATTTATAGCTTTTTATAACTTCCATTTTGGTCCATGTAGAAAGTTACACATTAGAAAAAATTACAGACTAGACAGTTACGAACGCAGATTGTACATTAAATTACGGTTGGTTAATCGGGTGGATTCACAGAATATCTGACCTGGAGTGAGAGCTTAATTTATGATGGGGTTTGATAGATCAACACCTCAAACGCTACAGCCATTACAATCAGAGTTAAACGCTGGAATAACTAAAGAAATTTATATTTATAAAATCGGTTGTGTTGTATGATCTTTACATACATCCGCCAAAATTAATATCTTACTTTTGTTTCGCTTATCTGACTCGCGGAGATAAAAACAACTTTTTGACAACTGAAATAGATGAGGTTACCTTCTGGACCATTAAACTCATCTAATGGAGTACGTCTGTCTTTGGTGTAACTAAGAGGTGCCAACAGAAAATATTGCATTGTTACGTGTTAAGTAATTAACAGCGCATTATCGTTGTTAAAGACCGATTTGTGAGTGACGTCATTCAAACTCCGCACTCCGGCTTTTCACGTAGGCTAATGGTTACAGTAGGTCAGTGTACTAAATATAAGCTCCGACACCTGTTTACCAATTAAGTACTGTCTAATGCGTATTTAATCATTCCTTTTGTGCCATTTTATGATGATTTCAAACACTGAGCGATGTCTTAAAGTTTGCTCGTAAAGTGGAAAAAAACACTCAACATGTCATTTCTCAATAACAGTAGTGTGTAACAGCTTGACAATAATAAAGTGCGTGTAATACGTGCACATACCTTTTGGTAAAGCTCTTCTTTTAAAACTGATTATTTTTGGTTAACTAACCTACAGCATAAATTATCTATGTTCTTCTAATAAGTATGCTAGGCCTACTTTGTACTTTTTATTGTAAGGATGAAACCCATTAGAAAAAAATCACGCTAACAAACACCTATAGATATATCTGCACACTAACAAACACCTATAGATATAAATGCAAGTAAAACTAAATTTGAAACAAATTTTAAAATTTGATCATTAAACCTTCTTAATAAGGATGTTCCTAAACTATCGATCGTGGCGCGCATTAAAGTGTTAGCCTACCACTATATTCTACTGTTAAAAACGTCCCCACCAAAATAAGATAGTATATATTGGCGTCACTTAAACTCGGCCGTACCTTCACATCTTCCCTGCCCTCCCTACCTGGATCCCGGGTCTCCGGCGGTTCCCTCTCCGGACCAGTTCTATAAAGTCAGGAGCGCTCTGCTTATTTCTTCCTTCATAATTTCATAATTTTATGACATCACATCATGAGGAAGCTGGAGGTACCAGTTTTACTCGTAGGCATGTAGCCTCATCCCAAAATACCGCGGACAGAGACTCCCAGGGCGGAACTGCCAGCACGTTCTTGTCTAAGCACGGACCGAGCTCTGCAGTCGGCGAAGTCCCTGGTGCGATCAGGGTTTCATCCGATTTAGTGTTTTAGTGGAGATATACGAGCTCATTTGACTCTTCCCGGCCATACACGAAGTAGCTGGTAACTCGTTTCTGTGAACACACCCATTCTTAAAACTCAAAGCAGCCCGTGATTGTCTAATCCAAACAATTAGTTCATTACTTCGGGAACATGCGAGATTCCCCCATTTCAGAATGAGGTTCACTACGACGTGCGCTTGTGTGTGTGGTACAGTAGGTTGTTTCTGTGATCGTTAGTGGATCTCCAACGTAGCGCACAGTCGATTCAATAATTACCTTCTGCTTCACCTTTCTGTGTCTACCAGTAAAACAATAGTAAGGAGCCTCCTTCAAATATACAGAAAAGCAGCAACGGACTGACCTAGATTAACACTATGTAATCCGAGATTAGCAGTAATCGGGATCTATGAAAATGTTTCACTTGTCTATTACCAGACCTATCCTGCTGCTAACTCCCACAATTGCATTTACTAGTGCCTTGTCACTAGTTAAAGGGGCAGTCTGCCACAAAATAGGTTAAAGGGGCAGTCTGCCACAAAATAGGTTCAATACATCCTGCAGACAAAACTCCTTTTACAACTCATGTTGTAAATGACAGTAAAAGAGATGCATCTGAAAGCAAAAGCATAGCTGAAACAATGTGCCAGTTATAAAATAATTTAGTAAAAAGATCAAAGTCACATTTCTAATTAATATGCAACGTTAACCTATATAATTGTTTTTGGGTTTCAATATCTGTGACAATTAAAAAAACAAATTATTGTGAACATACAGTATCAACAAACATATCATTATTATGATTATGTCCTTATTTGTTTGTATATTGACTCGTTGATTTTACTCACAGTCACTTGCTCTATGATATGACCCTTACCTTTGCATATAGGTGTGCAATTATTATTATTATTATTATTATTATTAAAAAAAATATTGTGCTAAATTCTTTTACATTGTTGCCCTGCCTTCCTTCATGGAATTTCTTTGTGATGACGTACAAAGTTAAAATTAGCTCCAAATAAATCTTCCCTGAATGTGCACTACAGGACGGTAACAACTAAATGAACATTATCCTTGGCTTCCCTGAAAAGAGTGAAGGATCGCAGAGTCCACTGATAGGCCCCAAGGTGCCTGTTACGTAAAAATAACTGATATTTGAGCTGTCAGTAAAAACTTCTGCTTTCCAGAAGACTGTCCTGATGCTCTAATATTAACCTTACCTGTCTGCCTAATTATTTATCAATGGTCAGCAAGTTTTATTGAACCCTCTACAGTGGAGGATCAAAACTTCATAAAAAAATTAAATCTGTTAAATCAATGTAGATCACAGGGAAAATGAAAGCTGTTGATTCCTTTTAATAAGATCCACCATGTTTTTTTATGTATTATTTACCCAGAATCTACACAAATATTTACAGGGTACTTTAAGCACATAACCAAACAATAAAGACACACAGGATTACCAGCCATCCACATAGAGCAGGGCTGCACAGGTCAGCTCCACAGTAACCAGACCTGCAAGTTTTAGAAAACATCATAATTCACAGCTGACTCTCAGGTGACCGGCTGTCCAAGTTCAATCATTATGGAGCCAAGGCTTCCTGGAACATGGCACTCGCTGCAGGTCTTGGGGACAGGAGTTCAGCACCCCCAATACCTCCAGACCTGCCCTTATGCTACACTGTCCTGTGCCTCAGGTCCAGTCTCCTGGGATGGCCCGTCGATGACCTGCTGCTTGAGGTACTGCTGGAGAAGAGCGGACAGATGGGCAGGGTGACGGTGCAGCATTGAGGAGGTCTGGGAGCTCAGCAGACTGAGGCCACCCAGGACCTGCCCCTGAACCGTGGCCAGCGGCGGCAGTTTGGAGTAGCTCACTATGCCCTGCCTGCTCATCAGCGTGTCGTCCACACAAGCTCCTGCAAGAAGGACAGAAGCAAGTGAATCACCTTATGTGTTGAAGATCGTCATTCAGAAATTCAGAGAAAATCTTTAAAAGAGCGCTGAGCCATCATGGATCTTCAGCATGAAAATGTCCTCTTCACTGACCTGGCACACTGGGATTTTTTTAGAGAGGAGAATGCCTTCTACTGGCCAAATTTACAGTAGTATTACTTGCATGAAAAATATACAATGAGAGACCTAAAAAAAGTACTTAGCACTGTTGTACAGTGTAATGAGTTTAGACTCATTATAGTAACCAAAGAGCACATAAATCTGCAGCTATCATCATATTAACTTTCCCTGAAATAAGATAATTTCAGATGTAGAAAATGTATGAAAGTTAATATACAATGTATTGAAACTTTTCAGAACTGTGTTCTATGAAATGATTTGTATGCTAAAACCATAGTTAAATATTTAGCATAATAATATTAAATATTTAGGGATCTTTTAATCCCCTATCACAATAACTGCTCAAGAAGGAAACACAAAGCCAAATACATTGCTATGAAATCATTGATTATAGGCAGTTAAGAAATGCAGTGCTCTTAAAGCGGGACTCTTCTGGTGTGTGATTCAGTGTGTCAGTGATGGTCACGCGAAGTCTGACAAAACCTTTTACTGCTGTTTGGAGATTTCATAACTGTGGGTTGACTTACCAACCAGTACCAGCTGTGGGAAGCTCTTCAGGATCTGCAGAACCTCTTTCAACTTGGGCTCCTTGCTAACAAACAGGACTGTGGAGCCAATGAACAGGGGCTTCATGTTTTTGTGCATTGAATCTGACAGAAAGTCTCTCATTACCTGCAGACAGAAGCAGAGCATTATGGGTAAGCTTCAACTTCCATCCACTGAGAATCATGTTCATACCAGGGGTTTTCACCTCGGGGTATGACAAGAAATATTAAAGGCCACCCCAGCACTTAGTTACTTAAGTGATCATGCATGTGGTCAGTGGTCCATCGCTTTGGTCTATTTTCTCTGGGGGAAACCCCAATGGAAAGTCCTAGTTTATATAATCAACGGCACATTGCCCATCTAATAATATGCCTGAAAACACATTGTACAAAGACGTCTTTCTCAAGAGTTTCCCCATGTTTTGGAAGTTGTATTTGGAAAATAAAAGACGCAATTATAAATTCCCAGATTACAGTCATTAATGCTGCTGACCAATGCTTATACTGTGAGCACTTGTTCTTACCATAGTGTGACTGTCACACCAGGCCCTTCACCACTGTCCATATACAGAACATTCATCTTCATAAGAATGATCGTGCATTCAATTCAGCATTGAGTTGTACAGAACAAGCATCAGCTGTCTAATTGTCACTCACTATAACATCACAGCTGTGACAGAAGTTGATTTTGGCATTTTATATCCAAAGTCCATTATATCCAGAGTTGCTGTTTGCCCAGAACACAACTACAGGACACCATTTACTCATGCCACACCCCAGCAGACACACTTGTGGTATAGATTATTATATTGTACATGTAGTAATCCAGCTTTACCTGACCAGATGAGTGACTATTAATAATCCCGACTACATACGTATCTGCGCAGGATATCACCGGCACGCCTCGCGCCTTGTAGGCGGAGCCTGCATGTCTGTTATAGCCAAACAAAACTACAGCTAAAAGCGGCCCTGGGGACCAAATTGTTTGTACGTCATAAGCAAAATTCCGTTATATGCGAGTCTGCTATATCCAATGCTTTTCTGCATGTTCTTAAAGGCGCACGGCCGGGACCGGCGGACCCCATCCGTTATAGACGATATTCCGTTATAAGCGAGTCCACTATAACGGAATTTTACTGTATTGTCATAAAATCAGTTTCTAAAGAGGACACCTGCCGCACACCAATTAAACCTGCAGAATACCTTTCATTTCGAAAGATTTGTTTTATATCTGGAGCATGCAAACATAGCTAATAAAGCCATGGATTCAAGAATGGGCTACAGATGATATAGAACACCTACTATCCTGCGTGCAAAAGGCAGGGATCATACAGTCAAAAGATTCAACTCTCATCATAAATATATATGTTAATGCAGAATCCATTCCCCAGTACAGGCAAGGCCCCCAGATGGGTGGGGGCCCCCGAGGGTGGCTGATGACATAGTATATCGCAACGACAAATCTGCTTTATTTGTGTATTCTGTTTTTCACAGTAAAATTAAAACAAAGGAATTGTTGTTTATTAAATTAGTTTTGCTGAAATTATCAATTTACACTTCACAGTAAAATAAAGGCAATAAATTTTACCATGCTGGGTGGGGTATGTTTTGGGCTCCCAGTGCCTTTTGAATCATCTCTGTACATACACGTCTATCAGATACTTACTGCAGGTCCAGGCAGGAAAGCCTTGCAACTCTGTGGCCCCTTTAACACAGTGAAACCACAGCTACAAGCTTCATCTCAGAGGAAACACCTTCCTAAGCTCTGGAACTCAGCCTCACCTGGTTTGGGAAGAACTTGACACTGACGTCATGCTTGTGAAGCCGGTGTCTGAGCTGCAGCATGTCCTCAGTGGTGGTGGCATTGTTCTGAACCACAACAATCATCTTAGACTGCTGGAATGTGGCCTGCACCTCCCTCTTTATGAAGGCAGTCATTCTGCTGTCCTAGTGCAGCAGACGAGAAGATAGAACGCTAATCAGTCAATAAAACCTATACAGACAGCAGCAATCTTTGACTGTAGTGCGATTTTGCTGACTCTCACAAAAACAACATGTAGATGCACTAAAGAGCAATCCAAAATAAAGGAGCTGAGGTGGAGATAAAATATATCACTTTAAAATGGAGTAAAGCATCAAACTGAGTTCATTTTGCTAATCAGCAGGTAATATATTTCCAAAAGATTATAGGCTAGAGATATGAGAACTTTGTTTTTCCAAAATAAACTCACACTTATACACACTACCTTTGGACATCAGTAGATATTTCTTAATGAGTTTTTGGCCAAAATCTTTTGAATGTAAAATTTCAGTGTTCTGCAAATCAGTAGCCTCGGTGGACACTTGCATAGCCTATCTCTAACTCACCTTTCAGCCAATGTGTTTGTATTGGGATCAATAAAGTTAATCTTAATATTAGAACAAATGTCTTCTGTTCAGTTACATTGTTTTAAAATTGAATAAGACCAAACTGCATGTGCATGGCAATATACTGATTTTAGTTCTATTTAATGAAACATTTTATACTGAAACATAATATAAATACAATGAAAACTTAATGTACATTTATTGAGTAATTCCTTGAATTTAGTGTATTGCTTGGTTAAGTTAAGGCAACATACAGATAGTATAAAATGCAGGAAACCAATATATAACTACCAGACATTCAGAGTACAACCAAAATGAATGATGATGAGGGTACAAAGAATATGAAATAGCAATGTAGTTATAACAAAACACCAATGACACTTTCAGTGGCACTCTGCCTCTATTAACCTTAACAAGTCACAACCTACTGACTTGCCTGCTTTGTCTCTCTGGTGCGGGACACTCTGAAACATTCCTCAGGTTTGGGAGGGATGTATTCTGTAATAGCCAGCAGTTTCTGCTTAAGGAAATGCACTGGCTTCCTGTGCCTGGTGACAGCCTTGGAGCCATAGCGAACACACTGTCTCAGTGGCAGCCATCCTGCTAGAGATAATCCAGTAATTGATCATTTTCACAATTAAACATAACCTCAGAACTTGCAACAATGTCATACAGAATATTCAAGCATGGAAATAAATATACCAATTTATGTGTTAGCTTTACACACTCCAGCAGCACTCAAATACAACATTGACAAGTTTTTATTTCAACTTCAAAAATGTAAAATTTAACTTTTCACATTACTACACTAACTACCAAATTGCAGAGCATACCACTTGGAAGCTTAGCAATTATTGAGGCAAAGCCGCAAATGAAAAAGAATCCCAAACGTCTGCTGAACAACGCTTGTTCAGATTATTTGGAAATAATATAATTATTAAATACAGGAAAACCCAATGCGTCCTTTTCCTATTGGAAATATAATTTCGTTATCACACACTGTTATCACCTAGCCTAATTATTACTTATGCTGACTTCTAAAGCGTCGTAGCTCGTCTAAAGCACAACGTTTGATTGTTCCACGCATTTAAACAATTTTATTCGCATCTAATCATCTGTCTACATATTGCAATAGCAGTATCATACCTTGCTTCGGCAAGAACGTGAAGCACAAGGTCGCCGCCATCTTTGACCGGAAATGTCGTTTCACGTATGAACGTAGGCGTATACATTGTAGTTTTTTCAGTTCCTATGTATCGTCTAGTATTATGATCGGTGTACCAATGGAATTGTAGTATATCTGCTATACTACGTACTTCTCACATTGACAAGAACGATGCTTAAATATTCCTCATAATATTCCAAGACACTACAAAAATAAAAACTGAGGAGTAATGTGAAACATTCATGGTACAGGTATTCTGTTCCAATCATAAGCCAAATTAACTTGTCGTGTCATCCCTGCCATGATAGGAAATAACCACATTTGCAAGGGATTGTTCGAAGATTGTCTAAACACCTAGTTCAGTAGTTAGACAGAGAATATACTCTGTATCTATAAATATAACAATATTCCAAAGTTCCAAATTATCGCATTTCATTGTGTTTTACATTTGTCATAGTACATTTATCGTAGGGGCGGCATGGTGGTGCAGTGGTTAGCACTGTTGCCTCACACCTCTGGGACCTGGGTTAAAGTCTCCGCCTGGGTTACATGTGTGTGGAGTTTGCATGTTCTCCCCGTGTCGTCGTGGGGTTTCCTCCGGGCACTCAGGTTTCCCCCCACAGTCCAAAGACATGCTGAGGCTAATTTGAGTTATTCAATTGCCCATAGGTGTGCTGACAGAATGGTGTGTGAGTGTGCCATGTGATGGGCTGGCCCCCTGGCCAGGGTTGTTCCCTGCCTCGTGCCCATTGCTCCGGACCCCCCGCGACCCAGTAGGATAAGAGGGTTGAAAAATGGATGGATGGATGGATGGATGGACATTTATCGTAAAAATTAAAAAAATTAATGCTAGAAAACACAAATACCATTCCAGTATGACATACATTTGAAAATTAGTGGTATGTTGGTAGGTAAATTGTATCTTATTTATCTAAGTATCAACAGTGTTATATAATTACATAAACTGTCAGACAAAAGATAGATTTTTTTTTTCAATTATGAATAGTAGTTTAATGAATTTGACCGTGGCGCTGTCGCCAAAGCAACAAGAAAAACATACTGGGATCCTACTGGGATTTTCATGCGCAAATATGTGTGTATTTACGTCAGGTAAAATGTCACGATGGCTGCGTTGCACAATCGTGATACGCAATTTGGGCACATCAATAAAGCGGACGGCGAATTTCTGGAGTGAATTCCAGCTTCCGTTTGGAACGGGCTTGTTCTTTAGTGCGCCTGCTTCGGGTTTCGGGAGAGGACCGATACAGGACAGTGCAGGCATGGATCTCAGTGACATGAGAAAGACATACAAGGCAGATGAGGAGGTTAGCTTATGCGTGTCCGTTACGCTATTTACCGCATTCGGCTGTGGAGCTATGTTGACCATTCATAAAATGTACCTGTAGTCTTCGCTGTGTCTTCCAAAGAGGGCACATGAAATACAGTTATGCATGCTAGCTCTGAAGCTTGTAAGACCGATACGATATTATGTAATGGCTCTCTTGCTTGGTTCAAGGTCTTATGATCGTATTTCTCCTATTACCGTCTGAAGATATTGTGTCCATTTAAATCTAACAAAAAAGTGAAACGGAGGCGTGCGTGTAAATTTAGACATTTATTCATAATACAGTCAAATCATGTATATTAGCCGCAGGTGCTGTCTTAGGTTTTCAAACGGGCCGTATCAAAGTGAGTACGACGAACTGTACTATTTCTTACATTTGGAGCGCTTCAGAGAAACGCAGTGTTTAAATGAGGCTTATTTTATGTTTAAAATATTTTTACGCATGTTAATGTGGTGAGAGATGTGACTCCCTCCAAATCAGTCCTGGGGTATGAGTCTGATTAGCGATGTCCTTGCCTGGCAGTGCTTTGAGGAGGGTCACTTGGCGTCCCTGGATCCCATCAAGCAGTTTGGCGATTGGTTCAACGAAGCGGCCATGTGCCCGGAAGTGGGAGAGCCGAATGCCATGTGTCTGGCCACATGTACAAAGTAAGGAATGACTTTAAAAATCAGGATAAAATTGCAAGGAAGTAGTAAAGCATCTATATGGAAATTTCGACAACAGTCAGTTTAATTTTGTTTAATCAATATGTGATTATCTTGTTGGTTTACAGTAGGGTTGATACTGTCGTTCATTGTAATAATCGAATAATTTACCGATTGATTTGACGATTAAATGAGTAATAGTTTATATGAAATTAAAACACTGGCGCAAGGTAGGAACCAGTCCTGGACGGGGCGGCACCCCATCGCAGGGTGCACACTCATTGCCAGAGGTGGAGATTTCAGGTCCAAAGAGTACAAATCCAGACCAGGATTTTGTTTCAACCAACCAGTTGAGTACTCTGTGACGGTGACTCTTTATGCTCAACTGGTTGGTTGAAACAAAATCCTGGTCTGGATTTGTACTCTTTGGACCTGAAATCGCCACCTCTGCTCACTGCGCTCCTTGCCTAAGTTGCCACCCTTGACCAAATAAATAATTCAATAATAACGACGTCGTCTTCAACACGTCGGCAGTTAGACTGATTTGTTGAAGTACGCCCCTACGTCTCATACCTGCGTGCCTCAGGTGCTTTATTTTTCCATATCGAAAGTGATTGCTGTAGTCCAGGGCTCACCACTTCAGTCGCCCGCGGACCTGTTCTAAAAATAGCGCAACTCTCCAGTGAGCAGCGTCTAAAATTTAATTTTATCCTGTTTCTATTCTTCTTTAATCACATTTGCATTTATATAGATTTGAAAATAACAATATATCTTAAAAAAGCATTTAAAACGTGTTTATTATACACGAATTAGTTTCATAAAATCATAAACGTGATCAGTGTCTTCACTTAGATGAGTATCGTTAATAATAATATATAACTAAAGGTAAACTGAGCAAATATGTTATTTAAGAAGAGTGTATCAAACTGGTAGCCCTTCGTATGGCTCAGTACCCGTGAAGTAGCTCTCAGTTTCAAAAAGGTTGGTGACCCCTGATCTAGTCAGAGATCTTCTGTTCTCCAAACTAAGGGTTGCCGACTCTTACACGCCAGGCGTGACACTCAGACGTTGACTCTCACGCTCACGCAAGAAATCTCCCGGCAAATCTATTATTCCATGATAAACCTAAAATTAGTTACGTCAAAAGCATTGGTGTAATTTGCAAACCCTATGGGCTATTTACAAGGTAATAAAATTGTTACATACATGTAAATGCGTGTGCATGTGTGTGCAGACTTTTCTCGAAAATCTCACACCAGCCAGCTCACCAAAGTAAACAACCCTGTGAACTGACTGACCGTTTTGTTTTATGCAAGTGTATAGACGTCACAGAAACACTAAATTATATATGTAGCCTTTGTAACCTTTTTGAATTACTTTTCTGTCATTTTTTTGTGTGATTTGAACACCAAAATAACGTTACATTATTTACGCGAGTTTATCTATGTCTACATTGATAGCTATGACAACCAAGCTAAGGATGAGTTAATGAAGTTTAAAAAGCTTTGTTTGGCAGCTTATTAGTTTTACGATGTTACAGGCTCCTGGTTATAAAAAACTGCTCTGACATCAAGAGCTCGTTTTCTTTTAATACCTATGTATGTTGTGCTGTAAACTTGTCTGATACAAACTCATTATCATGCAATAGGTACATTTATCAGGGTAGTAAGTGTAGGCCTGTATATAAATAGCATTAGAACATATATGCAAATTAACCGCATCAATAAAAACTAAGAATAATATCTTCTGTTCTACAAAAAGTTACTGATATCTTGTTGGATGGCTAGAAGAACACAACCTGAGTCCCAAACGTTACCAGCCATTCCACACAATCATTAAATTTAACCACCAGCTCATAACTTTATTTTAATTAATTAACTCAATGAGGTACTGATTAGACAAACAACATGTGCGAGTGATTCAAAAGATACATGAGTGGAATGGATGGATGCTGCAAATGCTGACTTTAGGAGAGGTTTTGAAGTGGTTAAGCTGACACACTTTGACAGGTATAAATCATAGTTTTACAAAAACATGAAGATCATTTAAATATAATTTTCTATGACTGCCCAAGACTTTTGCACAGTATTGTATTTATTTCTCACAAAATCAAAATGACAGTGTGCATGTTATTTCCACAATGAGAACATAAAAATAATAAGAAAAATTAGGCTAATTCCCCTATAAAGGCTATACTACCTGTTTATCTTATTTTTTTTAAATTGTTATATTTTAAAAAATGATATATTTTTTTTTGTAACACTTTACTTGAGGGGGCACAAATAATATAGTACAGGGGTGTCAAACTCCAGTCCTGGGGGGTCGGAGCCCTGTGTAGCTTAGTTCTTTCCCTGTTCCACCACAAATGATTCAGCCCAAGAGCTGTGTGGCAATTAGCACAAGGAGTTGAATCAGGTGTGTTAAACGAGGGGAAACCCAAAAATGTGCAGGGCTCCGGCCCCCCAGGACTGGAGTTTGAGACCCCTGATGTAGTAGGACACTCTTATTTAATACAGGCCTATTAATTAACAAGAAACTCAGTTTAGTTTTCTGATAATATTCAATAAATAAATATGTAAATGATTATTAAAATGACCATTTACAATTTCAATTATAATTTAAATAATGATTTAAATGACACTTATAAATAATTATTTGAGTTACATTTATTTATTGACTTTTGTCACAAAACACCCTCCATAGTTACGTACGGATCCCATGTTAATTCATCATTAAACATAATTTTTTTTTATTTTATTTTTTTACGCCAAAATCATAAATGCAGCTCTGTCACCTACCTTTGCAAAGGTATGTAAACATGAGGCTAAAGTAATTTAGAGGGTTTATTTCCCTGCAGGGAAGGAATTCCATCTGCCCGCATGGTGCTGCTGAAAGGCTACGGCCACGAGGGCTTCCGCTTCTTCACCAACTACGAGAGCCGTAAGGGTGCAGAGCTGGTGAGTCGCAGACTGCAGGGAAAACTGCTGGAAGTCGGTGCCTGACTGACTGATATTACATGATGCTCAAAGCTTTTTTGCTTAATAGCTCCAGATATTCATTAAGCATGACGTTACGCGGCATACTGAGTAAAAGAATTTATATTCATTTCATTAGTTTTGCCTAAAATTATATTGGTGAATTTATTTGACAATTTATTATTACTACTAATTTTAACAAATCATCATTTCCAAAAAAAAGAATGAACTTCTTCAGGAAGGAAAGTTTTGACAAGCAGATGTATTTTCTGATAGCTTTGTGTCTTCATTTTCTGCTTAGTTTTTTACCCTGCTGTTTACTTGTTTAAAGATGAATAATGGTGACATGATTAATCGAGAGTAATCAAGAGATTAACTTCTAATACTTTATTTTTAACCACATAAAATTATTTAATTAGTTCTTCTCCCAAACCTTAGCATTTTCCTTTTATCATTACATACAAATAAATATAAATGCACTTTGTCTTTTTTCTTGTTGCTAGTGTTGTATTGCAGATATTATTTGTCCTTAATTAACATTAAGGCCTAACTGCTTATTCTGTTGTTGTTTCAGGAGCAAACCTGAAGGGGGGGGGGGGGGGTGGCATGTAACAAAAAATCTGTTAGTTTTATTAACAGGGTCATATTTGTACATCTGTTTTTTTATATCCTGTAGGACAGTAATCCTTTCGCCTGCCTTGTGTTTTACTGGGAGCCTCTAAACCGACAGGTGAGAACAAATAACAAATACAAATAAATTTAAGATTACTTTGTATAGCCAGACATGTACTTTTTGTAGTACAATACAATCTCGTTATAACGGACTTTAAGGGATCTTGCAAAACAGTCCGTTATATCCAAAATCCGTCATATCCAGAGTTGCTGTTTGCCCAGAACACAACTACAGGACACAATTTACTCATGCCACACCCCAGCAGACACACTTGTGGTATAGATTATTATATTGTAACTGTAGTCATCCATCTTTACCTGACCGGATGCGTGACTATTAATAATCTCGACTACGTACGTATCTGCGCTGGATATCATCGGCACGCCTCGCGACTTGTAGGCGGAACTGCATGTCCGTTATAGCCGAACAAAACTACAGCTGAAAGTGGACCTGGGGACCAAATTGTTTGTCCGTTATAAGCGAAATTCCGTTATATGCGAGTCCGCTATATCCAATGCTTTTTCTACATATTCGTAAAGGCGCACGGCCGGGAACAGTGGACGTTATAGACGATATTGCGTTATAAGCGAGTCCACTATAACGGGATTTTACTGTACCAGCTCTGTTAATGTTTACGGATTGTCGGAGCTGTAATACAAAATGGCTGGAGAATGTGGGTTAAATGAATTCTAACATGTTCACGCCTCATTCTAACAGTTAACAGTGCTGTTTGTTTAGTAAGGTCATCCATATATACTGTCAGATTACTATTGCAGCTATTGGACACATTTAACATTTAGGATCTAAGTAAATGCTTTTCCTTCCCCAGAGTAATATCATAAGAACATACAAAGTAATATCATAATATTAATATATTATCATTTGGAAACATTTGTTTTTCTGTCTAAAAGAAGTTTATTTTGTTGTGACATTAAGTTCACTACAATCATGTAAACTTCTGTAATTTCTGTGAATGTGTATTATGTGTTCATATGAAATTTATTTTGCAACTGTGACTTCCATTATAACGTCATTGGCAGCATAATGGCTTGAAGTCAGGAATAATATAGAAGTTTGCCATTCCTGTAGTACCTAAACAATAAACAATATTGAAATACACTAAATATAGTAATAGCTAAATGATGCTTGAGGTGTCATTGATGCACATGTATGTTAGCGGTGATGTGCTTCTGCCATCATTTCTCGCTTCTTGTACAGATTCGTATCGAGGGTCCTGTGGAACGTATTCCCCACCAGTCCTCCGTTGACTACTTCCAGTCCAGACCCAAGGGCAGCCAGATCGCCGCAGTAGTGAGCAGACAGAGCAGCGTCATCCCCAGCCGGGAGGTGAGACCTTTCCTACACACTCCACCCCAGTCGGGTGTTTTTCTCCCTTCCCAGGGGGTGAAAAGCTGTTATCCTCTAAGGCAGTACCTGCTTTTTTCTTTGTCACATATAACCCGTGATGACTCGATAATTCCCAAGGTTTTTTTTTTTTTTTTTTAATATGTATAATCGGAGCAGGAGAAAACCTGACAAGGCTTGGCTTCTTTCTGGCTGCATGAGAGCACAACAGAAGGCTGATAATTCAGCACCATCCTGGGTGACTGCTTTATCACCCAGCAAAGTAAAAACAGATTGAGCTGGAAAGTGCAGTGATTGTGAAATTGCAGTCAGCGTTACCATGTGGGCTGGAGCCTGACCGCCTGTGGATTTTTGGGCTCAGTGTTGATTCTTCCATATGCCCACAATTAACGTTTTAGAGGTAAATTAAATGGTGCAGGACATTGTTTCAGCATATGCAGTTTAAGAAGAAGGAGTTGCCTCATTTAGCACTGCAGTAAATGTATAACATATTCAGGTTATTTTTACAAAAACTCATTTAAGAAATTATATTAACATAAGGAATGCAAAAAGTTATTTTTGCTTATGCCACTGGTGAGTTTGCGATTTGTTGTGTATACTTGTAACATTTAATGCATGGAAAATGCTTGATTAATCTAAGATCTCAAAAACCACCCCTCTACTCCGCTGCAAAATTCTGTTTAAAATATTTATTATGCTTGTAGGAAAATGTACATTTCAAAATGAAGGATTATTAATCATAGTGCAGATGAAAATAGCGTATGCGATTCAATTTGTCCATCGGCAGATAAGCTTTCATCTCGTTGCTGTCTAACACTATACCCAAAAATTCCAAGGAAGTGAGCGGACCGATGGTTTTCTCCTCCGATATGGGGATGCCTAATTCGGTAAAAGTATTTTTTAATTTGGACAGCGAGGTGCCGGGTTGTGAGGAAGCCAATGCGTCGGAGTCTGCAAGACGGGGGCGCTTCGGGCAGGAGGAGTCTATCTGGGCGGCAGACCTTTTGCAGGGGGGTCCGGAGAAGCTGGCAGCCCAGCCGGCGAAGAGGGCGCAGTCGGTAAATGAACAGCGGGCACAGTCGGAGAGAAGGCGGCCGGTGTGAGTACGGCCAATGAGGATCCGGGCACTCGGGGGAGGTTAAGGGCGATCTGTATGATCTCTGAGCGGGAGAGATCGGGAGGACGTGAATCCCTACTTCCTCCACAAAACTCCGGAGTTGCTGATCAGACCATTGACGGATGTCCCGGCTTGGAGACAGCTGAGAAAGTCGCGCGCTTCTCCGCAGTGGACTGGAGGCGCCAAAACCTTCACCGAGAGCGGGTGAAGGAGAAACGAAATCCCCAAGAGGAGGCGGGACGTCGGAGTCAGACATGACCTAGACAGGGATGAGCCAAGACAGCGAGAAAAGGATCAAGGCAGCGAACCGAATAGCTGTAACGGCAAAGACGTGGGTTAGACTTACTCCTTAAATAAAACCTGGAGCGATGCAATTGGATACACTTGCATTCATTAGGTCACCTTGTTTGAACTTTAGTATTCACTTTCATTTGTCAATCGTTGCACCCGGCAGGGTGAAAAACATTTTAACTATCTGAATAATTATTATGGATGATACATAGTGTATAGTGTCACATATTGAGGACATATTTCCTGCTTGCTAGAAATTTATTTGCAAACATAGACAGTCTTTCTTAATGAACCTTAATTAAACGGACGCCACCATGTTGCGTTGTAAAAGGTCTTGAAAAGGCATTTTGCAAATGATTCAATTAATATACGATGAGAAACGTTCGAGGGTACAGTTTTGGAGAAGGAGAGTAGACCTTTCAACTGACCTACCATCAGGCAGTCATTAATGTTATAAGCATCATATGTAGTTTCTCACTGATGGTTAATAACATTGTTATTAACCATCAGTGAGAAACTACATATGATGCTTATGATTTGATTTTTTGAATATGTGAGGTTCCTTTCTTATAGCCAAACAAGCAGTTCTAGGTGTTTTGCTCACCAGGAATAGTTGTAATAAAAGAGTTCCAATAAATCTGCCATCCACTGATTTTCAAAATCCCTGTGTGCTGAGGATCCATTTCCTGGAGGAAGCAGAGTTTTTACAGAAAATGTACAGTAATATACATATACACATTACTTTTAAAAAGCCTGTATTATCGGTTTCATACATAATCATTGGGCTCTGCCTCTATGGTAGACTGACATTTAATCAACAGTTAGGGCTACTTGATATCTGACATAATATTGCCTATCAGATTGAGGTTGATTAAACAGTCAGTTTTTTTTATGGTAAAATGCAATATATTTTGATAACTATAAATATGATCATTATTATTATGTAATATATCCATGGTTTTTCTAAGTCATAATTTTAAGAATTATGTTTCTTTATTTTGTTAAAAGTATCAGTACACATTAACATGGATAATTAAAGGCCTTTTGAAAATCAATGGTCCTGTGCAATAGTTTGTCTTGAAGGTGATAAATGGCAGAATAACACTAGATTTAAAATGGGGAGTGAGGTGCCTAAGGGGGACTGATGATGTCACTTTCCTTGATGAGAAGCATTCATTCAAACTCCAGTCAAAATGATGAGGAAACCTGCCTAATGCATAAACCACATGAACAAAATATATGGGAGGGAGACATCAGCTTTGCCCCAAAGCCAGGAAGCAAAACAGTTTACTTTTCTGCATAGAACAATGTTTTCCAACTAAGTAATGATACGAAACATGAATCCTGACCACTAAATGCATGTCACGAAACACTGCCAAAAAATGGGTAGCAAATTATAAGACTGCTTTATATTTAGCAAAATAACATATACAAGGTCAGTGTATCTGTCACCTGTTTAACACCAAAAACACTTTCTCTTCTTTTTTTTAAGGCATATCTGAATAGGATTAGCAAATTGATTCTCTGTCTTCACAAATAACTTAAATCTAATTCTGTCCCCGAATTGACCAATAGAATGATTATCTCGACTTTTCCCCCTATGCTACATTCAGAGTCCCAGGGGGTCTTGCTTAACCATTGACCAGTTCAGTTTTAAGTAAATAAAATACAGTCACCCCTTCAACATGGCGACCCCCCCCCCCCCCCCCCCCCCCACTGCGGTGTCAATATATCACGGGGTCAGCATAAGAAATTTAAAAGGGGAGTTTTAGGGAGTTTTGAGAGAGCCACAAATGACACAGGAAGGCCAGAAGATGACACACAAAGAGTTTAGTGACTCATGAATACATAAAATACATGACCAGTGCTGGTTTGGAGGAAGCGTGTTTACGGCAGCCTCTTACCTGATATCGTGCAGTGATCTTTTCATTTGGCATTTCTCATATCTTTTCCTTTTGCCTCACTCTGCTGGTGCTCGCTTTGCTTGCCAGGGGTGGACGGGTCAACTCTATTAACTTATCAGTTAGGGTTCCTGATGTGTGTATCTACTTTTATACAGATTTCAACACTGAAGACCAAACATGTTGAATTATTTGTATATGCGTGAAATAATAAGTACGTTAGCATAATTTTGCATTGCAGTATTGGTTACCTATAATGTAAGATTACTTCTTAATTAGAAGTTGAATTTGTTGATGGTTGCAGAGTCAGATACTTTTGGTTGTCTGCATGCATTTGTTTTGCCTGTATCTCATGCATGTGACACACAGTGATCTCTTCTGTTATAGATCTGCTTTGCTGGAAATCTAAGCTAACCTCAACAGACTGGGGTCCTCTTTGTCCCCTATTGTTCACTGAGACATAATAGACTAATTTGGGAATTAAAATACACAGCGAGACAGTGTTGATCTGTAACCAAAATCTGTCTTGGTGTCTGATGGGTTCAGACAGATATGCAATAAAAAGACAAAAAGGTGGTGGTGGAGGGGGGGCATTCCCCATATTAATCTGCTCTTAGACCACCTGAGCCCTGGAGGGGGGTGACTGGGTTCATTTTCACTCAGGCCTTAGGGGGCCTTAACTGATCTTAATGGTGAAATATGAAACCCCTGCCTTATGAAATCAGTCTCCATTTAAAAATACTTGTCAGCTCTGTAATAATCCACTTTTCGTGGTGAGGAGCATACAGCTGTATTATCAGATCCCAGCAGGTGTTTTGCAGAATGTGCAAAATGGCCTCCTGACTAATTGTCCTCCTTTTGCATGGTCCCACTAAGACAATATATCAAATTACACATGAAGTGAATTTGTATTGTAGGATGTTCCAAATTAGTACAACATTGATGTTTATTATATTATGTAAATGGAATTTTGGTTCTGGATAGTCGTGTACCAATGTTGAACTGTTGAGCCAATACCAATTAGGCTTGGGCAGTATGACAGTATTATGTCATACCCCATTATTTAGAAACTTCAAAGGTATTAATTTTAATACCATCAAAAATACAGACAGTCCATTCTGCTAAACGGACACAGAGATGCTGTCAAAGAATAACACAGGTTAATGGCACAAAAACAAAATGCGTTGTGAATGCGCTATACACTGTTGGAGCATGCACAGCATACGTGAAACCTAGTGCACATGCGACCGCAGATCAGGGACAGTGGGGCCAGTAAACGAAGGGTGATCGTTTTTTTATCTCTTTGACAAGGAGTTGTCTCCTAGTTTCCCTAGTGCTCTACTGCCACACTGATGAGTCTGTTTGGGCTCTCTCTGATTCCAGAGTTTACATTAGCCTACAGGGTGTACAGTTATTTTGTAATACCGTTAGTGTTGTAGTCAAGACCGCCTAAACCGAGAACAAGACATTGCCAAGACCGGAGGGTATCAAGACCAAGACACTGCCGAGACTTGAGGGTACCAAGACCAAGTCCAAGACCAAGACCAAGACACACTGAGGCGAGACCAAGACCAATACTGGTCGAGACCAAGACCAAGACCGAAAACAGACTAGGGCTAGAATTGACATCACATTACTCAGATCAACTGTAGAGAAAAAAGGCATTGCTGTAAAGTGTCATTACTCGTTAAATCAAATTCATGTTATATTTTCAATTATATTGTCCATATGTCTTTCATTTAAAATCTCCCAGATTTGTCATAGTTATGAGGCCTGATGGGAAATAATATTCTCAGCAATCCTCCCCTATAACCATTTTATCAGACCTCGTCAAGGGAAAGAGATGGGATGTACCAGAAATATGTTCATATTAAGTCTCTTAAACCAGGGAGAGAGGCCTCGGGTAAGCTATGAATACGGCTATGTAATGATCCTCTGCTTTGAATTGAAGAGAATGAGCCTCCAGATTGACTTGCACCTCCAAGACCATGCTTTCTAATGAATGTAAAATACCTAATTTAATTGAATTATAACTATGCTATTAGTGCTGAGCGATAAAACGATCTCGATTTTTTATCGATAAAAAATAAGGACGATCACGATACACACAGACTATAAAACTCGATCAACCAAATTTGCTCCGTTTTAGAGAATGCGCTGAGACAGACAACTCGATGGCCTATCAAGCAGAGGTTTACTGAACGCCAGCACAAAAACCAATCACCAACGACGTTGTAATTTTGCCCATGCTCCCTTAAAGAAGCAATGGGTGCGTTCGACTTGGGCTTAGGTCTGTCTGCAGCTGACGCAACGTGGAGCGCGATCTGCCGGCGGCTGCAGGGGTGGAGTATAAACTGTCTGCAGCCAAGGCGGACAACTTCTACTCCTCGTAGTCTGTGAGACCTGACTGCAATGGCACCACTGCCAGAAGGGAGTAGATAAATCTATACAAATATCACCTGCATGCCTTCTTCACAGATTGGACGATTAAACAAATAAAGCAGCACAACATTACAGTAACTAACAATAAATAAACCACTAACTTACGTGTACTGTTAGAGCATTTATGTAATTTATTTAAACTTTATTTTACCAGGTAAATGAACTGAAACCAGTTCTCACTGCTTTATGTGCTTTTCGGGAGAAATAGCAGATAACGCATTGGAACTTCCTGGGATACAAACGTCATGCGTGTGACTAAAATCTTCAGCCAATAAGGGCAAAGTTATGTCGTCACAGAGGCGGTTCCAGTTTGTGCTGCACGGTCTCGAGAACTACAGCACTAAATACCGTCATATACCACATACCCGGTTGAAATGTCTAGAAAGTATGACGGTTTGAAAATGTAGACACTGCCCAAGTCTAATACCAATAACTGATATATTATTGTCTAATATCACTGAGACCAATAAATACATCCGATACATCGTGCACCTCTGGCTGATACGTTAACCGATACATCGTACACCGCTGGCTGATACATAAACCGATACATCGTGCACCTCTGGCTGATACGTTAACCGATACATCGTGCACCTCTGGCTGATACATTAACCGATACATCGTGCACCTCTGGCTGATATGTTAACCGATACATCTTGCACCTCTGGCTGATACGTTAACCGATACATCGTGCACCTCTGGCTGATATGTTAACCGATACATCTTGCACCTCTGGCTGATATGTTAACCGATACATCGTGCACCGCTGGCTGATGCGTTAACCGATACATCGTGCACCTCTGGCTGATACGTTAACCGATACATCGTGCACCTCTGGCTGATACATTAACCGATACATCGTGCACCTCTGGCTGATACATTAACCGATACATCGTGCATCGCTGGCTGATACGTTAACCGATACATTGTGCACCGCTGGCTGATGCGTTAACCGATACATCGTGCACCTCTGGCTGATACGTTAACCGATACATCGTGCACCGCTGGCTGATACGTTAACCGATACATCGTGCACCTCTGGCTGATACGTTAACCGATACATCTTGCACCTCTGGCTGATACGTTAACCGATACATCGTGCACCGCTGGCTGATACGTTAACCGATACATCGTGCACCTCTGGCTGATACGTTAACCGATACATCTTGCACCTCTGGCTGATACGTTAACCGATACATCGTGCACCGCTGGCTGATACGTTAACCGATACATCGTGCACCGCTGGCTGATACGTTAACCGATACATCGTGCACCGCTGGCTGATACGTTAACCGATACATCGTGCACCTCTGGCTGATACGTTAACCGATACATCGTGCACCTCTGACTGATACGTTAACCGATACATCGTGCACCTCTGACTGATACGTTAACCGATACATCGTGCACCGCTAGCTCTCGTCCCTTTGCTCCCAAATGGCTTGCCCTGGCATAACATTAAATCAGCACAGGACGCTTTGCTCTGTCACTTTCCTGACCACAACCCACTGCTCTGCATTGTCAGAATTGCAGGACTGACCTGTGCCTTATATCCACAGTACCTGAGACAGAAGAATACAGAGCTGGAGGAGAAGTACAAAAACACACAGGTCCCCATGCCAGACTACTGGTGAGTCCATCCGTGCTGCATGACCAGGCAGAAATGCCTTATCAGTGGTAGTTATTGGCATTTACATCACACTCAACTCCATTCCGTTTTGAAGATTCTCCAGCTTGATATAGTTAGCACGTATATTGCATATTGTACGTATGTGGAATGAAATCCCATCCAGATGCGAAGAGTCATGCTTGCATTTTACCCCCATCCAAACATCATGTCACCTTTCCCCCTTCAGGGGCGGCTACATTGTCAAACCCCACATGATCGAGTTCTGGCAGGGCCAGACCAACCGACTGCACGACCGCATCGTCTTCCTGCGGCCAAACAACGGAGGAGTCCTTGGGGAGATGCAGCACCAAGCAGAGGGTGGCTGGGTGTACCAGCGCTTGTCACCCTGAGGCTGGGACATCCAGCTGATTAGGGAGGGTACACAGGTCTCATACTTTGCATGTAGTCAAATCAGTGTTGAAGTGTAACATTCTTCGTATATACGAAATAGAAATAAGCTGTATAACAATACTCACAACATTAAACTGTGAAAAACCTCAAACCCAGGAAAATATGATTTAAACATCCTCAGTCATAATTTTACTGGCCAATACCATATATGATTTTGTTTTATGATTATTATCTGCTACAAGGTTTCTGGGATCACACAATACTTGAAATTTCTTTATTGAATCATGAACGTGTAGCCTGTAGGGTATGACAGTCATGTGATTTACTTGTGACTGAATAGCATTCCAACAATGTTAACATTATATGTTCAATTCCATATTACATTTACAAGGTTAACATACATTTGTATGCTTGATTCCAGATTACATTTTTATATGGTCTTTGTCCTGTCAGCAACAGACCCTGTATATAAATATATATTTGTAGCTATGCCATAGAGTTATATTTTACACATTTTACGTACCTTGAATTTTTTTCAGAATTGTCACTGTGGTATGTTGTAATATTGTATTGAACAACAGTTGTTGATTTCAAAATCACAGTACACAGCCTGTTCTTTCAGTCATTTCCTAATGGAATTTCATATTTCTGTCACATCAGAATGCGGAATCATTAGTATGTCTGCTCTGGGTGGCAGCTTGTTGTAGAGATAACACTGTTTAGTTCACTAGTTCAGAGGTATTTTTTTTTATGTTCCCCGGATAATGTTGTACATTGTTTTTCAATTATTCAATTATAACACGCAGAAGGATCCATATTTTATGCGAATTAACATTTGCATGAAAAGAATCATTTAAAAATTGAAATTGTGTATTAAATCAGGAATGAGTTTGTTTTTCTCTGCAATGTCTGATTTAGGTTAATTACACATAGATCTTAGTAGTGTCATCCCATGTTTCTGTCTAGCTGTTTGGACTTTTATTAAAAGTGCTGTATTATTCAGTGACCACTGCAGTGTTTGTTAATCTTTCATCAATTTCTGTAGGTCAGGTCCTGTAATTTCTGGAGGCTGTAAATCTCTACAAGTAAGTAATTTGTCCATGTTATGCGAAAATGGTTTGCCTTTGTAATAACATTAGGGCTACGTTCACACTGCCAGCCACATCGTTCAATTCCGATTTTTTGCTCAGATCGGATTTGTCTAGACGGTTCACATTCATAACTACAAGTGACCTGTATCTGACTGTAATATGAAGCGCGTGTCCGCGCTGTGCCATTTCTTTGGCAATTATTTCAATTACTATTCTATTATGATAGGTTCCTTCCAGTTTAACTTGAACAGATTAATTTCCCCAAATGTCAATTAAATCCCCCATTTTTACCTTCCCGCGCTGCCGGTGCAGGCTGATGATGTCAGCGTATGCATATAAGCAAAAAGCCACATGAATTCTGATCTGAGCGTCACATTCAGGTCGCATGGCCGCGAATCGGATACGTATCAGATTTAGTACCACATATGAAAGTGACACAAATCTGATTTGAAAAGATCAGATTTGCGTGTCCACACAGGCCTAAAAAGATCAGATCTGTGTCACATTAAGGCAAAAAATCAGATTTGAGTCACTTCAGCATGGCACTGTGAACGTAGCCTAAGTGAACATTTGTAATATCTATTTCAGCGTGTAGGTTAGAATATCTTAAAAACTGTTAAATGTTTAGCTGGTAATATTATCTTTGTGCACCAATGGGTGGCAGCATCACGCAAAGTTTGCCTGAAAGAAAGACAGACATGTTGTGTTCTTGTCAAACGGACCAGGCCCACCACTTACTACTTTCTTAAAACTAGCATTTTTACACATATTTTGTTTGTAGTTTCATTTCTCATGTTTAAGAAAATGTATGCATTTTGATGTCTTTCGTTTCACATGCTCACATTTATGCTTCAGTATTTACAGGCAGTCCCCAGATAGAACGTCTGACTTATGGACAACTCGTACTTACCAATCACATAAAAAAATTTGAACTTAATGTAATGGCTTGTAATAACAAACGGACTACGTTTGAGTGCACAACTTTGTGATGCTTGTGAAAACACTGCACACCTTCAACAGTTCATCAATTTGTGGTACAGCATAGTTACTTTTATTACTATCTTATTTTTCAGACTTACCTATAGATTCGACTTAAACACAGCAAACTTAGGGAATGGATCTCATTCATAACCTGGAGACTGCCTGAATTATCCATACATTCATCTAACCACTTATCCTGGTCAACGAGATTTATCATCCCTTAACTTCAAAATAGGCTATTACAATAACAGAAGCTTTCATATTTTTGTGATTTGTGTAGAGTTTGTTCCTTTAGATGTGAGAAATTAAATAAAATCATTTGTAAAAACAATGTTTACTCATTGGGAGGAGGAAAATAACAAATACCTGCATCAGGCTTCATGTTTCTTGGTGGACCAAAATTCTGTGATATCTTTAAGACAAAAAACAATTGAATAGGGGGACCAGAGGGGAAAGGTATTCACGCTCAGAACTACACACTTCATTAGGGAGTATTCTAACACCGAGTACAGCCTTTGCTCTAAAAATAATACTCTCAATACTTCATGGCATGGATTCATCAAGACGTTGGAAACATTCTTGGGAACTTTGGGTCCATGTTGACATGCCTGTGTCATGCAATCTCTAGATATGTGAACCGCACATCCTGCGAATCTCTGATTGGACCACAACCCAAAGATGTTCTATTGCAGGGCTGCCCAACCCTGCTGCTGGAAATCTATCAACCTGCATAGGGTGCAAACAGATTATCAGACAGTTCGGTAGCATCTCAGTCCTGGAGTCAGCTATGTTGAAGCGAAGTAGGCTCGAATACTGAGATGCTATTGAAAGGTCTGATCATTTGTATCAGGAGTGTTAAATTAGGCTGCCTTTTCCAACCACAAGTAACACCTACAATGTCACATTATCTAAAGTGGGAATAAAACAGCTTTAATAAGAAAAAACTTCTTCAGTGTCAATTCCTTTGTATCTATCAAATATCGGTGCCGTTATTTCTATCAGTCTAATGTCTATTCCGTTATTTCGACCTAATCTCTAAGCCTGTATTTCTATCTATGTATCTATCTACGTATCTATCCATCCTCTATGCCTTTATTTCTACCTAATCACTATCCCTTTATTTCTATCAATCTTTTTATCTGTCAACCTAATCTCTATGCCTTTATTTCTATCTAATCACCATTCCTTTATTTCTATCTAATCTCTTTGCCTTTATTTCTATCTATTGCTGCCAATATTTCTATCAATCTATTTATCTATCTAATCTCTATGCCTGTAGCTCTACCTGACTATCCCTTTAGATCTATCAATCTGTCTAATCTCGATGCAGAGTGTATTCAGTGTTTCTCTATTTACCTGCTGGGTGTAAAACAGCAGGTACGCACTGCTCTCCCTCTTTCTCAGCACCTGTCCCTCATCCAACCTTTTTACGGTCAGGTCACTGAAGGACAGCCAGCCCTTCTCTGCACGACTGAAGTTGTCGCTGATATAGTGACCTACAAGGAAAGCAGGAAGGACGACCTCTGAATATACATTCTAAACAAATGTCTTCTAGGTCACATGACTATTTAGCATCGTAGCTCAAATCACATTTGAGCAGCTACTCAAGCATGACAATTCTCCCTGCCCGAGTATAACATACGTAAGAGCAGGGGGGAATGTTACAGTACTCGCGAGTGACGTCTCGTCGCGGGACAGAACCTGTCTGAGGGCCCTGTGTGCGCATATATCTAACCTACCAGAGGTGGCGCTGGAGCCCAGGTGGCTGAGAACACCAGTGAGCTGATATCGGTGTCCGGTTGGCTGTGCTTTCGGCGTCTCAGAAACCGCTGCCTCTCCCTGAAGGGGAAACTCACCCTGAACTTCATCTACCTCTAAGGTTGCTCCAGCACTCTGCGCATCTCCAGTCTCTCTTACTCTCTTCTCTTACTAAGCCTTAGTAACACTAATGTCACTCTCTCTTTCCCTCTCACTCACTTGACTTCCTCCAGCTGTCCCTACGCTCAGCAGTGCAGGTGTATGCTGCCCTGTGCCTGTCTCAGGTCCGTCTGTTTAAGGGTCACAGGAATCACGGGACAAAAACACAAATGAGGTGACCGCAGGTGCTGTGGGGAGTTGATCTACTCTTGCTGGCCTCACCGCTACCACCTTGAAATTGTTTCCCTCTAGTAAATCCCTCTAGATACTTTGCTGCATAGCACAGTGTATTATAATGATGTATAACGGCAGCGTGCCCTAAGGAACTCATCGACTATCCTGTGAAGGTCTGCACCAGTGCATACAGACTGTTCTGACAGTATTCCTTTGAGAAACTGTAGCATATTACGTGCTTGAGCCCAGGCAGGTTTTGGTATGTACCTGCAGGAGGTGGTGACTCCACTGTGGCACAGTCCTCCACAAGTCCTGCATCACCCCTGCCTGGCATTTTAGGGACATCCCCTGGAAGATCTTCCACTGACCTGCACAGGATCCACACAGACTATTGTCCATACATGTGCATGTGTGTTTATAAGGATGGTTTGTCTATTTACAGCATTTCCCATGCTGTGGATGTAGCTGGACTGGATGTCACCATCGACTGGGTAGACTGGATGTCAACATAGGAAACAAATAAAGGAATAGAGATTAGATAGATAGAAATAAAGGGATAGTGATTAAGTAGAAAAGGCAAAGAGATTAGATCGATAGACACATAGATAGACTGATTGAAATAAATGGATAGTAATTAGATAGAAATAAAGGCATAGAAATCAGATAGGTCGATACATGTATAAATTGACAAATAAAGGGATAGTGATTATGTAGAAATATAGGCATAGAGATTAGATTGATAGAAATAAAGCGCTATGAATTAGGTAGAAATAAAGACATAGAGATGAGGTAGATAGATGATAGATTCATAGACTGATAGACAGAAATAAATGGATAGTAGGTGGAAATTAAGGCATAGAGATTAGATAGAAATAAAAGGATAGTTTTTTGGTATAAATGAAGCCAAAGAGATTAGATCAATAGATAGATACATAGACTGGTAGAAATAAAAGGATAGTGATTAGGTAGAAATAAAGGCATAAAGATCAGATAGATCGATACATATATAGATTCATCGACAGAAATAAATGGATAGTGATTATGTAGAAATATAGGCATAGAAATTAAATAGAAAGATTGATAGATAGAAATAAAGGGATAGTAATTAGGTAGAAATAAAGACATAGGTAGATTGATGATAGTTACATAGATGCATAGACTGATAGAAATAAATGGATACTGATTAGGTAGAAATAAAGGCATAGAGATAGATAGATTGCTAATTAGAAATAAAGGGATTGTAATTAGGTAGTAATATAGGCATAGAGATGATATAGATTGATATAATTAAAGGGATAATGATTAGGTAGAAATAAAGGCATAGAGATTAGATAAATAAATACATGCATAGATTGATAGAAATAAAGGCATAGAGATTAGATAGATAAATACATAGATTGATAGAAATAAAAGGTTAGTGATTAGGTAGGTTGATAGAAATAAAGGCACAGATTGATAGAAATAAAGGAATAGTGCTTAGGTAGAAATAAAGAGGCATAGAGGTTAGGTAGGTAGATAGATAAATAAATAAAGGCAGAGATAAGGTAGAAATAACAGAAAAGATGTTAGATTGATAGAAATATGGGAACAGATTCGATAGACACAAATAAAGGAATAGACACTGAAGAAGTCTGTATTTTCTTATTAAAGCTGTTTTATTCCCACTTTAGATAACGTGAAACTGACATTTCATTACATGAGTCAGTATATAAATGGATTGTGGATGTGCAGTATTTAGTCACTGTGATAACAGCTATGAATAAATGACCAGGTTAGTGGGTCTCAAATAATGCATAATCATTATTGGTTGTTATTGGTAAAATCACATTACATACTTTGTTTACAGCAGCTTCGGGAAAACCTTAATTTTCATGGTCCTTGAGAATTTGTTTTTGCAGCTTCTGGTCTTACCTCAGACCTTTATGTGTTACCAAATGTAATATCTGTCAGTATATGTTATACGCTATAAAGGATGCGGACACCATTAGTTAGAGGAATTGCTTAATTTAGCGAAAGCTATTGCTGAGACAGGTGTATAATTAAGAACACAGCCAACAATCTCCCGCCACACGTATTAGCAGAATGAGTGGTTGTACAGAACCACTTAACACCATCATAGGACACTATCTTTCCAAATTTTTCTTTTGTTGTCAGAATTTTCACTCTCATCATGTCCCCTAACCAGCAGCTCCTTTTGACCCATGAATGAAATTACATCTTTTTCTTCTTTTTTTTTTTCCAGTTAGCCAATCTTTGGGATTGGCTAACTGGAGATGCATGGCTTTGTTAATCAAGCTGCCAATCTGTATTAGAGTTTACCACTTTAAATCTGAAGAAATAAGGGAGGCATATTGCTTTAAAATGGGACAACATTCCATGCGGGACCCTCCCGTAATACAATAATTGTGATACGTGTTTTTGTTGAGAAAATTATTTCTTGATAAAGGATTTGTTTTTCTTTCAATAAATTCATTTTAAGGAAAGATTGAATTTTTCTCATTTTTTTCATCAAAAGGTGGACTATTACTAACCCTTTTTACAAATCTTTACAAGGGGGTACCAATAATTGTGGATGACGCTGTATGTCTTGCTCGATAAATACATAAATGTAGAGCTATTTGTGCCATTTTTATGACCAAAATGTGTGTGCATGTATTTATTCATTCATTTCGTGATTAATTTCCACATTTATTTATTCGTTTATCTGTTTATTTATTTGTTTATTTATTTGTCACTCCATAGTGATCCGAGTAATTGAACTTTAATTCATGACAAGGGGCTCCCCTAAACGGATGGATGGACGGCACGAGTATCTACTACGAAATAAGTATCCACTAAGCGGAATTTCAAAATGTGCGATACATCGAGTTCATTATGTTGGATACATTTAATGAATGCCACACCTTTTATGCTATATTATACTAATACCACAGCCTACTGACACTGAGCGGGGCCTCGCTTTGCTCTCAAAACAAGGCTCTGTACTTCGTGGCCTGCGTTCCCCAAGATGTAGGAATCATTCCATTGAGATTCTGTTCCATGCTGACAGGATTCCATCACACAAATTCTGCACATTTATCAGCTGCACATCCATGCTGTGATTTTTCCATTGGCGCCTTGTACATTCTGAGATGCTTTTCTGCTCACCCCATTTATACAGAGGACATATTTGAGTTACCATAGCCTTTCTGTCAGCTTGCACCAGTCTGGCCATTCTCCTCTGACCTTTGATGCAAACATTTACAGCTCCTAACCCATATCTACATGATTTTCTGCATTGTGCTGCTTCCACATGATTGGCTGATTAGATATCTGCATAAATAAACAGGTGTACAGATGTTCCTAATGAAGTGCTCAGTGAGTGAATGTCAAGGCAGTCATGCAATAAAATCAGTGTGAGTGCAGTGCTGTTAAACATTCTACATACTTGGACATGGTACTGTGTGAATGATCACGTAAACACCAAAAATTTCTTTCTCCTTTGTATTTGCTGCCTTCTACACCATTTTGTCGATCTAAGGTCCAGATAGAGGGGATGCTTGAGATTGGTATGCATTTCACATGCAGGCCGACAGCGTGTTAACGTTACACATCGTGACATGTATGATTGGTTATTGTGCAGCCCAAGTTATGTGCTTTCAAAATCACATCACATTTGCCCCGGACACAATATCCATTATGTGGATTAAATTTAACTTTGAGTGAGTGTCACAAAGAAAGACTGGCAAGCAAAACTATTGCAATCAAAGCCCATTTATTTATAAAACATGCAAAACAAGTTTTTTTGCATATAAAACATTAATGTGCAGTTTTTTTATACGTATATATAAAAATGCTTCGTTCTGCATTCTTTCTATCACTAACGTGGGAATGACTACATGTGATCGAATGTGATGCATAAAAAATCTATAGGTTTGCTTAGAAGAGAGCAGGGTCTGTTGATGGAAATGCTCGTACTCATTGCTCAAAATCTTACGGAGAATCACAAGCCACAATAATCCAGTGTGCATTCAGAATAGTTTCCAAAATGCAGACGTTACATACAAACTATTTTCAGTTGCCCTGGATCCTCAAACAAACTACAGGTAAACTTAACCTGGTTAGTTTGGCTCACATTTATTGAATGAATGTGTGTCTGTATCCCATGACCAGCTGTCACGGCAAGTTTCAAGGTCTTCATTCTGCTGTGGGGATTCCTGCTGTAATCAAGAAGACCCAAATTCCTCAATCAAAACATAGATTCTATATAACTACTGGCATTTTTTTCCAACGTTGATACCAGTTTATTTATAATGCAACTTGCATATATTCTAGGATGTCATGAACAGTCATTTTAATGATTAACAAGTATTGCTCTAATCTCCATCTCACATATATACAAATTTATTCACAAAAAATCACAAACATAAAACAATAAAATCACAAACAAAAACAAAACTGGGGACCACCTATTTACAGTCAGTCATTTTATAGAAGTATACAAGTACGAGAGTCTGTGATCATGTATATAGATTCCCAGGAAAATATATGCAAGCATAAATTAGTGCATATAGTACATACAGGTGGTCATGTACATACACTGAACATCAAATGCACATTTCATTTGTTCCGGACAACCACTCAATAGCTTCACTGATTCAAAGCACAGTTGCCAAAGCAAACATGTAAGTGATAAAGCAAGTTTACAGCAGCAATTTGGCTGGAATTCAAAGTACTTTAAAAGCTGAGAACAGCTTAATGCAAGATGAGCGAAAATGGTAGGTTTAAAGTTACAGTTTGGATGCTGATTGAAACATAATTCTGTGCTGCTCTCATAATCATTGGATGATTCTGCTCCAGCCAATGTAACACCTGCTGTAAATATTACTTCATGCTCCCCATGCATCAGGTGAAAAAGAACAGCAGTGAAACTGATTCTGCAAAAAATAAAGCAGTGGCACCTTTTTCAAATTTAAGCTTAAAACAATTTGCATATTCTACCTTTCATATAATTAGTTCATCACTTCAGTGAAAAATATAAAAGAAAACAGAAAACAAGTAATTTGTTGAAAGAAAAACAGGATTCTCTCTTTTTGTATAAATAGTATATAACATTGTAAATAAAATTGCTATAAATATTCAGGCTTGTGGGGTTTCATTGATAAAGCAGCCGAGGTATATCCATACAGCTTGCTTTTGGATGCATATGTCGCATGTAGTGAGAGAGGATTTGCATCCATGTGTGCGAAAAGAACTTATTTTGTATGTTGAGTTTAGGTGCGTGTTTATCAAGTCCATTATTTTTACGTAATGTATGTAACCTTGTTTTAATAAGCAAATTTGTGCCAAATAGTTATAGATATCTATGTATGTACACATATATTTACATGCTTGAGAATATGTGTTTGTGTGCATTCAAAGATGTTTGATTCATACTTTGATACCAGTGCTATTTTTCAGCTCTGTGATTCTCGTCAGCTGGAGTCTTCTCAGGAAACAGGTTGGGGTTCTCAGCCAGCGTGGCACGGATCTTCTTCTTTTCCTTGAAACGGCCGGAGTGCGAGACCTTGACATGGCGCCCCTTAGTGGCTGTCTTGTCCACTATCTTTTCCAGCCGGGCATTGAACTGACTTTCTTCAGGATCACCACCAGGGGGCACCCCAGAGTCCTTGTTACCCGTGTTGTTGCCAAATTCAGCAGGAATTTCATACAGAACTTTAGATTCAGCCTTTTTCTTGCGAAGGAAGGTCAACTTCCACCAGCCAGCTGAAGCGTCTGCCATAGCCAGTGTGGATTTTTGAAGGGCTCTTTCCTGCACTAAATAAAAAGGAGTTTCTTGTGATTACGGGGTAAAGCTATTCAGCTATATGCTCCAACATCTAAATAAGATCCAAATAAGAACTCAGGATAAAATATCAGAAAATGCTCATTACTTTAGCACTTCATTACCAAATAAATGGTAAAAGTAAATGTCATTCATTGGTTGCAACTGTGAAACAAAGACATTCAATAAGACACCACCTGAGGTATTACTGAACAGCATGCACTGTGTTTGCGAAAACTGGCTGGGTGTGTTTCCTTGGCCAGCGCTGATTAATTTTTCATTTGAATTCAATAGGGACCATATGGCGCAAAGCAAACACTCCATGCAGTAGATGAGTAACTATTATATTCACAGGGCTTGCTTTGCATGCACTAGGAGTCAGAGGAGTGGTCAGAGAATAGGCAGGTAAATCACTTGTGCATACAAGAAGTCCCAAATAAAAGGTTTCAAATGGTCCCTATACTGCTTATAGATAATAAAACACTTATCAAAGGATTTTTCATAAGAAGAACCTAACAAGGCCAAGCTTCTGCAATATTCAATTATGTAATAAAGTGATTGGGAATAATACTGAAAAGGCGGATTACTCATCAACAAAAAATACCACAAAGTGTTTCAGTTATCTTCAAAGACTTCCATCATGTTTATCTCAAACCATTCCATTACCAACTATGAACACTTGTGGGCTGAAGCCATATTGGCATTGGTATTAGATAAGGAGGTATGGTATCAGGGAATAGTGTGGCAATACCAAAGTCAGGAAGTATAGATATGTACACATATGTTGCAGGTTAATATCTGCATGCTCACAGGTTTACTCTGTAACTTGCTGGAAATGTGCACCCAGTTAATGATTTTCTATTTTCTGTCTTTTTGTCCATTTACAGGGGAAATGGAAAGATACATTGAAAATGTTTATTTTTGAATAGGTATAGCTCAAATCTTTACATAGATCACAAATCTTCTACATAATGTCAATAAGTTAAATCCTTCCGAGCACTGATCGTCAGCGTTCCCGCACACGGACAAATACGTCTGTGGCGAGACTCATCTGTGTCTGTGGCAAAATGCTTTGATTGAGGAAAAAAAATGATGTAGGCTACATTTCTAAACACCTTGTGGCCAAAACGTCCTCCCAGAATTTGCCATGATGTGTACCCCTGATTCTGAGCCTGAATCATACTGATTTTTTTTCACGTTAACAGTGTTTAACATTATTTAATTTTCAGGTCTCCGGCCGTAACTGTAAAAAGCCTAGAGTAACGTCTACTCAACATGACGCATTTCAATGATTAGTGGCGATACAGGAGGACACCCGATCGCAGCTCTATCTGATAAATTAACACTTCTAGTGTTTCTTCACCTACTCTTACCTTGCAATCTAATTAGAATCCCCAAATTGCTCCTTAACTAATGAGAAACCCCTGCCAGCTTGGGGTAGATGGGTAGTGCTTTTACTACGACGCTTAATTGCAATCTTACATTACAGTAATCTGAATATGCATATAGGTTTATAAACAGATTCAAATAAGTATGTCGATGCAACAGACACAGTGAGTGCATGCACCGCCTAACCGTACTGCTGATTTACATTTTTTGCCCCAACATTGAAAGAAAGCTCATTAGGGGGCAAAGAGACATTTTCAGTTAGTTATTTTGTGTAGCCAAATGGGCAGACTCTCTCATGGAAACAGCAATGCATATTGATCTACAGGCATGCTGGTCCTTCAGGCAGTAACAGCATTGCTTGGCACCTTGTGTTTGTTTTTTTTTTTTTTAATATTGTCTTCCTGAAATATAATATGTATGGTAACCTAGCGACAAATGTGGAGAGTTCTAAGGTCCCAAAAGCAGGATCAAATCTAACATTCAAATCCATCATTCCATACATCATTTCCTGGCCGTGTCTCTCTATACACTCTGCCCTTTTTATGAGGCTTCTTGCAGGCCAATCCTATGTGCACAAGGCAGTATTAAAGTATCAATACTGATGATAGGTGGAGCACCCAGGTGAAAAAAAGAATCATGCTGAAGCGTAGTGATACCCTTATCTGAAAAAGTACATCAGATCCTGAGCCAGCTGGCAGATGTTTCAATCCCAGAAGACACCTCACCGAAACTCTGCAGTCCAGCCCAGCCCGTCAATATTTCCTGAGCCATCAGTCACTTCCTCTTGTTTGCATGCAATTTGAATAGCTCACTCCTCTCATTTCTGTCTCTGTTTACTATGTGGGGCCCTATTCATTTCCCTATTGCGTAAGGGCAGCTGCGACATTAAAAGCGGTGCCCAGCGAACAGAGAACTCAGAGTTCTTTCTGTCAGGACTGCAATAGTGTCTGTAAGGGTTCAGAATGTCTCGCCTTTTAGGCAGCGACTCTTGCCTTGGCAGAAGAGAGCTTGTCCAGTATGTTCTTAATAGGTTACTATGCTTGCCGTGTCAGTGAGCAATGGCGCAGTGCAGAGCAGGAGCGCGGGGAGGAAACACCTCAGGGAAACTGTTAACTTGCAACTAGGTTTTATGGTTACTGCTTTTCAGATGGGGAAGAACAAGTTTCAGTGTATCTCTGAAAACATGGAGCTTAGAAGAAAGCAACCGGACTACCTGAGAAATGTACAAACACAAAGCAATACTGACAACGATTTAGTTTAGACCCGAATAAAATAATTAAGCAAAAATCTTGAATATGTTCATTTGCTTGGAATGGCATTTCAGTTATGAATTATTGCCTGTCTTGCACATAAGCCCTTGGCATGCTAAAATCCCAGCTCATAAACATGCCACTACCCCAAATGAAATGGCACTGCAGGGAGGCGGTTGCTGTTAAAATGTTGTGCAGCCTGAAGCACCGGATTATGTACTACAGTGTACTGATAGTTATGTGTGCGGATCATAGCTGTGTGTTGCATGTATTCATTCACAATGTTCTGTCCTAGGAATCTCAAGACAGAATCTTAATGTGAAACTTAATCGATATTATCTACAAATCCATCCATCCATCCATCTATTTTCCAGCCAGTTACCCTAGACAGGGTGACAGGGGGTGTGAGGGGAGGGGGGACACAAAGCAGGGGTACACCCTGGATGGGATGGCAGTTCATTGGACGGCATACTCATGCACACAGTCAAATGCAGAAGTATAAACTAAGGGCTTGTCTTTTTACTGCAGGACACTGGAGTGTCTGAAGACAAAATCTGCACAACCCAGGAGAGCATGCAAATTCCAGAGTGTAAACAGACATAAATATAAACCAATTCACTTTGTAAACTATCCTCTACAGCAGGAGTCTGCAGCTCTGATCCTGGAGTGCGGGTATCCAACAGGATTTCTATCCCACCTGAGGAGTAACTATCTGCCTGAGATCAGGTGTGGTTCGTCCGCAACCAGGTAGGATAGAAATCCTGCAGGATACCAGCACTCCAGAATCATGGTTGCCTACCCCTGATCTACAGTCTAGAGTCGCAACCTTTATTTAGAGTCTTGACCATTTATTTATGACCGGAAATGACATGGACATCAAAGACCACTGGATATGTTGTCAAGCTGCTGTTTGCTTGCATCATATAACGCAGTCGATTTAGACCTACAGGAACAAACCAACATGGCCTTAGTGCTTTGAAGTTTACAAGCCAGCAGTGTCAGAACTGTACACTCTAAAGATTACTGTGTCAGGAAGCCACAAGCTAGTGAAATTCCAGAAAGGCAATTTTATTGCGCTTTCTTCTATACTTGGCCAGTTTTGTCAGCTTTCAAATAAAAGCTTTTGATCACTGGTGCGTACAAATATGCTAAATAAAGGATGTCAGTTTACAGGAGACAATAGTGCTACATTTAGGATATAAAGCGGTTAGAGAGTGCTCTCTGTCCATCTGTGCGCTTATAGTTCAAAGAGTCTTTGAAAACTCTATTGATACTCAATCAGGGCAGAAACTCTTGCATCTCGGTATAGAATAGGACAGTTACCACTGCATTTCCAAAGCAAATCTGAAGAACACAACGAATACAGAAAGATCACAAGCAGTGAGAAGGGCACTTTACTGTAGTACATAAAGACAGATAGCACAGCTGCATATTTCACTTTGTCCTCAAGTTACTGCATAAAACCTATTTTCTACAATAATGCTGTAGTAGCTTCTGACAGAAAAGGACAAGCTTCATTTAGATGTTTTAAAGCTCAGTTTGTGACTACTCCATGTACTATATCATTGAGTATAAAGTTTATATGAGTCTATATGAGTTCCCAAGTATTATATGAGTCTATCAGTACTTTAGATATGGGCAAGCCAATAACACACATTCTACATATTTACTCATGCTTTCATATGGTCAATATCTCTTTTAAAATTGGAGGAAAACTGAGTGAACAAGAAGAAATGTTTCACTTTGACTGGTAAATGCACTGTGAGCGCACTAAGTTTCCATGTGATCTTGGCTGTCTCATGCTCTGTTGCTCCTATACATAAACTGGCCAGTCATTAAGACTGAAAATTTCAGTATACTTCTCTCACACCATCCTTACTCCATGTGTTCAGACCAGAATACGAGAGGCCTCCCCTCCTGGCACTCAGCGTGTAAAATGAGATGTGACTTTTCACTGTATTATTCATGAGTCCAGTCTGTTGGTTCCTACCTCTCATGGGTTGAAACAATGTGATAATATCCCTAGACAACAGATTCATATTGTATAACCCAACCACAGTATATCATCTATATTCCAGACATAAATAAGGAAGCACATTTTCTATAGGTTACAAAAGAATGCAGATATTTTTCCAAATGTAGAAGCTACCATTCTAAGCAAGCTAAGAGTGGTCGAGTGTAAGTCTATGTTTTAGAGCTCTGTGCCCATGTTCTGAAGGTCAGATTCAAATCCTGTGGCCAGCTGAGTCGGCACATTAGCACTGGGCCTTCGAGCAAGGCCTAACACCAACTGCTCCAGGGACACTGACCCTGAAGCTTTCATTGCATTTAGACAAAATCAATCGCTAAACAAACAGATGTGTATAATGCTGCACCTATTTAAAACTAGGAACGCTACTGAAGAAAGTCAGCCTAAATAACTCAAAAGCAGAAATGTAGAGCTCTCCCCTGGCACAAATTAAAAATCCAATTCTGTTCTATGTTAACTGCAACTCATTATGCTGTTGTGATCAGGTGATGTCATTCTCCTGTATCACATACCCCATTAAAGCTGTATACTGCGACTAATAACTGTAAGAATGGAGTTTTGGCAATTATCTTAAGAGAATTAGTAATTACTACTTATCTGGGACCATGAAGTCTTACTACTTTAGGAATGCACTTCTACAGAGTGAATAACTAAAGTGTAGCATGCCTCTATAACTGAAATGCAACGTTTCTGTTTGCATTTGTTTAGCTTATGCTTGCTAAATGTTTTGCGAACTTTATAAAGGTTTCTTTACATGAAAGGGTATATAATGCCATGAAAGGGTATATAATGATATAATCTCAAATGCAGAAGCACATTTCAAAATGACAGTGCAGAGATCAAAACAGGTTTCTTGTGCCCCAAGGTGCATAAAAACTGCAAACCCAGTGAACATGTAAGTCATGTCAAACAGAATATGCTTATGTGTTGGTTTATTTTTCTTTGCCAAATTCATTCATTTTTTTGCGAGCTTCAAGTTCTCAGAGAAAAACGGGGACTGAACAGCTAAAAGCTTTATTACCGTAGCAGCTCAGGCCATGTTTGATAAAGGAGCAGGCTACCAGTTCACATTGGATCACTTTGGACAGAAATACTATGGAACATGGAACGAAGAAATCCTGGTGAATAGAGAATATCAAAAATGTTCTCACCAATCAGTGGAGAGCTGAGCTGGGATACTGTAAATGCCTGTGTGCCCAGGAAAGCTTAGATCACTGTGACACCAAAAGTCTGTGGCCGACTCATTGCCATAGTGCCAGTAAAATCTACAAAATCCCAGCACCTCCTTATGATTTTCTTCCCGCGCTGTTGTTCTGTCTTTTCTTTCTTTATCCTTAGTCCCTTGTCTCTTCCACAGTCTTCTTCTTCTGCTCTGTGTCGACTCAACAGAGTCAACGGGGTCAGGTATTGAGCTACAGGTATCTTTCTCCCTTTCTCTCTGTCCCTCCCTTTGTCCCTCCCTCCCTCTCTCTCTCTCCCTCTCTCTCACTCTCTCATGTTCCCTCTCCTACCGAATTGTACAGAGGCCTAAACCCTGTTACCTTGAGTAAATATTACAGCAAATGTGATCCTGCAGGGCTGGATGTCTGTGGGAGCAGGTGCCCCCACCCCCCCCAAAGCAAAGTTATCGCTGACAGAGGGCATCAGAAGTACCATCAAACAGAGAACACAAAGACAGCTAAAAAATAAATAATTCTAAACCTGTAAATAAGTAAAGGAGTTAATTTTTCAACAGACATGTGAACAATACAGGTAATATAAAAAAAACAGTGACAGCCACTTCTGAAAATGCTTACACTTTATATTTTATCGTTTGGAGTCAGTGTAATTGACACTGTGCCTAATTAAATTCATTTCAAGGGCGTAGGAGTACCGTGTGTGTTTGGGGGTGGGGTGGGGGGTTGATTTGGTGACTAACAATGTTGAAACCAAACCTACAACCTTGATTCATTTCAAGAAAATGTTCCAATTTTTAAATTCAGGGATCTTCACGCATTCAGGATATTGTTTTCCATCCTCTAAACTTCTAATGGTTTAGTCATCTTTTCATTTAGTCTGAGCTTATTGTATGTGATCATGTAAGCATGATGCTCCAAGCGATATATACATCGAGCCAGTGGATGAGGCTCCTTGTTGGCTAATTAAGGTTCAAAATTAACACCAGCACCTCTCAGTCAGGCAGGAAGGGCATGACTGACATAGATAACAGACTATTCAACTTCCTTGCTCCATATCAGGGATTGAGGGACCAGCATAGTGGTCATGAAAATTCATCATATCTACTTGACTAATTTACATTTGGATCACTGCGAGAAACTGCAGTGCAAACTCCTTATGTGACTTTACAAATGCTTTCTTTGATTTGCACATTCCCTGCTAATCCGTTTTCCTTACACGCTCCTACAATAATTATGTTACTATGAGAGTAATCACCTGACATGTGCCTTTGGGGTCAATTTGACCCCTGGGTAGGTGTAAGCGCTAATCCGGGAGAAATCTTTCCATTTGTAGAATTTCAATAGACTTTTCTTCTCCAAAATATTGATCATTAAACCTCCCTTTACTCTCTGTACTTTACTTTGTTAGTTGAATAGTACATTCTGTATTGCCGTATATCTTATTTACAGTGTTACTTTTATTTATTTTAGCAGACACTTTTGTCCAAAGCAACATACAAGTGAGGAAAGCAAGCAGGGACAGCCAACATCCCTAGAGCAGCGGCGTTAAGGTCCTTGCTAAAGGCTCCAATGATCATGCGATTACTCCATCGCGCAGGGGGCTTTGAACCCATGACTGTACAGAAATGGGGACAGATTCTTTACTCACTGGGCTGCACTGCACCCCTGTGTTGTGTTATTATCAAATGAAAGCTGAGAATATATTTCCCTAAATGTGTCCTCTAGTCCTTCAATGATGATGATGTGGATGAGATGCATAAGAAGCTGGATTCATGTGTCTGTATTTTTGTGGATAATTTTGTGACTGCGTGTGAGTGGAATTCAGTAATCCTCTAAACTGGGCATCATTTGAGAATCCCCCCAACCTTGTGACCCAGCCAGACGCACTGCTGTGGTATTGTGTTTTCCGACTCAGGGCTGTTGGGGGGGGGGGCTCTTACATAAAAACCTCTGAATGAGCTTTGATCTCACTGCACAGCGGTCAACCTGGTCAATCCACTTGTTTTTTGGTAGCAATAAAGAAACCTTTTTGGCACAGACACATTCTGGTGGTCTAGAGTTGACAAGTGACCTCCATAACTTCCAAGAGCAGAAAATCAACTCACCGAAAAAAAAAACATCCATAGATTAAGACATGGATCACGCTTACATCTTTGTCTAAAAAAAAAGTAATGACATTGTTACTGATGACATACCAGACACATAATGGCGACAAGAATATCATCTGTATGTACAAAGTTTTTAGGTCATTAAAAACACATACGTTGAACTAAAATAACTACCCCTATGCTATACGTGCTGAGTCATCAGTGTCTTTCTAGGCAGTTACAAAAAAGCAAGTGGATTTTGAGGGCCAGTAGTCTGTGTATCTGTTATATCATCACTTGAATCATTTATCTTCAGTAGACTGGGGCAGGCTCCGAGTAGCCAAAACTGGCACCGGGCACCACAACAAGGATCAATTCCAGACTGGCGCTTCTAACGTGCATGCTTTTGGTAGAACTGACACGGCTGACCTCAGGACAGTAATATTTAATGAGTTATTCCATTGTCTGAGTGACCTTTCTGAGAAACAGTCTACATGGTCAGGCACAGAAAGCCTAATCATACTTTTGGAATTAGCCAAATGTATAAGAGTGTATTTTTAAGACGTTACCAAACATCAGATCATCGCCTGTTTATATTTCAGTTACTGTAAGTAGCAGTGACGAATGAAAAGCTGAGAGATTGTGATTCCTTGTTTTGTACGATATCACGTATGGCATAGCCTCGATTTTACAAGCTTGTAAAATCAACTGGCATGTTCTTTCATCTTGCCCAGCGCTTGTACTGAACTGTAAAGTCTACAGAGTCTCACCACTGCTGATAAATAACCAACAAACGAATGAGTCATATTATACAATACAATGTCATTGTTACTGGTGACATTACACACGCAAACCCAAAACAGACAGAGATGAGAGCATGACAGTGAATGGGGCATGCTGATAGCCATTATCTCACCTTACAACATCAGCCTTTGCTTTTAGAAGAATACCTGAGTATTATAATAATGTTTGTATTTAGTTTTATTTAATAGTTGTATAATGCCAAATGCATTACATTATTACAGAAATTCACTGTCATAATTAGAACCAGAAAAATAGCTGGTTATTTTGGTTTACATTACGGAAGCATAAAGCATGCATATAGTCAAAGTGGAGATTTTTATTTTGTATGACTATTTCATATAGCAGCTAGAGAATGTTCCCAAATGAGAGTATGAGCGTGCAATGTACATTTCCTTAACTAACTGCTATGGAAATTAGACAACAGGCAAATATGAGACGACAGTTGAATATGAAATACAAAATGTTTGGCTAGTTACTGAGAAATAATTGCTGCACAGCTACTGAAAGCTTAATTAAGACACTAATGTGGTCAATGGCCTAAATATTTCAGAGCACTGCTGCGATTGGTGAAGCTCTCTGCTTCAGTTATGGTTCGGGCAGAACACAAGAGTCCATTGTGAGACCCAACTGTTAGCAGTCCCTGAAATGTCACCAGGAAGTCAGTGTTTTGCATGATAGGGTTAAATCTCAGATCGGAGTAGAGTCTCTTCCTAGTTTATTGGGTATTTGAATAGCTTTCAAATCTATGGAAATGTGCATTGGGAACGCGCCCACTGCTTGTTGATGTTTTGGACCAAGATTGTCAGGAATACTTGGATATGAATAAGGAAATAGGCCTTGCAGTTTGGGCCTTTGGTTCCATCCCAAAATAATCTATTCAAATTCTCCACATACAGTATACTTACTGAGTATATGCAACAACACTTAAAATATACGCATTAATAATTCCATAAAATCTATAGACAAATTCACTACATGTTATTATGCAACAAGCAATAGTACAGCAATGAATGAAATGATCTAATATCTTGAGTTTCTAAAGCATTTCTTGGTAATTTTTGTCATTTTTTACCATTTGACACCAGTGAGCAGACATTGTATTAACAAATTCCTTTTCAGTAGTTTTTTTTTTCTTGCAGTTCCTGACAATCAGACATGCCTTTTTTTCAAAACGTGCGTGTGTGTGTGTGTGTGTGTGTGTGTGTGTGTATATATATATATATAACCCTAGTTACAGTCTTGTAGCAGGTCCAGCAGTCATTGGCGAAACTGTAGTGCAAACTCCTTGTGTAACTTCACAAATGCTTTCTTTAATTTGCACATTCATACAACAGAGATGACAGCATGACAGCAAGTGGCCTTTGCTGCCATTATCTCACCTTACAATATCAGCCTTTGCTTCCAGAAGACCTGAGTATTATAATGATGTTTTTATTTATACTTCTATAATGCCAAATACATTACATTATTATGACAATTCACTGTCATAATTAGAACTCAATTTGCAAATAGGCAGTATCAGTTTTAAAGAGAATTTAAGGAATATAACATTCAACTGTTTCATACGAATAGCGATAGGAATTATACATTATGCCCCAAATATACTATTTATAAATATGTGTACACCTGTTCATTTTACTTCCTCATCAAAGACTCCACAAACTAACCAGTTCTCTACCCACTGTTGCCCATGACAACCAGGATTACCAGTTTATATTCAACAGAAACTCCATATGCTGACATTTTTATGACATGATAATGAAACCGGCCAATCCGCCAGATTTGACCATGTCAGCCAGATTTATGCTGCAATTGTTCTGTAGTTAGACACACCCCCACCCCAAAGGTACCCCTTGGAAAATTCGGCATGTGTGTTATCGGCACACACCCTGTCACTGTGACATACTGTCACATTGTAATGCTTGAACAGGAGCAAATAAACCTGCCCACACCCTACATGTACCTATGTCCTCTTCTCTTTAATAGCGAATGAGTCATAGGTACGCTTATGCAAACCAACAGGACGCACACAGACACAAAACATTCATTTTCTCTTCTGCAGAACTCTCTCGGCATATCTTGAGCATACGATGCCAAAGAATTCATCAGTATATCGTTAATTACTCAATTAACTACTTGTTAACTAAATAATTCATTCTGTAGCATATCATGTAGAGCTACATGACCTGCTGTGTTACCACGTAATGAGTTGCGGTTTGCCGGCATATGAAAAAGACATTCCTTTGCTATATCCAAATAGGATCCCATCAGATATTCCACCACATGGGCTATGGGTGGCTTGGTTGGTACAGATATTCTACTCATACATAATTTACTCTAATTCATTTCAAACTGGAAGAAAAAATTAGGCAGTTTCTGCACATGCAGCTAAGAGATCATTGTTTAGAGAGAAGACAGAGGAAAATGACCCAAAGCACAGATAATTAAACCCCACGTGATTTTTTTTTTTTGCAAAACCTGAAAGTTTGTCTAACAATGCAGTCTATCTAGATTCTAGTGTAATAGATGTGAAGGCAAATTTCTAAATGTGCAAATGTGTTCCATTTTTAAATGTGCAAAGTTTTTATAGAAATCCCACGAGTCTTCATACTGGGAACTGGAGGAAACTACTAAGTACTGACTTTGATTTTTCACCTTTCCTATAAAATAAATTTACAAATTTGGCTTCAGATAGGCTGCTGGAAAAAGGGCAACAGAGGGTACTAGACCAGGGACACCAGGGACAGCACACACACACACACACAATCACACACACACACCGAGCTGCAGGTTAATATAAGGAGAAAATGCAAACGCCACTCAAAGAGGGGAAAGGATTTGAATCCACAACCACAGCTGGGTGAAGCAAGGGTGTTATCAACAGAGCCAAACTACTATCCTCACATAAAAATGTCTTTACATTATTAAAAATAAAAATGTCTTTAATTCTTTACACCAATGACACCACTATTCTCAGGGCCTGTGTGAAGACTGTTCTGTCCTTTTGTCATGTAATCTATAAATACTCCCCCCAGTAGAAGGGTGGGACATTTCCATACCCCATGGACGATGCCATTCTGGCTGGAAAATTCTCTTTCAATGTGTCTCCCTTAGCAGAGGATCCTCAACAAGAAGCTATATGTACTATGAGCTGCTCGGAGGTAACACAATCGCAGGCACCCAGGTCATATCCTCCATGGCTAATCATCAGCTACGGACAAACGAGCGCCTCAGTTAATGAATCCCTGATCGGGTTGCTGTTCTCATATGGTGTGATGGCCAGCTTGGAGAATTAGGGAACGTGAAGCGTGCCTTCAGGAAAGTGGGGCGGATCCACAGGTTTGCAAGTCACATGTTTTATCCTTAAAGGAACCAACATACCGCTGAAATTTCTGCAAAAAAAAATCACCTGACAGCTGTCCAGAGCAACACAACAATACTCAATCCTGCTCTCCCTTCCAAACATGCGCCATGGAAAAATGCCAAGTCTTTTGTTTAGTACTATTGCATGGTCACGTCCTTTAATCTGCTACCTGATTCACTATTGAAGATCACAGTGGATTCACAGGTCCTGCAGACATCATTGTCTGACAACAGAAGAGTCCTCACGCAAGTCCATTCATGGTGTCTGCAAGGTATGAAATATTAGGGCAGTCATGGATCCACTTTGAAACTGTCTGCTTATTTCCAGTCCCAGAGGATGGCAATTAGGTGTGTTTTAAAATTCGCAATCGGAATAAAAACAGAACAAAGGAAATTACTAGCTTGCATACAGCATATACTGCGGTGAAAACTCAGGTAGTGCCACAACATTAGGCATGCAAATATTAGTCACTGCAGTCCTGATGGACAGGATATACCAAAAATGTTGCACTCCATTCTCAGCTGAAGAGGTCAGAGTATAATTAGTTTTTTCTTTTTTTGAAGGGGGGGGGGGCAGGTGTGCCCATAACCTGGTGACACATTTTATCAGAGAACTTCATCTCATTTTCCCACTGCCTCTTCCGGTGAGGATTACAGTTGAGGAAGCCATTATATTGAAAAATCATTATCAATACTTTTTTCCATTCTTTGATATTAAATAATAATTGATCCCTGTGGGGAAATTCCCTTTTCACCTCCCCCAACTTGCTTTCTGCAGGAGTGAGCAAGCTGGCGATGAAGGGCAGCCAGCTGTTATGGCGCCCAGGGAGCTGGGGGTTAAGAGCCTTACTCAAAGAGCCATGGACATGATGAGGCTGAGCTTAGAGCAGCGACCTTCTGATCACAGGCACAAAGGCTTAGCGCACTGAGCCACACACTGCCTCAAGGTCTTACGCTCCACAATAATTTTTAAATATATTATTATGTCAGTAATGGAACAAGTTAATGCTAAAATGCATGGAGTAGCAATGGTTGGGATGGACAGTTAGTTAAAACTTTCTGAAAATAACCTTAAAGCATCATATAATACATGCAGATGTTTGTATTCAGCATAACCATTGAGCACGCAGGCTTTCATCTTCTGCTTAGCAAATCTATTGTTGTAGTGCAGTCATTAACAAGTAATTGTGGGAGATTTCAGTTTCCAGATCTGTTGTTTTTGCTTTTTTGGTTAACACTATTCATCAAGGTTCAACTACTAAGTTTTTTCTGTTATCTCAATTGGATAGCCCCTCCAGCCAAGAGAACAAACATGATACTGTCCCATGGTGAGACACCTATTACCCTGCCAAATACAGTACCAAGGCACATTTAAGCTCTGACACATCTGATAAGTTGTACTTGAAACACAGCCAACAGAAATGTACTCAAAGCAGTCAAAATGTACATAAACACTGATCACAAAAAAGCAAAATGTGGCATGTTTGGGTAGCACAGTCAGATAAGGCAAGCTAAAAATTGACTTCAATCAATGCTTCTAAATGTATAGAAAGCATTTTGAAAAAAGTGTCTATTTTTGGAAACGTGTCAGCTGTTAATGCTTCGGAATGTTTCCCTTGGCAACCACTTCCAACCAAACTCAGGCTTTATTTTGTACAATACAGAGAATGCTAAATGATTGTGAATGACGGAATTAAGTGTTGAGACGCATATAGGTTAATTTATATAATTAAAGAAGGGCTGGCTTTTTACATTTCAATTTGACTTACTCTGAACTAAGCAATGTTTTAAGCCTACTAACAAATTTTGTAAATCTTATGTATATTCACAAGTCAGTATTAAGTCCCAAACATTTTGTCATCAGGATGAATTGTTTAATTTCCTTTATTCATTTAAATGTTATTCAGTTTAATATTTTGAATGGCGTACAAACAGTGAAATAAATTACCATTAAGTTATTTTAACAAAGTTCCAATCTTCAAATTAAAAAGTACAAACTATGAGGCAGAACAAAATTTACATTAAATAAATTCCGATAAGAAAACTTTATTTATTCCAAGGGAAATCACTGAAATAATGGTTCAAATCGGTGATGGCTCATTGAGTGCCTATGTGATCTCGATTTCCCAGGGTTCAGTTCCCAGCCCCAGCTCTGACTGTGTAGAGCTCAAAAACACGAAGTTGATTGTCTGTGCCTTATGATGGGTCTGCGTTCCACCCAGGGTATTTCTTTCTTCATGCCACCTGAGATATGCTTCAGGCTCGTTCTGACACTGTAGTGGATATGCAGGTACAGGAGACAGAAAGGTGGATGAACTTTTGCAGTTATTATCCTGATTAAACAATAGCGGTGCATGAACAAGATTATACCTTATACCTTATACCTACGTAAGTGTGTGTGTATGTGTGTGCGTTGGGGGGCTGCGGGCGTTTGTCACTCTGTTGTAGAATGACGGAGAGCAAGAACGGAAAAGTCATACTGTAGTTCTAATCGAGAATCGCAAAGAATTACGTGCCCCCTAATGGACACACTCTGAACTACATCTTCCAGCTATTTTCCCAGTACGTTGGGTAAAATTAATGTTAACTATGCTGACACAGGCAGCCTACTTTAAAACTCTTTCACTGGTGTATTTAATTGCCTGGGCTTGTATAGTGTATGCTAATGAGCAGTATATCATTTTTACCATTATGGACTCGGGGAAGAGCGTACCGTAGGAATTTAAATATATGCATATTCCAATAAATTGAATAATGTTTAATACGGGACGAAATTGCACTGCACTCCTTTCAACAGGGGCGCCAGACTTCGCGGGTATTCCTAGTTCTACCTCGCTTAAGTCATTGTGGCCTGGGGGCTAAAATAAAGTGAACAAAAGAGGATAACCGAATTAATTTCTTTTGACTTAAAACCACTAAACCATGCGTTAATCCCATATTTCCCACCAAAAGTTTGCGCGCATATATTTATTATAACGATCCCGCTCTGACGGCTCGGGAACTTTATCCGAACCGGATGTAAACTATTTACCACCAATCACAGACAGCTTTCAAATATCTGTGATACTATTGGTTGTTGTGAATTTTGTTCGGCAGTATCAGTCACTTTGATTGGTGTAGTGTGTGTTGACGTGGATTTGGACTGTAAACAGAATGCCACAGGAAGCTGCACAGAAGTGCATGTCTGAGGCTGAATCTTGATGTTATAATTTCAAAACAGAATATTGTTACGGGAGAAGACGCTATGACGGTAAGTTTCTTTTGCACATATATGACAGCAGGTGAAACGGGGTTTTCTGCAATATATTAGGTAACATTTGCAAATCCGCATGGAGTTATCAGAGGTAAAACTGGAAGTTATTCAGTTATCAGTTAAACATTTGAATATAGAGTAATGTTTGGTCAGATACTGGTGATCCAACTTTAACCTTATTCCCTGTCCAAGAACTTCCCGAGCTCGGATTTTCCACATGTATTTCCGTCATTGACATTTTGCAGCAGCCTTAAACTTAAACTGATGTCTCATCCTAGAAGAGCATCTTTAACAATCTAAACTCTAGCTCTCTGTCAACAGAACATTCAGAATTTACCAATCGACGTACAAACCAGCAAATTACTTGGTAAGTACAGCGCACTGGTGTATTTTATATAACCACTACATAAGTTTTAATTGATGTCCTTATAATGTGCTGTCCTGACTTAAATGTCTACTGTGTATTGATACGATGTATAAAAGTCTAGTGGTATTAATTTGATTTATCTTTTTGGTTCAACTAATGACAAGCTGATGGAGTGTCTGATTTTGTTGATCTTTTTAGACTGGTTGGTGGACCGCAGACACTGTAACCTGAAGTGGCAGGGTGCTATCATGGCCATCCGCGAGAAGATAAACTCTGCTATCCAGGACATGCCAGAGAACGAAGAGATCAAGCAGTTGCTCTCCGGATCTTGTGAGTTCCTGACTGAGAGCCTTTTTGTCAGTGTCCCTGTGAGAGCAGTGTCATGGCGTGCATGTGCCACATGCTTGCTGCTTGCAGGTATGCCACCTGTGACAGGTTGTCAGAATGAAGGCTTTCCTGAGCAAGACTCACCACACTAAGGTTCAATTTAAACTTTATTAGGGGTTTTTCATTTTAATTCAACAAACTTCCAGAAAAAAGTCTTTGCATCACCATTTTTGATTTTTATTACATTTGGCATGTGAATTTCACATACCTTCCAGAGCTTATAAATATTCTGTATAATTTTAAAAAATATCCTTTTGAGGCATGTCTCAAACCATCATCTGCTCAAACCAGCAAAAATCCCTTTTGAGGTATGTCTTCTACATCGTAGGTAGCAAAAAGTGATACTTCAGAGTGTTTTCTTCTGAGCTATAACTTTTTTTTTTTCTATTGCAGCAGCATGGATCAGATACAGTTTGGTCAAATTTATGGTTAGATTTAACCTGCAAAAGTCTGTGTTTCATTTTTCAAGGTCAAAGTTCATCTCACATTGAATAATTTTTGCTACTTTTGGTCAATTAAAAAAAAACAGTGAATGGCTTGGAGCAACAAGTGTTTTTTTATAGTGAGAAAAAAAATAAAAAATATATATATATATACAGCGGGGAAAATTGTTCAGCGGATTGTTACCGACATCTGGTGTAAATTTCATGTCAATAGATCCTTTAGAAATATATTTACTGAGAAAAATGTTGACGCGTTCAATACTTATTTTCCCCGCTGTATATATATATTCTAAATCTAAGTCCTGTACTGCAATGGGTCTTAATCCTTTTCCACCTTGACAATTCTTGATTTGTAATGGAATCCATCCCACCCCTAGTGTAAGACTTCAGATATGTAGCCTGATATTGAGTTACCTTTGTCAAAGTGATGATTATGCATTACCACCTGATTTCAGATATTCACTATTTCCACTGTATGCGGATTGTTGAAATTCTGAAGGGAACCGAGGCCTCATCAAAAAATATATTTGGCAGGTATTCTTCCCAGAGGATGAAGGTAAGCAGACATGTTAGTGCCCATTCTGCAACATGGACAGACAGTGTGTTACTTAGCGGTAACTGATTTCTGCTGTCTTAACTGTCATTCCTGGCCTGTAGGACTGGCAAGAAATAGTGTCCCTTTATGAAAAAGATAACAGCTACTTAGGTAAGTGGATGTGGGGTATGAGGGGTCAAGGGGTGGTCTGCTTCTTATTCTCTGGTGGGATGAAGGGAGAATGTCAGGGAGATGAACAGGATTTAGAGTGTGGTTGGGTGAAGTCATATCTTCAGGAGGCCAAACGTTAGTTTAAAAAAAAAAGGTGTTTTGTTTGGTTCAGTATGATCTTTGGTGGTGTTTGTATTTTTTCATACCATGATACCCCGTTATACATAATAAGAAGGTATTTGTAAAAAAAAAATAATAATAATAATAATAATATGAAATAAACCTAAATCGTTTAAGCTGCTGTAATCTCTGGAATCAGAGAGAGCCTAAACAAACTCATCAGTGTGGCAGTAGAGCACTAGGGAAACTAGGAGACAACTCCTTGCTAAAGAGATACAACGATCACCCTTCGTTTACTGGCCCCACTGTCCCTGATCTGCGGTCGCATGTGCACTAGGCTTCACGTATGCTGTGCATGCTCCAACAGTGTACAGCGCAGTCACAGCGCACTTAGTTTTTGTGCCATTAAGCTACACATACAGTTAACGCTTTGAATTTTTTTTTTTTCTTTTTTTACTTAAGTGAGGCTCCAGTCACTGCTAACAGCTGTACATGGCCTCAATACAGCATCTCTGTATCTGTATGTTTAATAGAAAGAGGAACGTCTGTATATTTGACGGTATTAAAAATACTACTTTTGGGATTACTAAGTACCAGGATGTACCTTCGTGCCGCCCCAGCCTAACGGGCAGCTCGTCGTCGTTGTATGTTGGTGTTGCAGTGGAAATGGCCAGCTTCCTGGTGCGTAACGTGAGTTACGAGGGACCTGCACTGCGCCGGCAGCTGGCCAAGGCACAGCAACTGCAGAACGAGCTCAGTCGGCGGGAGGTGGAGTGCCAAAGCATGGCCGCAGACATGAGGGAGCGCTTCTACGCTTCCTGCAAGCAGTATGGCATCAAGGTGAGGACAGTCTGCATGGTGACAGTGAGCATACGGCTAATATGGAACAGGGGAGCTCCATTATGGATTAGCGCTGCACTGCTGCCACTTCATTAGGGCTACAGTCACTATGTCTCAGATTATTTTTAAAATTTAAATCTGTGAAATTGCAGTGTTTTCTCCTCTTTCTTAGTATGTAGTTTAGAGTACACTGGCAAGGTTTTTATACATCTAGCTACCCAGTGTTGTAGCAGATATTTAATTAACAAATGCATGAAATCCTTTCGTTAGTGCTGAAAAGGTCATTTTGATTGGTTGCTCATCTTGTTCTGCACCCCTGTCCTGGTTGGCTAGCTGGCTGCTTGTACCTTCCCCTTTCATTGACCACATGCGGTTTATCGCGTTGCCGGCTCTGGTGCGGTTTGCGCTGATGGCGTTCCCCCATCCAGGGGGAGAATGTGGCACGGGAGCTGCAGGCTTTGGTGAAGGACCTGCCTTCAGTGCTGGAGCAGGTGGGCAGGAAGGTGGCCGGTCTGGAGGAGCCCACTCAGCTGTACAAAGCGTTCACGCAGTTCGTGTGTGACTGGTGAGTGCAGTGCACCTTTAACGTGTCAGGCGGTTCATAGCTGCATTCCTGAAGCCTGTTGGCAAAGCGCAGCACAAACACAGTGTGATATAGAGTGCATAGTGTGATATAGAGTGCATAGTGTGATATAGAGTGCATAGTGTGATATAGAGTGCATAGTGTGATATAGAGTGCATAGTGTGCAGGCAGTGCAGACGCAGGACAATTGACACCGACGAGTTCAAACAGCCCAGTAAACCCAAGAATGGTAAAACCAAGGTGTGTCCTACCGCAGGGACATAGGTTTGATCCCCATGAGCTTCAACAGTTCCGCATCGTACCGGAGAATAAATCGGTGCGTAAGAAGGTCGATGGCGCCGCCTCTCTCTGCAGGTCGGAGCCGGTGCTGCCCATGCTCACGTTCGTCCAGCAGAGGGGGAACACCACCGTTTATGAGTGGAGGACCGGGGATGCCCCGTGTGTCATCGAGAGGCCCACCATGGAGGAGGCCCCCCTGGACACCGTCACCGAAGAGGCGGTCGGTTTGCGGTGCCCTGTCCCCTGTCACCTGTCCCCTCTCACCTGTCCCCTCTCTGTTCTGCCATCTCAAGCCATACTTTTTTATTATTCTCCATACATTGTGGATTTACTATCTAGTTCATATTCCTGTACTTACTCTCATTTTTAGGTGCACTTCTTGTTTAATAGGTTCATATGTGTGGTTACAATCATTATTACAGGACTGTCAGGCTTTGTTTTCATTATGATTTAAAAGCACTGGAATCTCTGCACTTTCAGAATGGTTTGTGCTGGAAGCTTAAACCTAGCAGAGTGTAAGATGCTGGTTTAATATTTTTATTAAAAATAACTGAAAAGGGCAATTACAAAAGGTTTCACAGTCCAAATTAATACATCCTTCTCTAATGTCATTAGTCTAATAATATAAATATCAAATGTTACTCATCGTAAACCGGAATGTAACCCTCCTCTCCTGCATCGGACAGAGCTCATTTACACCTGATTCAGGGTTTGCTGGACAGCCGTGTGCAAGTACCTGATGTTATGGTGTATATTTTGGGCCTTAATAGTAATTCTAGGAAGGCCAGATCTGCTCGGTAACTAAACATTAACTGACCTTCATTGTTATGTGAAGCAATCAAAATGAACTGATTATTAGGTATGTAGCATGTATGACCAGGAACATACCTCCTAGCATGTGGTCCGCTTTAGAATGAGGTGTGTTGATATTTGCAGTGGCGATCGACAGCTTGTTGGTGTGTTAACTTACCGCAGATTGACTGGAGTGCTCTGGACAGCCTGGAGGGAGCTGGTGGGACGCAGGCCTTGGACTTTGGTATCAGCATGGAGGGCGGCGTGGATTGGGGCGTAAGCTCAGAGCCCGGTGCTGAAGTACGTGGGTATAGCAGGGGCTGTTAGCCGAAAGCCAGTGATAAGATAAGAATTCACTGTCTGTGCGGTTTGCAGATCTATGTTTCACTGACAGTACAGCAGTGAAGCTATTAACTGGCACACTGTAATTACACCCAAGTTTCTCCCCATTTTCTCTCTCCCTCTCTCCCCTCCCCAGAGTGCTGCAAATGGCATTGACTGGGGGGAGGACACTGCTTGCCCAGTGGAAATCGAAGTTCTGGACGTGGGTGCTGATTGTAAGTCTCCTCAAGACTTCTTTGCGTGATTTTTCCCTTACCAGACACTTGCTGCGAGTTTGTAAGTTTGCAAAAATTAGGGGAAGGTATTCAAAACTTGTCCACTAGATGGCAGTATGCCCAGGCCTAATCTGCAAACACAGACACTCATGAACGCCACTAAAAATGATGATAAAATTGACACTGTTGAGACATACGTTGATGTTATCAAAATATACGGTTATATATATATATGGTTCTTTTATTTCAATGTAATCTTTAAATGACAATTTGTGTTGTAGGCATAAATATTTTGTGAGGTGTAGCTCATTCACTCACCAGCTGGTGGCAGCACAGAGTCTGTGGAGCAGTCCAATGGCTTTTGTGTGTTTCTGTGGAGCACCAATAGGCAGAGGGCCAGTGCTGGCACGGTGCCTGTGTAGTTTGTATTCTGGAGGGACACTGGTAAATGCTGTGCTGCCAACAGGAACTTTCCAGCAATTAGGCCGACCTGCTTTCCAGCCGGGGTGTTAAAAGCCCCAAGCTGAGGTTGTAGACAGACACCTTGGATTTGTTTACACAATAGCCTTGCATCAGGGCCTGGTCGGCGTCAGCAGAGCAGCTGCTACAAAGGCGGAGATAAAGAGAGAGAAAATGTTTGGAGGAGTTACTCTGTGACTCGTCTTTATTGGAACAAATTCGGCTTTGCCAGCTGGGCCATGAAATATATGTGTTAAAGTATCAGTGAATTCTACCCAGGCACTTAATGTGTGGTATCAGTTGTATCTGGACTCAATACACATGCTTTCTGTGGACAGTCAGAGTTACTTTTGTGTCAATCATCCTTTTTATTTTTCTTTTATTATAAGAAAAGAACAATCTTGTTTTTTCTCACTATTAAAAATCTTGATATAATCGTAAAAGGGCACAAGTAATATTAAAAATCCTTACAATGTATATGTTTGATTAACCCACCGATGAGCCAAAACGTTATGATGTGAATAACATTGACTAAACACAGCGCAGTGGCAAGGTCTGGGATATAATGGAAGGGCAGCCAACATTTGGTACTCAGAGTTGACAGGTTTAAGCAGAAGAAATTACCATGAATAAAGATCTAGTGACTTTGACAAGGGCCAAATCATTAACGTCAGCAGTCTAAGTTAGTACATCTCTGAAATGCACCATTTTTTACAAGGCAGTCAGCATTATCTGCTTCACGTGGGCCTGGTCATAACGTTTTGGCTTATCAGTGTGCATCGCTTTCCCACTGCAGGAACTTTTTTCTGGAACCAAGAACTTCTGTCTAATTTCCTATCGCAGGAACTCAGACCAATTGTAGTTCCTCAGAGGTAGTTCCAGAACTTTGAATGTTACTCAGTATGCGTACTTGACCGTATTTGTGTTCTTGTGTACTCATTTTATGTCACCTGCCTTTGCTGAAGACTAGTTCCAGTACTAAGAACAGAAACACATAGGATGATGAAGATCCCCAGATGTCATTCTTGCCCCGCCCCAAATACCAAAGATGTGTCGGTTGCAATCTTGCCCAAGGAGAACAATCCTTAACTTGTGTCTCAAGTTCGTTCTTGGGAGGAAAGTTAGCGAGACCGTTCTTGCTTAGTGCACAAGTACGATCTTTGCGTTCTTGAAATTGAGAAACACCCCAATTTTTTTTTTCCCAATACCCGCCTATGTACCTCTTGCTTGACCATGACCTGGGTGGGACTTGCCCCCGCGCTTGAGAGATATAGAAAGCTATAGAACTCCGAACTAGGAACTGTGTTCCTGAACTTTGGTGGGAAACTGTTTTATGATGCTTATACCATGAATGTGCTGGTTTGTCCATATAAAATTATTATAAATGGTCCTGTTTAGTGTTGTACTACATGAACTTTTTGTTCTGTCCCTATTATTCCTTTTACACTCCTGTTCCATTCATAGCCTCCGTAACCAATAACCTGGTCTCTCATATATCTTTGTATGAGTTACCCCAGCTGTCTTGTTTATGCCCTTATTTTATAAAAGTTTATTTCAATCCAGTGAAGACAGTAATGGTGATGAATAGTGGGCCGTCGCCATGGTGTTCGTAACCCTGGGTGCCCCTGGTGCTCCGGCAGGTCCAGAAGGCGTGGCCAGGGGGGAGGATGCGCTGTCACTGCTGGAAAACCCCCAGACACGCAACCAGTTCATTGACGAGCTGATGGAGGTGGGAGCTCCTCCGCCTTCCTCATGGGTCTCAGGTTCTCCCTCTCAGTGTTGCTGCCATTCGCAGTCGTGTCCGTGTTTTTTGCTAATGAATGCTGAGCCATGATGTGTCAGTGTGTCCCGTGAACCTGGGACGTGTCGTTTTAAACCAGAGGATGGAAACCAGTACTCCTTTGTTGCCTGTCCACGTTTCCTCTTTTCACTTTGATTTTACCATGCCCTTGTAGTTATGCCCCGACTCTAAATGTGCCTTGTTATTTGGTCCATGACGATGTCATGTTGCCTCAGGATCGTACCCTTTAATGTCACGTGACATGCTCTGCTGAGGTTTTAGTTGACCTGAACCTCATGAACCAGGAATGCCTGGTAAACAACAATGCAGTTGTAGTTGGTTAGCGCGTTAAATTAGGATGTGGATGAACTCGAGGGTTTGGCTTGAGCAAGACGGGCTAATGTTTGGGGGCTGGGGCCTCAGTCGGTAGAGAGTGACAGAGCTGTCACTGCACTGATGTTGCCAGCTGAGTGACGTGTGACTGTCCCCCCCCCCCCCCCCGCGCGCGGATACTGTGCAGCTGGAGTTGTTCCTGTGCCAGCGGATCAGCGAGATGTCTGAGGAGGGCGATGTGGTCACCATGAGCCAGTTCCAGCTGGCACACTCGGTCATCCAGGGGCAGACGCGGGAGCGTGTGCAGGCCATGCTCCTGGAGCTGCGCAGCCTGCTCGAGCAGTTAACCTGCGTGCGCATGCAGCATCTCTTCATGATCCAGGCCTCGCCGCGGTCAGTCATCACACGCACGCTGTTCCTGTGGAGATGTGATTGTGACTCTTCATAATGAATTTGTGTTCAGTTTTTCTAGGGCTGTCAAAATTAACGCGTTAATCGTTTTGATTAATTAAATATAATTAACGCATTAAATTAATGCGATTAACGCGATTAATGAAATCGTGCAGTGCATTATGGGGCAAACATATAAACCATGTAAAGGACTGCAAGAGAGACTTTTTTTGTAGTGTTGTCATTCATGATCTGCTACATTGTTATATCTGAAATCCTTGTAATCCTTCGTGATTATTCTACATTAATCTGGTGATTGATTTTACATTTAAATATGCATTGTAACAAGTTTTATTTTTTGGAAGAAAATGTTTTTAATCATGAATAATACCGATTTCTTCATTGCAAAATGTGCAAAAAAAATTTTTTTAATTGACAGCCCTGTTTTTTTTTTTTTTCTTTGTTTAATTTTTTTCTACCTGATTTTAATAATAATTCTTTGAATTCTATTAAATAAGAGGATTACCTATAAAAGAATACCTGAATTCAAACGATTAGTACGTTTACTGTATTAGAAAAGGCAAGCGTCATTATATCTACATAGCACATGTAATTATATACATATTGTAGCAGCTCATGCGTCCTGTACTTTAAAAGCAGTGTCTGTGCGCTTTTTCCTGCCTGTGTGTGTCCCGCAGGTATGTGGGGCGTGTGTCCGATGTCCTAAGACAGAAGCTGAAGCAGGCAGACATCCTGGTGCTTAAGCAGGCCGCCCTGGCAGAGCGCAGGCAGGAGGCGTTGGAGGAGCAGGCCAAGCTGGAGCCCCGCATCGACCTTCTGGCCACCCGCACGCGTGAGCTGCAGAGGCTGGTACGGCCCGCATTCCCCTCGCTCGCAGGCCAGCCGTAGAGGCTGGTACGGCCCGCTTTCCCCTCGCTCGCAGGCCAGCTGCAGAGGCTGGTACGGCCTGCTTTCCCCTCGCTTGCAGGCCAGCCGTAGAGGCTGGTACGGCCCGCATTCCCCTCACTCGCAGGCCAGCCGTAGAGGCTGGTACGGCCCGCATTCCCCTCGCTCGCAGGCCAGCCGTAGAGGCTGGTACGGCCCGCATTCCCCTCGCTCGCAGGCCAGCTGCAGAGGCTGGTACGGCCCGCATTCCCCTTGCTCACAGGCCTGCCGTAGAGGCTGGTACGGCCCGCATTCCCCTCGCTCGCAGGCCAGCTGCAGAGGCTGGTACGGCCCGCATTCCCCTCGCTCGCAGGCCAGCTGCAGAGGCTGGTACGGCCCGCATTCCCCTCGCTCGCAGGCCAGCTGCAGAGGCTGGTACGGCCCGCATTCCCCTCGCTCGCAGGCCAGCTGCAGAGGCTGGTACGGCCCGCATTCCCCTCGCTCGCAGGCCAGCCGTAGAGGCTGGTACGGCCCGCTTTCCCCTCGCTCGCAGGCCAGCTGCAGAGGCTGGTATGATCCAAAATGAAAATGACTTCACGATATTGGCTTATATTGTTCATGTTACACAGTCAGATTTTTAAAGTAATTTCTCAGTGACGAATCTGTGTAGTGGAGTAAAATTTATCAAAGTATAATAGGAACATTATGTTAAACTAACAGGTATATGGAGATTACAACTACATCGCTTACCCCCGGACTAGACTGCGGCTCCATTAAAAATTTTGCTATGAGCGACCCACAGCAGCGGTGAGGAGTATTTTATGCTCCTGTTTTCAGTGTCTCTGCATTATGCAGAACTTGTCAGTGTCTCACCTCCTGTCAGAGGAAAGGAAGAGGACACTTCAGCAGGCCTATCCTCAACATGGACCCAGCTCGCTCACGAAAGTGTACAAAACAAGTATAAATGATTATAACAGCAGCGTCAAAGCAGGCCTCTGATGTCACCAAGCCATCGAAACTGACTCTCTTGCTCATTGAGAATGATACCAATTTAACGCGTGAGGTTTCCTGGTATTTGGCCCTTGGCAAAGTTATTAAATAATGCTTGTTAATTCAGATTTCATTGAAGGGAAGAAATCATTAGTGAGCTGGAAGACAGACAATTATTAATACATATTATAATCAGCGTACGATTCAGTCTGCCGGTTCATTCAAATATAACCAAGTACGTTTATTTCTTTCATATGTGGACTTCAGACGGAGAGCAGAACACACTAACCTCCGACCGGTCTTGCTGTACTCCCCGTTTGCTGTTTTAGGGTAATTTTGTGAAGGAGGTTCCATCATCACCAACCGAGAAAATTAACGTCCTGTCGGAACAGTGCAATGCCGCAGTGCCAATTTGCATCAGAAAGCAGCTGCTTTATATGGAAATACTTCCCAGTCAGCTTGTTAATCGGTTACTAGTGCCCACCTCTAGTGTCGGCTGCCTTTAATGAAAATGATTCGACTGCTGCCAGAGCCTGTTTTATAACGTGGAGTTTGGCAAGAAAGATAAAAATCATCAATTAAATCATTTGTGTGCCGTTAAAATGCAACTTGATATTTGAGCCGTTTCACGCAGCCGGAATTGCTTCATTGACGTCTTTGCGGAGCCTAATGCTGAATAGGATCACAAAGCTCTGATTCTGATGCCTTCAGATGAAACATCTAACATGCTTCTCCTGTGATCTGTGTTTGTGCCCCGCAGATCGAAGCTGACATCTCCAAACGCTACAGCGATAGGCCCGTCAACCTGATGGGCGTCAACGTGTGAGAGCGGGAATCCCTCACAGCGCCCGGCCGTCTCCCACTAATAAATTATTTTCACGTGCAAACGTTGTCAGACACACTCATTTGATTATCTTTTTTTTCCCCAGTGCATCCCAGACAGGGGTTATCTCAATTTCAGGAGGTTCCCCAAGAAGATAATGGCATTCTTTAAGAAATGCCTTCAATTAATAATTTGTGCTCTCATATTAAATCGACAGCTTGAGCTTTGCCGATATTACGAGGCGAAACATAAAATTTACTTGCCTGTGTTTTTTTTTTTGCAAAAAAACAACATGAATTATTGCCCTAACAGGCTTTGTACCCAGTCAGATACTGGGGATTAGGATATTTGGAGTGTAAACAACAGCAGAGGCAGCCGTGAGCTGTTTGGATAAATATTGTTACTAAGCAGCTCAAACTCATTTTCCAAAGGCCATCTTCATTTCCTGAATGTCAGCGCCATGCCCCAGTGCACACGGGCTGTCGCTGTCCATGTTGTTTAGCCGTCTCTGTGGAAGGAGCAGACGCGCAGTCATATTTCTCTGGTCCTTCTGTAGGGGGAGCTCTTCCTACAGCTGCCGCCTAAGTTTTATGGACTTAAACTTAATGAATGTATTAACGAGCGACAGAGAGCCCTTATTCTGCCTGTCGCTGCTTCCTAACTGTCTGTGAGAGCCTTGTTTTCGCAATAACATTAAACTTGTTAGTTATAGCAGTGAGCGCCCTGCTCACTGCCCCTTCGTTCCCATTAAGAGTGAGCGAGCCTAAGGGTGGGAGTGAAGCTTCATTACGCCCCCCCACCGTGCCGGCTCCCCCAGGCTGGCGCCATCCTTGTGCCCTGTGTAGGCACAGTGCCACCTATGAAACTCTGATGTGCCCGGCGTGGCTTCAAGCTATTTTCTCCCCCTGCCCAGCTGGACATCCCCCGTCCTCAAGAAGCTCATCTAGTGGCTAATGTGCTGCCGCAGCCCCCCCCCCCCCCCCCCCCCACTATCGTTCGGGACTCTGTGGATGCCCCCCCGCCTGCAGCTCTGTGAGGCATGTCCTGGGCCCCGCCTGCAGGCTGCTGGCAAGATGCTGGTTTATGCCAGAAGAATAAACGGCTCTTAATGGTAGAAAGTTTCATAAACCTGCAGAAAGAAAAGTGCCACCAAAGTAACGGCGCCACCTACAGGCAGATATTGTGTGACAACTTTTTAAAAAATGACAGCACTTCTCAAGTCTGGATTCTTGGTTCTAACCTGGACATCATGTATAGTATTTTTTACAGTAGTAAAAAAACATCCTAGAATTAGACACAGACCATTTATTTACTTAACTATTTTTGCTTTTGTTTAGATTTGTTTACTGGATGGCTATATAAGACGAAAATGCAAAAGAACTGCTCATTAAGCACATGGTGTCATGAGATAAAATGAGGCGGGAGTTTTGAGGTAGGTTTGTTTATCTGTGGTGGAAATATGAAACTCTAAACCTCCATCTTCTCTGTGTTCACCTTTCAGGTGCTTTAAAGTTGTGGCAAGGCTGCGAATAAACACATACGCTACAAACCCACAAAGCCCCAAGTTCAGCCACTAGTGGCCCACCTTATCTAACCAGGATAGAAAGGGAGTTGTATGGATTCACCTTGTATGAACTTTCTCTGGTCTCTCTGCTCTGAAAGAATACTGCCCCCTGGTGGCAAAATATAGGTATGCCCAACTGGAAACGACTAACCGTTGGATAAAAACTGCTGCATTCATGATGTGCATGTACCTGACTTTCACAGCATTGTATTTATTCTAATTCACATTGCTCATACTAACTGCATTCTTAACTTGTAATCTTGTAATTCATTTCATTAACTGATTGTCATCATCTACTGTTCGTGTGTGTGTGTGCACGTGTGTGTGTGTGTGTGTGTGTGCGTGTGTGTGTGTGTGTGCGTGCGTGCGTGCGTGTGTGTGCGCGCCATGCGATGGATGGCATCCCATCCTTGTGCCTTAAATGGCAGCAGCAGCATAGGCTCCAGGCTCACTGCGACCCTGTTCTCTGGTTATGGTTGCTGCTGCAGTGCCTAAGTGAAATGGCACAGCTTTTCAGACCCTCCATTTCACAGTATCCCCGCGGCCTGAAGGTCTCGCCTACCGTCATTCACAGCTGTACACCTCGATGCATCAGTGGAACTCCGGTAATGCAAGTATGACTGCTTAATCTGCAGAAGGCCATGAGTCGGCATGCATGCACTGGCACACTGTGGGCTTTCTGATGATTAAAGGACAGAACGTAAAAGGTCCTAACCAGCCTTGAGTGAGCATACAGCAGGCATAGCCGACCCAGTACAAACCTTTGAAGGTCCTAACCAGCCCTGACTTAGTGATAGCTGACCCAGTACAATGTGTCCAAGGATGTCATGATCGCAGATTCTCCCGGCACACAAAGCGACCTTTCATGTAGGTTGCTCCTGATCTTTGGCCCTGCTACAGAGAAGCTTTGGAAATCCAGCCTTGGATTGTGATCGACAGCTTCTGTGCCACGGGGCTGCTTAGTAATGCCACCAAAGGACAATGCACCATATTCTTCCTCATGACCGATCTCTCCCAAGGAAGAGCCTATGGTTGGAAAAAGAAGTCAGGGCTCCACCCCTTACAAGCCGAATACAGCCATGCCACCCAAGGAAAAGAAGGGAGCAGGACAGGAGAGATGGAGACCTGGCTGATGGGGAGGCAGTGGGGCGGGAGAGGAAGGGAGGAGGCTGTGCCTTTAAGTGGCCGGCACAGGTAGAGCAGGCGGTCTGCCCGGCTTGATTTTAATTTCATAGCAGAGCGGACTTGATTCATGGCTGCATGGCCCCGGCTTTGACTCCCGTAACGACTTTCCATCAGAATGAAAAGTGGAATGACACCCCTCATTATTCCTGCCGCTTGTTATCGGGGCGGCAGAGGAGGGCCGAGTGCGGGGCTGCCTTTCAGCGCACCGGGACATTGAGTGATAGCCGCTATTAATCACCCCCGTCCTCGTCCGAGGGGACAGCGCTCGCACCAGGAAGCAGATAAGGTGTTATGAACTGTTTACAACGTTTGCGATCAATTAACGTCAGGGTCGCCTCAAACCCGGGTTTCCTCTTGCCACAGGTGAGGAATCTCAATTGAGGTAGGGGAGCTGGGGTTGAAAATATGCCCCCCTCTCCCACCTGCCTGCCCGCCCCCAACCTCTGCCCCAGTGCAACCACTACTACCCCCGCCCACGGTCTCAGCTCTTCCTCCAAATACCCCCCACTGTTCTCCTACATCTGCTGTTCCAAATGTAAGTGTCGTCCTTCCCGTCCCCCTGCCGTTCAGATGACATCTTGCTTATCCAAGGCCTTTAAACTGTTTTTTTTCTCTCATGTCTCCTAATCATCTTCTGCCTGGAAACTCCACAACTTGCTAACCGTAGCCAATAAGGTCGAGGTTCTGCTCTTCTGGCCTGAACTGTGAACTGTGGCAACTTCAGGCAGGAGAAGAGGGTGGCTACATGGTTTTAGATCAGGGGTGAGGAACCTGATCCATGGAGAGCCAGTGTGGGTGCGGACTTTTGGGATGGCCTCTCAATCGGGCAATAATAAATCAGCGGTTCTCAGCTCCAGTCCTGGGGACCCTCTGTTATTGGCTGATTGAGAGGCCATCCTGAAAACCTGCACCCACACCGGCCCTCCGTGGATCAGGTTCCCTACCCCTGTTTTAGAGGGCACACCTTAAAGTCATTTTTATGGTCATATTTCACTTAATGAATTCGTATTTGACAGAAATTTTTTCTTGACAAAAAAAAGCAGTTTGAGGGGGGTTTTTTGAGCACTATCAAAAAAACATTGTGCTACAATAACAAAATGTCAGGGAAAAATGAACGAATAGACGAAAACAAAATAAAAATTAGAACATATTAGCTTTATTTGCTGTAGCCACATACTGTGAGGTTCGGTTGCTGTTGTCCCAGTGCTCACACAGTCTTAAACGCTAGTGAATTGCTCTGCGATTTCTTCAGCAGGCAAACTTCCCTGCCTGTGTAATTTCAGGACTCATCTGCTCATGTGTGAAACACTAAACTTCCCTTAGAGCTAAACGTATTGATTATTTCCTGCCCACAACACGCTGGAGTGACAGGGTGAGAACTGAGCTCTGCTCCTCAGACTGATCGTGCAGAGTAATCAGCTTCTCTTTGCAGGGAGGGGCCTTTGCGGGGGGGGGAGGGTTGGGGGCTCGGCACACATTATTTCCCAGTAGCCATTGCAGTAAAATTCTTGATTGTGGGGATCATTTGTGTTGATTGGGGATCATTGGTATGTGGTGCCTGCCCCCCCCCACCGCCCCCGCCCCCCCCCCCACCCCCGCACACCCACACACCAAAACGGACGACAAATAGAAAACCTCCCTTCAATATCTACCATTGCAAAGGGACCTTTGCAAGCCAGACCAGCTAATTCACTTCCCAACACCCACATGCACACACACACACACACACACACACACCCTCAAACCTCTCCCTCCCCTGCTTAATATTTCTCCATTACTACAATATTTAAATACCTCTTGTACTTCTATTAAAAAAGTTCTGCACTATTTACCACGCTGGCTATCAATTACTGTCAGCAGTTTGCCCCGTCTCTACCCTAAAAACAGCACCGTGGAAATTCATTTGTCAAACTCGCCTGGAGGCTACGCTTGACTGTGTCCAAAAAGGACAAACTGTCTCAGTGGCAGATGAGAATGAATAAAGGTACTATGCAAATTGCCACTTAATCGGCACCAAAACACCGCAGCTTGTAGCGTGGGCGCCATTACTCCTCTTTAGCCTTGATTAACTGATGGCTGCCGATTGGCTTTAACTCTTTGTTCTCCAGATCTCCTGAATAGGCCATTATGTTTCAAGGTACAAGGACAGAGACCGAGATTTGGCTTGGCATCTACCAGAAGAGTGTTTGTGTTAGGGGTTTTTCTTTCTCGTCCCGCTGATTCGCGTCAGAACCCGGGAGGATGATTTTGTATAGGACCGTGTTCATAAATTAGGACTCAGACTCCTGTGGGCTTATCGAGGCCTGGGAACAGGTTCTGGTATTGTGATGGAAATCATAGTATGAACGTTTTAGTTGCAAAACTATAGCAAAATGAAATCATTCTGTCGCTTATCTGTTCGTCTGTTTTGTTAGTGATTGTTATGATAGTGCATTTGCATGCATAATAGGGAAATTATTCATAGACGGTTTCTGAACATCTGAAACGATTGTGATCCCAGTCCAGATTTTGGAACACGAAGCATTTGTTATCTATGGGACCCCTGGAAAGCTGAGGGAAATCTAGGGGTGAAAATTTCATAAGCCAACATCTCAGCCTTTCATGGGGGTATTGAGTACAGTAACAGAGCTGTTATGGAAGCTGCACCTGTGTGTGTGTGTGTGTGTGTGTGTGTGTGTGTGTGTGTGTGTGTGTGATTATTTCATTGGGGATCAGATTTATCCACAATGTGATAAAAAAAAAAAAAAACCAGCAACACTTCACCTTGTGGAGACATTTTTTTGATCCCCACAAGTGAAAAAGCTGACAATGCGATCAAAACACAATAACAGCCAAAAGTCTTGTATTTGGTTACTCATGGTTAAGGTTAGGGTTAGGGTTAAGGTTAGGGCTGGGTAGGGGTTATGGTTGTCATAGTTGGGATTTGGGTAATTATGCCCTTAGAACTGAATGGAGTGTCCCTATAAAGATCTCAAACATGGACTGTGCTTGTGAGTGTCATCATTAACCAGACAAGTACCCAGAAGAAACGGGAGACATGACAGAAATAAGCTGATGTAGTAAGTTCATTTAAAAAGTACATATAACATAGCTTTGATCAGTTTAATAATACTGTACCATGTAATAATGTGTTTGGAAAAATGACAAAAGGACGGGTAAATAAAAACTGAAGGCGTTAGCTTTACTAAACTAAGGCTTCAAATATTAACCTGGTCTGCAGCAGGCATGCCGTTAATCTATTAAAAACATATTCCCCTACACCTGAATATTTATTTCTAAAGAAATTGCTTCTCAGTTATTGAATACTCTATCTTGTACCAAAGTCCCGAGTGATTAAATCACCGCCTGCCCCGTACAGACCCCTGCCTGTAAATCTTTACCACACTGCGCGCACTAAACACGCGACGCAGCGCAGCCCGGCTCTTACAAGATGAATACGCAAGGAGCGAGAATGAAGGGGGCATTAAACGGAGGGGGCACGATCCAATACATTTTTCCCGTCACTTCATCTCTTGCCAGCTGAGTGTTATAATAGGTCTTCCCTGTGACAGGGTTAGAGCATCGCTATCTATATTATCGCGCGTAAGTAGCGGCAGTCTGTTGGAGCTATTAAAACACATACATTTGTCACGGATTTTAAAACATTGTGTCACAGCCTCTTAAAACAATAATAAAATACATCTCACGGACCGGGGCATACCCCGCGAAGAGGACTGTGAGAAAAGTAATCTACAGTATATTTATATTCTTGGGCAATTCTACTCAACCGTCTTATTTCCTTGCATGGCCACAGAGCATTTTATTCTCCCTCCGGTGTAATCGTATTTCACTTTTAAAAAGAAATGAAATGAAAGAAAATGAAGAAAAGCCATGCGTGACGCCTGTCTTCCATTCATTCATTTTTCACTTAGCAGCCGTCATCAATTCTAAGAGCACGTCGCGTAGTTATTGCGCCGCAGTATCGTTCTCTTTTAGTAACATGCCCCACTAAACACTTTATGTCGCTGTTTACGGCTGGTATTTGAGAGAGGCTCTTTAGGTCTACATTCATGTGCTACATTCAAATGATCTTACCTTTTAAAATTATTATTTTGATTTTAATAACTGGCACATTTACACTATACCACATATATTATGCATAATATATTGTTCAAGTTATGTTGTAATTAATAAATCTTCCATATTCCATATATGTTGATTGGTTTGGAGAATGGCTTTATATGTTTAGAAGTACATATGGATATTCCAGTGGGCCTATATACATTTTTATAGCCTTTAAATGTTTCTCAAAAGGGTCGAGTTGCAAGAGATATTTTGCATGAATGAATGTGGTAAACTGGTTTCATTTGTTTAATCAAATTAAATAGAATATATAATTTTATTTGTGCACCTCATTTCCAATTACTAGCCTCAGTGTGAAATTATTTGTCCCATAAATATTTCAGTATTTGAATTTTAAAACAACAAGCGACCCATGAAGCATTGCTCAGAGCAGATGGAAACCCTTTTAGATTAATTATCATTTCAAAAGGAGTAAATACACATGAAAACTAAAAGCTTTATTTGCATAAAGCAGAACAGATACTTTTAAAAATCTGGCTCCCAGTTTAAGACACTAATTAACTGAAATCCAGCACTGCTGTAGCAGTGAATCGCTGCTCTGTCTTTCCCTCCCATACCCCACTGTGATTCATTGCCAGGCTACAGCCAGACTGTCGAGATGCCTCTTGCATTCAGAGTGACAGAGCTGTCTTTTTAAATCTCCATGCATCCAAAACAGGTGACTGTACAACTTTTACCCATCCGTGCAGTTCGCTTTACTTCCCCGTTAATTAAAGAAGTGCTGTTTGCAGCCCAGCCCAGCACTAGTCACATATCCGCAGACCTACAGCCTGTTCAGCTCATTTCCTCACGCCTGTCCAATGTCATCATTGCACTTATTTCCTGTTCATTCAAAACGTGTGGTGAAAAGTGGATGTATTTGTCTTGCTTTAACAAATGGAGGTGACAAGCAGGCGCAATCTGCTTCTACATCATGTGGGAACTTCATAGACGCTGATTGTAAACGGCTCCAGCTGGTCATTCCAGGTCTGCTGGCACAGACTTGGAGAAAGTTGGTGAGGCTCACATGGTTTCCATTAAACTTGAACCTGAACCTGTAATTACCAGCAGGAAGAGCTCATTGGTTTGACTGCCCCCCTTTTACTGGTGAGAAAAAGTTTGTGAACCCATTGGAACCATCTCAGTTCCTATATTAATTTGGCCTACTGTGTGTTCTGATGTAAGACATAATAATAGATGAAGACATTCTGATTAAACCAATAATACACAAACTGTTGTAGTTTTTGATCCATCCATCAATTTTAATTTTATTTAAGCATTTGCGATCTAGGCTGGAAAAGGAGGCTCCAGGATAATGAATTCTATGAAACGGGGTAATTGGAGTCATGTGGTCCAATCAATGAGATGACATTCAGGTGTGGGTTTAAGGTGCCCTGTCCTATAAAAACACCCACAAAGTTTAGCCACCAACAGTCTGCTCTTCACAACAGACATCTGGTGAAGTGAAACATGCCCCAATCAAAAGAACCTTCCGAAGAGCTGTTAACGTTCATCAGAGAGGAAAGGGCCACAAACGCATTTTTAAGACTTAGGCCTCCATCAATAGGCAGTCAGGCGCAAATGGAAGACTTTCAGTACCAAGGCTGTTTCCTGTGGGTGGGTGTTTTGCCAGAAAGAGTTCACCATGCAGTGTTCAATGCAGTAACAAAGATTCTGTGGGCATATCTTACATGTGCTAATGTTTAACAAATATGTGGCGACAACTTCAAACCTATTGCTTGGAGGGAACGAAGGAGCCACACTTAGGGTTCACTCACAAGAGGAGATTTGTACTGTGCCTGAGCACATTTGACCTCCAAAGTCCAATTCGTTTGACTAGTGTGATCGCTCAGAACTCCTTAACTGTGCCCAGGCCTGCTTAAAGAGGTGGACCTGAGCATAGTTTAGTTGGACTTGGACACGGCATGCATCTAGTGTGATCGCTAACCGTGCCTGAGCAATGAACGCAGTTGTGAAGTCAATGATGTGACTGGCCATGTAATAAACAAGGCAGCAAAGGGATCACTTTGGCCTCTGGCCAAGGTGCAGTGCTTGCTGGAAATTTGGGCTGACAAGAAGTACAACTGGATGCAACAGACAAAAACTCAGCCCCCCTATTTTATCAAATATCTCTATCTTTGTACCCATGGATGCCAACGATCAACTGAACAGTGATGTGACCTGATGGTACGGAATGCACTATGTGTGGCAGCTCACTGACTCCAGATAAGGCATTAATCATGAACTCCATCGTGCTGCACAATAGCACTTTCCTTACTATGTTTTCTTCACAAAAAGTCATACAGTGATGATGAAAGCGTGCTCGGACCTGGACGTTAAGCACAGCGGGGGAGGGGGGACAGGCATGGTACAGGGCAACTCGGCTTAGTGTGAGTACGCCCTTAAACTTCACCCAACGTGTGAAGCCGATCCCGCATGTAGACAGCTTGTAATGAATTACCAATTATATCAGGAAATTCCAGGAGTGGGTATAAGTGTATCACTGTGGTTTGAAGCCTAATAGAAGATGGGCCTTGTGGCATCATGATGACCTTAAGCGTAGAATTAAAACCACAACAAGATGGCCAGATCCTGACCCTAACCCTCCAGAAATGCCGTGGCATGACCTAAGGCAAGTCATTTATGTGAGCCATCCCAAAAATATCAATGAAATTAAGCATAAAGAGGAACGGGTCAAAATGCCTCCTAATTGTTGTGCAGGTCTGATCAGCAGTTAAAGGTCTGAGGTTATTGCATGGAGGCAGCTCTGGTGACTATTTGTAAAGGTTCAGCAAATTAGAGTGCCGGTCATTCTAAACGATTTATAAACTTTCTCACAAGTGCATGTTCCAGGGAGGTGGTGATTTGAAGACTCTCACAGAAGTTTCCAGCTTGAGGCTCTACAAGATTGATGTAGCAGGCCAGCAATTTTTTTCCCAGAAACGCTGATGTAATGAATTCTTCCATGCCAGATGAGCATGTCGCCCTCTGCTGTTCATAAGATAACATGCCATTTAAGACCCTGCAGAAGTGAGTACTGACAATAAAATAAAGACATGAAAAATGCAAATGAGTGCTATTATTATTGTTTCTAATTTGGGGATTTAAACAGGAGACATTTCAGTCCCAGTAGCACTAAGAACTTGTGGTAAAGTTATGCAAAGAGGTGAACCCACCGTTAAACTGTGAGATGAGATTTATGAGCTGTCATCATATGAACTTAAAGAACCATCACATATCAACTTAGTCAGTTGTGCCATACATATATACTAAGACAGCTGTCATATGTGCATATCATTTTTGCAGGGGTTTTTGCATTTTTATGTCTATCTACCCTCTCAGAACGTAACTGCTTTGCCATCTTTTCCATGAAGCATAATTATAATACTGAGAACTTAAAACTGATTGGAACAGGGCTGTACGTTGTAAAACAAGGGGAGGGTTACGGGAGATGGCATTGCTGTGTTTTTATTCCCTCTCCTCTTCTGTTTTTCACTCTGCAGCAGCTGAGTAGCAGACTGGACAGGCTGACAAAGACAGAGATAAGGCTGTGGGAAAGCGAGGGGGCTGTCGCATGACGATCTTGATCCGCTGGCAGCTTTTGTGCGTGTCTCTGCTCTACATGCCGCATTGGCACATTGTGACATGTGCGCAGAGCTGCACACAGAGATGAGAGGCCCAGGGATGAGAGGGTTACAGATAAGAGGCCCAGGGACAGACCTTTTCCGGGGGCATGGGGACCCCGGACCTTTCTCTGCCTTGCCCTCGCAGACAAAGCCGGCGGCACATTACACAGTGCTGGTTTTCAGATAGCCCCCCCCCCGGGTTACCCCCGCCACAGTGATGCAGGTCCCACTTCCCGCCCTACGCGGCCCTGCAGATGTTCCTCCGCTGCCGGGACGGCCTATCCAAACAGCAGGGGTCACGGGTGACCTTCAGAGGGACAGAGGTTAGGGCCAAAGGCCAGGTTCCCAGACTGATGTAGCCATAGCGACGTGACCCAGAATGGGCTTTGATTTTGAACCAGCAAACTGGAATTCCTTGTTCTTTCTCACCCTTTTTTCTCGTGATGTGGCCTTCAGTCCTGTGCTCTGCAGAATGTCCTTTTAACTCCATTGAGTAGCTGCTTCATGGGTTTTCCCTAAGGGCCTTTTGCAGTGACTTTGCTCCTTTGAAGAAGTTTTTTTTACATGTTGCATCTTCACAAAGCCTGAAGTCTCAGAGAACCTTCAAGGGAAGATTATATTAAAAAAGAGTGCCATGAAGGTAGTCAACTTTTGTGACACAAGCGCTTGTATGCACATTTGGTTTGCATCATGCATTAGTCACTGCCTGACATTCAGAGGAAGAAGCCTGTAGTCACTGCAGCCTAAGATTGAAGTGCAGTGAGGTGTGAGGGTAAGGGTGAAGCCCCAGGTAAAGACCAAGCAAATCCACTGTATTAAGATGAAAATGGCTTTGCCTGTGAAGGTATGTAGCAGACATGACTGTGTGGAGAGCCAGGTGGTATCCAGTGAGCAGCAGGAGACGAGGGAACACTTCAGCTGTGGTTCTTCTGTCTTGCGTTTGCAACAAAACTACCTTGATTCTTCTTCCAGGCTGCATCAGCAAGGTGAGTGAGGCACCAAATCCACAGCTGGGTGTTTCTACTCAAATCATAGTCTTATTTAATGACTGCTCCAGTGCAACAATAAAACAGTGAAAAACACTATATGCTATAAGTACTATAATATAACACATAAACAAACACACACACATGCATTTATATATATATAAATTATTGTGACATAGAATGTTAGCATATTAACAAAGGGTAGATGTGACAATAATGCAAGAATATTAAAGCAAAACAAAATTGAGTTGAAAAGTATTTTTCCTCCACAAGGTCATTGGTTGTTAAAATAGTTTTACTTCATTCTAGTTTTTTTTTAGATTTTTAGATGAAATATGGCACTGATAAATATGGACAGTAGCTATCTGTGGAATAATTTCAGGATAATGGCTAGACAGTAGACTCAAAAAGACCATAATGTCTTGATACAAGTGTCTTGGGAGGAGGACACTTCATGATCCATTTGGTGTCCGGTTTTGTAATCAGGCCCAGGGGTAGGCAGTGAAGACTGGGTCAGGGATCAGATGAGAGCAGGGCAGTGTGGTTGCCGCGGGAACAGGCTTGATGGAGGTCGACGTGGGGAGACCTGACCCATGTCACCGCTGTAATTTAATGTAAGGGAGCCCAGCTGGGACGGACCTGAGTGACTGACGTGGCAGCCTGCTCTCCGCTCCACTCGCCTGACCCGCTATAATTGCCGTAACCCTGGATAAACAGCACTCTTCACGCCGGCCCATTGGATAGCACTTAACCCCCCCCCCCCCAGCCCCTCCCACAGCCACACACACCCACACATTTTCCACCATCCATTCATGATCTTTAAGCAACAGCCATTATGCTACAAGCTGACCAGCCAAATCTCTGATATATACACAGATACTCACTCTACCGTCTTTTTCAAAAGATGATTTTTTTTTTGTCTGTGAGCTTTAAGCTTCCTCTCTGCTGCGTAGTGCACACCTACACACCTGCCATTCCTTTTACACACTTGCACACACACACACACACACACTTAGACCTTCACACTGGATATTTAATCATGGTCATGTAGAGAAAAATAGTGGCCAGAAGAGATGGATGAGTCACAGTGAGTGAAATTGTTCTTTGTGGTAATGATGATACGATGCTGCAGTTTCAGGGTGATATCTCATCTGGCAAGAGGGCAGTATTGACTACTTCCTGGGTGCTGGCCGTGTTTTGTCTCTTTTCCCTACGAAACAAACCCGAGCACGTTTCTTCCTTGATGTCTAGTCCATGCTGTTTTGTGCGGTGTGCTGTGTTTCATGCTGAAACCTAATTTTACCCAAAAAAAAAAAAAGTAATGCAATCAATAAACAAACAGCTGTGGCACGACCTCCCTCTGACAAGGTCTCACCAAAGACCCCCTGCTCATTTATTACGCCGAGGTGTTTGCAGTCTGTATATCCTTTGTTCAGTTTATGAACACCACTGTATCAAAGAAATGCAGTCATCTCAGACAGACATTTTTTTCCCTCAAATTTATATTTGGCAATAAGTTAAAATTATTGTGGTAAACCACATTAAAGCTGCGCTTAGACATATTAAAGCTTCTGTGAGATTTACCGTAGCAATTTAGCGCTTTATAAGCCCAGGCGTGCGCGCTGTGAGCTGCTCGGGGTTGCTCACTTGAGGCGGACCAGGTGTCCGCGGCAGCCTGTTGGGTTGTGGGCAGGCTACTCCATCAGCATCACTGAGGCTGCCAGGGGATGACTCGCCCGAACAGGGTCACCGTGGTTGTTATCGGGATGGCACCTTTATGAAGGGCAGAGAGTGTACAGCTGTACAAGGCAGGAGAGCGGCTGACAGCTGGCTTTATGTGGAGACGGTCTCCAGGGTGTGACCGTGCCTCCAGAGCGGACCGATGGGCTGACAAAATCTGAGCAGGCTTGCGAACGAGTGGACCGTGCAGACAGTGAATGTTTACGTCTGTACTTAGTGAATGAAGATCACCGTCCGCCTCATCGCGGTTGCGATGGCGTGGCCCGGACATGGACGCTCCAATCCCTGGCCGTCTCCTGACAGTACTGGGGACACATTATCGCGATGTTTTTGCCACCTATCAGATGTAAGCGAGCAGAATGTCAAACGTCGACCGCAAAGGAAGCACAAAGAAGACACAGAAAACTACAGCCAGTTTAGTGGTATTTATTGTATAGACGATCCCTACCCCCACCCCTACCTCGTTGTTCTGTTAGCAGCAGATACGGTCCCACGTGTCTCATTTCCTCTCCCACACATAGCCACCCAGCCCCCCCCCCCCCTCTTCGTTCTCCTCCGGAGCTCCTTTGAATCCACCGGCAACACCTGACACTCCATCATGGTGTCATCTCCCGCTCACCCCAGGGCCGCCGGCGTAATCACACGTCAAAAACACATTATGCTCGCAAGATTGAGGAGCTAATGGCCATTATCTTTGTGCTGCAGCGCATCCCTGGCACTCTTACCACGGGGAGAGATAGGGGGAGGGAGGGAGAGAGAGAGAGGGGCAGAGATAAAGGGAGAAATGGGAGGAAAAAAAGATTGAGGAAGGGGGAAAGAGAGGGAGCGGGGGAAGGATGGAAAGAAAGGTACCAAGAAATGCAAAGGAAGGATTGAGATAAAAGGGGTGGAGGACAAGAAAGCAAAAGTAAAGACAAAGTTTGATGGGGGAAGCACTGCAGAGCTGGACTCATTCAAAGGCGCAGAGGCCCGTACCGGATTGAAGTATCCGACAGGGCTCTGTGGCACACAAAGCATGATGCACTGTCCAGGAGAGTTTGGCCTCGGTCTCATTACTCATGCTCCTCCACACTCCTGCATCCCATATTTTTATCTGTAAGCTTCTCCGTCAGTGACCTTGTATTGTTAAGACAACGATGCCACAGTGCTGCCAAAACATTTAGAGAAGATTAAAGGTAAAGGCTTCTAGACCAGCAGGAAGTAAATAATTTTGCTGTGAAATGAGAAGTATGTTTTTTTAATGTATTAAAGCGCAGTACATTGAGGCCAGTTGAATTTATACAAATGCTGGATCATAAATCAGTATATTTAAAGTATTGTATTAATGTGATCAACGTTAGTATGATTCCAACCTGGATGTATTGTGATAATGTGTAGGTAACATGCAATAGGGATGCTTATTTGGACCTAACCCTTGAGTATGTGACAGACTGATGCACAGAAGCTCCATGATTCAGTAACGGTATAGGATCTATACCCCAGTTCTCTGACCAGGGTTATCTACCTGAACACAGGCTCTATCCTCCCTGCTCTCTCTCTACACTCGTCTTTCTTGGTTATTATTATTATTACCTGGTTTTGTTTTCTTCACAAATATGTTTCAAAATCATTTTTAAGAAAGTTCATTTATCACTCAAGTCAACATACGTTACGCAAACCATGATAAATGTAAACATTCAGATATTAATCAATGACCCAGCATGACAGTGAGCAAGATGCACGTCGCAGCAAAATCAAACATGTTCAGATGCCTGAGACACAGGTGTAATATGCCTATAATATATATTTTACAAAGTAACAAACTCTCCAGCATTATAAAAACTGTATCCCCAAAACAACACTGTGTACACAATTTAACTAGACCTTCAGACTATTTTCAAACTGCTTAGGGTCAGATACAGATGATTTGCCTTCTCCAAATTCTTATTAAATCCAGTTAAAACTAAGACAATAATTCCATCACCAATTAATCAGGACTCCATTTGAAATGTTTTATAATCGCTAAAAAATAAACAAATCAGCATGTAAATAAACAAATCAGTATCTTCCACTGAGATCAGATGTGGGTGTGTAAATGAAATTTGGAGATGAATCACTAGTTGTTTTAATATCAGTGCGCTAATTAAATATTGTATCAGACAAACTTCATCAGTCTCAACAAAATGATATTTATTACTCAAATGCCATGACCTCCCAAACTACGTCTCACAATTTATTGCACTGAAACACATTCTAATTAAACTAAATAAATGTAATACAATGAAATAAGACAGAAGTGAGAGGGTGGTGATGTAAATTAACTTGGAAGCTGTAGAGTATTTTCTGAGACATCAGAATTAAAAATATTACACACAACTGCCACCTCCCATTTATTTTATGATGGATGATAGAAAACATGAACATGAGAGATTTATACAATGACATAATAGGCATTCAGCTGAAAGGTAAATTATTTAAGTTACGTGCTAACCGAAACCCTTCATGTCCACACTAAGAACCATCAGAAACTGGAAAATGTGCATGGATGCAAAATGTACACCTTCAGTATTAGTAGTACCATTAATACCATAACCCACAATTACATTATTATTTAATAACTTTTGTGACTACACCCTACTTTATTATTTAGTAACTAATCTTGCCCAAAGGTTGTGGCAGAACCAAGATTTTTCGATGATATGTATAAACTTTTGTATTTAGGGTATTTGAGCATTTCTGAATCGTTTCTTGCTGTAAGCAGTTTCATGATGAATGAAAACTGTCTGTTTGAGTAAATGCAGCCCAGGTTAGCCCACTTTCAGGCTTGACACATTATTGCTGTAACGCTGACAGAAGCTTTGGACGGTTTCCACCGACACAAGTATCTTGCAATTTACAGGGCTGTTGTGTGTCGATGTCCCAGTATACATGCCTAAGATGATCGAAACAAAAATAAACTGAGACTCTGCAAGAGTTTCCCCGGTGGAATAGGTGGAGCCACAACCAAAAATAAATAAATCTTCAATCTTTAATTAAATACACATTAAGCGTTTACCCTTCCACCAGAAAATAAGAATCACAAAATGTTTTTAATAATGGTTCTAAAAAAGTGCTAATTTCCCTCATGGAAATTAATGTCAGAAGTCAATATAGCATGACAAAGGAATAAATTAACCTATTTGTATCATCTAACAGCAGAGTATCAGTCAAGTGCTGTAGGTCTTGTTTTGCACAGAGCAACATGGGCTTCTTGCTGCAAGGCCTCCTCCGTGCATCACAGGTGCTGAGCAGTAAGGCAAGATCACGCCGTCGCTGCCAGCCCCGCTACACCCTCCCAAATAAGCCTGCCCCCTTGACCCGCCGTAAGGCTGCTGTCCGGCCGGGTGCTTGGCTGCCCCAGACTCCGCCTGTGACCCCCGAGGTCTGCCAGCCAGCCAACATGAGCAGGGAGGCAACCGGCCCAGCGGCCGAGCTGCCAGGCAAGACAGATGTGCCCCGGCGCAGAATGAAATGACTCAACAGCCTAATTAGATCCGTCCCTGGAAATAGACTGCTGGTGGCTGAGGGAGGGTGCCCAGGGCTGGGGGGCTCCTTCAGAGAGGGGGAGGGGCCCTAACGTCACAGCATTGTTTATCTGTTCACTTACTTAGCCCTCTGTCTGTTATTTATTTAAGTCATCTTTATACTCACATGGGAGAACAGGGGCTTGTATGAAGAACTAAATGTGATTATTGTATGTTTATAATTGCTCTGGGTCACGAGCCGCTCCAGCTGTGAAGCTATATTGCAGACTAAACGTAAGATCATCAAACTAAGCACCACTAAAAGGGAAACATCCACCTGCAGGGATCCAAAAAAAATACACAAAATATAATCTTTTTGTGAAGCATAAGGCAAAACAGACACTGTTATTTCACTGTACATTCTTAATTTTTCAATAACAAATATACAGCCTCTCCCCAGGTTATGATGCGGTTACGTTCCGATAAATCTATCATAAGGCGAAAATATTGTACGGTGAAAATGCATTTTAATACAATACATTTAACCTATCAAACAGCCTAGCCTAGCCTACCTTAAACATGCTTAGAACACTTACATTAGCCTACAGTTGGGTAAAATCATTAACACAAAGCCTGTTTTATAATGAAGTGTTGAATATTTCATGTAATTTATTGAATAATGTACTGAAAGGGAAAAACACTTAGCCATCATAAAGTCGAAATATCGTAACATGGACCATTGTAACCCAGTGAGCGTCTGTGTATTGCATATTGAATATTCTTCAATGTCACTCAAAATGTATGAATCATTTAATCTTTGCATATTTAGTCATTTCCCTCTCACTCACTGACATTAAGATGGCTTTGAATCTATCGTTCATGTTCATTTGATGTTTTGTTCCTGGAATATTAGCGTTGATATGAAAGCTTTTGATTGAACACAGAAAGTTGTGACACACCGATGAAGATCAAGACCGGCTCTAAAACGGCACGCAGGCTGAGGCTCTGGGAACCGGAAGGGCCTCTTGTCGATGGAGTAACATCGCAGGGAAAAGGCAGCATCATGTTTGAGGATGACCTGGTCCAAGTATGAAAGGAAGATAAATACAGATTGATGCCCTTTGCAGACAAACGCCCACTGCTGGGACAGGCGGGTAGCGCAAGACAGATAGGCGAAGGACAGGGAGCCGCGGGGGAAGCTGGAGGCCTGGGACTCCAGTGCACCTAATTAAACTGGGTGCCCCCCCATTTGGGGTGCTGTCCACCACTCCATTTGTTTTCATTTCTGCTGACGTTTCAGCTCAGCACCTCCTCTCAGGCCCCTGGTCATTTATGCGAACTGGGCGGTGGGGCCGGCGAGGACCGGTCTGGCCCGATCTGGGGGCAGGGATGGAGTGCCGAGGGAGAGGGAGGGCGAACGTGAACGGGGACGGGGAGCCGCGGCTTCAGAGAGGCCTGGGCGCCCTGTGAGTGGCCGGGACATAAACACCATCCCTCATGCCGCCTTCCTCCACACCTCTACCCCAGATAAACCAAAAGGCAAATCTATCTACGCATACTTCAGGTGAAGTCAGACCTGCACATACATTGTAAATGGATATATGTGTAGCCACTGGAGGAATCTAGACACCATCTAGATGTATCAGAACACTGATACCATGCGAATCCATATATAACCAGCTGCCATTGATCCATTAGCTCCACATCACTCTCACAGTACAGAATCTAAGGCATACAAGGCTTGTTTGTTTATTGTGTTTACTTAAACAGTAAATAAATTAATTGTTAAGTGTCTTTTGTTGACTTTCATTAGCGATCGTAAATATTTACATTGCTGTACAATGTCATAGGCTGGTGTATGGGTGCACAATTAGCCTAGAGACGTAGACTGGCAAACAAAAACAGACACAAATCTCATTACCATGTGCCTAGTTTAGCTACTTAAATTGTCCTTCCTATATAAAAATTCATCGTACTGCTGCCCCATTATAGAATATGTAGTTTGTACTCCTGGATCATTTTAGTAATTGCTATGTAAGCCTGTAGTCACTATTATACTGCACTGTCTCTGCTATTATTGCTGTTTTCACTCAAATGATAAATGCATTTAGACATTAAAAAAAACCTTTTTCTTCCATCATGATCAGTTCTCAAAAGTGTGCAATAGATATCTCTACAGTGTACGCGACACAATGTTTCTTTGAAAATTAAAGAAGTGTCTGCTGCTTTAAACAGACAACTATTCAAAACAAAACAGAGCTTCACATAGCTCAATTTCTATGAAAAGAGATTAAATGCACTAGGCCCATTGTGATGATGTCACAGTCGTAAGCATCGAACGTTCTAGGTTCACTGCCAGAGTCTGGAAGAACGCCAGCATTGTGGGCTCAGACTAATTGTCCACAGTGAAGAGAAAGAATGATAGAATGCTTGATTCTCTCCTGCTGGTATAATTTATTGTTATTTGGTCTTACTAGCAAGAAGCAATAAACTACAGTCCTATTCAAATAAATCCTAAGAGAATGAAAGTTGCAAGAGTTGGGAGGAGTGAGGCCGTGTGTGGCGGGTTGGGGGGGGGGGGGGGGCTGGGGGGGGTGCAGCTGGATCAGACGAGCCCTGCGGGGGGAGCAGGATGGGGGGGCGCAGGCTGGCCTTGGGCAAGAGAGGGTCCTGACCTCCATCAATCTCACTCAGGATTCAGTTAACAACACCAGAGGAGCCCAGGCCCCTGGGATAAAGGGCCCCATGGTATCCAGGGGGGGGGGTTGAATCTTGCATTGTGTGCATGGCTGGGAGGGCTGGGACAGAAGTCATGCCTGACCCTCCGCCTCGCCCCCCCCTAGCCAAGGCACCAGCTCATCGAGCAGGAGGAGGACGAGTTGGGGAAAGCTGCTGTACAAATATGTCTCCGAAACCAGCTGGGCACTCGACAGCAGTGGCATAGAGGTGGAAGACTGGCTTTTTCGTGAGGGAGGAGGGACAGGATGTGGGGGGGGGGGCGCTAGGAAGAAAGGAAAAAAGAGGGCAAAATATAGAAAGTAAACCATGCTGGATGGATAGGCAAGGTCAGGAAACAAAGGTGTGAGAACGTGAGAGGGACAACAACATGGAAAAGGAAGAGAGCAGAGCTGGGGGGCCACAAACAGTGGGGCGGGGCAGGTGTGGGCAGCACATATGTTAATACTGTGTAGCAAAGTGGTGTAAAACTTTTAAAAGGTCCTTGGGAAAGGGGACCATTTTTACACACATAGTTTCCCAGCAGCTCTCACTGAGCCGTTAACGCTGATGAATACCACATTGATCCGGGTCACGGAAGCCCCCCCTGGCCCCGGGACCTCTGACTTTTAATGGCTGCCCTCTCGTCATCTGTTTTCCGCAAAATATTTTAAAATTAACTTCCTTGCGTGCTGCCATAGTTAATGGCTCTCTTTGACATGCAAACGTTCCCGCCGATATCGTTCTCACGGAGAACGTTTGAAGGAACAGCCTCGTCCCCGTCCGCCTGCCGCCCACGGCCTGCCACGGCGCCGAGCCCCCCCTCCCCCCTGCCACAGTAGCGGAGTCCCGCTTCCGACAGCGCGTCTCCATTTCTCGCCGCGGTCGTGTTTTCGCCACAGAGCGGTCATGGCGAGCTGAGCATGGTCTCCCAGGCGGAGGTATTTGTTTTGTCTGTCAGTCATCATTACGAGTTGTCAGAGTGGCCAAGAAAAAAGGGCCTGACAGAGAAAGACGGAGGGGGAGAAAGAGAGAGAAATTAGAAGGGAGAGGGGTAACAGGGAGGATGGGGGGGCAACAAAAAAATCAATTTCCACAATTAAAATAAATAACCATACAAAGGCATATAAGTCTGGTCTTGGAGGTCTCTTGCCTCGAAAATTCAATTTGCAAAGCAGGCCAAATTCAATTAGCGGAAACATTTGCCCCACTAGCTAGGGGAGTGGAGCTGGACATTGGCAGAGCTCCTGGAGGGGACAAGCTCCCCAGAACGTGTCCCCAACCTAATAAGGTAAAACAACGCATCCGGCACTCTTATGGCTCTGATCGTTTAAGCTCTGCCACTCGCCTTATATAAAGATGAATCTGAGAACCTGAAAACCAAGAGCAGCAGCATTAGAGGAATCTTCTAACGTGCAAAGGGACTGCCTGTGATCTCCTCAAATAAATATGTCGTCCTGTTGATGACTCCTTAATTCAATGAGAATTCAATTTGAAATCCGCTGGGCTGATTACAGGTCGATTATGACCATGCATGTTTCCAAGGTCTGAATTGTTCCAGTCTAGATTACAAAACTAGTGACGCTATTCAAAAAATAGCTTTTGTGTCTCCCTAATTTCCTTTGCTTTTCCAACAAAATTTTTATCACGTAGAAGACACTTTCTTTGGATAAATACAACAAATGTCACATTACACAGAATTAGATATGTTAGATATGGTATTAGTATTATGCAAAAGAGATATTGAACTGAGAGACCATATTGATGATTTTGCAGAGAACTGATAGCATCATTCTTCAGAGACAGTTAATCAGCCCAAAAGCATTGATCAGCTTGTATGGTATTAACAAGAGAATACTTTGCAGGAGGTGAAAAGCCATATTCAAGATGATCGACTGAGGAGCTGTAATTTGGTTAAAATGAAATATATTTTTATCTTTTGCACATTTGTTATAAGGGCCAATCTTTGTGTATAGATCAGTTTAATTGCAGCAATATTTGTGTGTTAAGACTGGTTCTTCAAAAAATAATTGGAGATGAGAATTCCAGTTTATAGTATATTATTGCAGTTCCTTTTTTCACGGCAAAAATGTGCTCTGCAAATCTTAATCAAATATGAAAGAATCCATCATTGATGAGTTAAGCTCTTACTGGTTACTCTCTCCTTTAAAACTTTACTATACCTTATACTGTGGAATATTGTATATTTTCTGCACCAACGATACATAAATGTATGATCCCTGTATTATATGAAATATCCAGTGTCTATCTGCATTTCTGCATCAAATATTCATTGTTTCATAACAAGAGATTTTTTATTGCTTTTTTTTACTGTTCATGCAACTGTTACATTCGGTATAGCATTTTAAAGCTAAAATATTGCTATTCTTTTGTTTCACCTAATGAGTGACATCGAAAGCACATAGCTCTAATAGTGACTGAACAATGCATGGCTATTTTCTGACCACTTTACAGATGTAATCAGAGGGGTACAAACTAAAATTAATTTTTTAAACAGAAAGGCATCTGTATTATAGCATCTTCATACAAATGAAAGTAGTCAAGCAGACTATTTAAAACACTTAGCTGTCGTCAGCTAAGTTATTACCAGTAACTGTGTGGTATCACGATGCCACTGGGAGGGATTCCCACTGCTATGAATGAATGTTGCTTATTAACTTTTTTTTTTTTTACATTAAGTGTAAAGATCATGACAGTTATAAGTTTCATTTCAGCACAATCTTACTCATGTAAAAAAACATAGATTCCAGCCATAACTGTTACCCTTTTGTGCATAACAGTACAGATTTTAAGTTTGTCGATGAGATTCAGTTGTGTGTCTTACTGAAAGCAAGTTTGGTGTATGGATGCTTAAAATAACAGGAGAGATTATAACCCTCCCCTGCTATAACTAAAGATAAACAGACGAGGAAGGTTAAACAGGCCTTTTAATGCCCCGATAACTGTTCATTTTAACGGCAAAACTAAGTGCAGTTATTTTCTTTCTGAGGTCTGTATGAGCTAAGACTGACATTTCCTGCTGTTTTCTGTGATCGCATCGCCCGTGCTCCCTTGTACACTAAAAAGGCTGATAAAATTCAGGCTCGCGGCAGATGATAAAGGGTATGTCACTTTCTCTTTCCCGCTAACTTTATTTCCTTTTTGTGAGAGGGAAGCCGGGTCCTTTCTCCTTGGTCCTGCCTCTTTCTCTCTGCGACTCGCTGTGTCCGTCCCCTTCTCTCCTCCTCAGATTATGCTCGCGATAAGCTCCGGGCCGCTCCGTCCAATCATTGTCTGAGCTATCAATCAGGCCTGACAGGCCCAGGCAACATGAAAAGGAGTTGGAGCAGTTCCCATTAAAATAGCCACCCCCCCTGCGCTTTGTTTTTCTTTCAGGAGACAAAAACAGACTGACAAGATGGAGGCCTGGACATTAATCAAACCATTCTGTGGAACAACCTCTTCCTCCTGATAATAAATAAATTCCACTCTTCTCATTGGGCAGCTGGCCTAATTTGCCCCCCCCCCCCCCCCCCGCCACACACACATACACACACACACAGTCAATTTCCATTCCTCTCGCTCTCTCGCTCTCCCTCTCCACTCTTCTCATTTTAAGGGTCCTCATCTGCTTTCTGCCACAATTCCCCACTGCCCACTGGTGGGCAGATGTTAGGCAATGAGAGCTGAGCAGAGGCCCAGGCTGCAGAGGCCCAGTAGGCCGAGTTGCCAAGGAAACCGGCCCTGGACCCCTGCTGTCAGCACGCTGCCTGTCTCGCTCGGTCATTGATTACCTCCATCTCCCCCAATGTCGACATACGGTGCACATTGTTATCCCACCTCCCTCACCCCCTTCCCGTGTGACCCCCCCCCCCCCCACTAACACACACATACCCTCATGCATGCACACACACATACGCACAAATTAAGATGTTCTCTGTTCAGCAAACATACGTTTAGCGTGCAAGGAGAGCAGGCAGCCCGCGAAAGTGAAAAAAAGAAAAGCACACACTTATTAAATGTTCACAGAGGAAATGTAAAGCGCTTGTATAATTTACCCATCACAGCGACTGGGGACTGGCTCCCCATATAAACGACTAAATGACAAACATTCCTCTTGACTCCTTTTACTGGCTGCGGCCCACAACAGACTCGATCTTCCAATAAAGCCTCTTATTTTGTTTTCTCGTGCCAGACATGCCAGACATGCTTCTTTAACTACTGAAATGTCACTGCCGCTGGTATTCTGTCTGCACACCGCTGGCCCGGGGAAGGTGGGGGGGGGCGGCGGACGTGGACAGTCCGTCCCGGTCGGACGTTTGCCCAGGTTATTGCTGGGTGGTTTTGGAGGACGGGGCCGCCGGGTTCCAGAGAGCAGAGACGTGCGACGTGCTCGGCTGGTGCCGGGGCGATCTCACTGGGCCTGCCTGTTCTGCTTCTGCCTTTTGCGTTGACAGAAAGGGGAAGATGAATGAAGAATTAATGTTGTGGCGCGGGCCGGCGGGTGGTGACGCTCTGGGGTGCCCACGTCGGAACGTGTCTTTTCCGACACATGCCATGGGGGATCATTATAAATAATATATTAAGTCTCGACGGGGGCTGTTTAATCTCAATTTCCCTCCCTGCCAGCTTTAAAACAAGCCAGCAAAGGGCCTGCTGAGAGTGAGCGTGTCTGGGACCAGCAGGGACGGAAGGGGGCCGTGCAGCTACAGGGGCCTTCAAATGTGTTTTCAAAACGTAAGTTAGCAGCCCATGTGGGAGATGTGCAATGCAGCACTGAAGTGGGGAATAGATTTACGTTTTAAAAGATGGTGCTGAAAGTAAAACATGAGCAAGGCTGCCGTATCCTTGTAAATTCAATGTTTTGATTGGTTTATAAACTTTATCTGGTATGGGAACATTACAGTTAGTGTGTAAAGAGTGAATGCACGTTGCGGTGAACACTAGCCGGATTTGCATTTATTCCCCGTTTTCCCAGTGCTGTTGCATCAAAGTTTGTTGCGTAAAACTGCGTGAACTTCGCCCTTCAGGGCGCCCCGGAGCGGAGCGAGACGTCATGTGACTGGAGCAAACAGACAGCGTGTCTGTACTCCCGTCAGGCACGTCTGCACCGTGACCCTCGTGCCCCCTTGCAGAATCGCAGCACAGCGATGACGTTAGTGACCCACCGACTCCCCCGCTGTGCATCGCACCACAACACCAATTCCAGCAGTACAGTTCGCACTTCAACACGGGAGATTATTGTAAGGTGGGCCGAGGTGAAACATCGCCGATCCTCACGATAAACTGATGATCGCAAAAGGAGCCACAGTGGAAGACCAAGCAAGAAGTCTTTTACTGCACTTTTACTACACTGTTACTTTAGCTTTCTGAACAAACACAAAACCAGTTCCCTTACTCATACAGTAATGTATACATTCGTTAAATGATGAATGATACAAATATGATATAAACTCATCAATCCGAATATTGTATTTCATATATGAGGAATGTAATTAAGAATGATGTACATATTACAAGACGTTTGGAAATATGGACATGACCTTTAGTTTTTAAAAACTAATGAAATAATTTCTCAAATTTCTAATGTGCATAACGTCTTTGTCCTTGTTTTTTTAGAAATTCATAGAAACACACGTTAACTTAATCAAACCTCCGCTGTCCTGAAGCGTAAAGCAAAGTACACATTCGCACATGCTTTCCTGTTCAAGGTCAATGGGGTGGCAAGAAAATCTTGCCTCTGTTCTTTAATTTGAAAACTAGCTTGTGAAAATATTCCAGCTGACATCTGTAAAAGATCACAGCCCAGGGAGTCATCGGCATTCTGGGTCCAGTTCATTCTAACATCTGGCTCTGCACCTTTAGAAGGTCAGGTCGCTTGCTTTAGAACCCAAAGAGAACCCGCATATGGCTCTGTGGACTTGAAATCGTCCCTGTTCCTGTGTCCTCTGGTGGTGAGATACTACTAATCATTCTCTTTCACTGCACTCTTACGTCACTCCTATCTAGCGTGTAATCCAGCTCCTGACAACATACTTTCTGACTGACCTACACCAAGTCACACAGATAATGGATGGGCATTATGTTATGTAAGACAGGCAGCAAACGTCTCTCTTACCTCAAAGTCCAGGGATGTCTCTCCTGGACTTTCAGTGTCTGTTTACCTTCTCTGTGATATTAATTACAAATTGAACACTAGTTTGCATTGTTCACCTGCTGCGGCATATTGTGGGTGCAGCTGCGGGGGTCAAGCATTAAAACCACAACTAAAACATGTGCAGAACCTGAAAGAGACTTAGATCAGCGTTTCTAAATCCAGTCCTCAGGGACCCGCAGCCGGTCCGTGTTTTTGCTCCCTCTCAGCTTCCTGCCCGACAGTCCACATTCTTTCTTTTTCCCAGCACCCTACTAGGAGCTGTGAAGGAAGAAAAGCATGGACTGTCTGGCAGGGGAGCGGACCACCTGCTTTGGGGGCCCTAGGCTGAGATGGGTTGGGGAACATCAATAATATGCTAATCAATGCATGGGGTGCCAGCTGTTAAACTTACCAATCAGGATGAGGGTGGGGGAGTTGTGCTGTTGGTAAAATAAAATTTGCTGATCAGGGAGGGGGGATATCACCCTGGTGGACTGAGTGGCCAAATTTTAAATATGTTATTATAATATTTTTTACATAAATGGTTTGGAATGGATACTTTGTCATCACTAAGACAAATAAAAAAACTTCTGAACCCTACAGTGTGGGGCCCCCTGACCTCTCCCCTCCCCTCCCCATATTCCACCTGTCCAGGAGTCCAGGTTGAGACACACTGACTTTACTTAGATTTTCTTGATCATATAAAGCACGGGGAATACGGACACATTATTCTTCTAAGAAACACAAAGAGACAGGGCTTATGAAAATCAAAATGTAATGTAATCAAGAGGATTTTGTTTAAAAAAAAACTAACAAATGAAATACAGGTTTAGTTCAATGAGTCATAAAAATACAACATCAAATCAGAACCCATGATCACATCATAAGTTGTCGCTGCACACACAACTCAGAAGCACGAATCATCATCTTAAGACAGAATTTTTAAATTCAATTCACCAGCTAATCTTCGTAAGAACACTGCTTATCTACTGCTGACAAAAACAAGCCACAGGACCAGGTGAGACTGAAGCTTGTGTTTAAATGAAACCCATAAATGACCCCCAAAGCTTCTGTTCAGGTGTCAAACAAAAATACAGGATTTCAACTATGAAGAATGTGGACTGAGAAAAGGCAGGAAGTGGTATCATTTTCCTTTCATGCCAATATAAACGTAGCACTGCTACTTCCACCTCGACAGGGCAAAAATGGGGCTCGTTTGTCATCTATCACACAAAGGTTTCATTTTATAATTGCTTCAAATTTGTGGAGATGTACATCCCCATCACCAGGCATGTAGCCATGCAGTTAAATTACGGCTTTGCCCCCACACCCCCCCCAATTTTTTTTTGCAACCTATCAGACGTGTAGCCAGGTAGCAATATTATGAGAGTTTGAACCCCTCTCAAATTTTGCTTCTGTCCCCCAGTCAGAGAACTCTACCAATGGGGACCACCACCCCAGCTGGCAACACATACCTAACAGTAGGGATGCTGGACCCCCCAGAATTTATTTCTAGTTATGGATCTGTCCGGCACCTGCTTCGCCCGCCCCACGCCGGGATGGAGTGGGGTCTGCCGGGCCTGACAGGTCACCACATCTACGTGTACGCGCCCTCTGCCTCACGAGGCTCTGCGTGAGCCTCCGTCTTCACGGACAGCTGGGGTTTCCTCCGCAGTCGCTTGGCCTCGTTCTGAAGCTTCTGCCGAATGTAGCCCTTGATCTCTGCATCCGTCTTCCCCGGAAAGAAGTACTGCACCGTTCCTGCGGAGAAGTTTGCACAGGGGGCTCAGGGTCGCTGCAGTTTCCCACGTCGTCTCATACCGTCGGGTCGCGGTTCCACATCGCCGGCATCTGATCAGAGAGCAGCTTCGGCGCTCAACAGAGCTGCTGGCTTCATAACTCGGATACAGGTTAAGTCAGCCGTGCTGAATTCTCATAGCCCTTACATACTTATACTCACATTTGCCAAATTAACTTTCCAGGTATAGTAAATCTTAACGATTATAAAACATTTATGCTGATTAAAGTCCATCTGTGAGCCGGCTCTCATCAGCATGTTGTGCTTTTCACTTACTGTCCCTTATGAACCATCACATGACTCTCAGCATCCTGAGCTTAAACAAAAAGGTAGTGTTTACTGCTGGTAAGAGCATAATAAGAGATGCATTACTTAGGAAAGCAGAAGAGTTGAAGCTTAAATATCAAGTCATAAGGGCATGTCAATCGTCAGAGATGATCGGGGCTCGGAGAGGGCAAACCGCGTACTCAGGATGGCCTGGACCTCGTCAGCCGGCAGGGCGGGCTTGGGCTGCCCCCGCTTGTTGTACACGATGCCCGAGATGGAGTGAGACGCCAGGCACTCCCTCTCGTACAGCCCCCGCAGCAGGTCATTGGTCAGCTTCTGGGCTGTGGTTCCGGTGTTACAGCGCTCCAGCAACTGGGGGGTAATGAACTGCGGACACGGGCAGACGGGGAGTCGCGGGGGCCCTTAAGCACAGAAAGCGGCCGAGCAAACGGCAGAATCGGGTTTTACAGACATCGCCCGAACACTGACGATATTTCAACTGTCAAGGATAAACTTGTTCACCGACACAGTTTACAGCAAACGTACAGCAAAACCAAAAAGAAAATGGGACATTTCTTGAGATGGCTGACACAATAAATGTAAATATAAATTAACTTTTGCTGCACCATCCATCCATCTATCCATCCATCCCTCCAGTTAGTCATAAAGTACCAGGTGCCAACGACCACTCTGCTGTCAAAGACACATTTTCAAATGACATGGATGGTGGAAATCACTTTTACATTAGCATGATTTTAAATTAATGTTTAATTTATGCCCTGTGGCTCAAGATCACGGATCACGGATACAACTCCAGAATCCTTGAAGGGGATGTACCTCGGAATAGAGTCCGTTCCTCTGGGAATTCTCGTTTGGCTCCGGCTTGTGGTCCAGCGACGAGGCATCTTGTTTCACCCACTGCCCATTTAGTAATGCTGGCATCAGCGTGTCTCCCTCCACGGCTCCGCCAGGCATGCTGGGAGTTTTTGCGTCGCCGCTTGACCACACCTGGGTTCTCTCGATTAGCGCCTCGAGGTTTCTTGCCAGCTTCCCACATGCTGCGATTGGCCCACAAGCATCTTTGACATATGTTTGACTTTCGTGTCAATTTACAGCAACACTCATGTGCTGCCACATCATCTGGCAACCCACATTAGTGTGCAGTGCAATGCAAATAATCCCAAATTGCCAAATTAACAGACTCTGTGACTAAAAGCAGATTTGCTATTTTACTTTTAAACATCAGTTCTTAACTTTGCTTACACAGAGAAAACAATTTTCATGAAGCAAGAACAGGAATGGAGCTCGAACTGTGTGTGAGGGTGTGATTTGAAAATCTTATAACTGTATAATTCAGATTCACAGCCTAGAGGGATTTCCTTGGACCCATAGAATTGACATCATTGCATCTGTAATAACAGCTGTGTCTTCAGCAGCAGCTATGGAAAACAGAGAATGTGATATATGCAGGAGTCCTGGAGGTCCATCATTATGGGATGGCAGCTGACCTGTAAGGCACCGAATTTGCTCTTTTAAGCTCTCCATCTCCCTCTGCATGCACAGCACCATCGTGACGAGTTCCGCCTTTGAACAGGATTGTAGGTAGTCTGATTCCTGAAATGAAGGAGAATGTCAGGGTCCTTTCTGCAGAAAAGCTAGGAAAGACTAAAAGACACAAGGTCTCTCTCTCTCTCTCTCTCACACACACACACACACACACACACATACACGCATCACCTTACCTCTGGAGTAGAGTTGCTGTCTGTGATGTGATCCACAGTGGGGCTGTCAAACTCAAACGCCTGCAGGGGTACCGGAGACAAACATCCCAGAATTTCATTTTTCAGTTTTCATCTATGGAGACAGCTGGACCAGGAGCTGAGATTCACGTCAAGCTGCCTCTCACAGGCACTGACATTTCAGCAGTTACAGTTTCAGTAACTGAAATGACAGCATTCTGCTAACAACAGCGATTCACTGTAGTTACAGACCAGTGAGCTAATTAAACACAGCAATGAGGGTCTAATTCCCATAAACCTACTGCTTATTGCCTTCATTATTAAAGTCATTCTACACGATTGCAGCAAACAAAGACAAGGGTTTAAACAAACTCTAAATCAGCAACTTTTTTGGGCAAATGAGCAAATACACTGTGATTGTGAGCTCTTCTTGTAAGCATAATATTATAAATTAGCATGTGTCATTCTTCAATGAGCCGCAGACAGCAGGTTAATACCAATTTCTATCCATGAATAAAGTGTCGTCATTGAATCACTCCTGAAAATAGCTAGTCTGCACTCAGACTGAAATCACATTCAGATGTATATCTGTGGAACCACATTCAAGTTCCGCTGTTAGAATTCTTAACAAGGCTTCCAAGTGGCCAAAACTTTCAGTGCACAACTGTTGATTCAAAGCAGCACCATCTGAAAGCCTACCTGAAAGATGTGGAGGAAATCTACACGTCTCCACACTTAAATCCAACTCACCCTTGTGATAGTATCATGGTACTATGCAAACTTCACTGTTATGCAAGCACTGCGGCTGACTGGCTGTCGATATAGAATTGTATGAAAACATCTGCTAAAATGTGTCACTGCAAATGTAGCGCTTGCAAATGACTTAGTTGAAATGTATAGTGAGACAATTCACTGGAAATTAATCAGATGACCAGTTTTTCAAAAAGTTCAGCCTCTGGGGGTGAAGTTTTATCCATAAACAATATAGATGTGAGAATGTTTTGTTAATTAGCGCTCAAAAGGAAATTCCAGTCTGCACACCATTGCATGCTGAAATGTGATTTTGTGTGACGTGTATCATCACTAAATATTCCAGGCTAAAAAAAAGGATTGGTGTTTTTTAAAACTATTTGGGTATTTTTAAAGATATTTATATCTTAAAGTAAGGCAGCTGTACTTATCTCCAGAAGGCCCCAGACACTGATAAATCCATCTTATTGTGCATATTTCATGCACTTTATCACAGGAAAATAGTAAATGACATATATTTCAAAAATACAGGCACAAACATAAAAGTACAAAACTTCTACGAGAGAAGTTTAAAACTTCACATCAGAAGCAATCTGGAAAAGTTTGATTAGTCTGTTTTCTGGCACTATAAGCCAGACTGAGCCTGCACATTCAGAGGCGTAGGCAGCAGCTTTTGGGTACAGACGGTACCCTGCCATGCAGAAAAGATGCCTCGCCTTTCTTCTGATGTTTACCACGCTTTACCCTATTGTTCTGCCCAGCTTTACCATGCATAAATGGAGTCAACCATCGCTGCGCTGGTTTACACTGCTTTACCTCCCCCCTCAACTCCAGCAGTGGGATGACATATTGGAGGCTTTGAGTTGCCTTTTGACGCATATTTGTTACAACAATTACCAAGAAATAATTAAGGGTCAATCGTATCCCAGTTTTAGACACGCTTAAAACAATGATGCACTGCGGACATAAACATACAATTATCTAACCAGACGTGATCTCTCCCTCATATGCGGGGAAAAAACGTTGCTTCAAAAATACAATAATAAGCCCAAACCCTCATTTTCAACTTCTGGAGGCCGGTGGCGGATGATGAATTCCCGTCTGCTTTTTCTTTGGCAGGGTACATTTGTTTTCTTCTTTTCTGCAACGCGTGCTGTAAGACAGTTGGTCGGTGTAATTATAATTTATTTGCGCGACAAACAGCCGTTTTCCCAGAATTAACAAAAAAGGAAACATTATTACATACACACAAAACTTTGCCGTGCGGTGTCCTTACGTCGTTCGCGTGCCGTTTCGGGTCTCCCTCTTCTTCTTCTTCGTCTTCGTCATCTTCGCGGTCGAGAACTCGTTTAGCTTTTGTTTTCCTTCTCATTTCTCGCCCATTATTTTATTTGCGCGCAGAAAGACTGGCTGCTCCCGCGGCATATTGCACGGTTTACGCGCCCCAAAGCGAAGTCTGCGAGCCTTTTTCGTGTCTGCCCTGGTGCTTTTAGGGAGATCCCCGAATATGTTTCAAAAGAAGAGGAGCAAACTACACCGATCTCGGTTGTCCTACTTAGGGTTACTTCCACGCTCCCCGCAAAGACAGATCTTCAGCGGTCCCCCCATAGCAAGAAATTACAGAGAAGGGATTTTGTACAAAATGCACCGTAGCGTAACGTGGCACAGACTTGTGCGCAACACTGTTTAAGGGAGGGGAGAAACCTAAGGCCACGGGAAAGATGGGTTCATTGTTTTTTTTTTAATCGATACTCATTTTTTAGTTTTAATATTTAATATAAAAACAACATTTCGTGTGTAGTTATGTATGCGCTCTTTGTATTCACGGCGTGTCTGTGTTTTGAGAAAGTCAGATTCGTCACTCATTGGGAGGCGCAGAAAGGCAGCAGACACAAAGGCGAGGACGGGAGACGGGACTCCGGGCATTTACGTTGGGGCCGGCCAGCCAGACGGCGGGAAACGGGGGCATTTATTTTCTAATGTAACTTTACTTGGACACTTAAAGGATTTTTGATGTCTTGATCATGTTATTTCCAAATTATGTTAAATATAAAAACAAATAAAATGAAAAGGAGGGAAATAAGGGTTTCTCCCGGTGATTTTTATGAAATCAATCAATCTATCTATCTGTTGTCTGTCTGTCAGTCAGTCAGATTAAGTAGGTTCCTGGCCTTGAACAGATCACCTTAGATAGCTGCATCAGGCATAATAATAAAGCCAGTTATACATTTAAGATTTGAATAAATAATGGTCAGAGACAAACAGGCTAGGTTATGGTTCCCAGTCTTAGTGAATACAAACAAACAAAAAGGACACTTTGAAGCTGCCTAATAATGTCAGCACTTGCAAGGCTGTGATTACCTGTACATAGTTCTGATAGACAGGTAGGTGTGGTTGAGACTTAAAGCCACTAAAATGATCAAACTTAGGTTAAACAGATTATGGTTTTAAAAGTCACAAAATGGGGGTCAGACAAAGCCAGTGACTTGACCAACTCAGGCGTTAATGGCCATTGGATGTATTTCTATGCAAGAACAGTAAAACTCAGACATTTTATTATATCTACTAACTTATCAAAGGACCCATAGTAGCTGTCAGAGTAATTTTATAATTTTACATAATTTGCATATTGTAAATAGATCTCTAGCATTTCCACTTTTACATATAGATTCCAGTCGTCAGTCTTTGATTTCTATTCCAGAGCAGTGTGGATTGAAATCCAAGACTTTCATCTGTGTGCTGTTACTTTTCAAGTGAAAATCAAACCATGTCCTATGGCCTGCAGGAACAGTGCATTGATTCATTTGAGTGAAGCAACATTGTTTTCATGTTTGAGACTGATAGATAAATAGGCCCATAAAGAAAGAGGTTGGACCTTGGCATGGAGTGGGATTTAATTGACCAGAAGGGATATTAGAGGTGAACTTTGACTCTGAATCCTCTAGGGAGGATTGTAAATTATTGCTCTGCAGAGGAACAGGCCAGATCAGAGGGTGACTGCTGAGGGCAGGCTGCACAGGATAGGTTGTCACTGAAGGACCCACCCACTCCTTCAAACTACTCCGTACATATGTCTACTTATAGGCCATCATATTCTGAGGATGGACAGCTTCTGGAGCAGGGGTGAATTCCCCGTGGATTCTCAGAAGAACAGCATCAGAAATTGGCAAAGCCCACTCAGCGTAATGTGACACATGGAACCTATATTTGTATTCTCATTTTAAATCTGGTTTTGTCTTAAGCATCAGCGTCCAGGGTGGCACGTGGTCCGTTAATCTGGGGCTGTCACGCATGGTCCTGAACTGTTGCTTAGTTTATTTGATGAATTGAAAATAAAACTAGTTTTATGTGTCTTGAGTATGTTCAGATGTGTATAAGAGGGTAGTGAGTTGTGGTGAAATTGTGAGAAGCCCATTAATCATTGCAATACTGGCCTATAAAACTGATGTATCGTGAGAACAAATATGTGGTACTTCAGCTATATGTTCCAAAATAAATAATAAATTTAGTTTTTGCTACATTGGCAGGATCAGATGAAACATAAGTTTAAGAATGACATTTTATGTTTTATTAAATAGGCAACATTCTAATGTACAATTGAATAGAAACATTATCCTTATATTAAATGATATGTGTTTATACATGTATATCTAAATGATGCAGATATAGTGCCATGTACAGATGCAATACACAGGATGCATACACAAGACTTCAGCAAAAAATCAAGCAAATGAAATTTGATCTTAGTTCTTTTAGGAAAGTTCTTTATATCAAATTAATTTAGATGTTTACTTTATATATCTATAGTAATTCAATAAAATTTTGTTATATATTTGTCTCTATAAAAATTGATTATTTTTATAGTGCCAGAATGATTTTTTTCTGGAAATTTTAGATACAGTACTTTTTGGATGAATCTCAACACTCAGCAAAGTTAACTGCCAATTTAAAATTAAAAGCCAGCTTACATCTGAGAGATGCACATGTGTTCTTATTTAGCATTTAGATGTATAAGAATTAAAGATTTATTGCTATTTATTATTAACCAGTCACAATTTTATAATATATGCAGTGAAACTGCTGAAAACATTGTGTAAGTAGGTTGGTTTGGAAGTAATGAAGTAATGTCCAATTATTGTGTGCAAAACTTTTGTTTATTATTATATGTGACTATATCCATCTACAAAGAGAATGATTGTGTGTGTGTGTGTGTGGGTGTGTGTGTGTGTGTGATGTTGTTGTGTGTGTGTTGTGTGTGTGGGTGTGTGGGGAAGGTGAATGAGCAGGAGAAAGAAAAACCATTCACATGTGAGTTTATGAGTATCTACTGTATGCATGTGTGCAAATCATTAACTACATACTGCACATCAAATAGAGTCACAGTGCAGAGTGACAGATTGAAGGTTTGCATTTGGAGTCAGCTCAAACGTCTGCCATTCTAATCAACCCCCCGCATTTCTAATGCTGTGCAGTTTTGTTGTTCCTCATGAATATGCAACACAAATTGTAAAATATGAAACGCACAAAACCAGATTTAATATGCATGTGACAAGCAAGATCCAATTTCGATGCTGGACTGACGAACAAAGCTGGTCTATTTTTACGTGCTTTCATCTAAAATGATTTGCACGGCTTACAACTCCATAATGTTATCCGTTTATGTAGACAGATATTTACTGAAGCAATTCAGATTAAGTGACTTGTCCAATCCCTTTCCCCACAGTACTAATTGAAACAACACACACACACATATATAATGCAGACAGACACACAGACACACACTCAGTGTAAGGTACATGCATAAGAGATGAATGGAATGGGATGTTATATTGCTTTCCACATATTTATTTAATCTAATTTGCTTTAACCCTAAGGCATTGTTTGACAGATGCAAACTAAGGCTGATGACAGTGCCAAATTCTCTCACATGTAACATCGGTTTGTTAAAGATGAAAACAGGGAAACCAGTGGTGCCTCGCCTACATGTCAGTGGCCTACAGACTTAATCCCGCAACCCAGGCTAAGTGGAAAAAACAGGCAAGTCATGCACAGGCTTGTACCAAGGCTGCAAACTTCACGCAGTTATCAAACTGTGGTAGGTTGCTTTGCAAATAAACTCGGGACACCTGTAGTTCAAATATGTGTCCTAGCTCAGAAATATAACAGAGCCTGGTAATGATGGTGATAGCCGATTGAAACTCAGCATGTACTTCATTTAAATTTCCACATTTTGGGAGAACATTGGTGACACAGGAGGGCTCTCTGCTGCAATGACAGTGGCCATGGAGCCAATTAGCTATACAGCCCGGATTCATGCCTCCCTCCCCTTGTTCCATTAAAATCCACAATCACTGCAATGCGTGTCGTGTTACTTTTTAGAATTCTCTTGTGTTCCGCGACACACTATGTTCTGATCCTGATTTTCGTTGTTTTCGTGGCTCACATGGGCCCCAGCTTCTGTGCGGAATGCAAGGGGGCAATTGAGAAAATGGCTACTTTTGTCATCAACAGGTCGGTTCGAATGCTTCCGTGTCCTGAGATGATGTGACATTCTGACAGAGCAGTCCCCGATCCATGTTGACTCACTTGTCACTTTGAATTAATCCCTTCTTGGTTGCATGTCGAGGTCCAGCACCCTAATAAATGTCATTCTGCTGACGTCTCCTCTAGAACAGGGATGCATTTCATACATCTACAGATTTACAGATTAATAAGTTTCATATGAGTACATATGACTGCAATCACTCACTCTGATAGTTTGTGCCAGGTGGCACACTAAACCATCCAGGAAGCTGGAAGCTTGCACATGTTATAAATGGATAGCAAAACTAACAACAGTACTAATAATGACCTGACACTGACAAATGGGGCGCAGAGTTGGCTTGTAAAGTGACCTGCTGTCCAATCATGGAACTTCCAGGTCAAACACAACCCTGGGGCAGCTGACAAACATCTTTTCAACATAGGGTTAAATGAAACAGAGCGCTGAGGCAACAGGATTCCTTCGTTAGGAAATTGTACAACTGAGCAGTTTAGTTAGCAAGCACTGTTGTGCTCACAAGCCATTGATAGAGCCGTAAAAAACAAAAGCCCTCCGAAAAATATATAAATAAATGATCTGCCAGCTCAGCAACACTGGCTCCCAGTGGATCTGTCAGCGATGGCAGTGTTTGTCTACAGTGAAACCTTTTGCTTTTTATTTTCACTTTGTTTTGAGCACTTTAATTTGCTTCATGTCCCACGGGCATTTTGAACTGTACTTTGCCTGACCGCATGGTTTGAAATCCCAGGCTTCCGATGTTTCTGTTGTAACAGACCCATCAGCATGATTGTAGGGAAACGTAGTCTGGCCATGTGTTTAATATTAAACATAATCAGTTCAAATTTTCTTGACAGAGACTGGGTGCTTAAATTTGATAAATAGTCAGGCATTTGTTATTCTTTACTTTCTGAGAAAATGAAAATTAAACACCTCTAAGGCAGATATGATTTTTATTTATTTATGCACACTGCCAGATATGTGGATTGATCATCTACATGTCACATGAAAATGACAGGGTTTACTTTATGGGAAAGAGCACAAATCGTGTTTACACTGACTAAGCTGTATGGGAGGGGAATCTGGTTTTCACTCTTTATAGGAAAAGTACATATAAAGTAAGTGGAATCAATGATTCAGGCCTGAATTTTTATTTTATGGTTTCCCCCCGGCATAAAGCTTCACCTTTTCTCTCATAAGATCCATAGCTGTGAGGTAACATTCATTTAAAATGTGGCCATGTACAAGTCCGCATTACTGCCCTCACAAATCGTTCTGCCTTTAATTATTTACATTTGATTGTTTTTTTTTTTGTCAAAAACTTTCATTCTCTGTCTATCAGACAAAAATATTAAGCATGGGCATTTGTTTGGTTTTGTTCATTATAGTCATTTAAGCATTCCTGCACGTTACTGGTGGCCTACATTTCAGAAAGACCATAAAAGGCGTATATCATAAAATGTTTTATCATTTGTTGTGCACAAATTCCCCTGTGTTTTTTTCAGTCTGTGTCAGGGCTGTTTTTGGATCCGGTTGAGAGAGTGAAAAAGTACACCTGCTCATTCTATCAGGTGAAAAATTACTACACTTAGACTGACTGTACCTCACAATAACAGCAGCCTGACAAACTACAACTAGGTCATGACAACACTGTGGAAAATTATTATAATATATACATTATAATTTTAAGAATTTTAAAGGTTTAATATTAATCATTTTAAGACTAATACAATGTTGTGGCACTTCATTTATCAAACACCGTACTGGAGACAAGTGTCCCACTGTGCAACAGAATAATCACTTAAAATTAAAGGTTTAATGGTTTTAAACGTCTGATGAAGGAGTTTCTGTTGAGCACTGTAATGTGTAAACCAGGCAATCTGTGTACTGCGGGTTTCAGAAAACATATCTTTGCCAGCTTTGCACACTGGATGTTCTTTTCCATTTTTTATCATATGATGGGGGGTATGAAAGCCACGAGAGTGTTAATGCTATTAGATTCTGTTTTACCTAATAGACATCAATAACAGTACGGCTTGATATACTTCATACACTTGCCATCGATTCTGCAGTCATAATGGGTGTCTGTTAATCATCATAATTGTTCCAGCAATGATGAGAGATGAAATAAAACACACTTTGTCAAATTTGTGCAGAGTGAAATTAATTGAATTTTTAAAATAAAGTTTGTAAGACAGAAAGGTGAGCAGCTAATCTTGTGCTTGCAGGCTAAGGATGTGTCATAATTCAGCGGCCGCAGACGACAGCCTTTGCGTTTACCTCAGTATCTTAATTGATTTAGAGTAATTTTAGGTTTCGCCCTCCCATATATCCTCCAGCTTATTAAGTGTACTGTTAAATGTAAAATACCAGAGTTATTAAATGGCAGCCATGTCGATTCTTTTTACGAAGATTAGACTTCGGTACCAGTACTGGCAATTTATCAGCCGGGAAGAATTCACTTAGTAATTGTGAGTTTGTGGTGCCGTGGTCAATACTGAGGATGGCAAAGTGAATGTTTTATCCCCACTTTATATGCGGGTCATGCAGAATCACCGAGTGAAGACTCTCCAAGTTGCTCCCAATTACTTCAATGTGTCCTTAGGAAATTCAGCTCTTCGAGATTCTTCACAAAATGGTGACACATTTAATTAGGATTGAAAATGAGCATTTACTGGTAACGGAAAGATAACTTTTTTCCTAAGACTGCTGGGAATATATATACTATATACCATACATATATTACATATCAAGAAAATAGTTTATTTTTTATTATCCAAATGACATAGTTACCATTCTGCAAAACGTTTTAACATTCCGCCCACATTTTATGTAGTCTGTTAATCTTTATGTGATATTTTTAAACCAGCTTTTTGACTGCCACATATTATTACTATTATAGTAATAACCATAGCAGTCATGATGGTAGTGCTTCTTATCATAATTGTTGTTGTGAGTGCTGCGTCTGCTGTTACCTAATGCCAGATCGTAATCAGGTTCGACTGACGTGATTTTGAGTGGTGTGAGATGTAAGGGGGTATCGGCGCTACAGGGACAGAATTTCATAACATCCAGCTGCCTCTCTGTGAGGATGCACTGACTGTCAGTCTGCAGTTTTGCTCCTGGGATGGTCGGAACAATAAGGAGAAGACCTTGTCGTCCATATGCTAAAACAGGCTAGACCACAAGTGTCTGTGCCATACAATGCCCCCGTCCCCCACTGACAAGGTGACATAAGAAAGCACGTCCCCCCGGGCAGATGGGGGGGGGCTAATGTGGCCTACACTCGCCTCCAGCTGTATGATTCCTGGCCCCCAGAACCCCCAGGTGCAGCAGTTGCTATGACAGCATTGTGTTTCTTGGGCCTGTGACTCAAGCTTTTTGGGGGCCAGCTTTTAATTCCTGCCTGTTCAGGCCCCTAGGCTCCCCCTCCCCGTCACTCCTCAGTCGCTACACCAGGGTATCCTCAGGGCCCAAGTGATGACATCATTGCTCCTCCTCACTTCTGCGACAGCGCCGATGCAATCCTGCAAAATGTTTGTTTACTTACAGTCCAGCCTCATTGTATTATAAACAGGGTTGCCAACGCCCCCATATCTGGCGTGACACTCACGCTTTCAGACTCTCACACTCGCACAGGAAATCTTACGGCAAATCTATATTATCTCATTATAGACCTAAAATTAGCTACATCAAAAGCATTGTTTGCCGTCTTGCCTCGAATTCAAAATCTCACGCCGGTTAGCTGACCAGAGTTAGCAACCCTGCATAAATGTTTTGGTACAAAACATGCATTTTAATAAACTTAATTGGAACTAAGACAAATGCTAGCCTATATCATAACCATAGACAAATTCTAACATAACGTTTAATTATAAATTCAAAATTATAAAAAACAGAACATGTCACAAAATACCTGCCACCATAAAACGAAATTCAAATTAAACCTGAAATCTGTTTTTCAGACACATCATCTTAATATACGCATTATGTTCTGAAGCGTTGGGACAAGTTTTCACGCTATACTGGTATGCCATCTGGTGGAATAAATCGACATTACATTTACATTGATAGTCGTTTTAAAAAGGATTTTACTTTACTGGATATGCCTTACATATGACAAAATATTTTTATATATTTGAAAATCTGGTACGAAATTGGAAGTATGAAATAAGAATTTACTTTTTGATTTGTAAAAATATATATTAAATGTAAAATAAAGTACCAGTTTATAAAGATTAATCTGCATTGCTGTACGTGTAATGTAGCCTATAAAGTGAAAACGTTTAAGCAAAGACTTTTAACATTTTATTTTTATTTGAAGCTACATGTTTTTGGTAGCTGAAATAAATATCATAACGAGACTGTTAAAAATAGGCTATAAGGAAATGCAGTGATAAATTAAACCAATGGAGATAAATTCATACGCCCGGGAAGCGTAGATATTTCGTAGACTAGTAATTGTGTATTTCCTTTCCTTCAGCAAAAACCTATTATTACATATGTACATTGCATCTCGAATATATTTACAGTAAAATATGGCTAATTAAAATTCCATTTTCTTCTTTCCCCTAAAAATTTACAGCTCCTCATGGAAACTGATCTACTTGTATTTACCGAGAACATACGGAATTTTATTATGAAAATAAAGAGAGATCGTTTTTAATTTAGCAGACTTTGGCCTGCCTTATTGCAGCTCATGACTGTGTTCACGGGCTACGCCTGCGTTAACATTTATTTGTTTAGAAAAGGCCATCATTTATAACCAGCAGTGTCTGTCAAGCAGATGGCGATATTGAAGCACGCCAAACAGGCTGCGTGTTTATTTGAAATAGGGCATGCACTGCGACGGAGAAATATCCCGAAGGCCATGTGTTCCTCACGACACTGATTACGGATGCTTTAGGCAATGAGCCCCAGCTTTGACAAGATGCAGAAGTCGGCAGTGCCTTTTTCAGTCTGGGGCAGTCGTGCTTACTTTTAGGGGTTCATGTGTAGGTTAGGCCAGGCTGGAAAGTATGGTCTAATGCCTAACTTAGACGTTTTCATAAACCCTGCGTGGCAAGGACCGTGATATGATATAACTTATTAAATCTTGACGCATACACACACAGGCGCGCGCGTGTGACATAATGCATGTATATCGTTATGTTATTAAAGATATTAGTTGGTATAAAAACAACTACGCGGGGCTAAAGCAACATTAAATGTTGCAGAAATACAGTTCATATTCTTTCTACAATGACAAAAATATTGTAGTATTTATAAAGCACGTTGTTCTGTATTTTCAGTAATCAGTTTAAGGAATATAATGCTGTTAGAAAAGAAATATCACTTCTAAAATGAATTTCAAGTTGTAAATGTAGACACATAAAGTATGTGCCGTTGAATCGTATTTGATTTTCAGGCTATTGCACTTGCGTCCCATCATCGTCCCCCCCGCCCCCCCGACACACACACACACACACACACACACACACACACACACAGATTCGATTGCTTAGTTTGGCGATGACATCATTTTCTTTCTAGCCAATAAACTGAATGATCATCTGTCAATGTCACATAGTAGACCAATCCTGTGGAGCCATGGGACTTCGGTTCTGTCCAATAGTGTAAAGGCTGTGTTTGGTACACGCTTATAAATACCAAAGAAGCGACACGCCTGATTTAAGTCTGGGAAGCACACTAGGAAGGTCTGATGCTTATTGTGAGCTGCTAATTCGTTCCAGATTAGGCACATGTATGCCGTCATAAAAATTAAATCGTGTTGAAATAAACTAACTTTAAAAATCACAATTATTTACGGTGCTTAAACGCATTTGATTCACACTGGTCAAGTGGTTGGCGCTGCTTTTTAAAGCTCCCCTGGGATTTTAGTAAAGGTCTGCTGTACACATTTTCAAGTGCGTCTTAGAATGTTTCACACTAGTTTGACGCCCATTTACAACTCCAGGAAAGGGGAATACTTCGGAAAAGAGTGAAAATGATTAAGTTCAGTTAATGTCAGAATTCAGCGATTTAATTAAAGAATTATTTTTATTCACGTAGTTAATTATTTTCACAAAATCGTAAAAACGGACGGGCGTGTCATACCTTCACATTTACTACACCAACGCAACTATTCTATTTGTAAGGAAAATGGCTAAACTTTTTTGCAAATGGCCTCTTTCCTTTTCCCAATCCCAAAGATTGGCTCAGAAGAATAACGACAAAAGCGCTCAGTTGCCCTGTAAATATTTTATGTTGTATACAATATAAAACTCAGTGGCAGTACCTTCATTTTATAAACAATCCATCCGTTCAGCATTTGCAGAGACTTGGGCAGTTAGTATCGCTGTAACCCGGCTATGTACCAAAAATATTTTAAACCTATTTTCCCATCTGCAGAGTGTTAATGCATGCTAACAGTTATTTTGGAGTATTATCGTTAAAGAACCATCATTGAAATGGCAGCTCAATGCATGAGCGTACATGTAGGTCGTAGGTCACCACAGATAAGGCACGTGCCTGGGGGGGCGTGGCTGGGGATGTCTCACCACCTGCCCATTCACATGAACTTTAAAGTATTAAAGTATTATTTTAAAGTATTGAGTGTATTGAGTGTTTTTAAACCTTTTCAGCACCTACCCCTCAAAACCTTCCCCTGCACTGCCCTGTCACAGAATATTGGAATATGGATAAAGCGGCGTCGTAATATCCCTAATGTTGACGGTAGGGGGCGTAAAGGAATCATAATTAATTGTATCTTGCGTATGTTTCAGGACCACATTGAAGAAATGGACAATAACATTATCATTCACATTTCCACACACATACTTAAATATTACCCTTAATAATGGGTTTAATTCGACAATTCCTAAAAAAATTGGCCTTTATTCAATTACCGCCAATTTTACTTTTGAAATCAGATGGAGATTTGGAAAATGCCGTTACGTAATAAGTTAGAGAGGCATGCAGTTTCGGCTGGGAAACTGGGGAAGTTGTGCCAGGAGAGGGCGTCATGGGGGGGCATCTGAAGACATTTTTTCCCGGGCATATTACGTAAATATATTGCTGGTGCAATATATAGTGTACATGTATTTTTTTCTTTGGATTATTAAGGTATTAACAAGGCATTAACAAAGAATTTGCTGCGTAATAATATGATGCTGTTAATCAAAACATTTTCCTTTTATTAAACATCATCGTGAACTAAACACCTTTCCCATACACGTAGGACGTATTTAGGGGTATTAATTTGGGTGTTGACGTAGAAACATTCATATTCGTGTGTCATTTAAAACAATTAATACAGTCTCCTTAGTGACATTCTTGAATGTTTTTCTACCTCTCAAACAGTGGTTGGGTGGACAGTATATCTAGTTATTTCTTTTTGAGGTGCTCATTGAAAACTTATTGAAACTAATAAATCACAGCGAGGGCAGATCAATACGAATTTATTTCAAAGCAAGACACATTATGAACTGACGTTATATTTTTCAAATTATATATAATTATATTTGTATTTGTACTTATTGAGATCATAAAAGTCCCTGTACTGCCATCCTGTCCAGGGTATTCGCCTCACTTGTGTCTTTTGCTGCCTCGAGGATGTTCCAGGTTCACCGCTATTCTGTACTGGATAAGCGGTATAGAGTTTCACTGGAAATATAATTACTGTTTATGAATTGTTATACGCCATAAATTTATCTGTTTTCGTTGGGACGTATTATGGGAAAATTGTAATTTAGACACATTAACCTCTTTACAGTACGCCTTGTCCTGAAATGGATTTTTCTGTTTAGTCACCGCCGTGTTACTAAAATGCTATGTTAAATGCCGATATCTCTTACGTCTATTGCTTATGCCTTGACTACGTTTACGTATCCCCGTGGTCATTATTGTGATTACAGTGTAAATGAAATGTTTTCTGCTTCCCTTGACCATTTAATACATCTAGGCCTATATTTTGATGTTACAATATCATAAAAATATTTCGAATTCATTTTCTTGATGCTATTATAGTCGTTTTTATTTAAGATGGTTTACTCATGTTTGGAAATCAACTAACGTGAGTAGCGCAAGTAGAACACCTTTGCTCCAGCAGTTCATAATTAAGCTTTATGGCCACCAGGTGGCGCGGTAGTTCTATTTTCAGCGCTGCCACTTCGTTCTCGAATGGTCAAAGGGCCTCTATTACTTGGAGCCTAGCAGCATAGCTGCTGGATCCCTGATGTTTTTACAACAACAACAATAATAATAATAATAATAATTATTATTATTATTATTATTATTATAGAACTAGTATATTAGCCCCCGAAACCCTGGTCATGATAAGCTGATGGAAGATGGATAATATGTTCGCGTGTGTGTGTGTATGTATATATATATACACACACACACACACACACACACACACACACACACACACACACACACACACACACACATATATATATATATATATATATATATATATATATATATATATATATATATATATATATATATATATATATATATATATATATCTTGTATATATAAAATTTATCCATCCATCCATTTGATGTACTCACTTGTCCTATTCGTGGTCGCCGGGGTCCGTATATACAAATTTAATGATAAAATACCAATAAAAATGAATACGTACTGTTCAACCAACTGCAAGTCAAACGCGATCGTTAATTCATGGAACGTTTACGGAAAGTCGTCACGTTTGGCATTTATCTGTTTTGCTTGTACATTGACAGAATTTTTGAAATAATATTTAAGCCTTAAGGAACATGTGAATGATAAAATGTAACCATAACATTCAATTGTAATATAAAATAATAATAATCATCCAAAGCCATGAAACCGTGTGTTACCTGATTATACGAACGAAAATCCAATGAAACCAAGGTTGCTCAAAATTAAGAAATTAGAATTCGCTTTTAATGAAATACATTAAGATGATCTTTTCCTAACACGTCAGGTCGTTATTATAAGACACAGTAAGAACCAATAGATTAAAGTAGTAATTATAATAAATAATCTTCATGTTAAAGTATTTTAGTGTGTTGTAATTATGAATATATAATTTATAAGAATAAATGCTTTTAAAATCACTCAAAAGAACGCAATATTGTGGAAAACAACGAATATTTAAGTTTTATTCTTATCATTCTTTGCCCATGGCACCAATAATATTTTAAATAATAATTTTGTGATATCCAATATAACATTTAAAGATTATTTTAAATTTAAACAATCTAGTTAGGAAATATTAATTTTTACATACGTGTGGGAGAGGGAGTTACAATTTCTCAAAATTACTCAACAGCTCTTTTAGTGATAAGTAGCGTTCCATAATATGCTTAAGGTCTGCCTCAGTGTTGTCTAAACTCCGCCCACTGTGGGAGCTATCGTATCGTTGACCCCGCTTCCATCTAGGACGCATCCTATAGGTTCTTTATTAGAGGAGGAGACTACGTTACGTGTCGGAATCACGTCACTACTCTACCAATCAAAATAATGGCCATTTTTCCCCTCCTTCAAATATGCAAATATGTAGAAGGATCATTACCATATCAATGGTACATGAAGGAAAAATGATTGGTTGGAATAGATTGCCTTTCGTAGATCTACACCGATTATAACTTTATGTATCCCGTTTCAGAAATATGCAAAATGTCATTTTGCATTTAAAATAATTTAACGGCAGCCATTTTAGGTATAAACCACTCTTTATTGTTTTCACGGAAACCAAGGCAAAAAATACACCGACAACTACATATGAAATCGGTTGCATTTACAAGAAAACCCCTTTATTTAAAGCTATTAAATTTTAAATTACCCGCAAAGAAGATTTAATAACGTTATATTAAAAACAATCACTGTTACTTTAATGCCTGGTCTATGTGCGATTCTCTAAGCATTTAACTAACAAATATTGACTGACACTCAATATTTACTTGTTTTTTTAGCTAAAAAATTCTAAAAGTAGAAAATGGAGATATATATATAAATGAAAGTAGTGGTAAGACTAATTACTGATCAGCACTTCGTTAGTGTTGTTAATAAGGTAGTTTATTTCAACATAAACAGTCGAATTAGGCTAGTTGTGTGTAACATTCGGTAATAAATGACTGTAACAGTTTTGT